>NC_040083.1:93079852-93704852 GCF_003369695.1 Bos indicus x Bos taurus | reverse complement strand
AAGATATGGTCATGGGGAATCAAAGAATGTATCCCAAAGAAGTGTATTGAAACAGGATATAGATGGGGGAGGACACAGACATAAGGTGAAGAATCTCGAAAGCCAGAAAGAAAGATTTCTATTTAGCTGGCATCAAATGGGAATGCTTTCAACAGCAAGTAACTGAAAACTCTGCCTTAATTCATTTAAACAATAAGGAAAATTTGTTATCTCACATAAGCAGAAAAATACTCTGCTTTTGTATTCCGGGTATCCTGGGTTTGGTTAATTAAGTATCTCACCAATATTATCAAAGAGCCAAGTTCTTTTCATTTTTCTCTTTGCTAAAGCTAGGATATCAGCTTTGTCCTCTGCCAGCTATCTTGTGATCACAAGTCACCTACTGTAATTTCAGGCATCAAATACAGGTAAGACATAACCCATCAGAGGAAGAAGAACTGTCTTTATATGTGTATAGACACATCTTTCAGAAATCTCCTTCCCTGAACAGACTACCTCTCACATTTCACAGGCTAAAATTAGATCACATGTTTCTTTCAAATCAATTACTGACAAATCATGTTGGCTAAGATAACTTAATTTGTATCATCTAAAACATGCTTACTCCTTGGGAGAAAAATTATGACCAACCTAGATAGCATATTCAAAAGCAGAGACATTACTTTGCCAACAAAGGTCCATCTAGTCAAGGCTATGGTTTTTCCTGTGGTCATGTATAGATGTGAGAGTTGGACTGTGAAGAAAGCTGAGTGCTGAAGAATGATGCTTTTGAACTGTGGTGTTGGAGAAGACTCTTGAGAGTCCCTTGGACTGCAAGGAGATCCAACCAGTCCATTCTGAAGGAGATCAGCCCTGGGATTTCTTTGGAGGGAATAATGCTGAAGCTGAAACTCCAGTACTTTGGCCACCTCATGCAAAGAGTTGACTCATTGGAAAAGACTCTGATGCTGGGAGGGATTGGGGGCAGGAGGAGAAGGGGACGACAGAGGATGAGATGGCTGGATGGCATCACTGACTCGATGGCCGTGAGTCTGAGTGAACTCCAGGAGATGGTGATGGACAGGGAGGCCTGGCGTGCTGCAATTCACGGGGTCGCAAAGAGTCAGATACGACTGAGTGACTGAACTGAACTGAACTGAAAACATGTTGAGGAGGAGTGAATGCCAGGAAAAAAAAAAAAAAAAAGTTTTTCTTTCAGAAAGAAGAAAGGAGGCATGATTATTGAGTAGGCAACCAAAAGTCGCTGTGAAAGTTACAGTGACCACAGTCTTCCTGAACAGTTCTGGACCATACCTGCTGTTCCAGTGGATAGAATGATGAATTCATTTTTGACATGTTGAGTTTGGTTCTGTTGGGAAAATTGGGTAAGAATATCAAGGGGTTTATCAATAGCTTCTGAGAATTTATTAGGTATATAATCTTTTGGTAGCCTTTCATGGAGCTGGAGCTTATATCCCAACAAAAGTAAACAACTACACAAAAAGCATTTTAGTCATTATTGACTAAGTAAATATTGCTAAGTGCAAGGCATGGTTCTAAAAGCTGAAGAATCAGCAGTAAGCAAAGCAGTCCAAGTCTCTTCCTTCTTGGAGCTTAAATTCCAAAGGAGGGAATCACACTAAATACATAAATGTAATATTAAGGCACACTATGATAAAGACTATAAAAGGAAAATAAAAGTATTTGGGGGTGATCATGCCAGTCTTTTCTGATAAGGTGACGTCTGAGTAAAGAACTGAAGGAAATGAACCCTGCAGACATCCTAGCAATGAATATTGTAGCCTGATAGAAAAGCAAAGGCTCTTAAAGATTCTTAGAACATAGAGGAATAGTAAAGAGATGAATGTGTCTAGATTCTAAGGAAAGAGAGGCCAGTGACTGGTTAACAAGGTTAGATAGATAGCCAGAGTTCACATTGGATATGATTGGGATCACTTTAGATTTTGCACTGAATGAAATAGAAAGCCATGGGAGTTAATGCTGAGGAGTGGAGAATAGATTGTTGGCTGGCAAGGTTGGAATAGGGATACTAGTTAGGAGGCTACTGAATTTTTTTTTTTTTTTTAAGAAATTATAGTACTTTCAACTAGGGAAACAGCTGGGGAGCTGGTGAGCAGTAGATTCAGAGTGTATTTTGAAAGTAGAAAGAGTTGCTGATGGAATAGGTACAGGATATAAGATCAAGAAAAGAGTCAAGATCATGCCAAGATTTTGGCCAGGGAAGGACTCATGAGAAGCATATTTGAGGGAGAGTTTGGCTTCCTTAGTAGCTCAGCTGTTAAAGAATCCGCCTGTAATGCAGGAGATCCTGGTTTGATTCCTGGGTCGGGAAGATCCCCTGGAGAAGGGTAGGGTACCCACTCCAGTATTCTTGGGCTTCCCTTGTGGCTCAGTGGTAAAGAATCTGCCTGCAATGTGGGAGACCTGGGTTAGATCTCTGGGCTGGGAAAATTCTCTGGAGAAGGGAAAGGCTACCCACTCCAGTATTCTGGCCTAGAGAATTCTTGGACTGTATACTCCATGGGGTCACAAAGAGTTGAACATGATTGAACAACTTTCACTTTCACTTTGGCATACTTTGCTTCTGGAATAAAAGTTTGGAAGGCTTGGTTAGACACTGGAGTGAAGATGCCAGTGGATAGATGGAATTTGAGATTCTGCAGAACAGTCAAAGTTAGAGATGAACATTCTGTAGTCAACAAAAAATAGATATAAGTTTTGTAATCATTAACAACTATGGACCTGGATGAGATCCACTGGAGAGTGAGCATAGCTAAAAAAAAAAAGAGAGAGAGAGAGAGAGAACACGTCCAAGAACTGATAGCACTGGGTCACTGGTTGAAAGATCAGGAAAATGTTGCAAGGTAGGCGAAGAACTCAGAGAAGGCAATGGCATCCCACTCCAGTACTCTTGCCTGGAAAATCCCATGGATGGAGGAGCCAGGTGGGCTGCAGTCCATGGGATTGCTAAGAGTCAGACACGACTAAGCAACTTCACTTTCACTTTTCACTTTCATGCATTGGAGAAGGAAACAGCAACCCACTCCAGTGTTCTTGCCTGGAGAATCCCAGGGATGGGGCAGCCTGGTGAGCTGACGTCTATGGGGTCGCACAGAGTCGGATACCACTGAAGTGACTTAGCAGTAGCAGTAGCAGACGAAGAACTAAAAGTGTAATGTCGTGGAGTCAGTGGTGTGATGGTAAATATTTAACAAATGTAAATACTTTTACCTTGGCCAAATTTAAGCTATGAACTATTTAGTAATAAGCTTGCAAAATTCCAAAAAAATTAACAGTTATCTTTTGCAAGATGGGATCCAGTGTACCACTGCTTGAAGGATAGTAAGATGTTATATGGAAGAGGAAGTGATAAACTGTGCCAAATGCTACTGACAGAATGAGCAAGAAGAATATTAAGAAATGATCATTGGATTGACCACATGAAAGGTAACTGATGAACTTGACCAAAGAAAATGACAAATGTTTAGTCTTTGGACGTTTCTAATAAAGATAAACATTTCTGCCACTTCTCTCAAAAAAAAAAAATTCTACTGTACTCTTCATCCTCATAAAAAATGAACTTATAATGCATTCTGCTTTAGAATTTCTGAAGGTGGACATCATGTATTAATCTTCCATTTATTAACTTTATTTTTAACATTTAATTTATTATCAAACTTCCTGGCTCAGTGAGGAAGAGTGGCGCATGAGTTAGGGTTCAAAACTGCTTGTTTGTCTGAACTAAAAATTGGGTGTGATACTGCAGTGGGAGCCAAGTGGTCATGGCTCTGGGCTTAGAGCAGAATTAAGTCTGGAAGCTTTGACCTAAAGCCCCAGTAATGCCTGTTGATTTGTGGAGAGGGATGATGTGGGCAACGCTATCTCCCAGCTTGTTCTAATGACAGTGAGTGCTAGGAAAATGGTGAGCCCATTGAGTATGGGATTTCCTTTGACTAACACTTGAGGACAGGTCTTTCTGAGCAGCACTGGCCAAGAAAAGTGAGACAGCGATTCTTCTGTGCTTCTGTAGCATGGTGGCTGCATGGCACTGTAGCTCTTATCTCATCATAGTGAGAGAAGGAGACAAGAGACGGTTCACAGCTAAATCTACCTGTCGCTCCCTAGGTCCAATATAACCTTTAATAAGTGAGCTCTGTGGATTTCACATTATTTACAATGTGTTTTCCTTCCAGGGTTAATATGATATTTCAATGGAAAAATAGCTATGTACCTTGTAAAAAAACGCTGAAATTCTGTTTACTACTCAGAAAATGTTGACTAACTGGTAGTTGTTGATATTGTCACATTTTTAGACTGACTTCTTTAAGTCAGGAGTTATATCTTGTCTACCTCCATGTCCCTGATAACAAACCTGAGCCCAGCTTAGAGTAATGAATCAATAAGGAGTTAATAAAAGTGATAACACTGACTTTTAGGAAGCTGAAGCTATGCATCAGCAGCTTTTTCTAATCAACTGTTGAAGTCATCAAGAAAACTGCAAGAAATATGTAATTGAATAATTGAAGACAGATATTTATATTTTAATTATTAATAACATATATTTAGTCAAACTGACTCTTTTTGTTTGCCACTGTCAGTAAACATAGTAATTCTCATTATAAACTAGTTTAAAAGGTTAATTTTCCAATTAATACTTATATACTAATATAAACTGTTTTTATGATAAGACAATTATAATAGCTGCTGACAATTTTGGAAAGAAAACAAAGGCATTTGTTAGTGGCAAGAACTAATGAGAAATCTGATGGGCTAAACTAGAAAATTTGACAAGCACAATTCCCCCCCACAAGAACAATTTGTTACTGATGATGAAATTGAGAAATGACCAGAATGAAAGTTGTGAGATTCACAGTGAAAGCCCTCAGGGTAAAATTGATTTCTTTATAACACAGTTTAAAGGCACACAAAAAGGAAATTGCTTGTGCCAGATGGGATAGGAAAGGCATTGTGAATAAAAATTAGCATATCTTTTCTGCTTACAAATATTTGAAATCAGATGATACCAGTGTGTCTAGTTAATGGGATAACAGTATTGGTGGTTGCACAACTTTCAAAGATTTTCTCATTCTTCTTAAATGGACTTTGTCAACACAACAAAGCACTTTAAGCAATATATTAAGCCTGACACTTACCATCATAACATATTTATTTTCTTTGAATTATTGTTGCAGGCTAAACAGGAAGAACACGATGGCTAAGGTGTTGGATTTAGAGTCAGAAGGACCACCGTGTAGCTCTGGCCCTACCACTGAGTGGAAGGAGGCTACACAAGTCATAGACTCTCTTATGAACAGTTTCTTCATTAGCAGGATGAAGATAGGAATACCTGTCTTTCTATTAACTAAGTTCCATGAAGATCAAATGAGAAAGAGAGTGAACGTAAATATTTCTTGAAAACCATAAAGCATATGCATGTAAACTTTGATTCTGTAGCTTCTTTTTCTGGAAATGGTCTGAAAATTATCTCCCGTGCTGTCCTGTATCTTATCTGAGCTGTAGGTTTGCAGCTGCTAGATTTCTTCTTATAATCTCATGTATTTTTATGCATAACATTTCACATCTAATCATTGAGGAAGCATCTGATGGTGATCACTCTGTTCTATGCACCCATAATTGTTATTTAGTATTTATCATTCATCACCATTTATCTTCAAATTCATATGTCTTTTCCACTTGGGTGTAACATAAACTCTTGAATGTTAACACTGCTAATAATAGCTAACATTTATTGTTTACTGTATGACAGTCACTGTGCTAAGCATTTTAAATAGATTACCAAATTCAACAAAAAATTGATAATGAATCTTATTTTTCAGTGGGGTCACATTATGCATCTGTTATGTAATGTGAATTAACAGCTCACACTCAGTAGCTCCCACACTTCAAAATATAAGAGTTTAAATAGTTATAGAAATTAACATCTATATAGTATAAACATTTGTCCTGTCATTTCATTCTTTGAGCTTATGCTCCAGAGCAAGAGTCAGCTGAGGTCATTTCCCATATAACTCTCACTGAGTGGGTATCTAGCTACAGAAAGGATGATTATATCTAAAGACATATCTTTTGGTACAGTATGGACTGTGAATATAGGCTATATACTTTATCTGATACCAAACTAAGGCAAGTTTCAATGCCAGAGAGAAAAACTGGTTTTATTAGACTTCTTATGAGAGGATGTCTTAGTCTCCAATGAGGAACCTTCCAAGATATTTCAACTCTATGCAGTTTCTGCTGTATGTGCTGTATTATCAATGAAGTGAGAAGTAAGGGCATCTGTTGAAAGGGAGAAGAAGAAATCTTGAGCAAAGAGGGAAGGAAGCATGGGAAAGAGAAGTATGGTAGAGTGGGAGAGTAAATGAATTAGGGAAATGTAGGTCAATGGCACCCCACTCCAGTACTTTTGCCTGGAAAATCCCATGGATGGAGGAGCCTGGTAGGCTGCAGTCCATGGGGTCGCTAAGGGTCGGACACGACTGAGTGACTTCACTTTCACTTTTCACTTTCATGCATTGGAGAAGGAAATGGCAACCCACTCCAGTGCTCTTGCCTGGAGAATCCCAGGGATGGAGGAGCCTGGTGGGTTGCCGTCTATGGGGTCACACAGAGTCGGACACGACTGAAGTGACTTAGCAGCAGCAGCAGCAGGTTTGTCCAGCAATGGTAAAAATCCCCATGGGCTTTTTATTTTGAATTTAAAGTACAACAATTAACATGATTGTGCCTTTTTTCTCATTACATGTAGCTGCTCAAGAACAGAGGAAGAAGCAAGTAAATTATGATTAACAGGAGTAGGGGTTTTACACTGTAAGTTCTTCAGAGGGAAAGAAGGAGGAAAAAATGCAGATACTTGAAAGAGGATTATTTAATGCTGGGCCATGGCATCTAAACTGAGTAAGAAATAAGTGAGGACATGGGTTGGGAGAGTGAAAAATGAAAAAACGATAGTATGTTGAAAGACTTGACGTAGTCAAATAATGTTGGAGTGGAAGTACAGAAGAAATATGCTAAGAAGTCATGATATATTTGTCCTAGACTAGGATGCAAGAAAATAAAAATTTCAGTGCTGATGATATAATTGATAATAGCAACTTCAAAAGTATGATGATGGGAATGTCTGGCTGAGTTGTGGTAGATAAGAAAAGCCTATGCTTATGACTATTACTTTATTATTCTAATCTTCTCCCTCCAGAAATAAACTCTGGTGAGTCATAAAATTAAAAAGAAAACAAAAAAACCTTTCTCACCAACTGTCTATTTGAAATCTGGAGCAAAGATCTTGAATTTTGGACGAAAAGATCTTGTTTACTTGACCTGGACCAAAGATCTTGTTTACTTGCAGTGAACTGCAAGTAAACAATTTTTCTAGACCAACACTGTCCACTAATGGGGTTTGGTGCCTCTTTGCCCACTGGGATAAAAAACAGGTAAAAACCAAAATACGCAGCCTGACTGTCTTTGTTACCACTGCTGCTGCTGCTGCTAAGTCATTTCAGTCGTATCCGACTCTGTGTGACCCCATAGACGGCAGCCCACCAGGCTCCCCATCCCTGGGATTCTCCAGGCAAGAGCACTGGAGTGGGTTGCCATTTCCTTCTCCAATGCATGAAAGTGAAAAGTGAAAGTGAAGTCGCTCAGTCATGTCCGACTCCTAGCGACCCCATGGACTTCAGCCTACCAGGCCCCTCTGTCCATGGGATTTCCCAGGCAAGAGTACTGGAGTGGGGTGCCATTGCCTTTTCCGTTGTTACCCCTAGCCAACACCAAAGACTGATACTGAATCAGTTTGTACAGCTGGTCCTCTGCCCACGCAGGCAGAACCTGTGCGATGTGGAGGGCTGCCTGTGCTACATCATTTTATATAAGGGACCTGAACATCTGAGAACTTTAGTATTCATTGAAAGTCCTGGAATTAATACCCCTCAGATATGAAGGGACCATTGTACAGTTGTGAAAGTGAAAGTGAGTCACTCAGTGGTGTCCGACTCCTTGTAACCCCATGGACTGTACAGTCCATGGTATTCTCCAGGCCAGAATACTGGAGTGGGTAGCTGTTCCTTTTGCCAGGGGATCTTCCCAACACAGGGATCAAATCCAGGTCTCCTGCATTACAGGTAGATTCTTTACAAGCTGAGCCATGAGGGAAGCCCAAGAATACTGGAGTGAGTAGCCTATCCCTTTTCCAGTGGATCTTCCTGACCCAGGAATTGAACTGGGGTCTCCTGCATTGCAGGCAGATTCTTTACCATTTGAACTACCGTGGAAGCCATGACCATACCAACAGTCAAACTGATGAAATAAATGCACATAATCTGAAAAATAAATATTTCAAGCCTCCCGCATGCCTACTGGCTTAACTAACCAAGCTACTCTGGACCTCCTCAAGATACAAGGAGGGGTTAAAATTCAGCCCAGAGAGTTTCTAGGACCCAATTCCAACATCTCAATTGAGGGCTGTCCACTCTAATTGACAGGATCCATGCTGTATCTGGTATTTTTAACATCAACTCAGCCAACATTCAAAATTGAAGACCCTTATCTTCTCTACCTCCTTATTCCACCCACTCTATACAGCTCTGTGCTTCTTTTCCACCAATTCATTTCCTTCTTGTTTTACTTACTGCTGAATCCTTTCTGTCGTACCTTCAATTTTACTGAGAACTTTGAGAGCACCAGGCAGGAATTTCCTCTGCTATCTCCAACAGATTTATGACATTGAGTACTACATTCAATGACTTTCCTTGAATTTCCCAGTCTTTCTACTCAAAACAAATATCTCTACCTGTAATCTGGATTGTATCCATTCCAAATTCTTTACGGATCTTGTTAATTCAATGGTTTTCTTTCTTCCAGTTAGCTCCTCCCCCCAGCTCACCACAATCTCTGCTGCAAATACACACACTCTGTTCTGGCATATTAAAACAAAAAGACCCCTGCCTTTGTCACACAGTCCTCAATAGCTTACTTCTCACCTCGCCTTTACAGTCAAACTTTTTGAAAATTAATCTTTTTTCACTGAAGAACTGGCTGTCTCACTGCCAATTCCATATCAACCCACTGAAATCTACCTGCTGCATCTGTCACTCAACTGTAACTGCTTTAAAAGTGGTTACCAATACTTTCCTAATTGTCAAATTCAACCTCTTTATTTTCCATTCTGATGTTATTTGAACTTACAGCAGCACCTGACACTGTTAACTATTTCCTCTTTCACACAATTCTGTCTTCCCTTAGTTTGGGTGTCATTAGTCTCACCAGCTTTTCTTCACATATTTGGGCCAATTCTTCTCAGTCTCTTCTAGTTATGTTCAAACCATAACCCTTGGTAGTTTTCAGTTCTGTCCTCATCTTTCTGATCTTCTCAAACTACGTGCTGATCCTGTATGACACTCTAAAGTTTCCATTGAATGAATACCTTCGATGTGTTGATGATGTTCAAATTTTATTTTCACTCTTCTTGCCCTACTTTGTATCAATCCTTTTGCTTATATGGTCTATCTATATTTTTTTCTATTTTAGTTTATGTTTTAAAATTCAGTTGCCACAAGGATATCTACCACTGCATTTTCCCTACTACCTTGTTTCATCTATCTATCTATCTATATAAACCGAATGGTTTATCCACTCTATAAATTTACATGTTTTACCGTTATTTTTTTATTTCCAAATAAATGGCAGCATCTCTTTCCAACCTCTAAAACAAGAATCCTAGGACTTATACTCTATTTCTACAACATACTCAACTCCTGCCACCTCATGGATTCACTCAAATCACCCTATTCTCAAGAACTGTAACTTCTATATTCTGACGTTTCATAGCTATATTATCTAGAATACACATAGTTTATTTCCTATAAGTCATTGCTACCCTAATCTATCCCATTCTAACATCTACATTATTTCCAAGATGACTTACTAATTAGAAAACTATGCCATGGCTTCCAATGGGTTTTAAGATTATAAGAATGTAAGGGTCTTCATGATCTGGCCGTTGCCTACCTCTCCATCACTGTCGCCTAATTCCCACTCCAAGCTGCACTGCCATCCACCCATTAGTTGCCTCAGACATATGTGAGGTTTCCACAATTAATTAATGATTTATTCTGCTTCTGTTTGGCCTTTCTCATGAAACTACATCTAACAACTTCAGTCTTCAATGGATGCCTAGCAGGACTAATTCCCTGCACATTGCTCTTGGAAACTAATCATTTCTTATCATCTTCCATTTTAAAAAGAGACATGTTTTTCTAGTCTCTTAATATTGATTATGAGGACCCTGAGATAGGGACTGCATATTATGCTTAATTTTATATTTTTTGTAGCACTTCAGTTCAGTTCAGTCGCTCAGTTGTGTCAGACTCCTTGAGACAACATGAATCGCAGCACGCCAGGCCTCCCTGTCCATCACCAACTCCTGGAGTTCACTCAGACTCATGTCCATCGAGTCAGTGATGCCATCCAGCCATCTCATCCTCTGTCGTCCACTTCTCCTCCTGCCCCCAATCCCTCCCAGCATCAGAGTCTTTTCCAATGAGCCAACTCTTTGCATGAGGTGGCCAAAGTACTGGAGTTTCAGCTTGAGCATCATTCCTTCCAAAGAAATCCTAGGGCTGATCTCCTTCAGAATGGACTGGTTGGATCTCCTTGCAGTCCAAGGGACTCTCAAGAGTCTTCTCCAACACCACAGTTCAAAAGCACCAATTCTTTGGTGCTCATCTTTCTTCACAGTCCAACTCTCACATCCATACATGACCACTGGAAACCATGGCCTTGACTAGATGGACCTTTGTTGGCAAAGTAATGTCTCTGCTTTTGAATATGCTATCTAGGTTGGTCATAATTTTTCTTCCAAGGAGTAAGCGTCCTTTAATTTCATGGCTGCAGTCACCATCTGCAGTGATTTTGGAGCCCCCCAAAATAAAGTCTGACACTGTTTCCAATGTTTCCCCATCTATTTCCCATAAAGTGATGGGACCAGATACCATAATCTTCATTTTCTGAATGTTGAGTTTTAAGCCAACTTTTTCACTCTCCTCTTTCATGTGGTTTTAAATACGTAGGAGATACAAAAAGTATTTGTTGGAAAATAAATATATAAATAATTGAATAAATGAAAAAATTTATTTGAAACAAACCTTTACTTTTATTATTTGTTAGTGATTATCTGTTTCTTTTGGATGACTGAGTTTAAAATTTTGAATTCTGGCTCAGTGGGAGAGCATTTTAAAAGTCTGATGAGACTGCATGATTTTTCTGATCATGTATAGACCCAAGATAAAGTACTTTAAACATGAGAAGAGCTACAGATTTGGAAGTCCATATTCACTTTAAAGGTTTGGTGCTTTTTGGATGTTATTTCATCAGTAATGGAGAGTATCACTTCATTCATTTATTCATAAGCTATCATTGAATCCTTGTACTAAACTAGACTGTGAGAGGTGCTAGAGGTTACAATGGTGAGCAAAAGAAACAGTTCATGCTCCAGTGAAATGTACAACCTTGTGGAGAAAAGAAATTTAATATCTAACTAAAAAGAAGCACAAGCTGGAATCAAGATTGCCAGGAGAAATATCAATAACCTCAGATATGCAGATGACACCACCCTTATGGCAGAAAGTGAAAGGAACTAAAAAGCCTCTCGATGAAAGTGAAAGAGGAGAGTAAAAAAGTTGGCTTAAAACTCAACATTCAGAAAATGAAGATCATGGCATCTGGTCCCATCACTTCATGGGAAATAGATGGGGAAACAGTGGAAACAGTGTCAAACTTTATTTTTTTGGGCTCCAAAATCACTGCAGATGGTGATTGCAGCCATGAAATTAAAAGACACTTATTCCTTGGAAGGAAAGTTATGACCAACCTAGATAGCATATTCAAAAGCAGAGACATTACTTTGCCAACAAAGGTCCGGCTAGTCAAGGCTATGGTTTTTCTAGTGATCATGTATGGATGTGAGAATTGGACTGTGAAGAAAGCTGAGTGCCGAAGAATTGATGCTTTTGAACTGTGGTGTTGGAGAAGACTCTTGAGAGTCCCTTAGACTGCAAGGAAATCCAACCAGTCCATCCTGGACTGATGGAGATCAGTCCTTGGTGTTCATTGGAAGGACTGATGCTAAAGCTGAAACTCCAATACTTTGGCCACCTCATGCAAAGAGTTGACTCATTGAAAAAGACCCTGATGCTGGGAGGGATTGGGGGCAGGAGGAGAAGGGGATGACAGAGGATGAGATGGCTGGATGGCATCACCGACTCCTTGGACATGAGTTTGAGTGAACTCCGGGAGTTGGTGATGGACAGGGAGGCCTGGCGTGCTGTGATTCATGGGGTTGCAAAGAGTCAGACACAACTGAGCGACTGAACTGAACTGAACTGAATCACATGAATGAATGAAAATTGTAAATGTTATAAGCACTATGAAGGAGAGGAACATGGTATCATAAACACTCATATTAGAGAGATTTGATTTAGCCAGGGTGGTTGCAGAGGAAGTGGGGCTTGAACAGAGATACACTTAGCTTCTCTGAACATCAGTTTGTTCATCTCTAGCATAGAAATAGAGAACTACTGTGGAGTCTGAATACGATCATATCTATGAAAGGCCTTTGGAACTACATGTTATTATTTCCACTGGATTTAAATCTCTGTATGTCATGTTTCTTTCTCTTCCATAAGAGAGTAGGACTTTGTGCTAAGTAATTAAGGCATTAAGCCTCAAAAAGTCTTTGTTCATTGAACAAAATTCTTTATAAATTTTTATTTTAAAGAAACATATATTGCCTGTGACATTTAAGTCTTCAGTTTTTGACCTATATGTCAAGTTTTCCTGAGATGGATCTCAGATCATTACTGAATAGATTTTAATCAGGTTAATCAGCAAAAATAACTAGCCAGTGAATGGATTTAATAAAATGTCATATATGGTTCCATCTTAGATCATACCTGTTTCTGGAAAAACAACAGATGGTTATGTCAAGCCTCTGTGTCACTACCACAACCAAGACAGGCTTCTTGGGTGTCTTGCTCTGTGTCCATGCAGAATCTCTTCATAGTCTCTCCAATATGGTGGCATGACTAGTTGGACTTTCATGGGGCAGCTCGGGGCTACAAACATTCATGTCATGGAGAAAGAGAGCGCCAGGTAGAAACTATATCAACTTTTAGATCCAGCCTTGGAAGTCATGTAGCATTCTACTTGTTAGAATGTGATTATGTATTTTAATACTGGTAAATACTACATACAGTAAATATAATTTTTGTGTATTTTTCTCTTTGACATATTATTTTAGAATCATTCTCTATAGAAGGAATAGTATTAGCTCCTTAATTCTAAATAGGGGCTTATGGATTTAAAATGACATTTTCTCCTTAGTTATTTTTCATGCAGTGCCTTACAAAGGAATAACAATTTAATTACATTTAATCATTGACCTTTATTGAAAGAATACATGAAACTTGGATGCCTTAACTAATGATATCACTAGATTCGGACTGTAAATTGGAATTGTGTAAGGAAGAAAATATGAAGGATATGAGCATAGCAAATTAACTAAATAAAGTACAACCTCAAAATAAATTTTAAAATTTCAAGTAATTCCTTTCCACACTTGAAGAAAAATTTCAAAATGTCATGGGGAAGTATAGAAACAGAACAATTTGACTCTTCACAAGAACTGGAAAATATTACTTTGTTTATAGCTTCAAAAAAACCCTCTAATTTTTGTGATCCCAGACAAATGAATAAAGGATGGGTTTGGGGGAAACTGAGTATTAATTGTCTATAGAAATATAATACTCTTCTTTGTCCTTAGTAACAGAAACTCCAATTTTAAGCTTGAAATAATGTTCACATTTCTTGGACTCCTTTACATCTACATCTAGGTTTGGCCATATGACTAAGTAAAGTGTACAACTTCAGGGAAACTAGCTAATGAAAGAAAGTACATTTTTCCTTATCCCACGCTCCCAAAGAGTGGTTAGAATATGGACTTGGTTGAAGAACATGTGAGCATCCATCTTGGACTATATGGCACCATATTATGGTGGGTAGGGCAATATGACCAAATGAGCCCGAGTCACTGATGGCTGTGGCTAGAGCTGTCCTGCCTGTAGGCTTTATGTGGGAGAGAAATGAATATCTATTTTGTATAAGTCACTGTTATTTTGGCATTTTCTGTTATCTTCAGTAAAACCTAATCCTAAGGATAACTATATTCTTTTGTGTTTTAAGTACATGGTTCTTTCCTCTCTCTCTTTCCTGCTTCTCAGTTGAATTCTCTCCTCTGCTTCGACCTTCATCCTCCTGTTTAACTCATCTCTCTTTTTCTTTTGCCTCTGTTTCCCCTCATTCCATTAAATGTCAATAAAGTAATGTATTTATTTGTTTACAGTGAGAGTTAAAAGATACAGGTTATATATTTCCTGTTCTTATTCTTATAAGCCAGAAAATATAATATTTTATACTTCTTTTTCCTACAAACAAATATAAAAACACCTCATTACCTGAAATTTTTTTCTTGGCCATGATATTCTATTGAAGGTTTTTATCTTCCAATAAGTCAGTGTTTCATGATTGACCAGTGTTTCTGCATCATCAATAAGGTCACATAAAGCTTATATTTCAAAAGTTGCAACAAATTGATGTTTTCTTAAGTTTATGATTTAAAACTTCCTGCCTCAAGGGTCTGTTCTGAAGTGGGAAACTCTTAAATATGAGTCATGGCTTGGGAGTAAAATGTCTGTTAAAAACAAACATAAAACTCTTTACAGCTGAGAGTTGCCTTTTCATTTTTAGAAATTCATTCTAGTTTCCATAATGTTATAAAGATTTAGCCTCTGATCTCTGGTCATATCTCACAGGTTTTCAGTAAAAAGTGGTTGGCAGAAAATACACTCCTTGTGATTTCAGCAACATTAAATTGTCATTTTAAAGTATTCAAAATGCAATAAACAGAATGTAATAAACCAGATTACTTAACATCCATCCCTGCTGAACACTTAGCCATTATCCTAGAACTAGCCCAGATTCCTGTTTTGCATCTTTATTAAAAGATGACTCCAACCACACAGTCAGGTGATGTATTAAACCTAATGTACAGGGACCTCTTTATAGAACAGGAATTTATGCTGTCTCTCGACTCTCAAAAAATGTTCTTTTTTGTTTCCTCAATAATTAATTTGGTATAAAGTCTCATTTAACATTTTTTGAGGACATAAATGAAACTCTTTGTTATATTTAGAAAAGATTGAAAGTATGGTGTACTTCATTCTTCCAGGCTTATTTCTAAATGCTTATAGATTTTAGTTTGTAATTGAGAAGTCTGTTTAATTCTATAAAACAACTCCAGATTTTGCCTACTAAGGATATAGATAGGTGGATAGGTAGATAGCACTTAATAACTCAACTCTTAAACCTAGATATTTATAAAATTTTATACTAATTATTCCAATTTTTGTGTGTTACAGGACAGATTAGCCTTAATTATTGTACCTGTTAAATGGAGGTTTAAAAAAAGTGTCTGCCATTCTGAAAGATAAAGTACAACACATTATAACACAATGTGGCTCAGATGGTAAAGCATCTGCCTGCAATGCAGGAGACCCAGGTTCAATTCCTGGGTCGGGAAGATCCCCTGGAGAAGGAAATGGCAATCCACTCCAGCACTCTTGCCTGGAATATCCCATATATGGAGGAGCCTGATAGGCTACAGTCCATGAGGTCGCAAAGAGTCGGAAACGACTGAGCGACTTCACTTCACTTCACTTCACTTCTAAGCTCTTTGAAGGCTTATCCCAATCTTCAGTGTCCACTTGATGCCTGGGATATTGGGACATGTCAGATATGTGCATGCTCAGTCACTCAGTCATATCCAATTCTTTACAACACTATGGATTGTAGCTCACCAGGCTCCTCTGTCCATGGAATTTCCCAGGCAAGAATACTGGAGCAGGTTGCTGTTGCCTTCTCCAGGGGTCTTTCTGACCCAGGGATTTAACCCACATCTCCTGCAGTGCAGGCAAATTCTTTACCCCTGAGCCCTTGGGCAAGCCCAACATGTCAAAACCCTACTCCAAATATTTGCTATAGGAAAAGCATAGGTGACTATATTCTATAAATATTGAAAGCCCATATTAAAATCCTGTTATCTCTGGATTTCCTTCCTATTGTTGTGACACCTTTGTCCTGCTGTTTTTTTTTTTTTCCTGACTCCATGATCTTTGTTCATTTTGTCCAAAGACAATGATGGTAATAATGGGAAAATTATAATTAGGAATTGGGGTAACTTCCCAGCTCAAATGAATAGGAAATGGAATGCAAAAATACAAAAGCAAAAACCACAACAAGATTAAAACTAAAACCCCCCATGAGATAAGATTTTACAAGATTAAACTCCAGTTATCAAGCACATCCACCATTGACTCAATTAACAGGTGAGTGATGAGGAATTATAACCCACTCAGTCACAATCTCAGGACCTAATGGGGGATGAATTTCTATATATTTTCTTCCCCTTAGCTTGCTTCTTGGAGTAAAAGGATAAAAGGAGGAGAAGACAGGACTCTGTTCTAAATTTTCTTTTTCTATACTCTCTCATTAGGTGACAGCATTCACTACTAAGACCTTAAAAACCATGTACACGCTATTGACTCTACAATGAATATCTTTACTTCCTATGTGAACCTCAGGATTACTTATCCAATGAACTACTTGGCATCTCTGCTTAGGCATACCAGTATTAGTATACCACCAATAGAACCAGTCACTACTTTTCCTACCCTATTCCCACAATGTCTTCCATCTTCCCATCAAATTAAATAACAAAATCCATTCAGGTATTCTTACTAAAAACCAGAGAATCACTTTTAGACATTCTATGATATTCATTCTGTCCCCATGATATATGTCAGTTCTGTCTTTAAAGGACATCCAGAATCTAACCCCCTCTCTCCACCTTTGTAGGTACCACCTTAGTCCTCACCATCATGCTCTCTCAGTTGGAGGGCTGCAACTGACTCCTAAATGTTTCTTCTCTTGCCCACCTTCCTTGTCTCAATACAGAGTTTACTCTATACATGGAAGCCAAAGTACTATTTTTAAAACACAAATCAGATTATGCCACTGCCTTGTTTAAACCCTCCCTGTGTCTGAGTCTTTAACTTAATCTTTTATTACTTTTATTCTTGCGCCTTATATTTCTGCCACCTTGATTTTGTCTATTATTCAAGTGCGTTAACCTTGAGAGCTTTATCCTCTGTCTGGAATGTTCTGCAAAGACAGTTCCACTACTAATCCTCTTCCTTTCTCTCATGACACCCTTTGTGTTTTCCCTAAAGGAGTTATGAAATTTCAGTACTGAGACTTCTGTTAATTTATTATAATTTTATTCTAGAGTATTTTTCATTAGATATAAAATCTATTCTGTTACCTAATGTTTCCTTCCATAGTTATCTTTACTGAATGCTCCAACCAAATACTCTTGGGTATTCACTCTTCCTAAGAAAACATATCTTTTTTCCTGGTTCCAGGCAACTAGAATTTTTGAAAGAGAAACAAATTCTCACATAATTGAAATCAAAATAGTTGCCTATGAGACAAGCGTTATGATCTTATTTACACAAGTCTATTCATCCATCCTCAATATCCTTTAATAGAGGATTTAAGGTAGACCACTGTACAATGTCATGATCAATGCAAAGAAATAGAGGAAAAACAACAGAATGGGAAAGACTAGAGACCTCTTCAAGAAAATTAGAGATACCAAGGGAACATTTCATGCAAAGATGGTCTTGATAAAGGACAGAAATGGTATGGACTAACAGAAGCAGAAGATATTAAGAAGAGGTGGCAGGAATACACAGAACTGTACAAAAAAGATCTTCATGACCAAGATAATCACGATGGTGTGTGATCACTGACCTAGAGCCAGATATCCTGGAATGTGAGGTCAAGTGGGCCTTAGAAAGCATCACTACAAACAAAGCTAGTGGAGGTGATGGAATTCCAGTTGAGCTATTTCAAATCCTGAAAGATGATGCTGTGAAAGTGCTGTACTCAATATGCCAGCAAATTTTAAAAACTCAGCAGTGGCCATGGGACTGGAAAAGGTCAGTTTTCATTCCAATCCCAAAGAAAGGCAATGCCAAAGAATGCTCAAACTACCACACAATTGCACTCATCTCACACGCTAGTAAAGTAATGCTCAAATTCTCCAGGCCAGGCTTCAGCAATACGTGAACTGTGAACTTCCAGATGTTCAAGCTGGTTTTAGAAAAGGCAGAGGAACCAGAGATCAAATTGCCAACATCCCCTGGATCATTGATAAAGCAAGAGAGTTCCATAAAAACATCTATTTCTGCTTTATTGACTATGCCAAAGCCTTTGACTGTGTGGATCACAATAAACTGTGGAAAATTCCTAAAGAGATGGGAATACCAGACCACCTGACCTGCCTCTTGAGAAATTTGTATGCAGGTCAGGAAGCAACAGTTAGAACTGGACATGGAATAACAGACTGGTTCCAAATAGGAAAAGGAGTACGTCAAGGCTATATATTGTCACCCTGCTTATTTAACTTATATGCAGAGTACATCATGAGAAACGCTGGGCTGGAAGAAGCACAAGCTGGAATCAAGATTGCCAGGAGAAACATCAATGACCTCAGATATGCAGATGACACCACCCTTATGGCAGAAAGTGAAGAGGAACTAAAAAGCCTCTTGATAAAAGTGAAAGATGAGAATGAAAAAGTTGGCTTAAAACTCAACATTTAGGGCTAGTGCCCTGGGACGACCCAGAGGGATGGTATGGGGAGGGAGGAGGGAGGAGGGTTCAGGATGGGGAACACATGTATACCTGTGGTGGATTCATTTTGATATTTGGCAAAACTAATACAATTATGTAAAGTTTAAAAATAAAATAAAATTTAAAAAAAATGCAACCCACTACCTCCACAACTGTGCCACTATTCACCTAAACTAACCCTGTGGACCAGAACAGCCTGGTATTTTCTCTAGAATGTGCTGTGCCCATTCCTCCACATGCCCCTTCGGGAGGAGATTTTTGCATAGAAAAAAGAAAATACTATTCAGACACAACTTGGCTGAACTTCTAGCTCTCTTAGACTTTTCATTACTGGCGATGCCTCATTCCTCAGTGTCGGGTTTAATTCCTACATACTTGGTCAAGCCTGTCCAGCCTCCATAATCCTCACTGTTCTGTCTCCTCCACTATGTGCCACTTGTCTGCTTCATTCATTTGGAATGCAATATGTGTCATGGCCTTCCATCTGTGTATGTGTGTGTGTGATGTGTACCACAACATATGCAGGAAGTTATTAAACACACATTTATATTATTAAAAAAAAAAGAAAGAAAACGAAGATCATGGCATCTGGTCCCATCACTTTATGGGAAATAGATGGGAAAACAGTGGAAACAGTGTCAGACTTTATTTTTTGGGGCTCCAAAATCATGGCAGATGGTGACTGCAGCCATGAAATTAAAAGACGCTTACTCCTTGGAAGAAAGTTATGACCAACCTAGATAGCATATTGAAAAGCAAAGACATTATTTTGCCAACTAAGGTCCGTCTAGTCAAGGCTGTGGTTTTTCCAGTGGCCATGTATGGATGTGAGAGTTGGACTGTGAAGAAAGCTGAATGCCGAAGAATTGATGCTTTTGAACTGTGGTGTTGGAGAAGACTCTTGAGAGTCCCTTGGACTGCAAGGAGATCCAACCAGTCCATTCTGAAGGAGATCAGCCATGGGATTTCTTTGGAAGGAATGATGCTAAAGCTGAAACTCCAGTACTTTGGCCACCTCATGTGAAGAGTTGACTCATTGGAAAAGACTCTGATGCTGGGAGGGATTGGGGGCAGGAGGAGAAGTGGACGACAGAGGATGAGATGGCTAGATGGCATCACTGACTCAATGGACATGAGTCTGAGTGAACTCTGGGAGTTGGTGATGGACAGGGAGGCCTGGCGTGCTGCGATTCATGGGGTCGCAGAGTCAGACACGACTGAGCGACTGAACTGAACGTAGACTACAATAATAGCTTAATATTATTTAACTTGTAATAACTTAATATTATTACAATTCAATAATAATAATATTAAAAAGCAGAGACATTACTTTGCCAACAAAGGTCTGTATAGTCAAAGCTATGGTTTTTCCAGTAGTCATGTATGGATGTGAGAGTTGGACCATAAAGAAGGGTGAGCACTGAAGGACTGATGCTTTTGAATTGTAGTGTTGGAGAATACTCTTGAGAGTCCCTTGGACAGCAAGGAGATAAAACCATTCAATCCTAAAGGAAATCAATACTGAATATTCTAGGGAAGGATTGATGCTGAAGCTCCAATATTTTGGCCATTTGATGAGAAGAGCTGACTCACTAGAAAAGACCCTGATATTGGGAAAGAGTGAAGGCAGGAGGATAAAGAGGTGACAGAAGATGAGATGGTTGGATGGCATCACTGACTCGATGGACATGAGTTTGAGCAAGTTCTGGGAGATGATGAAGGACAGGGATGCCTGGCGTGCTGCACTCCATGGGGTCACAGAGTGACTGAACAAGAATAAAAATAACTAATTCAATGAAATCACAATAAAAGAGGAAAAAATTAGAGGAGTGAAGAACAAAAGGTAGATATGGCTACAATGAGGGCCCAGCTATTTCCTATAGTTGTATTCCAGATTGGGCTCTGAGTTTTCTGGCAGAGAAGATGCAAGCAGAGCCTACATGTGTTACACTTCTCTTAATATCAGAGAGAAGAAAACAAAATTCTGTGGTTCCTTAGAATGATTAAGCCTTTTTCCTGCACTAATTTCATGGTACTCTTTCTTAGAATGACCCTGTTGCTTAGAGAGCAACATAAAACTACAAACAACAAAAGCTATAACCATAAAACAATAATAACAACAACAATAACAGCAATAAAACTAAGACAGTGACACTGATTCTGTGGAAGGCAAAGGTAATAAGTTTAAAATATATAAGCTGCTGAAAATGATTCATTTGTCCAGGTCATATACAAAGACACATTCAATTATTGCCTCCTGTGATAGTAAACTTTTGACCAACTGTTGGCGATTAATGATGTGTGCAGTGGGAGCGCTTATATATGATAAATGCTGAGCCAAGCTTTCAAAGCACCCAGGCTGCTCCTGGATGGTAAGTATTGCCCTTTGGAAGGCTGCTATCTAATAATCTAGTAGTTCATTGCGCTTAGTCTGATTCAGTGTTGATTAAGTTCTCAGCCCTTCAGAGTTCACCACACTTTTCTGTCAGTTGAAGATGATTGCCTCCATTTCTGTGCTTTTTCCCGGAAAGTGTATCCCTTTCAAAATGTTGCCTGAACCAATTTCTTAGCATTTGAAGGCAGAGCAAAGGTATGCTATAATGAAAAAAAGGATCATCTACAACACAATTTCTTTGGCTCAACAAGAACCTGTGGATTTATAGGTTTTAGATGGAGAAAATCAGCACATAAAGTTTTCCATAGAAATATAATACCTGAAGCCCTGAAGAAAATTCAGTAGCTGTTATAATCCATGATCAGAAATTACATAAATCTCTTACTCAACTTCTTACCTTCTACAACGAAAGAGGAAAAGGACAAAACAACTACATTGTTTTTATTCTAGTTGTAGGATCATTGGATTTAAAATTGGTAAACTCAGATTTTATATAGCTTTGGGTTTTCACGTAAATATATTTGCTTTTTACTACGAACCTGCATTTTCACAAAAATAACAGGAGAGATTGAACTAGGTCAGTGTTCTCAGCTTTATCACAGCCAACATCTCCTTTTATAACAAATATTTCTGATGCCCTCTTGATCCCTGAAAAGAAATTCATATATAAAAGAACTTACTACATATATGATTACCAGCAAAACAGGTTGAAATATCTTTAAATAAAGATAAAATTTAAGAAAGTAACTTATAATAAATTAACATATATATTTCAACAGCAAATGTTCAGGTGTGATTCTACAGAAGGACATATTGGGGTGGTTATAAAATTGTACTTGCTTACAATAAATGTTTGGATTTATCCAAACAGCTGGTATCTATCAGGTAGTCAGAAGCCATTTTATAGAAGACATATAGAAAAGTAAGAGAGAACTGTACACATTTAAATAAGAAAAATAAGTTAGACAGTAAAAGCAGGTCAGACTTATCTGTACATGGTAGAAAAAAGAGAGAAGCGAAGTTAACCGAAAACAAGTCAACATGCCAAGACAAATTAGAAAGGGAGAAATAAATACAATGAGGGTGTGTTTTATAATTGCAAATGAAATGGGCCTTATCTTTTTAGTGAGTACCCAAATAATTCTTTATTTTATGGTATGGATAAAGGTACTAACAGAAAAAGTATTCCCTATTTTGAAATCCTTCAATGGGCCTCTAATACTTGAAAGGACCTAGAAACTATATATTTTGACATGTGGTGGACATAACGAACAGACTGGAAAAATAAACAATAATATAGGACGTACAGATGCATGACAGATCTCTGAGGACAATATTAGGTTAAGATTAAAAACCAACTAGTATACTCAAGTTAATGATTTCAATACATTCTTTTTACATCTCTGCTGTGATACGGCATATATAAATATTTTGAAATAGTTTACATTAATGAAATGCATATAAGTCTCTGATTTTTGTATCTCTTTACTAATTTAATAATATTTGGTTCTATGTTAAAAGAAGTTTCAAATCTCTTCTGTTACATGTTTACTTGTGAAAGCTGTAAATGCAGCCAGGTAGAGGTGTGTAGTATTTGGTGCTGGCACTGACTCCGGTAATGACTAATTTTTGGTGATAAGATTTTGAGGATAACGTTCTTATGTAGGCTAAGGTTTGGAGAGATAAGAAAGCCTTCCTAAATGAACAATGCAGAGAAATAGAGGACAACAATAGAATGGAAAAGACTAGAGATCTCTTCAAGAAAATTAGAAATATCAAGGAACATGTCATGCAAAGATGGACACAATAAAGGACAGAAATGGGATGGACCTAACAGAAACAGAAGATATAAAGAAGAGCTGGCAAGAATACACAGAAGAATGTGTATTCACAAAAAAATTACCCAGATAATCATGATGGTGTGATCACTCACCTAGAGCCAGAAATCCTGGAGTGTGAAATCAAGTGGGCCTTAGGAAGGAAGCATCACTACAAAGAAAGACAGGAGGTGATGGAATTCCACCTGAGCTATTTCTAGTCCTAAAAAAGTCCTAAAAGATGATACTGTTAAAGTGCTACACTAGTTATACCAGCAAATTTGGAAAACTCAGTAGTGGCCACAGGACTGGAAAAGGTCAATTTTCATTCCAATACTAAAGAAGGGCAATGCCAAAGAATGTTCAAAGTACTGTACAACTGCACTCATTTCACATGCTAGCAAGGTCATATTCAAAATATTCCAAGCTAGGCTTCAACAGTGTGTGAATAGAGAAATTCCAGATGTACAAGATGGATTTAGAAAAGGCAGAAGAACCAGAGTTCAAATTGCCAACATTCATTGGATCATAGAAAAAGAAAGAGAGTTCCAGAAAAACATCTACTTCTGCTTCATTGACTATGCTAAAGCCTTTGACTGTGTTGATCACAACAAACTGTGGAAAATTCTTAAAGAGATGAGAATACCAGAACACCTTACCTGCATCCTGAGAAACCTGTATGCAGGTCAAAAAGCAACAGTTAGAACAGAATATGAAAAAATGGACTGGTTCAAAATTGGGAAAGGAATGTGTCAAGGCTGCATATTGTCACCCTGCTTATTTAACTTATATGCAGAGTACATCATCAAAATGCTGGGCTGGATAAAGCACAAACTGGAATCAAGATTGCTAGGAGAGACTTCAAAAACCTCAGATATGAAGATGACACCATCCTTATGGCAGAAAATAAAAAGGAACTAAAGAGTCTCGTGATAAAGGTAATAGAAGAGAGTGAAAAAGCTGGCTTAAAACTCAGCATTTATAAAATGAAGATCATGGTATCTGGTCCAATCACTTCATGGTAAATAGATGGGGAAACAATGGAAACAGTGACAGACTATTTTTTTGGACTCCAAAACCACTGTGAATGGTGACTGCAGACATGAAGTCAAAAGATGCTTGCTTCTTGGAAGAAAAGCTATGACAAACCTAGACAGTGTATTAAAAAGCAGAGGCATTACTTTGCTGACAAAGGTCAAAGCTATGCTTTTTCCAGTAGTCATGTAAGGTATGTGAGTTGTACCATAAAGAAGGCAGAGTGCCAAAGAATTGATACTTTTGAACTGTGGTGTTGGAGAAGACTCTTGAGAGTCTCTTGGACTGCAAGGAGATCAAATCAATGAATCCTAAAGGCAATTAACCCTAAACATTCATTGAAGGGCTGATGTTGAAGCTGAAGCTCAAATGTTTGGCCACTTGATGCAAAGAGCCATCTTATTGGAAAAGACCCTATCTGGGAAAGCCTGAATGCAGGAGGAGAATGGGATGACAGAGGACAAGATGGTTGGATGGCATCACCGACTCAGTGGACATGAGTTTGAGCAAGCTCCAGGAGATGGTGAAGGATAGGGAAGCCAGGAGCACTGCAGTCCGTGAGATTGTAAAGTGTCGGATATGACTGAGCAACCGAACAACAATAACCGTGTTTGAGAACCACTGATCTCTAAAGCATGGGTCTGCAACCTCCAGGATCTAACGCCTGATGATCTGAGGTGGAGCTGTTGTAATAATAATAGAAATGAAGTGCCCAATAAATGCAATGCGCTTGAATCATCCTGAAACCATCCCCTTATCCCTTACCCTGTTCTGTAAAAAATCTGTCTTCCGTGAAATTGGCCCCTGGTGCCAAAAAGGGTGGGGACCCGCTGCTTTAAAGGATATTTGCAAGTGACAGATGATGAGCGATGTTTTCATTTTTCACAGCTGACCCACACATTGTAGGGCATCCAGCACCTCTGACTCCCACCTACAAAATACCAGTCAGATCCCCAGTAATGGCAACACAAAAATTAACCCTAAATTTCTAAAATGTTTCCTGGAAGGTAATATTATTCTTACTGAGAAATGCCATGTTAACTAATGGCTGAAGTCCCATCTATGATTCTATCAATATTACTTCCATGGAGGCAACAGGAACCTAAGAGGCAACACAATTCAGAGCTGACAAGTTCAAAAACAAAACATTTAGCAAGACAGCCATAGGTTGTCTGCCAGGAGTTGGCTAGAATTGTGTTCAAATGAAGATGTTGCTTTTTGGTAATTCTGAAGTATAATTTAGCAGATGGAAGTGGAAAGGCATAAGGTGAAGCAGAAATAAATTCTAGCTCTAAATGTCCTCGGTTAGTGGTTGTTCTACTTCAGATTTCTCCTGAAGGTTCTAAAACATGGCTGGTTCACACAATTGGTTAGTTACAATTGAGCAGACTATTTTTATGACATGAATTTTGGTGCAATGGAGGAGTGAGAGTTTGTTAACCCTTATTGTTTTGTCAACCTTCTAGAAACCCAATCTATAGAATTCCTCAATCCTGACTAGTGCAAGAACTTCATAAAGTTCTTTAGTATAACTGTAAAAAATACTGAGATACTCAAGATTTTGTAAAGGAGATCCATTAGTAGCAGAAACTTAAACTAGCAATCAACACACGAGTTTAGAATAGATAAAAGGACTACATATTGAGAATAAGAACTAAATCTCAGATTATGTTTATTGTATTAGTCAGGATACAGTCTGATAATTAGAGTTTTGAGGTGAAATATTAATGAAAGCCTAATTTGAATTCCTGATAAATGACAGGAATAAATGGAACTTGGAGTTTCAATGAATTGTCTCTTTACACTTTTTTTTGTTTGTTTGTTTGTTTTGACTAATTTTCTCCCCTCCAGAAAATTACAAAGGAAAAATAATTCAAGTGAAATGCAGGCTTGTGACTTTAACACTAATCAAATAACTGGCAGATAAGAGCAGTTCCAATTTAAGATAAATTTCTGGTGTGACAACTCTATAATTAATCAATTGAACTCTTGACAGAATACAAGAAGGAAAGATACCCTCCTTCAAATCCATGTTCAGAGCTTCCATGGCATTTTCTCAAGCTTTCATTTTATAAATGTTCAATAAATTTGTGTACCACTTCTGAAATCAATGTCTGTTTTCCTTTTTCTTTGTCTCTTCTTAAGAAGTGTTTATTGATATCGACAATTCCCATTTAAGGTATAAACATCTCAATTAACCAAGAAACTTGTATTGAATATGTGACCTAAAATCAGATCCCTGTCTCTTTTTTATGCATTGAACAGACAAGGACTGAATAGCTAACATGGGATAATCCCAGTGCTAGTGGTTCCTGATACAAGATAAGGAAGACACAGCAAGATTAGAAATAAGACAATGCTGCAAGTGTAATGAAACCTAAGTGCAAATCAGAGATGAAGCACAAAGGAGAGTGATTTTGATTCATTCTGACTGATAATCAGTGAAGAGGTGACTTTATGTATTGATGAAGAGTAAATATACTTGACCCAGATAAAGAAGGCATATATCCTCACACAGAAAAGTAGCAGTTCACAGCTTTACAGAGCATATTATGTTGAACATTCTACAATATTGCCAGATTTATGTAATCTGAGTGGTTTAAATATTTTTTTGAAGTTCTGAGTTTTAATAACTGATAACTAACAATTTCATAATTTACTTGATTATTCCTCTATATTTGAATGTTTAGGGTGTTTCTACTTTTTCATTTTAGAAAATCTACTATGTATCAGCTCAGTTCAGTTCAGTTGCTCAGTTGTGTCCGACTCTTTGCATCCCCATGAATTGCAGCATACCAGGCCTCCCTGTCCATCACCAACTCCTAGAGTTAACTCAAACTCATGACCATCGAGTTGGAGATGCCATCCAGCCATCTCATCCTCTGTCGTCCCCTTCTCCTCTTGCCCCCAATCCCTCCAAGCATCAGAGTCTTTTCTAATGAGTCAACTCTTCACATGAGGTGGCCAATGTACTGGAGTTTCAGCTTTAGCATCAGTCCTTCCAATGAACACCCAGGACTGATCTCCTTTAGAATGGACTGGTTGGATCTCCTTGCAGTCCAAGGGACTCTCAAGAGTCTTCTCCAACACCACAGTTTAAAAGCATCAATTCTGCAGCACTCAGCTTTCTTCACAGTCCAACTCTCACACCCATACATGACCACTGGAAAAACCATAGCCTTGACTAGATGGACCTTTGTTGGCAAAGTAATATCTCTGCTTTTTAATAAGCTGTCTAGGTTGGTCATAACTTTCCTTCCAAGGAGTAAGCATCTTTTGATTTCATGGCTGCAATCACCATCTGCAGTGATTTTGGAGCCCCCCAAAATAAAGTCTAACACTGTTCCCACTGTTTCCCCATCTATCTGCCATGAAGTGATGGGACCAGATGCCATGATCTTAGTTTTCTGGATGTTGAGCTTTAAGCCAACTTTTTCACTCTCCTCTTTCACTTTCATCAAGAGGGTGATGAAACTTTCTGCCTTAAGGGTGGTGTCATCTGTATATCTGAGGTTATTGATATTTCTCCCGGCAATCTTGGTTCCAGCTTGTGCTTCTTCCAGTCCAGTGTTTCTCATGATGTACTCTGCATATAAGTTAAATAAGCAGGGTGACAATATACAGCCTTGACGTACTCCTTTTCCTATTTGGAACCAGTCTGTTGTTCCATGTCCAGTTCTAACTGTTGCTTCCTGACCTGCATATAGGTTTCTCAAGAGGCAGGTCAGGTGGTCTAGTATTCCCATCTCTTTCAGAATTTTCCACAGTTTATTGTGATCCTCACAAAGGCTTTGGCATAGTCAATAAAGCAGAAATAGAAGTTTTCTGGAACTCTCTTGCTTTTCCTATGATCCAGCAGATGTTGGCAATTTGATCTCTGGTTCCTCTGCCTTTTCTGAAACCAGCTTGAACATCTGGAAGTTCACTGTTCATGTATTGCTGAAACCTGGCTTGGAGAATTTTGAGCATTACTTTGCTAGCGTGTGAGATGAGTGCAATTGTGTGATAGTTTGAGCATTCTTTGGCATTGCCTTTCTTTGGGATTGGAATGAAAACTGACCTTTTGCAGTCCTGTGGCCACTGCTGAGTTTTCCAAATTTGCTGGCATATTGAGTGCAGCACTTTCACAGCATCATCTTTCAGGATTTGAAATAGTTCAACTGGAATTCCATCACCTCCACTAGCTTTGTTCGTAGTGATGCTTTCTAAGGCCCACTTGACTTCACATTCCAGAATGTCTGGCTCTAGGTCAGTGATCACACCATCATGATTATCTTGGACGTGAAGCTGTTTTTTGTACAGTTCTTCCATGTATTCTTGCCATCTCTTCTTAATATCTTCTGCTTCTGTTAGGTCCATGGCATTTCTGTCCTTTATTGAGCCCATCTTTGCATGAAATGTTCCCTTGGTATCTCTAATTTTCTTGAACAGATCTCTAGTCTTTCCCACTTCAGTATTCTTGCCTGGAGAATCCTATGGATAAGGAGCCTGGTGGGCTACAGTCCATGGGATCACAAAGAGTTGAACACAACTGAAGTGACTGAACACGTATCTCAATGCAGGGAGAATGTTAGGTATAGGAAGAGGTGGCTATATAGCATCAGGACATGAGAAGTTAACATGAAATACAGACCCATATCCAGTGAAATGCAGAGTTCCAACTGGCCTTTGGCCATTATCATCTCTTCATCTAATATCAGTCCATATGTCCATGTTTGCAGTTGGGTTGAACACTCTGTATCTGGGAAACCTCTGTCATAGGATAGAGGGTCTAAGACTCTCTCCCTGCAGTTAACTTTTCTTCTGTCTCTGAGGCCTGGGGGAGGGCTGGAAGAGGGCTGAGGCCGTGAGAAATTACTGGGGTTGCTTTAGGCACTTCAAGCCCTTAAGTTCCAGACAACCAGTCCTACCGTGTCTACTTGGGGTGACATGGGGAACTCCTGCTATGGTTTCTCAGGGTCTCAGCTTTATTATAATTACTTATATTTAAAGGGGCTTATATAATTCTCTATTATTGAGTCACCACATCTTTTAGGGCTCCTGTACCCTCTCTCATAATCCTGTACCCTTTCTCATACCACTAGCTGGAAGTGCATTCAGGGCTCCATCTTGGAAACAATCTTCAGTGCCATAACTGGCTAGTCTTCAACTCAACTTTCACCCACAGCCCAGAGAGATTTTCATTAAAACTTATTTTTTCTTAAATGAGAAATAATATCTCAATCATCATTGTCCCATATTTCCCTTCTGACTTAACCATTAATTTTTGTGATAGTAGTGTTTGTTTAAATTAAAGACTGGGGATTTGATACCTTTCTTGCTGTTTCCATCTGAGGAAAGTGGAAGCTTAAGGTCTAAAAGGCTAAAAACCAGAAAATTTCTGCCTATTTCTCTCCACTAAGAACAACTATAAATCTGGAAATGCTGCTGCTGCTGCGTCCAGTCATGTCCGACTCTGTGTGACCCCATAGACAGCAGCCCACCAGGCTCCGCCATCCCTGGGATTCTCCAGGCAAGAACACTGGAGTGGGTGGAAATGCTGCAAGAGGCAACAAAAAGAGAAATCTGAAAAGCGATAAGAGGAAGGCAAGTTGGTTAGGGAATCTATGACCAGAGGAACAGAGCTGCAGGGCCTCTTAGGACTCCCATTTAGCTGAAGGAGGCATGTCATGCCTGGCATTTCCTACCCTCAATTGGCAACAGAAGACAGCCCATCTAGGCTCATTCCCCACTCAGACTGATGATTCCAGAGGACAATATCAGTAGAACAGGCAGCATCCACAGACAATGAATCCACTGGGATCCCTGCTGAAAATAAGTGGCCAGGGACTTTCTCACTGGGCCTGAGACTCTCTTCTCCCACCCAGAGATACCAGCAGCTGGATGGCACTGGCCAGGAGTTTTGACACAACCAGTGGCTGAACAAATAAGTCTCTTCATCCCAGGACTGAGATTCCTCTCCCCCAGTGAGAGATGTGGGAGCAGCCAGGGGGCACTGGTGATGGAGATCCTGCTGACAGTGGCTGCCATGAGAATGCTCTGTGGACCTCTGATCTTTTCTCCAAACCTAGAGACTTCCATGATAGCTCAGTTGGTAAAGAGTCTTCCTACAATGCAGGAGACCCTGGTTTCATTCCTGGGTTGGGAAGATATGCTGGAGAAGGCCTAGGCTACCCACTCCAGTGTTCTTGGGTTTCTCTGGTGGCTTAGCTGGTAGAGAACCTGCCTGCAATGCAGGAGACCTGGGTTTGATCCCTGGGTTTGGAAGATCCCCTGGAGAAGGGAAAGGCTACCCACTCCAGTATTCTGGCCTAGAGAATTCCATGGACTGCATAGTCCATGGGGTCGCAAAGAGTCGGACACGACTGAGCAACTTTCACTTTTTTTCACAGAGGCACCAGAGGAAGCTCTTTTTCTTCTGAGAGTGACAGAAGGGACCAGTGAGCAATCCTGAGGCACCAAATCAACCAAGCCAACCAAAATCACACTGTAGAGCCTCTGAGAATTTTGTGGTTAGTGGAACTACAACCTACACAAATAGGCCAGGACTTGTGTGTTAAATAGGGCAACTGCCTGCTAAGATAAAAGAGTTAACTAAGATCACAGTCTCCTAATATAATAGATAAAATATCCAGTATGTAATAGAAAATCAACTGTCACCCCTCAGACAGACATACCTCAGTCCCTCCTGTTGTTTTCTGACTACCTCAGCCAACTCATTTACTCTGGCAACTGTTATATTCTCTATAGAGGATCATCATCTGCATAGTAGTGGTCATTCAAGCAGGGAGAAGTCAAGCTTTTTAAAAGCACCTTGTCTAAGGTGATCATAGAGCCTTCTCATATCCCAAAGCATCAGATCAGATCAGATCAGATCAGTTGCTCAGTCGTGTTCAACTCTTTGCGACCCCATGAATCGCAGCACGCCAGGCCTCCCTGTCCATCACCAACTCGAGGAGTTCACCCAGACTCATGTCCATCGAGTCAGTGATGCCATCCAGCCATCTCATCCTTTGTTGTCCCCTTCTCCTCCTGCCCCCTAACCCTCCCAGCATCAGAGTCTTTTCCAATGAGTCAACTCTTCGAATGAGGTGGCCAAAGTACTGGAGTTTCAGCTTTAGCATCATTCCTTCCAAAGAAATCCCAGGGCTGATCTCCTTCAGAATGGACTGGTTGGATCTCCTTGCAGTCCAAGGGACTCTCAAGAGTCTTCTGCAACACCACAGTTCAAAAGCATCAATTTTTTGGTGCTCAGCCTTCTTCACAGTCCAAGTCTCACATCCATACATGACCACAGGAAAAACCATAGCCTTGACTAGACGAACCTTTGTTGGCAAGGTAATGTCTCTGCTTTTGAATATGCTGTCTAGGTTGGTCATAACTTTCCTTCCAAGGAGTAAGCGTCTTTTAATTTCATGGCTGCAGTCACCATCTGTAGTGATTTTGGAGCCCAGAAATATAAAGTCTGACACTGTTTCCACTGTTTCCCCATCTATTTCCCATGAAGTGGTGGGACCAGATGCCATGATCTTCGTTTTCTGAATGTTGAGCTTTAAGCCAACTTTTTCACTCTCCACTTTCACTTTCATCAAGAGGCTTTTTAGTTCCTCTTCACCTTCTGCCATAAGTGTGGTGTCATCTGCATATCTGAGGTTATTGATATTTCTCCCAGCAATCTTGATTCCAGCTTGTGTTTCTTCCAGTCCAGCATTTCTCATGGTGTACTCTGCATAAGTTAAATAAACAGGGTGACAATATACAGCCTTGACTAACTGCTTTTCCTATTTGGAACCAGTCTGTTGTTTCATGTCCAGTTCTAACTGTTGCTTCTTGACCTGCATACAAATTTCTCAAGAGGCAGATCAGGTGTTCTGGTATTCCCATCTCTTTCAGAATTTTCCATAAAACTAAATTGTAACATGAAACAGAATGGAAAGTTGTTGTATTCATTTTCTAGGCCTTCATAACATATTACTATAAACTTGGTGGATTAAGCAACAGAAATTTATTCTCTCATAGTTCTGAAGTCTGGAAGCCCACAATCTGAGGGCCAGCAGGGCCACATCCCTAGGAAGGCTCTAGAGGAGAATCCTTCCTTGCTTCTTCCAGCTTCTAGTGTTCTTTTGCTTATAGACACAGAACTCTAGCCTTGACCTCTGGAAACTGATTCTGCATTTTCCTGTCTGTGTATTTCTGTGTCCTTTTCTATCTCATACAAGGACACTCTCATTGGATTTAAGGCCTACCCTAATACTGTTAGATTTCCTTATTCCTTACCTTGATCATACCTGCAAACTTCCTATTTCCAAATAAAGTTACATTCTGAGGTTATGAGTGTACATAAATTTTTGGAGGACACTATTCAACCCATGTAGAGAAGAGAATTACAATGCATAGAAGAAGAAGGAGAAGGAGGAGAAGGATAGAGGGAGGGGGAGGGGGAAGGGGAAGAAGGAGAAGAAACTAAATATCTCAGTTTTGAGAATCCAAATATTTTATGTACATGAAAACAAAATAACTTTCTTGCCAAAATATCTTCAGGCTCAATTAAGATATGGATTTGACTTATTAAATAATATAAACAACAACAAAAACATGAAAGGGGAGAAATAAGATATAAGTAAGATTACCAGGTATTGCCTATATTTTTTGTTCATAATACATGCATATTCTATTTTAGATAACTGGTATTTATATATTTCATTTAGTCCCTTTTATATTTGTATGCTCCTCCAGCGAAAAGACCACACCTCATTCATCTTTGCCCAACATAAAATTTTACACTCTTAAGGTCTCAAAAAAGATAACTCTGATACTTGTATTAGTAAGTCCAGAATACACTAGAACACACACAATATAGCAATACTTTATGTTAAAACAGAAAATAAGAACACATGAATTATTTCATCTGCAAATTGAAAAATCCACTTCAATCAGCTTAGAAATAGCTTTAAAATTTTTATTACTGAAAGCGGAGAGGTAGAACCAGCTTTGATATTGACTAATACAAAGGTTCAATAATTTCATTAAGGTTTGTATCTTACGGCTGATTCCCTTTGTGGTTGGCAGGTAACTGCCAGGAGCAATTGGTAAAGACCTCTTAGAAATCTCTTTCAGCCTTCTCTTCTGAAAGGTGAAGGAACTTGTCCCCAAGGAAATTAACTATTTGGCCCAGAGTAACAGTGACACAAATCTGCTCATGTTCAGTTCAGTTCAGTTCAGTCACTCAGTTGTGTCTGACTCTTTGCAACCCCATGAATTGCAGCACGCCAGGCCTCCCTGTCCATCATCAACTCCCGGAGTTTACTCAAACTCATGTCCATTGAGTCAGTGATGCCATCCAACCATCTCATCCTCTGCCATCCCCTTCTCCTCCTGTCCTCAATCTTTCCCAGCATCAGGGTCTTTTCAAATGAGTTAGCTCTTTGCGTCAGGTGGCCAAAACATTGGAGTTTCAGCGTCAACATCAGTCCTTCCAATGAACACCCAGGACTAATCTCCTTCAGAATGGACTGGTTGGATCTCCTTGCAGTCCAAGGGATTCTCATGAGGCTTCTCCAACACCACAGTTCAAAAGCATCAATTCTTTGGCACTCAGATTTCTTCGCAGTCCAACAAATCTCACATCCATACATGACTACTGGAAAAACCATAGCCTTGACTAGACAGACCTTTGTTGGCAAAGTAATGTCTCTGATTTTTAATATGCTGTCTAGGTTGGTCATAACTTTCCTTTCAAGGAGTAAACATCTTTTAATTTCATGGCTGCAATCACCATCTGCAGTGATTTTGGAGCCCCCAAAATAGTAACCGTTATACCCATAATGATTAATTTGGCAGGAAAACAAGCTTATTCGTCAATGCATCATCACATGGCCAACTTAAGTTCTCCACTGAACAAAAGAAAACAAAGACAACAAATGCATTATCAGGTAACAAACTTAAAGCAATGAGCTGCTCTATTGTTTGCTCTGTTTGTTTTCATAGCAGCATCTATTCACCTGTACATCTGCGATCCTATGTGAACACCTCATTTCTATCTTCAGTGAAGAAAGCACCAAAAAAAAAGTGAATGGAAATAGTATAAATAGAATAAAAATCAGCAGACAACTTCTAGTCTCAGCGAGGGCATTTTATATTTATGTGCCAGTGGGAGGAGGGCCTGGCAAACCACTTTCCCATCTAAAACCTTTCTAAATCTCTGCCTAGTCCATTCTTCCTTTTTTTTTTTTCCCCCCTCAGGTACCCAATGATCTCTGTGGTTTCAGTTTCAATGTCTCTTTTTCAGAGGAAGATTTCCTGAAATTCTTATCTAAATTAAACTATCCTGCTGTGATCTCTGATTGCAACATTTTATTTTCTTCCAGAATTTGTGATACTTACTAACAGATCATATTTATCCCTATCTCTGCTATTAGATTTAAGACTCATGAGGACAAAAATCCATGTGTGTTTTATTCATAGCCATATCCTTGATACCTCTCTTGTCCAACACTCAGAAAGCTCTCAATAAGAATTGATAAATAAATTAAAGTCTGAAGGTCTTGATTTCCTTCCCTATAAATTTTGAATAATGATCACAGGGTTGTTATAATCAATGTGAATTAATACATATTTTGCAGATAGTAATCCAGTATAAGGTGTTATTATTTAAATAAAACTAACTTTCATCAGTAATATTGTGTCTCAGTATAAATGCTTACAGAGACATTTTATAAACATACTTCTCTATCATAATAAACACATTTTAAAACATGCTGGACAATATGCAATTCAAAGCTTTTGGATTTGACATGGACCTGCTAAAATATGCAAATTTCCTGGGGGGATGTTATCTGTTTTCCAATTATGATCCTGATTGAGAATGTTGTATTTTGAAGAAGTGATTTACAATAATAAGAGAATGCTAGTTGGACTGTGATGGGTGGACTTATCATGTGGGGCAAGAACCAAAGTTATCTGTGTCCAGGAAACAGATGGCATTCCAATTCAACAATGCAAATCCATAGATTGCTTATGAAAGAAATGAATTCAGGAGATTATAAAGTCAAACTAGTTACTTTTGAGGGGAAATTATTGGCTGAGTTTCCAATAATTTGGCTTGACATCCCCAACATCTGTTGCCTTTGCTGTTATACCACTTAGCTCCTGATGACAAATTGAACAAGATCAGAGCTGGTGCATGATAACTAATAAGCATCTTCATGGGTAGAATCAGTTAACATCAAGCACATGACACTCACATCACAGTGTAAAATTTCCTGGTAGAAGCCTCTCCATTTTTATTGTCCTTACATAATTCTTGCATTCCTCATGAATACCTAATTTTACTCATCCCTCCCGGAACTAATCTTAATTATACTATCCTACTTGCAAAAGTAGCCCTAAAAGAAACACATGTGTGATATAATTATGAGAATATCTGATCCATGTTTTCTGATGTAGGATTATCTATCACAGTTCTATCTATAATGAAACTGAAAAAACAAACAAACAAAAAAACTACACTGAAAGAATACAAAATGATTTGGCTCTGCCTTCTGCTTGGCCCATCTGCTGTTATTTTTTTACCCCTACTGGCAAAATGTTAGACAATATTTCAACTTAGCATCTCATAGACAGTTACACAACAGAATAGATACACTATATTAATGTTTCATTTACATAATTCCAAACTGTTTTGTTTCTTCCCTCAGTTAACAGCAAGGCTAAGTAGATCATCATGCTTTGTCTGATACAGATATTTTCACCATGTCTTCTTAAGAAATAACATTACATATCTATTTTTCCTTTATGCTATATAATGGATAAACTGGAGTTCATTGATACTATTGATCCACAGATGAAAAAACTGCTGTATAATGTTATAAAAGACCCAGTTGATTTTAGGTAAGGATGACAGTCTCAGGAATGAAACCTAGAATGTGTGCCATCCATTGAATTAAACTTTTAAAATAACTCTTATCTGAAACAGACATTCAATGATGTAAGTTCATAACTGCCTACTAAGGATAGACTTGGTACTGTAAATAAAATCTTCATTTTGCTAAAAGTGAAAAAAACACTGACTTTAATTTCATCATACATTTACTATTCAGTCATTCTTTACATTTTTTATTTAATCTGCATGACCTTAGGCCTTACCAGGTTTGGATAAGTATGAGGTTACATGACTTTTAACACTCAGTTTTCCATAACTATTAGCTGTAGTTTTTATGGTGGCAGAACCTCAGCTTCCCCAGTAGACATAATTATTTCTGGGAATCCCCAAAAGAGAGTTTATATGATCTCTGAATAAATCATTTGATATTCTTCTGCTCTTACATATTTGCCAAAAATCTGATGTCCAAAAGCCACTTAAGGGAAGACCCTCTGCTCCTGTAAGACTGCGGGGACTTCCTGTAAGTTGAACTTTTGCTGGGAGCTATGTCCTCCTCTGTTATTTGGTCAAAATAGAGATTTTTTCATGGGTCACCATCTAAACCCTCTTATCCCACAGGCTGGGGTAGGGTAGGACAATTACTTTGCACCTACCTCTGTGAAATTCTGCCGTAAAGACCTCTAAATTAGCATTTCTTTCTCAAAGTTTTATAATATCCCTTTTTATGATCCCTTTAGTGTCTTCCCATTGTTGCTCTTTCTACCCAGGACAAATTATCTCTTAGGCTGGATCAAAACAGGTGTATCTTGTCTTCCATTTCCTCATCTTATCTCCCCAATAATCAGTACAAAAAGAAAAAAGTGAAAATAACAAACCCCATTCTCTTTTTCTGTATTACAATTCATTCCAAATAAAACCGAAAATGCATATCAAAACTAGCAAAATGATTTTCAGGTTTTCCCAATCCACTGTTCTGCAAAGAACCAGCCTGAGTCCCAGCTTTATTCAGAACAAAAAGTTTTTGAGCACCTACTTGATCCAGACCTGTATTAAGCACTGGATCAGAAACAAAAATGAGGCTCCATCTCCACCTTTTTCAATGGCTTTTAGTTCAAGAACTGACGTACAATGATACAAATATAAACTAATTAAATGCAGTATCATAAATGCAATATTAAAGATAACTAGGTATTGTGTTCATACATGAGAATGAGTACTTTGGCAGGGTACAGCATTTAGAGAAAAGATTTTCAGAGATACTGACAAGGTGCATTTGGTGCATATCTTGGTGGGTGTATGAAAAGGCTGATTTGGATCTCATTAGTTAGAGAAAAAGACCAAGGGCACCCAGCAATACAATGAGTAAAATCAAAGTGTTCTCAAATGCTCACAGACTTCTTTGGGAAATAGAAGTTCTGTGAGGCTGGTGTGTAAGTAGAACAAAGGGAACTGGAAGGAGAAGAAGTTTGCGGTAAGATTGCCATATTGAGGTGTATGGACTTTACCCTGTTAGATGATGAGTGGCTTTTGCAGTCCTTAAACTGACCTACAATTATGTGTTGTCATAATACTGGAAAAACTTTGCAAAATTGATTGGAAGTGAGGTGAAGTGAAGTTGCTTAGTCGTGTCCGACTCTTTGCGACCCCATGGACTATAATCTACCAGGCTCCTCGGTCCATGGGATTTTCCAGGCAAGAATACTAGAGTGGGTGGCCATTTCCGTCTCCAGGGGATCTTTCCAACCCAGGGATCGAACCTGGGTCTCCAGCATTGTAGGCAGACGCTTTACCATCTGAGCTTTATGTGTTGTCATAATACTGGAAAAACTTTGCAAAATTGATTGGAGCAGGGAGAAATTGTTGGCACAGGGATGAGTTTGGGTACTTTTGAAAAAAATCCAGGCTATATGTAAAAAGAGCTGGAATTAAGGACAGAGATGGGATAGAGAGCGAAAAAATTTGAGATCATTTAGAGTCTGGATGTGGGAAGGAAAGAGAGAGAGAGGAGTCACTGCTGGTTTTGGAATTTCTAACATGGACTATAAGAAGAAAGGTGCTATGCGAGGTAAATACAAACAGAGGAATAGGTTTTTTAAAACTTCATATCACCAAAAAAATGAATAAGTGTTTGGTAGACAGAATAACACTCCTCAAAGATGTCTATGTCCTAATCTCTAGAACCTGTGAATATGCTATCTTAGAGTAAAAGGGGCTTTCCAGATGTTGTTAGGCAAGGATTTTGACTTGGGAGATTATCCTGAATTACTCAGCTGGGTTCAGTGTAATCACGAGGCTACTTATGAATAAGAAAACAATAAAATCAAACTCAGAGAAAGGAGATGTGATGATGGAAGCATAGGTTAGAGTGATGTTTTTGAAGATGGACGAAGAGACAATAAGGCAAAGGGATGCTGGTAGCCCCTGGCAACTAGAAAAGGTAAGGAAACAGATTATCCCTGAGAGCCTCCAGAGAGAATGCAGTTCTGTAGACATCTTGATTGTAGACCCATGTCTGCATCCTGATGTACAGAATCATAAGAGAGCTCATGTTGTTTTAAGTCAGGAAGTTTTGGTATCAATCTGATATATCCAGATGATCTCTATGCATGTTAACTAAAAGTACCTCAGCATTTTTTCCTCAGTGGAAAAATATAGACTTCTTCAGTATCATTAATATTTGTATTTATATTTCAGATCACTTCAGAAGAGTTGGGAGTGATCCAGGAAGAGTAAACAACTTGGGCAAAGGCCAATATTCTAAATGCCTAAGAGGGGATCTCTGCTTAGGGTCTGCTTGACCTGTATTTTGCCCGTGTCACTGGCATTTTTCATGTTGGTTCTTACCTCTAGCATCCTTAGAGAAGTGAAAGCCCTTTTCAGGCAATGGTTGCCACATGTTTCTGGGTGGTTTGATTCTAGTTCCTGGACTTTTCTCTGTGATCCTTGCTCTGATGACCTAGTCTGGACTTCCTTTTCTTGAAAACATGCCCTTGCAGATTTTGTCACTTGCAAGCTGTGTGAATTTGTGCAATATATAAATCTCTGGGTTGGACAGTCAGTCACTCATCCATAAAATGGGCACAATAACGGCAACTCAATCCTTGATTGAGTTAGGATTCTGAGGTCATTTGGCTTTCTGATGCAAAGCAGTAACAGGTCAAAGGCACTCAAGCTCAGAGTAAGTAGAATAAGAGCCACTTTTAACCTTCTTGCCAGCAGGACCCAGTCCACATGGCTTCGTATTGCCATTTTCTTTCCCCATGAGCCTTCACATCTGACTGCAGGATGAGAGCCCCGTATTTCTTCTGGATTCATGAGTGAGCTGAGGGAGGGCATGAAATAAGTTTCCCTTAGAAGGCTTGGTGGTACAGTTGGTGTTTGAAAGACTTTCCAGCAGAAAGCCTTATCATAAATTATAAGTAATGAGAGGGGCTGCAATAGTTGATCCTAGAATTAACCTATATATTTTCTGTTTTTCCCATTCACTTGTGAGCAGGTGCAATTTCTTTAGATACACCCTTTTCACTCTCCTGTTTACTCCTCCCTCCTATGCCAGTCCACACCATTGACTTGAAGATCTGAGCAGATAGATAATGTGGTTTGTAGAGAGTAGAAATATTTCTTCCCCCCATTTCCAAGTAATGGAACTTTAGCAATGCATATCCTAAGGAATATGAATATTTTGATGTGGACATAGAGGAAAATAGGGCCAATTAGCATCTATGGATTATTAAGTATATGAGAAGCACAGTGCTAGGTATTTTATATACATTCTTATATAAAACATATCAACTTTAGAACTTTGGTGTTAACATGTCCATTTTATGGATGATTAGCTGATAATAGAGCTTCCCTGGTAGCTCAGCTGGTAAAGAATCTGCCTACAGTGCAGGAGACCCTGCTTCAATTACTGGATTGGGAAGATCCCCTGGAGAAGGGCATGGAACCTACTCCAGTATTCTTGCCTGGAGAATCCCCATGGACACAGGAGCGTGGTGGGCTACAGTCCATGGGGTCGCAAAGGGTCAGACACAACTGCACGACTAAGCACAGCACTGTAGAATCTGGTGCAAAAATCCTACAACCTGAAATGAGAAGACTTGGATGTGTACCCAATTTTGTACACACTAGCTATGTGACTTATGACAAGTTTCAAGTCTTTCTGAGATTCATTATTACTGGTGGCATCAGATATGTAATGACGAGTGGAAACAGGACTTGAATAAAAACTGTGTGTTTCAATTTTGGATTCCAGCTCTGCAATTAATGGGCTTTATGGTTTGGGGGATATCACTTATCCTGTCTAGATTTTAGTGTTTTATTTATTTATTTTTAAATTTTTTATCTGTAAAATCAGAAGACTATGGAAGACTTATTCCGTGTAGGTCTGAAATTTTATTAGACTAAGAGTTGCAGCTTTAATAATAATTCCACTCAGGCAGCTAGTGGGAGCAATTCTAATTGCTCACTAAAACAGACTTCATCTTCCTCGAACAATGAAATACTACCCTGACCAGTCTCGGCTCCAGCCAGATACATTTGCAAAACATCCTTCAACTTGAAATAGAAATTTATTGCTCAACCATCTGTTACAATTAAGAAAAGGTTTGAAAATGTTTTCTATGTGTTTGACTAATCATGTTTTAGGGCCCTGTGGGTACTTTACAAATTACATGCTGTCTCTTCTTGGCATCATTAAAAATCTGGGATCTGTTTCTAAAATTTACCAACTCTCTATCTCTCTCTTATTGTTTTCTCTATTCTTTTTTTCCAAAGAAACTTGTTTAGAGTCTCAAGTGGAACAGAGGAAGCAAATATGCTCCAATGTGAAGTTAGTCCATAGCTAAGTATTTGTAATTTGTGTTTGATGACAAGGACTTGGCTGGTATCAGCCATGACAAGTTAAGCCATTAAGACCTAATGACTGAGTTAGAACTGGTGGAATTTCTGGTTGCTCCCTATCCCGTTTAAGAAAATAGTGATACACTATGATTCTATTCAGTCCTAAATTACAAATGACCCACCCATGTGGTCAGTCTCGGGGGGAGCTCTGGAAACCTCTCATCTCACTTTACCTTTCCACACTTCTCAGCACTCTTACTTTTTATCTCTGTGTTTCATCTTATCCTTACACTTAGGGAGGTAAGAGGTAGAAATTAGCATTTGGACTCTGTTTCATTATACTTCATAATCTGGGGAATGATCTTTCCTTTCTGTAACGGGAGAGATGAACTCCCCTTAAAAATACTGCCCTTAGTGACATTTTCAAGTGCTTCTATCAGATTTGTTATGGTGGGATGGTGAGGTTCTTTCTTCCTACCTTTATCTCCATGCATGTCTGTCTCCTGGGTCCACAGTTTCTGCTCTTGTAAAAGGGAAGCTTGCCTTGTAGCTGAAGGACTGGCTGTCCATCAGTGATGATTTGAGGATGATGAGAGGGGATCCTGGTCACTGACAGCTGATTCTCTGGGTCTTTTCAACACTATTTCCACAATCTCTGGAGCAGCCTTTCTCAATCTTCCTACCCTAGGAGAACCAATGAAATAATACTGGATGTCAGGGAACCTCTGCATAAAAACTATTATAGCAATAGTTCATGGTGCCTTGGGATTACCGGTAAGTAAATGAAATAATCCTGCAATAATTGCCAATGTTCTCTTAAATAGAGAATGATATTTTTCTGTGGATCTATTTATTTGACCAAATTATTAGCCTATTTTTTGTAGTTCTGCTTCCCCACAAAGGAAATAAACTCTATGTAAATCAGTAATATTGATAAAGAAACTTTTTCTTAAATTTTGTGCTTGATTTTTAAAAATCTTAAGTAGGTTTAAAAGTCTTTGCACAAATTTCCATTATACAAGCTGCTGATCAGGCTTTTCTCTATTTAAACCAAGAATAATGTTACAGTCCAACTTCTTGGGGAAAAAAATTCAACTAGATTTTTAAGACTAGCTTAGATTTGTCTTTATTTTTCAAACATTTTAAAACTCGTAAGGCAAACAAAGTGAGTTTCTGTTAAAAAAAAGGGCCAAATCATCCTGTAAAGGGCTAGATGGTAGATACTTTAGACTTTGCAAATCTTATGGTTTCTGTACAACTATTCAATTCTGCTGTTGTAGAAAGACAGCTGAGGAAAAACAGCTTTGGATGATACATAAAGAAATGGACATGGCTGTGTTTAAAACACACGGCTGTGTTTGTGAAAACATGTTTTCAAGCAAACTGGATTTGGCCTGTGGGCTGTAGTTTGCCTGTGCTGAACCACTGACTCAATGGACGTGAGTCTGAGTGAACTCCGGGAGTTGGTGATGGGCAGGGAGGCCTGGCATGCTGCGATTCATGGGGTCACAAAGAGTCGGACATGATTGAACGACTGAACTGAACTGCACTGAGCAACTGGTTTAAGTCAAAGTAAGATTTAATTTTCTAAAGGTAAGGCTTGGTATATTTAATTTAAATAAACATGCTGATTTTAGCAATGTGAATTACAACATGAAAATTTATTGACAGGGTTGAATACAGTACAGTTACTAAAACCATAAGGCAAGATAATATAAAATATATAACCTAAATACAATTTCATGCAAGGCTTTGATAGATTTTTAAAACCAAGTGATATGTGATTATGTCAATTTTAATCTTAACTCTATTATAACTGTAGCAGCTGTAAAATTATTATATATATGTATATATTGGTTTCTTATTCTCTTTTATAGGCTCATATATACATGGAAGTGCTGCTTTTGAAACTAGAGCTAAAGAATACTTTTACCTTTAAATGTGGAATCTGTGTTTCATTCTTTACTGTACAAATTCTTAATTCTGGATGAAACTTAAGCACACAAAAATTTTCTTTTCAATATAAATAAGATAATTTCTGTCTTTGTAATGACTGCTAAATGGAAAAGCTGGATCAACCACCAAGATTTGAGAACTTCTGCATGGTGTTCATTGCTTTCCAATGAATGGCTGGGCGCTTTTTATTCACAGAAATCTAGAACTTGTCTAAACCAAGTGAACAAATATCATCTTGAGTATCAGATCAGTTTGCAGCTCATAAAGCTATTATTTCTTCTCAAAGTCAAGTTCTCAGGTTGAGCAGAAGTTTCAGAGAAAGAGGCATATTTAATCAAACATACGTGACACAGGAAGGAAAAAATGCTCATTTCCCTCCCCCTGCATTTTCAATATAACTTGATTCCCTTCCTACATTTTCAACACCAGAAGCAGTGGCAACATTACAAAAATGTGTTTTTTTTTTTTTCCTATCACATGAAATTTCCACCCCCTGCAAAAATTCAGCTTCCTTTTACATCTAAAAATCTTTCACTTGTGTTTAATGAGTTCATGTGAAGCAAAATCTCTCTTAAATAGGCTAGTTTCTGTATCATTCCTCTTCTTTAAAGCACTCAGCAAAATCAGCAGCTATGTTTTAAAGTACTAACATCCCTACAATATATATTTTAGTTTAAACACCATATTGAGAACTCTTCTCTGCTAAGCCAACAGATGTCTGCATTTAGAGGAAATTTACATGCCTTTCCCTAGGTTTTTACAGTTTTGAAAACACTCTCAAGTAAACTGGCTTTTGCTTAACAAAGCTTGATTTCTGCAGCATTAAGCAGAATGCAATCCATCTCATCAACACCTCTCCATGCAGAAATCAGTGTGCTGAGACAACGTTAGCATATTCTTTTTTTTTTTTAAAAAAATTAGAGATGAACTCTCCCATGGAGCCAACCATGAGTGGAGCACTATCAGGACAAATGCCAATGTAATCTCTCCAAGATACATCTTTATTTTTTTTTTCCAACTATGAAAAGAAAACATTGAATGCATTTTGACCTTTGTTACCTTGGGCAACTTATTGTGGAAGTGAAATCTTTCTTGAACTCCTCCAATAGTCACCCATCTTACACGTGCTATAGTGTAAGTACATTTATTGGTGAGGTCCTTTTCTCTCATCAGCCTGGATAGAAAAGCTTTTGCTTTTCAGTTCATTACATAAAACCTATTCAATATTATGTGACATGCCATCATTGTTTTGACATATATTTTCAAGAGTGGAACATTTTCAATTTCTCCTACTGAACCTTATTTTAGTCAGTATATGCTGGCATTTTTAGTTTCTCACCAACTATGTAACTTTTTTTTCTTCTAGGCAATGTATTTGGTTGCTTAGTGACATGATTTTGAGACTTTTCACTGAATGTGACCTTTTATTGACAAAAGCTTTACTTTATTTTGACATTCCAACAGATGTTTAAAATAATTATCACCTTTTCTTGTCAAATGGATGTGATTTTTAGCTAGGTGTCTTTCCAAGTTTTTTGGAGGCATTGATGCATTTTAACGTGCATGCCACAGATAACACACAATGCATCAATACAACTTGTATTACTAGTCCATGTAAAATCCAGGGATAAATCAATATTTATATAAAAATCCCATGTAGTAAAAGGAATCTTTCTGTCTCTTTTTGTCTCCCTTGATGTACTAGTGCAGCTAAATAACCAAGATCATAATCCTTCATTACTAAATATGTGGGAATTGTTTATAAATCTAACTCTAGAATGTTCTTTCCTCTTCCATTCTGTCTTCAAAAATTGCCACATTGGACCATTGGACTTGTTGGTAAAAAAAAAAACAACAAAAAAAAACTTACAAAATATTTTAAGGGGTATAATAATTAATGAGGCTTAACAAAAATAGTTACATCAGAATGATTATATTCTTCACAATTGAAGATGGAGAAGCTCTATACAGTCAGCAAAAAAAAAAAAAAGATCTGGAACTGACTGTGGCTTAGATCATCAATCAGTTCCTTATTGCAAAATTCAGGCTCAAATTGAGGAAAATAGGGAAAAACACTAGGCCATTCAGGTATGACCTAAATCAAATCCCTTATGATTATACAGTGGAGGTGACAAATAGATTCAAGGGACTAGATCTGGTAGACAGAGTACCTGAAGAACTATGGACAGAGGTTCATAACATTGTACAGAAGGTGGTGACCAAAATCATCTCAAAGAACATGGAATTCAGGAAGGCAAAGTTGTTGTCTGAAGATGCCTTACAAACAGCCAAGAAAAGAAGAGAAGCAAAAGGCAAAGGAGAATGGGAAAGATATACCCGACTGAATGCAGAGTTCCAGAGAACAGAAAGGAGAGATAAGAAAGCCTTCTTAATTGAAAAGCGCAAAGAAATAGAGTAAAACAATAGAATGGGAAAGACTACAGATCTCTTTAAGAAAACTGGAGATACCAAGGGGAAATTTCATGCAATGATGGTTACAATAAAAGACAGAAACAGCAAAGATCTAACAGAAACAGGAGAGATTTAAGAAGAGATGGCAAAATACACAGAAGAACTGTACAAAAAAAGGTCTTAATGACCAGGTAACCACAATGGTGTGGTCACTCACCTAGAGCTGGACGTCCTGGAGTGTGAAGTCAAGTGGGTCTTAGCATTACTGCAAACAAAGCCAGTGGAGGTGATGGAATTCCAATTGAGCTATTTCAAATCCTAAACTATGATGCTGTTAAAGTGCAACACAATATGTCAGCAAATTTGGAAAACTCAGCAGTGGTCATAGGACTAGAAAATGTCAGTTTTCATTTCAATCCAAAAGAAAAGCAATGCCAAAGAATGCTCAAATTACTGTACAATTATACTCATTTCACATACTAGCAAGATTATGCTCAAAATCCTTCAGAGTAGGCTTTAGCAGTATGTGAACTGAGAAATTCCAGGTGTAAAATCTGGATGTAGAAAAAGGAGAGGAACCAGAGATCAAATTGCCAACCTCCACTGGATCATAGAAAAAGCAAGGGAATTGCAAAAATGCTATCTACTTGTGTTTCATTGACTACTAGGAAGCCTTTGACTGTGTGTATCACAACAAATTGTGGAAAATTCTTAAAGAGATGGGAATACCAGACCACCTGATCTGCCTCCTGAGAAACCTGTATGCAGGATAGGAATCAACAGTTAGAACCAGACATGGAACAATGGACTGGTTCAAAATTGGGAAAGGAATGCATCAAGGCTGTATTTTGTCATCTTGCTTATTTAACTTATATGTGAGTACGACATGAGAAATGCTAGGCTGGATGAAGCACAAGTTGGAATCAAGATTGCCAGGGGAAATATCAATAACCTCAGCTATGCAGATGACACCACCCTAAGGGCAGAAAGCAAAGAGGAACTAAAGAGCCTCTTGATGAAGGTAAAAGAGGAGAGTGAAAAAGTTGGCTTAAAACTCAACTTATAAGAAACTAAGATCATGGCATCTAGTACCATCACTTCAAGGCAAATAAATGGAGAAAAAGTAGAAACAGTGACAGATTTTATTTTTTTGTGCTCCAAGATCACTGCAACAGTGACTGCAGCCACATTAAAAGATGCTTGCTTCTTGGAAGAAAAGGTATGACAAACCTAGACAGCATACAACAAAGCAGAGACATCACTTGGCTGACAAAAGTCCATGTAGTCAAAGCTATGGTTTTTTTCCAGTAGTTACATACAGAAGTGAGATTTGGGTCATGGAGAAGGCTGAGCACTGAAGAGTTGATGCTTTCAAGCTGTGGTGCTGGAGAAGACTTTTGAGAGTTCCTTGGACAGTAAGAAGACAAGACCAGTTAATCCTAAAGGAAATCAACCCTGACTATTCATTGTGAAGCTAATAGAGTTTTGCCAAGAGAACACACTGGTCATAGCAAACACTCTTTTCCAACAACATAAGGGAAGACTCTACACATGGACATCACCAGATGGTCAACATCGAAATCAGGTGGATTATATTCTTTGCAGCCAAAGATGGAGAAGCTCTATACAGTCAGCAAAAACAAGACTGGGAGCTGATGGTGGCTCAGATCATGAAATCCTGATTGCAAAATTCAGATATAAAGTGAAGAAAGTCGGGAAAACCACTAGAACATTCAGGTATAACCTAAATCAAATCCCTTACAATTATACAGTGGAAATGAGAAATAGATTCAAGGGATTAGATCTGAGAGACAGAATGCCTGAAATACTGTGAATGGAGGTTTGTGACATTGCACAGGAGGCAGGGATCAAGAACATCCCCAAGAAAAAGAAATGCAAAAAGGCAAAATGGTTGTCTGAGGAGGCCTTACAAATAGTTGTGAAAAGAGAAGTGAAAGGCAATGGAGAAAGGAAAGATATACCCACTTGAATGCAGAGTTCCAAAGAATAGCAAGGAGAAATAAGAAAGCCTTCCTCAGTCATCAGTACAAAGAAATAGAGGAAAACAATAGAATGGAAAAGACTAGAGATCTCTTCAAGAAAATTAGAGATACCAAGGGAATATTTCATGCAAAGATGGGCAAACAAAGGACAGAAATGTTATGGATCTAACAAAAGCAGAAGATATTAAGAAGAGGTGATAAGAATACACAGAAGAACTATACAAAAAAGATCTTCATGACCCAGGTAACTATGATGGTGTGCTCACTCACCTAGAGCCAGACACCCTAGAATGTGAAGTCAAGTGGGCCTTAGGAAGCATCAGTATAAACAAAGCTAGTGGAGGTGATGGAATTTCAGATGAGCTATTTCAAATCCTAAAATATGATGCTGTGAAAGTGCTGCATTCAATATGCCAGCAAATTTGGAAAACTCAGCAGTGGCCACAGGACTGGAAAAGGTCAGTTTTCATTCCAATCCCAAAGAAAGGCAATGCCAAAGAATGCACAAAGTACCTCACAATTGCACTCATCTCACACTAGCAAAGTAATACTCAAAATTCTCCAAGCAAGGCTTCAACAGTACGTGAACCATGAACTTCCAGATGTTCAAGCTGGATTTAGAAAAGGCAGAGGAACCACAGATCAAATTACCAACATCCGCTGGATCATCGAAAAAACAAAAGAGTTCCAGAAAAAAAAATTCTGCTTTATTGACTAGGCCAAGGCCTTTGACTGTGTGGATCACAATAAACTGTGGAAAATTCTGAAAGAGATGGGAATACCAGACCACCTGACCTGCTTCTTGAGAAATCCATATGCAGGTCAAGAAGCAACAGTTAGAGCTGGACATGGAACAACAGACTGGTTCCAAATTGGTAAAGGAGTACATCAAGGCTGTATATTGTCACCCTGCTTATTTAACTTATATGCAGAGTACATCATGAGAAACCCTGGGCTGGACAAAGCACAAGCTGGGATTAAGATTGCCGGGAGAAATATCAATAACCTCAGATATGCAGATAACACCACCCTTATGGCAGAAAGAGAAGAATTAAAGAGCCTCTTGAAAGTGAAAGAGGAGAGTGAAAATGTTGGCTTAAAACTTAAAATTCAGAAAACTAAGATCATGGCATCTGGTCTCATCAGTTCATAGCAAATATATGGGAAAATAATGGAAATAGTGACAGACTTTATTGTTATGGTCTTCAAAATCACTGCAGATGGTGACTGCAGCCATGAAATTAAAAGATGCTTGCTTCTTGGAAGAAAAGTGATGACCAATCTAGACAGAATATTAGAAAGCAGAGACACTACTTTGCCAAAAAAATGTCCATCTAGTCAAGGTTACGGTTTTTCTGGTAGTCATGTATGGATGTGAGAGTCGGACTATAAAGAAATCTGAGCACCAAGGAATGTATGCTTTTGAACTGTGGTGTTGGAGAAGACTCTTGAGAGTCCCTTGGACTGCAAGGAGATCAAACCAGTCCATCCTAAAGGAAATAAGTCTGAAATATTCATTGGAAGGACTAATGCTGAAGCTGAAACTCCAATACTTTGGCCAAATGATGTGAAATACTGACTCATTTGAAGAGACCCTGATGCTGGGAAAGATTGAAGGTGGGAGAAGGGGATGATAGAGGATGAGATGGTTGGATGCCATCACCAACTCAATGGATATGAGTTTTAGCAAACTCTGGGAGTGGGTGATGGACAGGAAGGCCTGGCATGCTGCAGTCCATGGGGTTGCAAAGAGCTGCACATGACTGAGTGACTGAACTGAACTGATTCATTGTAAGGACTGATGCTGAAGCTGCAGCTCTAGTACTTTGACCACCTGAGGTGAAGAGCCAACTCATTGGAAAAGACCCTGATGGTGGGAAAGATTGAGTATAGGAAGAGAGGGAGGCAACAGAAGATTAGATGGTTGGATGGCATCATTGACTCAATGGACATGAGTTTGAGCAAACTCAGAGAGATAGTGAAGCCTGGCATCCTGCAGTTCATGGAGGCCCAAAGAACTGGACATGACTTAGCAACTGAACAACAAGAAATTCTAGAGTAATTCACTTTTAATCTACGCAATTTATGGTTTATACTGATTATTTTCAACAGCAGCAAAGCAACAGAAAGACAGTTAAGTTATGGAACGTAATTTTTTTTTATAGTGAAAATATCCCTCTGATTGTCTATTACTTCAGAAAAGTTGTTTTCTAGGAAACCAGTTGAAAGCCTGTGGGACCAATAGTGCTGAAAGGGATTAAAAGGCTCAGTGATGTGGACAAGTTGATATAGAAAAATTATGCAAGGCTACAAGTTATACCAGAGGTTTCAGTGGGAAACCTTAGGGAACAAACCCTTCACCAAGGTCTTTAGGAATGCACTGGATGGATGGGCACCACCATCCCTATTCACTGGTCACAAGCTTGGCTAGTTAATAATAATGGGGTTGAGTAGGTCCCAAAGCTGCAGCAAGAAGACTGCAATTACTGTAATAACTGATAAATTCAAAAGAACAGCCATGGAAGCTTAACTCAGTTCAGTTCAATCGCTCAGTCATGTCCTACTCTTTGCAACCCCATGGACTGCAGCACGCCAGGCCTCCCTGTCCATCACCAACTTAAACTCAGTTCCATTGAGTCAGTGATGCCATCCAGCCATCTCATCCTCTGTCATCACCTTCTCCTCCTGCCTTCAATCTTTCCCAACATCAGGGTCTTTTCAAATGAGTCAGCTCTTTGCATCAGGGGATCAAAGTATTGGAGTTTCAGCTTCAACATCAGTCCTTCCAATGAACACCCAGGACTGATCTCCTTTAGGATGGACTGGTTGGATCTCTTTGCAGTTTAAGGGACTCTCAAGAGTCTTCTCCAACACCACAGTTCAAAAGCATCAATTCTTTAGCACTCAGCTTTCTTTACAGTCCGACTCTCACATCCATACTTGACTACTGGAAAAACCATAGCCTTGACTAGATGGACCTTTGTTGGCAAAGTAATGTCTCTGCTTTTCAATATGTTGTCTATGTTGGTTATAACTTTCCTTCCAAGGAGTAAGCATCTTTTAATTTCATGGCTGCAGTCACCATCTGCAGTGATTTTGGAGCCTCACAAAATAAAGTCAACCACTGTTTTCACTGTTTCCCCACCTATTTGCCATGAAGTGATGGGGCCGGATACCATGATCTTGGTGTCCTGAATGTTGAGCTTTAAGCCAACTTTTCCACTCTCCTCTTTCACTTTCATCAAGAGGCTATTTAGGTCTTCTTCACTGTCTGCCATAAGGGTCGTGTCATCTGCATATCTGAGGTTATTGATATTTCTTCTGGCAATCTTGATTCCAACTTGTGCTTCTTCCAGCCCATTGTTTCTCATGATGTACTCCGCATGAAAGTTAAATAAACAAGGTGACAATATACAGCCTTGACATACTCCTTTTCCTATTTGGAGGAGGATGATTAATAGAATACAGTATCTATAGTGATAATATTGGAGAAGGAAGTGGCAACCCACTCCAGTATTCTTGCCTGGAGAATCCCAGGGACAGAGGAGCCTAGTGGGCTGCCATCTATGGGGTCGCACAGAGTTGGACACGACTGAAGTGACTTAGCAGCAGTAGCAGTATAGTGATAATATAGGTTAGCAGTCAACACATGTGTTGCTTAATACATACATACATATATATATATATATGTATATATATATATACACACACACATAAACAAAAGAAAATAAATATGCATTTGCAAGATTGTAGGTGGGCCTCCTTATTGCAAGTCACATTCGTTGCAAAGATTCTCAACTTGATTCAGTTTTCAGACTCAGAACATTATAATTGAATGGGCAGTAAAAACCCCAGGAGAAAGAACCATGCAAAACCATGGCAGGTATAGACTATAATGTTCTCCCCAAAGATACTTAGGGCCATTTACTCAGGTGACTGATTGCAAAGATGTAGTGATATACAGACATTTTGAAGGTTATCAGATGCAGGGTCTGAGTTGACATTGATATCCAGAGTCTCAAAGTATTATCACAGACCTGTTAGAGTCTATTCAATGTAAAAAGTCCTGTAAAAATGAAACCCTTTGATCAAGACTTTCAAGGAACCCCTACTGACATCTTGCAGAATCCTAGGATTCCAGAGAACCCTACTTAGCAAACTCTGCTATAGACATTTCTTCTTCTTCCCACTCATTTCCCCTCATTTTTTTTTTAAATGAATCTCTTTTCCCTGTTTAAATTACATTTTCTCCTCCTCTCTGCTATCTGTGAGGCCTAACCTTATATAGTTTCTGTGGGGGAAAAGACAACCCTCCATGTAAGTCTGTGAGTTTTGAACATTTATTTTTGTTTTGGAGTATGCTGGAGGAGAAAGAATGTCATTCAATGATCCATTAGGAAAGAACAGGAGAAAACAGATCCATAAGATTACTGTGGGATGCAATCCTGTCACGTATCTTTTTAGCAAAGAATTTTGGAGCTCTAGAAAAGTCTAGATAGCATTAATTACAATATTTAAATTTAAATACAAGATTTCTGTATAACCCTGTCAAACTTCCATCAACTCCCTTTCTTTCCCCTACATTCCCATGACTCATAAATTTTATACTTTTTTCAACTGACTTATTTTTCCCTGATAGGCAGGTGATAGTTCATCCTATAGAAAACAAAACAAAACACATGACTATTTGGTTGGTTATTCTAGCATCTCTAATTCCTAGTTTGTCGATTTAATGTAAATTTTAATTCTTATCTCTAATTCTTTCCATTTGTTTTATATCAATTTATGATTTTAAAGATTTTTTTGCTATAAATTATTAAACATCTCTATCAACAGGTTGAAAAAAAAGCAGAAAGCACACCTTGGCAAAAAAAGGGGGTGAATATTTGATGACAGACACAGACTTCCAGGGGAGACACAGTCTTGTAATTAGGTTAGAAGACTGTCAGCTGATGATTTTTTCAGTGGGCCTACCTGCTTCCCAAGAGCTTAAACATACTTTTATGTCAAAATGAGGACCATGCAGATCTGAATGTCAAAAACCTGAGGTGGAGGATATCAAAGATCTTTTCTTATTGTTCTTTTACTTATGTCTACAGTATATCATAGAATTAGACGCTCCACAAAACATATTTCCCAGTACATGTAACAACTCCTTTTAAATGACAGTTAAAAATATATTCTACTCATTTTGGTGAAAATATATCAAATGATCATTACACATTTCACTGACTGTCTAAACTGTTCACTCTTGAATTTTGAGGGGGTTCTTATCAAATGAAGAAGGTCCTTAATGTCCACCATCAGGTTTGCTAACTCAGTTCCCTGTAATACCACTGGTGTGGGAAGTTTCTCACTTCAGCTAGAGCTTTTGTTCATGACAGTCTCTGCTCTGTGTTTCTGACTTCTTTTATGTCCTGGTGGGCTAGAATTAACAACACGAAGGAAGTCCCAAGTCCTACTTTTCCTTCTCTCCTGAAGCCAAATTCCAAGCTCAGCCAAAGCGGACAAGCCTTCTTCTCCTTCAACTCCAAACCTGTTTGCACTTTCTCTTTTCTCAGGGGGAAATTCCCTAGTGAAATTTTAGTCCTTAGGAAACTGAGATATCCCTCTTGTGAGATTATTATTAAAGGAATTCTCAGCCTTTCCTGTAAATAACATTTTAGATCCAAACTTTTAGACTTACAGACTGACAGGAACTTGTCTGACTTCTATGTTGAAATGATTAGGCTACACATGGGATTCTTGACTTAAATGCATTCATAAATAAAGAGCCTCAAGAGACGACTTCTTTCATTTACATTCTTTTTTCTTCCATATGTGTACTATGCATATGAGGAGCTTTCAAAACAGAGGCATAAAGTTCCTCAGGCCCCTAGAACCAGTTATCTGGAGAGGCTCAAAAATGGCACCAGGGATGGCCATCTGAAATTTGGGAACACTGTATGTTTAAACACTCTATGTTTAACCTACTGTGACCAGAGTTGAGCACCACCTGTGACAGTCATTGCAAGTATGCTTTGTTGCAAATTAACAGGTTGAAAATACAGTTTCACATTCAGAAGACCTGGGAACATTCCCGGTTCTGCAACTCATTAGCTCTATACAACCAGGGTTAATTATTTTACATTTATCATCCTCAAATTTATTACCTGTAAAAGGAGATATTAATGCTTAATGTCTTCAACAAAATTCAACTGAGTTTTGTTGAAGATTATATGATATAATGGGGCTTCCCAGGTGGTACTAGTGGTAAGAACCCACCTGCCAATGCAAGAGACTTAAGAGACATGGATTCAATCCCTGGATTGGGAAGATCCCCTGGAGGAGGACACAGCAACCCACTCCAGCATTCTTGCTGGGAGAATCCCATGGACAGAGGATGCTGGCGGGCTATGGTCCATAGGGTCGCAAAGAGTGGGACACGACTGAAGCAACTTAGCATGGCACGGCAGAGCATATGATATAATGTGAAATCTTGAATATTGCAAATTGTTACACAAATATAATGATGTATTATTAGTAGGGAGCATAAAAATAAGGAATTATAGAAGAAGAAGCAAGAAAGAATATATGTCATCACTTTGTCTAACCATCTTTCTAGCGCCTTTGCAAGGGACAAGAATTACTAGACTGTTCATAGCCTGAGACATTCACTGAGACTCCTTCAACTGGAGGGAGGGGTTAACTATATGCAAAATATAGGGTCTCAAGTTCTACTTCCTCTCTAGTAGTCTGTGAATCTATGTGGCTAGAGTACCTGGCAAGGCTTACTTCAGCAGACCCAGCTTTCATGTGGTTCCCTGTGTTCTGACAGTGGCTAAGTAGATAAAGTAGGTTCCACCCTCATCCACAGAGACAAGAAAGTCAGCAATGACGCAGGTTCAGAGAAACTGAGCAAAGGGAGTGCCTGCCATATGTTCTTCAAGGCTTAATAAATCCTTTCACATCAACAGCGTTTATCAGAAGATACTTGTACCTGGAAGAATAAAAAAAAAAACTAGTACAGCCACTATGGAGAACAGTGTGGAGATTCCTTAAAAAACTGGAAATAGAACTGCCTTATGACCCAGCAATCCCACTGCTGGGCATACACACCATGGAAACCAGAATTGAAAGAGACACATGTACCCCAATGCTCATTGCAGCACTGCTTATAATAGCCAGGACATGGAAGCAACCTAGATGTCCATCAGCAGATGAATGGATAAGAAAGCTGTGGTACATATGCACAATGGAGTATTACTCAGCCATTAAAAAGAATACATTTGAATCAGTCCTAATGAGGTGGATGAAACTGGAGCCTATTATACAGAGTGAAGTAAGCCAGAAAGAAAAACACCAATACAGTATACTAACGCATATATATGGAATTTAGAAAGATAGTAACAATAACCCTGTATGCGAGACAGCAAAAGAGACACAGATGTATAGAAGAGTCTTTTGGACTCTGTGGGAGAGGGAGAGGGTGGGAAGATTTGGGAGAATGGCATTGAAACATGTATAATATCATATATGAAAGAAATCGCCAGTCCAAGTTCGATGCATGATACTGGTTGCTTGGGGCTGGTGCACTGGGACGACCCAGAGGGATGGTACGGAGAGGGAGGTGACAGGGGGATTTGGAATGGGGAACATGTGTATACCTGTGGCAGATTCATGTTGATGTATGGCAAAACCAATACAATATTGTAAAGTAATTAACCTCCAATTAAAATAAATAAATTTATATTTTTTTTAAAAATTACCTTACACTAACAAAGCTTATTCCTCATTACCTATCATGGTACTACTACTTTTATATTTGGCTCTATTGGCAGAAACTTCTAAAGGGAGGGATAGTAAGTATTTGTATTCCAGCACCAAAACTATATCTCAAACTTCTAACACTAGGCAGGGGATATAGAGAAAAAAAAATTATCATGAGCTCTGGGAGGTCAATTTCTAGTAAGGGATACAAATGCCTAAATAAATAGTTACAACAGCACTAAAATAAAGTGGGGAGAATGTGCAAACTGTATTTGGCTGCAACCAGGTCTGGAGAGCTCAGGAAGGATTCCAGGATGCCGTGAAGCCTGAGTTGAATGTTAAAGGGTAAGCAAATGTCAGCTCAGGGAAGATAATTAGAAGTTGCTTGAGGTAGAGAAAGAAGCATGAGTAAATGCACAGGGTTGTTTGAGTAGAAAATTGTTAGCAGTGTGAAACTGTTGAAGCATAAAGTTCAAGGTAGAGTGAAGTAATGAGAGATACAGCTGGAACACAAAGCAGGGGATGCGTAATGAAGGGTTTATGCCACATCAGAGACTTGAATTTTATCCTGGAGTCAAAAGGCAAGTGTTGAAGGGTTTTGAGTAGACAGGGTGGCATGGGCATATTTGCATTTATGAAAACAAATTTTGGCAGCCCTGCACTTGGTACATTTGAGGGCAATATGACTAGAAACTCATTAGGAGGCTCTTTCAGAAATAAATTAGGTCAGAAATATAATGTAGGACTTTAACATTATGCACATAAATATGTATATGTAAAGCACCTATATATTTACAATAAGTATTATATATATTTTAAGCAGAGACTTAAAAAACTACAATATTAATGCTTTCTCCCATTTTACATATGTACTATGCATATATGTAGTGTTTTCAAAATAGAGGCATATCTGAGTGCCTTGGGAAATTGGATTAGGGCATGTAGATGAGCTCAAGAATGGCTTCAGGGATAAGTATATGAATTTTGACGATGCTGCAGAGATATTTCTAACATATTTAGTCATTCTGTCATCCACTTTAAAATCACTCATGCACGGGCATTTGCAGTATGCGTGGTTGAAAATTGCTTTGTTGATAATATCACAGCATTTTATATTAAAAGTCTACCTTGCTGTTACTGACATCTTGGAATATGATATGTTTTTATTATGATGACAAATAATGGTTTGCTTTTCTTCTATTAGAGAAAATGAATTGAAACCTTCAGGACAATATTTGCGTGAGCTCTGTTCACAAGTTTCTCTGAAGTGAATTCATCAATTAAATGATTAATAATTTCAGTTGCTAGTCATCCAAGAAACATCATGCTTGACTACACTTTTAGTGCGATATAATCATTACTTATGACTAGGGCTTCCTCCTTCACCAAATAAAATTTATGATGTTTACTCAGGTGAACTCCAGCATGCAGGTTAAGTCACAGAATGTGCCAAGGTAAGTGAGAAAGTCAAGTATCTACTGTCTTCAATGTGTTTCTCTGGGAAATCTGATATTTCTTGAGGTATAACATTTCACATTTTGCTGCCTGGTACTTTTCTATATGTGATTGTATCATAGTAACTGAAAAAAAAATAAATATGATTGTTCAAGGATAACAAAGCAACATCACATATTCAGAATACATAGATATTAAGCACCTATCTCAGGAATGACTTAGTGGAAAGACATGATATTCTGATCTAGATTCAACTCTTAGTCCCACCACTTCTTGGAAATGTGACCAAGGGCAAGTACTTAGCCTCTAAGTGGTTTTCTCCTACAATTGTGAGTAATAAAACCTACCTATTGGTGCTAGTGGTAAAGAAGCCGCCTGCTAATGCAGGAGATGCAAGAGATGTGGGTTCGATCCCTGTGTCGGGAAGATCCCCTGGAGGAGGGCATGGCAACCCATTCCAGTATTCTTGCCTGGGAAATCTCATGGACAGAGGAGCCTGGTGGGCTACAGTCCATGGGTCTCAAAGCGTTGGACACGACTGAGCAACAGCATGCACAGAGTTATTTTGAAAACTGGATGTGGCAAAGTATTTAAAGTGCCCAGATTGGTAAATAGTAGGCATTCTATAAATACTGTTTTCTTTTTATTCTTTGTTGTCACTTTCTGATAATTGATCATTTTCTCCCTTTACCATTGTCTGCTCTTTTTCAGTACTTTTGCCATCTTTTTTTTGCTAATTGTTGGAGTACTATAGAAGTGTGACCTGCAACACTCTTTTTTTTGTAACTATAGTGCCAGGTGGCATCATTCATTTTCAAGAACATTTCTCAGTGTGCTTATGACTCCCAAATCTTTACCCAGGCCACAGCTTCCTCCAGTAACTCTGGATTTGTGTATCCAATTGCATACTTGAAATTACTACTTAGATGCTTCGTGGACATATTGTTTATCAAATAAATGTCCATTATGTTATTATTACTATAAATAGTATTACTGTAATTGTAAGTGCTGATGATATATCAGCAGGAAAAACAGATGGAATTCTCTCTCCATATGCTTATACTCTACAAATGATAAGTTTATAATAATCAAAATGAATAATATATAGTATGATAGCAATAGGTGCTTTGGATAAAAATAAAGCAGGTTAAATAGATATTCATTACTGCATAACAAACTATCCCCAAATTTAGTAGCTTAAAGCAATTCGTATTTATTTTCTCCCATTTTTGTGAGTTAGGAATACAGGCACTGCTTAGCTGGGTAGTTTCAGCTCAGGGTCTGTCATGAAATTTCAGTTGAGATATTGACCAGGGGTGTTATTTGTGTCTGGAGGATCTGCTTCCAAGGTGGCTCATTCATGTGGCTGTTGGTAGGAGATTTAAGTTCCTTACCACATGAACCTCTCCTTGGGAATTTTTGCATGACCTCACAACAGGGAGATTGTCTTCTCTCAAAACAAGTGATCTGAGAGAATGAAAGCACAATTCTTTGCCTGGCCTCTCAGATTTATAGTTAATCTGACATCTTCACTTTAGCTTCATTCCTAAAAGCTGTCTTTTAGGTGATTTCTGCCTCCAGGTGATACAGCCTACATCTGTACCAGTCTATTCTATCCTAGCCCTGCATTCTAGAACTCCAGCTTAGATTTTTTGAACAATCAGATCATTTGTTTTAAAGTGTTCATTTTGTTATTATTACAGTAAATATTATTACTGCAACTGTAAATGCTTTTGATATATCAGTAGGAAAAACAGATGGAAAACTCTCTCCATATGCTTATACTCTACAAATGATGTTTACAATAATCAAAATAAATAGTATATAGTATGATAGCAATAAGTGCTTTGGATAAAAATAAAGCAGGTTAAATAGTTAAATAATACCATTTTCAATGTTAAATGATACACTTTAAAAAACCACACCACTGAAACAATAGAAAGTAATAAGCTGAAATAAGGTAATCATTGTGTAAGAAGTACTAGCTACACGTTTCTAAAGAAACAGATATACTAGGCTGGAACCAGTGGAGCTGCGGAGGGAATTTCATGAGTTCTGTGTATTTAATTATGAAGACTACTTCCTGGTCTTCCTTATTGCCCTGATGAAAGAGGACATGTCTTAAATGAAGAGAGATCCATTCAAAGAAGCTGTTAACAGGAATTCCAGGGGAGGGTCCACCCTAAGCATTGAAGTATGTTTTCTCTCCATGGTGTATATTGATTAATCACTGCTGCTGCTAAGTCGCTTCAGTCGTGTCCGACTCTGTGCGACCCCAGAGACGGCAGCCCACCAGGCTCCCCTGTCCCTGGGATTCTCCAGGCAAGAACACTGGAGTGGGTTGCCATTTCCTTCTCCAGTGTGTGAAAATGAAAAGTGAGAAAGGCTTAAAGTCAGTATCCAATTAAGGGATGGTATCACAAGAGGAATGAAAAGTGAAAGTGAAAGAAATTCATTGGTAAAGTATCTGTGAAAGCACTTCTAACCCTGAGAGAAAGCCTTAAAATAAAGCTGGGGGGAAGGATTATCTCTATCTGCAAAGGAATGAAGAAGCAATGAACACTGTGTAAAGAACAAAAGAAGGTCCATAAGAAATGAAAATTAAAACCTCTAAGATCTGGATCCTACCACAGTGTAATCAGAAATACTTCAATAAAATGACAATGCCTTGTGTTAGCAAGGATGTGCAGCAATGGGAATTCACATTCACTAGCGATAAGTGTGTAAATGGATTGAAGAGGGTTTAAACCTGCATAATGAAACTGAACATATTCATACTCTTTTACTCAGAAATTCACTCCTAGAGATTCTACACCAAGAATGTGGGGAAGCTTCTGATCACAGACATACATAGGAATGTTCAGAGCAGCACTCTTTGTAATATCCAAATGTTCAGTTCAGTTTAGTCATGTTCAACTCTTTGTGATCCCATGGACTGCAGCGTGTTAGGCCACCCCATCCATCATGAACTGCCAGAGTTTACTCAAAATCATGTGCACTGAGTCAGTGATGCCATCCAACCATCTCATCCTCTTCTCCTCCTGCCTTCAATCTTTCCCGGCAGGGTCTTTTCAAATAAGTAGTTTTTCACATCAGGTGGCCAAAGTGTTGGAGTTTCAGCTTCAAAATCGGTCCTTCCAATGAGTATTCAGGAATGATCTCCTTTAGGATGGACTGGTTGGATATTGTAGCTGTCCAAGGGACTCTCAAAAGTCTTCTCCAACACCATGGTTCAAAAGCACCAATTTTTCAGCGCTCAGCTTTCTTTACAGTCCAACTCTCACATCCATACATGACTACTGGAAAAACCATAGCTTTGACTATATGGACCTTTGTTGGCAAGTAATGTCTCTGCTTTTCAATATGCTGTCTAGTTTGGTCATAACTTTTTTCCCAAGGAGCAAACACTTTTAATTTCATGGCTACAGTCACCATCTGAAGTGATTTTGGAGCCCAAAAGAATGAAGTCTGTCACTGTTTCCATTGTTTCCCACCTATTTGCCATGAAGTGATGGGACTGCAGATGGTGACTACAGCCATGAAATTAAAAGACACTTACTCCTTGGAAGAAAAGTTATGACCAACCTAGATAGCATATTCAAAAGCAGAGACATTACTTTGCCAACAAAGGTCTGTCTAGTCAAGGCTATGGTTTTTCCAGTGGTCATGTATGGATGTGAGAGTTGGACTGTGAAGAAAGCTGAGCGCCGAAGAATTGATGCTTTTGAACTGTGGTGCTGGAGAAGACTGAGAGTCCCTTGGAGATCCAACAAGTCCATTCTGAAGATCAGCCCTGGGATTTCTTTGGAAGGAATGATGCTAAAGCTGAAACTCCAGTACTTTGGCCACCTCATGAGAAGACTTGACTCATTGGAAAAGACTCTGATGCTGGGAGGGATTGAGGGCAGGAGGAGAAGGGGATGACAGAGGATGAGATGGCTGGATGTCGATGGACGTGAGTCTGAGTGAACTCCGGGAGTTGGTGATGGACAGAGAGGCCTGGCGTGCTGTGATTCATGGGGTTGCAAAGAGTCGGACATGACTGAGCGACTGAACTGAACTGAACTGATGGGACTGGATAGCACAATCTTAGTTTTCTGAATGTTGAGCTTTAAGCCAACTTTTTCACTCTCCGCTTTCACTTTCATCAAGAGGCTCTTTAGTTCTTCTTCATTTTCTGCCATAAAGGTGGTGTTATGTGCATATCTGAGGTTATTGATATTTCTACCAGCAATCTTGATTCCAGCTTGTGCTTTGTCCGGCCCAGCGTTTCTCATGATGTACTCTGCATATAAGTTAAATAAGCAGGGTGATAATATACAACCTTGATGTACTCCTTTCCCGGTTTGGAACCAGTCTGCTATTCTATGTCCAGTTCTAACTGTTGCTTCTTGACCTGCATACAGATTTCTAAGGAGGCAGGTCAGATGACATGGTATTCCCATCACTTTCAGAATTTTCCACAGTTTATTGTAATCCACACAGTCAAAGGCATTGATGTAGCCAATAAGGCAGAAGTAGATGTTTTTCTGGAACTCTCTTGCTTTTTCAATGATCCAAGGGATGTTGGCAATTTGATCTCTGGTTCCTCTGCCTTTTCTAAAACCAGCTGAACATCTGGAATTTCATGGTTCACATACTGGTGAAGTCTGGCTTGGATAATTTTGAGCATTACTTTGCTAGTGTGTGACTGAGTGAGTGAGTGAAGTTGCTCAGTTGTGTCTGACTCTTTGTGACCCTGTGGATTGTAACCTACCAGGCTCCTCTGTCCATAGGATTTTCCAGGCAAGAATACTGGGGTGGGTTGCCATTTCCTTCTCCAGGGGATCTTCCTGACCCAGGGATGATGAGTGGAATTGTGTGGTAGTTTGAGCATTCTTTGGCATTGCTTTATTTGGGATTGAAATGAAAACTGACCTTTTCCAGTCCTGTGGCCACTGCTGAGTTTTCCAAATTTGCTGGCATATTGAGTGCAGCACTTTCACAGCATCATCTTTTAGGATTTGAAATAGCTCAGCTGGAATTCAATCACCTCCACTAGCTTTGTTCATAGTGATTCTTCCAAAGGCCCAGTCAACTTCGCATTTCAGGATATCTGGCTCTAGGTGAATGATCACAGAGTGATTATCTGGGTCATGAAGATGTTTTTTTGTACAGTTCTATGTATTCTTGTCACCTCTGCTTAAATATCTTCTGCTTCTATTAGGTCCATACCATTTCTGTCTTTTATTGTGCCCATCTTTGCATGAAATGTTCCCTTGGTATCTCTAACTTTCTTGAAGAGATCTCTAGTCTTTCCCATTCTGTTGTTTTTCTCTATTACTTTGCATTGATCACTGAAGAAGGCTTTCTTATCTCTCCTTGCTGTTCTTTGGAACTCTGCATTCAAATGGGTATGTCTTTCCTTTTCTCCTTTGCTTTTCACTTCTCTTCTTTTCATAGATATCTGTAATGCCCCGTAGACAACCATTTTGTCTTTTTGCATTTCTTTTTCTTGGGGATGGTCTTGATCCTTGCCTCCTATACAATGTCATAAACCACCTTCCATAGTTCTTCAGGCACTCTATCAGATCTAATCTCTTGAATCTATTTCCCACTTTCAGTGTATAATTGTAAGGGATTTGATTTAGGTCATACCTGAATAGTCTAGTGCTTTTCCCTACTTTCTTCCATTTAAGTCTGAATTTGGCAATCAGGAGTTAATGTTCTGAGCCACAGTAAGCTCCCAGTCTTGTGTTTGCTGACTGTATAAGGCTTTTCCATCTTTGGCTGCAAAGAATACAATCAGGGTGATTTCAGTATTGACCATCTGGTGATGTCCATGTGTGGAGTCTTCTCTTGTGTTGTTGGAAGAGAGTGTTTGCTGTGTTCCCCATCCTGAACCCTCCTCCCTCCTACCTCCCTATACCCTCCCTCTGGGGGAACACAGGTATACCTGTGGTGGATTCATTTCGATATTTGGCAAAACTAATACAATATTGTAAAGTTTAAAAATAAAATTAAATTAAAAAAAAAAGAGAGTGTTTGCTATGACCAGTGCATTATCTTGGCAAATCTCTATTAGCCTTTGCTCTGCTTCATTCTGTACTCCAAGGCCAAATTTGCCTGTTACTCCAGGTGTTTCTTGACTTCATACTTTTTCATTCCAGTCCCCTATAACGAAAAGGACATGTTTTTTGGGTATTAGTTCTAAAAAGTCTTGTAGGTCTTCATATAACCATTCAACTTCAGTTTCTTCAGCATTATTGGTCAGCGCATAGACTTGGATTACTGTGATATTGATGGTTTGCCTTGGAAATGAAGTGAGATCATTCTGTTGTTTTTGAGATTGGATCCAAGTACTGCATTTCATACTCTTTTGTTGACTATGATGGCTACTCCATTTCTTCTAAGGGATTCTTGCCCACAGTAGTAGATATAATGGTCATCTGAGTTAAATTCACCATTCCAGTCCATTTTAGTTAGCTGATTCCTAAAATGTCAATATTCACTCTTGCCATCTCCTATTTGACCACTTCCATTTTTCTTTGATTCATGGACATAACATTCCAGGTTCTTATGCAATATTGCTCTTTATAGCATTGGACATTACTTCCATCACCAGTCACATCCACAAATGCGTTTTGTTTTTGCTTTGGTTCCATCTCTTCATTCTTTCTGGAGTTATTTCTCCACTGATCTCTAGTAGCATATTGGGCACCTACCGACCTGGGGGGTTCATAATTCTTTGTCCTATCTTTTTGCATTTTCATACTGTTCATGGGGATCTCAAGGCAAGAATACTAAAGTGGTTTGCCATGCCCTTCTCCAGTAGACCACATTTTGACAGAACTCTCCACCATGACCTGCCTGTCTTGGGTGTCCCTACATGGCATGGCTCATAGTTTCACTGAGTTAGACAAGGCTGTGGTCCATGTGATCAGATTGGTTAGTTTTCTGTGAGTGTGGCTTTTAGTCTACCTGCCCTCTGATGGAGAAGAATAAGTGGCTTATGGGAGCTTCCTGATGGAAGAGACTGACTGAGGGGGAAACTGGGTCTTGTTCTGATGGGTGGGGCCATTCTCAGTAAATCTTTAATATAATTTTCTGTTGATGCACAGGGCTGTGTTCCCTCCCTGTTATTTGACCTAAGGCCAAACTCTGGTGGAGGTAATGAAGATAATGGTGACCTCCTTCAAAAGGTCCCATGCACACACTGCTACACTGTGTCCCTAGCCCTGCAGAAGGCCACCACCGACCCACGCCTCCACCAGAGACTCCTAGACACTCATGGGCAAGTCTGGGTCAGTCTCTTGTGGGGTCACTGCTCCTTTATCCTGGGTCCTGGTGCACACATATCCAAATATCCAAATGTAAAATGGTGTATTAATCAGGGTTCTCCAGAGAAATAGAACCAATAGGGGATTACATACATATACGTATGTGTGTGTGTGTGTTTGTATGAAATGACAACCCACTCTAGTATTCTTGTCTGGAGAATCCCATGGACAGAGGAACTTGGTGGCCCATAGTTCCTGGGGTCACCAAGAGTTGGACACAACTGAGTGATGGAACACACACACACACACACACACATATATACATATATATATATATGTATATATATATAATTTATCATAAGGAATTGGCTCACACACTTATGGAGCTTGGGATGTCCCACAAGTCTTCATAAGGTTCCATTCTCATTCAGTTCAGTTCAGTTTAGTTGTTCAGTCATGTCCGACTCTTTGTGACCCCATGGACTGAAGCATGTTAGGCCTCCCTGTCCATCACCAACTACTGGAGTTTACTACAACTCATGTCCATTGAGTTGGTGATGCCATCCAACCATCTCATCCTCTGTCATCCCCTTCTCCTCCCACCTTCAATCTTTCCCAGCATCAGGGTTTTTTCCTGAGTCAGCTCTTCACATCAGGTGGTCAAAGTATTGGGGTTTCAGCTTCAGCATGAGTCCTTCCAACAAATATTCAAGACTGATTTCCTTTAGAGTGGACTGGTTGGATTTCCTTGCAGTCCAAGGGACTCTCAAGAGTCTTCTCCAACACCACAGTTCAAAAGCATCAATTCTTCGACTCTCAGCTTTCTCACATCCATACATGACTACTGGAAAAACCATAGCCTTAACTAGATGGACATTTGTTGGCAAAGTAATGTCTCTGCTTTTTAATATGCTGTCTAGGTTGGTCATAACTTTCCTTCCAAGGAGTAAGCATCTTTTAATTTCATGGCTGCAATCACCATCTGCAGTGATTTTGGAGCCCAAAAGAATGAAGTCTGCCACTGTTTTCACACATCTATTTGCCTTGAAGTGAAGGGGCCAGAAAGCATGATCTTAGTTTTCTGAATGTTGAGCTTTAAGCCAACTTTTTCACTCTCCTCTTTCACTTTCATCAAGAGGCAAGATCGTTAGTTCTTTACTTTCTGCCATAAGGGTGGTGTCATCTGCATATCTGAGGTTATTGATATTTCTCCTGGCAATCATGATTCCAGCTTGTGCTTCATCCAGCCCAGCATTTCTCATGATGTACTCTGCATATAAGTTAAATAAGCGGGGTGACAGTATACAGCCTTGACATACTCCTTTTCCAATTTGGAACCAGTCTGTTGTTCCATGTCCAGTTCTAACTGTTGCTTCCTGACCTGCATACAGATTTCTCAAGAGGCAGGTCAGGTGGTCTTGTATTCCTGTCTCTTTCAGAATTTTCCAGTTTATTGTGATCCACACAGTCAAAGGCTTTGGCATAGTCAATAAAGCAGAAATAGATGTTTTTCTGGAACTCTCTTGCTTTTTCCATGATCCAGCGGGTGTTGGCAGTTTGATCTCTGGTTCCCCTGCCTATTCTAAAACCAGCTTGAACATCTGGAAGTTCACAGTTACCCTGGTGAATTTTTCAGTGTCCAGGATGTGATCATCAGTTTTACAATCTTATAAACATGAATTTTAATTTTCAACACAGGTAGAGTCACAGTAATTAGATTAGTCAAACTGATGAATAAATCAGAATTTGAACATATTAATTTAAAAAGAAAAGAGACATTTTAAAGACAGTAGCATTCTTATACAAACATTTCTTGAATGTCTTCATTACATCAGCAGGCAAATCAAAATCTGGCAGGCTTGGTAAGCACAGAAGCAGAACAAACCTGCCATCATCTCTCACTTTTGCTTCATCATTAAATTTTCAATCTAGGCTCTTATATACTTACTCTTCCTTCTTCAATCATGGTGAATCCATGATGGACTTATTTAAAAAATGCAAAAGCGTACTGTTTTTTTTTCCTATGCAATATTCTTCAAATGCAGGCAGAAAACCTAAACCCTTTACACTGCCTAAAAGTCTTTGCATATCTAGACTTCATTTCACCCTGAGAAAATTTAATCTGAGATACCTAAATTGAATATCAGTAGTTTAACTTATAAAAACACCATTATTGAAATTCCTTTCAGAAAAATATTTTTATTGTGACTCTGAAACTGTCTAGCTCATATTCCTACATTCCACATAGAAAAGATTGCTATTATAATTTATTTTTAATGACAGTGTTAAATTAATTAAACAAAGAGGCCATTGGACTAATGTGGCTCTAATGTCACGATGGCCTAAATAAGCAAGCCAAAATCTAGGTCTGTAAATAGCTCAAGATTATGAAATCAAGATGCTATGGAAACCAAGTCACAAGTAGCCAAATACTTGTGATTACAGCCAATCAAATAATTTCATTTCTTTGCTTCTGTACTGTGTACATCTCTACCCTCGCTCTTATGTTAATAGATGGAGCACTCCTAACTGCTTCTGGCTTTGCACTGCCAATCAAAATGACTATACACGCAATGATCTCTTAAATTTTTAATATGCCTCAGTTTATCTTTTAACAGCAGGTTTATTTTCAGCAAAATAACTTATTTTGAAAGTCAATTATTACCAAAGTAGGCACAATCTCTATGTTAATGATTTACTAGAGCAGCTAACCTATGCAACAGACATTTAAGGAGAGTCAGATTATCATACTTACAGGTTCATGCATTTAACATTTATTAAGCACCCTCTAAGTATCAAGCAGTGTTTTAAGTGTGACACAAAAAGCAATTGTAAAACATACAGATTTCCTGCTTTTTCATGGTGTTTAATTTCAGGTGAAGGGGGACCAAGCAAATAAACAAGAAAAATCTGATAGACCTCAAGATGCATGCAGAAAATTAAAAGAGAATCAGGGGAGACTGAATTATCATATTTTAAGGATTTGAAGAGAAAGCTTAGAGACTCTGATGGGCAAATAGGATCTGAAAGGAGGTTATCTAGTTAACATTTGATACATTTCCTGTGGTTTAGAGTAGAACTTAATAATTTATGTGTAAAAATGTTACTGGGAACATAGACTCCCTTTATCTAAATATTGACATATGACATTTGGAATATGACCTCTGATTCCATACTGCCTGCTAGGATCCCTTGTGGAATCATTTGTGTATTGAAAGAAACTTGTAATGGGCACCATGCTAGTTCAGGTAAGCATGCACATTTTAAGGTACTTTAAATTCTTGAGAACTCTCAAGAATACTTGAATGTGGTTCATAGGAACCAACTACTTGCTATTAAATACTTTAGTGGATTTGATCATTTTCTTAGCAAACAGGTTTGCAACTCTTAGCCAGCTGTTTCACTAGATAAACTATGAGGATTGTTAAAAAGCCTAAGAAGTATTCTGAAAGTGTAGTTAACTTGAAGGCAATCTCTTTTATGAAGATACATTAAAACTTCTACCTAATCTATTAAGAAACATCAGCCTACTTGGGTGTTGAAATAAAATGTTCAAAACAGATCATTTCAGTTTAATCTTTTTTGAAATCTGATTTGGGAAGGGTAAGGTGAGCCAGAAACCAATGTGGTGATTGCTTCATGGAAAAATGAAGTACGACAGCATATATTGACCATGAAAAACATTGTTGAAAAGGTCCTCTCTCCAGGATTGATTTCCAGAAAATCTATTCACAATAATTTTATTTTACCTCCTACAGCAATTAGAAAAAGCAGCAGAATGAAAATATTCAACATTTGGATGAGGCAGGACTTTAAAAATTTAATCTGTGATTAAATTTATCTGAGTGGTTATATTTGGAAAGATGATAAAATAATAGGATCCTTAAAAATTCAGAAAGTTAGAAATATCAAATACTGGCAGTGTTTAGATATCTTAAAAGATGGCAACTGTTAAACTGGAGTTATTTTTAATGACTATGGAAAGAGAACTAGCTGTCAGACCAAAAAGCTTGTGCTTAATTTTTCTGTATACTTACTACCTCTATATCCTTAGTAAATTCTTTTCTCTCTATATATATTTTTTCTCTGTATACACATATTTGATAACTTTAGCTAATATATTTTGAAATTTACTATGTGACATCTTATTTCACCTTCATCAGTAATATGTCACTGATATAGATAGTAGCAATATTCATATTTTGAAAATTAGGAAGCTGATCATTATGGCTACTATAAATCTTCCCTTGTGTGTGTGTCTAAGTTGGATCTGATTCTTTGTGGCCCTATGGACTGCAGCCCACCAAGTTCCTCTGTTCTGTTCATGGGATTCTCCAGACAAGAATACTGGAGTGGATTGCCATTTCCTCCCCCAGGGGATCTTCCTGATGCAGGGATACAATCCGCATCTTTTATGTCTCCTGCACTGGCAGGTCTCACATTCTTTACCACTGCATCACCTGGGGAACCCAAATCTTTCCTTAGGTCAAACACTGATAAATGGAAGAGGCAGTATTTGAAATTAGGTCTGTCTGAGACCAAAACCTGAGTCTCCAACCCCTATGTACCAGAATCATAAGGTGACTACAACAGTAAATGGAATAATATATGGGACAGTGCCTAACACAATTGAAGCACTCAATATAAAAGAAGTTAGGAACGTTAGCATGAATCCTCAACTGAGAAGAAAAATGAATATGTGTTTCCTCTTAATCTGAAAAATCAGAATTTAAGTCCTTGTTCTGCTTTGCCAGCCAGAAGAAATTCAGTCTGATTCATGATTTGGGCTTAATTTTTCTAGTGTTAAAGTATCTGGGTTCTGTGCTGTGCCAAAGAACTGGAGCAGGCTCTTGTCTTCTTTTATGATTTGGTGCTTACTGGTTATTACTGAGAAATTCCTTATTCCTTCCAGCCTCATTGCTTCAGATCCAGTAGTTCTGAGGTAACTGAGGCAAAGAAATCTTTGTTGAGTCACGGAGGTGGGGTGGGGGTTCATTCATTTAATAAGTATCTTTTAGTATGAAGTACTATCTTAGATCAGTTCATGGGATTGCAAAAAGTCAGACATGACTGAGTGACTAACACTTTCACTTTTCACCATCTTAGATACTGAGAAAAAAGCAGCAACAAGACACATTTTCTGTTCTCCACTTCTCTTGGAACAATGATACACCCTGTGGAATCTTGCCACCTCTTAACAGGGTGCTACAGAGTGACACAGAGATTCCAGACAAGGATGAATTTACCATGAGGCTAAAGAAGCGTGGGCTGCAGGGACCCTCATCTTCATTGTTCCTTCCAATACTTTTAAGATGGGTGTCAAGAATGTGTACACAAGGTATTTTCTTTGTTTTGTTTTTTTCAAAGGTAAGATATTTTAACTGTCACAGTTAGATGGTTGCCTAACCTCCATGTATTTTTGTGATCTGGCCAAAAGAAAATGGACTTTACTATTAACATTGCTAGATGTGATAATATTATGATAGTTATATAAAAAGTATACTCATTTATTAAAGATGTGCATTGAATATGTAGGGACAAAAGGACAAAAAATATGGAATATTTCCTTCAAAAGGAAAAAAGTGGATACAGTGAAAATAAAAAATGTACTAATATAATGTTTATAATCTCTAAAGCTGGATAATGGAAACATGAAGTTTAATTTTATTGTTTACTTTATTTTTGTGTATGTTTGTACATTTCTAAAATAAGGAGTTAAAATATGCCAGAGCCCAGACTAAATCTGGGTGTGATTTATCTTACATGTTTTTCACATAGCCTGGTAAGTCATTTAATGTGTAATTTCTACTTCATTTTCCCCTAGAAGTGTTTGAATTATATCTTGGTCTTGCCTTTGCTATTAATCTTATTGCGTTTTCAGGAGAAGCATATTTAATTCATAGCCTGAATCTGTGATTCTGCCCAAAATGTTTATCATAAACTCTCATCAAGTTTATCTCTGTCATTTTACCTTGCATCTCGTTTATATAATTTATTCTCCATATTACTAATTTTTTTTTCTGCAAGTCAATTCGACTACTTATTGCATCTCATTGAAGGTTGAAATTTTGTTCTTGAATTTGGGGTTCTTTGTATTATACATTTTTATTAATTTAATGAGTTCATTTTGCTTCTTAGCCTATACTTCTTTTGACTCTTACTTTATAGCTCTCTGTTCTTTCATGAGGCAACTTTTAAAATAAACCAATCAGAGAACCTGTCTTTCTAGGTTAGAAACTGAAAGAAGTGTGGATGGAATTAATCTCTTTCCTTTTGCTGCACTGTCTCTTCAGAGGCTTCATAGGTGAATGAATGTACTATGCATCTCCTGGAATAGGCAATGTTCTCCAAATACTTAATTTTCTTTTCCCTGAGTATGTGGAGACCTATACAAATCTCCTGTGATACTGCTCCATGGAATCTCAGTTTGGAAAATTTTGGCTAAATATTTTAAAAATTGTTTTATTTTCTGCCCATAATCAGAAGATTATGGAAGGCAGAAGGTAAATTCACACCTTGGATATTGTATGTGTCTTTACCATTACTCAATTCAATAAAATATTACTTTATATCTGTAATGGAACAAGTCCTGTGCTGGCTCTAGGAATACAAAAAACCAATACTTCTTCTCAAGGCAACATTACTTCATGAAATCATAAACAAACACAGGTGATCTGGCAACAGAAAAAGGAAGGCAAATGTAACTCTTACTAATATAATAGCACTGAACTGAAGACTACAAAAAATCCATTAACAGAGAGAAGCTTTTTCCAGGAGTAGAAACTCAATTACTAAGTGGTTCCTTTTAAGAAATAAAAGCCAAGTGTTATCTTTATAAGTTAAGGGTTTTTTGGTTTGGGTATTTTGGGGAGGAAAGGGTTCAGTTCAGTTTAGTTCAGTTGCTCAGTCGTGTCTGACTCTTTGCGACTCCATGAATTGCAGCACACCAGGCCTCCCTGTCCATCACCAACTCCCGGAGTTCATTCAGACTCACGTCTATCGAGTCAGTGATGCCATCCAGCCATCTCATCCTCTGTCATCCTCTTCTCCTCTTGCCCCCAATCCCTCCCAGCATCAGAGTCTTTTCCAATGAGTCAACTCTTCACATGAGGTGGCCAAAGTACTACAGTTTCGGCTTTAGCATCATTCGTTCCAAAGAAATCCCAGGGTTGATCTCATTCAGAATGGGCTGGTTGGATCTCCTTGCAGTCCAAGGGACTCTCAAGAGTCTTTTCCAACACCACAGTGTAACCCTGAGCAAAAAGAAAACCCATTCTTTTTTGCCAAAATGTTTCAAAACATTTTAATGTGCATTAAAATAAATGGTTGTCTGAACTGAGAGAAAGGAAAAAAAAAAGGTTATTCTGGTTCAATGCTAAACCTCTTTGAGATTTACTGAGAGAATGTTTAATATTAGAACAACTGTTTTGGTTCATTAAATCTTTTAAGAGGTTCTAAACTTTAATCAGTGAGAACTCAAGCTTCTAACTGAAAAAACAGGCTATTTTTAAGCAATGTGATAACTTTAAAATTTTATAGTTTTAAAGCTCATTTTCACACTTTTTTTTCATGGGTGCCCCAGAAGTTTTGGATTTTCCTAATGAGATAATGTTTATAAATAGAAGGCTATAAACTCTATAGGATATAAGGACTAATAGATATGAGTTTTAGAAGTCTAAATTTGGGTTGTCCTTGGGGTTTTGAGATTATTGTTTTAAAGCTAATATTGGTTAAGAGCTTTATGGTTTAGTGTTTTTCTCTGTTCTATTTTGTAATCATTTTTTATGTCAGTATTGCCAACAAAGAAATGATATAACATATAACATTGTGTCAACATAATAACATGTCATGAGATGTTACATATTGACAAGGAAACGTTGAATGGTCTATAGAAAAATGGACAAAGGATATAAAGAAAAAGTGCATGAACAAGTCAAAAATAAAAAATGTCAATACATCTGTAAAAATCTGAAAAGCTGAACCTCAACAGTAACAACAGCAACAAGAAAACAGCATCTATTAAAATGGCAAGAACTAAAGAAAATATCAAACTGGCAAAATTATTTAAAAAACAACAGTCCTCTTTTTTGTGAGATTAAATATGAACTCCAGTACAATGCTACTGAATTTGCTAATTGGCACAGCCCTTCTGGAAAGGGCAGAAGTAAAATGTAGCCCCCGCAGTTCAAAACCATTTCTAATCTCTGATTCATTAGTATCACTTCTGGAATTCATCCTAGGAAAATCTATTCACTGTATTCAAGCATAATATCTTTATAAAACTCTTGTTATAGTTTGATTTTTAAAAATGCTCATTGTTCCCATGTTACAGAGGAGAATGCCAAAACCCAGAGATGCTGACTTGTTCAAAATCCCACAACTAGTCAGTGCCAGGAATAGACAGACTCTTTGGACGTCAACTTCATAATTATTGCTTGCGCTGACAATATTTGACCCCGTACTTTTTTGGAACCTTCTCCACAGTACGTTCAACAACAGATTCTGACTTTACAACATAATGTTTACTGAACATTTACTGGGTCTCTCTAACTTCTTCACATGTAGATTATCTCACTTTACTTTGGAGTTTGGAGTTCTGTTTTTACAACAAAGAAGCTGAGTCATTCTCCAAATGTCAAATAGCTAGCTGAGTTAACAAACCAACCTAAGCAATCTTGGTGGTGGTGGTGGTTGAGTTGCTAAGTTGTGTCTGACTCTTGCAATTCCATGGACTATAACCCTCCAGGCTCCTCTGTCCATGGAATTTTCCAGGCAATACTGGAGTGGGATGCCATTTCCTACTGCAGGGGATCTTCCCAACCCAGGGATTGAACCCTCATCTCTTGCATTTTAGGCAGATTCTTTACCACTGAGCCAGCCAGGAAGCCTTAAGCATCTTACTCTTCAGAATTCTCTCTTAACTATTATATTGAGTTGTCTCCCCAAGATAAAGCACCCGTAGATCCTGTCCTCAAAGAGCTCAAGTGTAGTCTCAGAAAGACAAATTTTTTACAGTCAGCAATACATGACAAAAATCCTGGAGGACACAGGGGAGAAAACTAACATAACTATGCTTTGGTCCCCATAGTGCTGATGCTGGGAGGGTAGGAGGTTTTTCAGTACTATCATCATTTGTAAAGAAAGAAAGTGAAAGTCACTCAGTCGTGTCCAACTCTTTGTGGCCCCATGGACTATATACAGTTCATGGAATTCTCCAGCAATATTGGAGTGTGTAGCCGTTCCCTTCTCCAGGGTATATTCCCAATCCAGGGATCAAACTAGGTCTCCCTCATTGCAGGTGGATTCTTTACCAGCAAGCCACTAGGGAAGTCCAACGTTTGTAAGACCAATTTATATTCGAATTTGCAACTTAAGATAATCACATTCACTGTCTGAGAAGACTCTAACAAGATACCTACATTTTTACTTATTGATATAAAACTCTCTATATGTTTTAATCTCCTTGTTGAAAAGAAAGCAGACCCATAAATATTCATAGAAAAGTAGTAAAACAAAATGCATTAAAATGTCAACAGGATCTATCTACTGTCACCAAGAAAAAGATTGTTTTTTCTTTTCTTTATGTCCCTTTGCTTTTCTACTTAGACAAATGCTATATTAGTATATTTTATATAAATTCATTGTATTAATTTACATAATGAATATTAGTATCAAATATATAATTTGCTACTTCTTGGAGGTTATCTCATAGTCCAGCAAGTATTTAGCAAATACATGTTTAGAGGCAAAGGTCAGGGAGATGCTGGGATTTTCCAAATCCCAGTTTAGGTTACAACCTCATGAACTGGGTAATGTGGATGCTCTCATACTGGTCTTCCTGGGAGGATTTAATCAAAGCTAAACAGTTCAGGGGCAGGACTGGCCACAGAAACAGTACAGCAGCCATGGAGCTGAAGTGTTGGTTGCCAAACCAAATAAGAAAATGTATAGAACTGCATCTGAAAACATGTAATGGCTATATAAATTCAAGACATATTATCAAGCTTTAAAAGTATGAAGTGGAGTCTCATTAGAGAAACTGCCAAAGGAATACTGCTATCCAGAGCATTCCTGTCTTTGATCCTAGCCATGGTATAACCACTGTTAGCCAGGTAACCCAAAGGTAAATTTTGGGTGAAGTAATTTTCAGGCTCAAATACAAACAGCAAAGATCAATTGAAACTTCCTTATACTAAAGTGCTTAAGGGCATTACTCATTTATTTGAGCCTCCTCACAATAGGTTTTTGTTGTCATCACTACAAATGTGGGATCAGAGGCTTAGGATACATAACTTGCTCAAGGTCACAGTTTTGTGAGTTGTCAAGCCAGGAAGGAAACCCAAGCAGAATTGGGCTCTTATTCATTACTGGCTGATCTTTTGCACTAAAGAAATAAAGGAATAAATATTTGAAATTTGATAATCATTTTTCCCATGTCTTTTATTACCACCCACCTAGCCCATAACAACTCCTCCAATACACTGAATAACATTTTTTAAACGCTAATTAATATATGTTCTGTGCTTAGTTGATCAGTTGTGTCTGATTCTTTGCAACCCCATGGACTGTGGCCTGCCAGACTCCCCTGCCCATTGGGGTTCTCCAGGCAAGAATACTGGAGTGGGTTGCCATGCCCTCCTCCAGGGGATCTAGGTATCATTTAAAGATTATGAGATAATTTGGTAAACACAACCAGGAGTCCTAGAAAAAGAGAATTAAGATTCTCTGGTGCAGATAAAAGAGATAAACTGTAGATAATACCTTCCTCTATCCCGTCTTTATTATTAATATATAATGTTTTTAATAACTATATGTGATTTTGTAGTTTTTTTCAAATATACCCCCAACTCAGTAATTCACAAGTTTTGCACCTCTCTGTTATTCTACTTTGAACTTAGAAAATTTGATAACTCTGTTTATTGAATCTAAATGTGTCTACTATTAGTTTAAAGAAAATAAGGCTGCACTATTATCTTCATAGAGTGTTCCCTGCTTCTAGGAAGAGGGGTTGAAGAGAACAAAGTGCATTTTCTAATTTTGATTTTTGTGCTAATTATTAACATGAATCTGCAATTAATGCATTAGGTCAAGAGGAGAGTCTTTAGCTCATCTCTGGCAAATATAAATACATAGAGCAGTGTAAAGGTAGGAGAATCTCCTAGAGATCACAGGAGTCCCTACAGGAGGTGTGCAAGTCTAGTTTTAAAAAATACTGGTAAAAAGTTAAAAAGGGCATGCAAAAAGAATATAATGAGACAGCACGGAATAGAGGAAATATGGAAGCAGTTGCCATTCAAATAGGTTAAAGTTTCATCTCTGTGTTGTACAAACTATGTTACCTCGGGAAGTTCAATTTAAAAAATTGCTATTCTAATCTAATTCTATTTTAAAAATTAAATGAGTGTAGGCAGAATTCTTAAATGCATTAGAACACAGTCAGTACCAAATATGTGAAAGTTTTCTTATCCACTCTTAGATTACTAATTCATGGACAATTATATTTACTGTAAAGAGTTATCATGAGAATTACATGAGTTTCTATGGAGAGTTTCTCTGTACCAGTCAAACCCTTGGGTGAATCTCTTTGTTCTTGGTTAAGCTTTTGTAGAAACATTAATTCATTTATAAAATTCAGTTGCAGAATTTCCACATTTCCACATGGTATTCTACCTATCCACTCCAGTGAATTTTTCATTCTCTTTCCAACAAGCAAGCTCTGTTGTTATAATCTGATCTAAATAATAAATTTTTTATCTTGAAGGAAAAAATAATCCTTGTTCTAGAAAAATTTGGCCACAAGGGGGAAGTAGAAGAACTTGCTCAGGAAATCAAGCATGTTTCTCTTTGTTTAATTTCTCCTCCTTACTTTTCCCCTCACTTCCTCAGTTCTGTTTGGCATCTTGTACTTATCTTGCAGGCTTTCTGATTCTAAAAATACCCTTATAGGCTCTATACTTGGAAAGTTTATCGAATTCAACCATGTTTTGATATCAGAGTGATGTCTGCAGGATGAAGTAAGTGGTGCCTTACTGACAATGTTGCCTTCAATGCTAGGTCTGTCCTCATGGATTGTAGAGCAATAATTGCTCACTGCAGCACTGCCCCAGTGTGGTTAATCACAGAGAAGGAATTACCTGTGGACACAGTAAGATAGCTGTATAAGAGTGAGCACAATATCTACATGGGAAGAGGTTCTTTTTAGGATCTGCTCTCTCAAGGAAGTACTCATTTAGATCGCCTACTTTTAGTTTATAGAATTTCTCTGAAATCTATTTGTTTTGTTACTACTAATCTGTTTTGTTACTACTAGGGGCTGTTTAAGAAAATGCATTATCTTTTGCCCTTGATTATAATTCAAGGTCTAGGCTACATAGATTTAATCAATTGTCTTTGAAGTTACTTATTTAATGAGTGAGTATTGTAGGCTATGTATGCCATACTTTTCTTCTAGTCATTGGTTACAACATTGAATAAGGCAAAGGCTCTGTTTGTGAAGAACCTGTAGTGCAATAGGTTTTCTTCTGCTAATATTTGAGCTGTAAGGATATCTTTATATTCTAAAAGCTTTTGGCTTTCACTTCCTGCAGAATTAAGTCCAAATCTCATAAAATGTCAGGCTCTATGGATTAGAGTCCTTGTAGGGAGATGACTCACTGAAAAGAAATAATTTACAAAGTTGTGTGTGGGGAAGGGTAAGGAGGAATTCACATTTGATGGTAAAGTCTTAGCCTCTGTTCCTGAACTGGGAGAGAGATGCAGCTGAAGGGATGGTCACTTTGGTATTCAAATGGCTGGGATTCAGCCTGGAAAGTAGGGAATCAAGAAAACAAATGTTTCAATTTATCAACCACTCCTTCTGTCTCATAATCTCCATCTGCTGCATCCACTGGCAGAACGCAATATCAAGTCAGATGGTAAGTGAACATGGTATGGTGGTCCCCAAGGTCTAGTCTCCTGGAACTCTGGTGAAGGTGGAGTGTAGATCAGGAAAGGAGCAAACAGAATATCCAGCACAGAGGCCACTCCAAATTAACTCTGACTTAATTTGCCAGCTATTATGTTTCTATCCCTCTGTTTCTATATCTGTGTTCTTGGTCATTCAGTTGTGTCTGACTCTTTGTGACCCCATGGACTGTAGCCTACCAGGCTCATCTCTTCATGGGATTTTCCAGGGAAGAATACTGGAGTGGGTTGCCATGTCCTCCTCTAGGGAATCTTCCCAACCCAGGGATCGAACCCACGTCTCGATTCTTTTTTTTTTAAATTTCATTTTGTTTTTTAATTTTACAATATTGTATTGGTTTTGCCATATATCAACATGAATCCTCCACAGGTATACACAGGTCTCAATTCTTTACCATCTGAGTCACCAGGGAAGCCCCTACTTGCAGCTATTCTGATTCTTACAAGTGTAGATAATTCTGGAGTTAAAATTCCCTTTCACAGCAAGAATTCAACATTAAGTGAATTAATATTTTTGGAGTGCATCCTATATGCCAGACACATTCTCAGCAATTGGAAATGATCTCTGTTCTGGAGCTTTCCTTTGAGTGACTGATGTCATTACAAAGAGGGTTACAGTACAGTGTATAATGAGAGAAACACACAAAGAATTCAGAAAAGTTTTCAAAATACAATAGTGGTTAAGCTTATGAAAGAAGACATAAGAAAAGAAGAATAGAAAAAGATACTCCAGACAGAAGTGAAAGTTTGAGCATGAACCCGAAAGAAGAGAGAACACAGCCTTTTGTGGAGCTGCAGACAGTTGGTACTGCAGGGCAGAGCTGAAGGTGAAAGAAGAAGTAGAGAGGTGAGCAGAGACAGAGCGCAAAGACCGTGGAAGTCACGTTTGGGAGTCAGGTTTTGGGTAATTAAACTGAACTTTCAGTACACTCCACTTTCTGCAAAAATCCTGTCATAAAATGTTTGAGAGTTTTTCCTAAGAGAGAAGGCTGTTCGAAGGAAAACCAAAATTTCTCCAGTATATCCTGGTTCTGAAGCCCTTTGATCTGTGGTTGCTCCCTGTGTGGTTCCATTATTTTAGTCCACCAGGACTAAAATAACCAGGATTAAAAATTATCCAAATGCTGTCTTGGTGCTTCCTACCCTTAACCAGTGGGTCACCTTTAATTCAGCATTACTGCACTTTAATTCCTATGACAATAAAGGCCTTCTCAGTGTTTGTCACTGCCGAAGCTGGTAAGGATCAGAGCATCAGCTCGTGGCTCCATTCTAGGTAATCCCTGGCCCCTACTCACCTTCCCCTGCCCCAGAGCTGAAAATCAAGACTGTCTACATAAAAGTTCAGGCTCTGACTTAAGACTAGTTTTATGACATTCAATTTTTCTGGAGCTATTTTCTCATCTGTGAAATCTTGAAAATTCTAACTTTGTACTGAAAATACACCACAGGTTTTTAAGGATGAAGTGAGACAATTTTTTTTTAATTTTATTTTATTTTTTAACTTTACAATTTTGTTTTTAAAGGGGGGTTGTAACATGTAAGCCCACTGCTGCTGAGGCTCCCAGGACCTGACTTTAGGGGTAGGTGTCTCTGATCCTGAGAGCAAGGTACAAAGAAGCCTTCTGGGTTGAGGTCCATGATGTTGGGAGGAGGTAGGGAGGCACTGATTCAGTGGTAGGGCAAAGCCCTTGAGTGCGGGCATTGAAGAAAAAACTAGTTGTTATTTTTCATAATGATTCTACCTTCTTAACAAATACTGTGAATCTGTTTTAAAACATTTTATCAGGCAAGACTGTCCTTGGGGAGGTAGGAAGCCAGGATGGTATCTGTCACTTGCAGGTTACAGGAGAATAGACCTACATGGCTTGTGTTCCTGATGGACAGTGGACCAGTGCCTTGAAGTCCATGCTTCTGTTTCTGCAGAGGGAAGCTAAGTAGGGTCACACCCTTTCCTGAGATTCTCAGAATAGCACAGATGGGCCAGTGGGATCCTTGCTTTTCTCTCTGGTGTCTAAACTCAAAGGGCAGCCGGCTAGGTTCAGTACCAGAATTCCACCCTGGAACAGCAAACAACTCAGTCTCTGGACCGATCTTAAATATGCTACACCTGATCCCAATCTCAGTCCAGGATGCCAGCATCTCAGGAGAATGTCTGATTACTTTTCCCAGTTGGAAGGAAGAGGATTGGTAGAACCAATTCGGGGCTGGGATTGAAGCTTGGGAGGACAGCATATAAATGGGTATGCTAAGAGGGTGAGAACTGGGTCCCTCAGTGGATTAGGAAGCCATGGAGACATCGGCAAGTCAAGCAAGCACACCCGGGAAGAGGCCTGGGTGAAAGCCAGACCTAAATGCTGTTTCCGGAGAAGGCAATGGCACCCCACTCCAGTATTCTTGCCTGGAAAATCCCATGGATGGAGGAGCCTGGTAGGCTGCAGTCCATGGGGTAGCTAAGAGTTGGACACAACTGAGTGACTCCACTTTCCCTTTTTCACTTTCATGCATTGGAGAAGGAAATGGCAACCCACTCCAGTGTTCTTGCCTGGAGAATCCCAGGGGCAGGAGAGCCTGGTGGGTTGACGTCTATGGGGTCACACAGAGTTGGACACGACTGAAGCGACTTAGCAGCAGCAGCAGCAGCAGCAAATGCTGTTTCACTCACACATACTTCTTATAAGATCTCTGCAAACCGATGGCCAGGGAAGCTGCTGCTTCTCACATGAGTAGAGACAGGATCCATGCTTGAATCTTGGTCCTGCATGGGTGAGCAAGTAATTTGACTTCTTTAACACTCATTTTCTGACCTGTAAATATAATATTTCTGACTTAGCTCTCTGAAAAGGTTTTATGAACTTCAAATGACATTTATCTAACATTTTTATAGAATATATAATATCATGATAAAATATCTATAGTATTACATGTGGAATCTCTATGTAACAGATATGCACTTGCTAATTCTAAAAGATGATTTATTAGTTGAAAAGTTCTATAAAATTATAATCTAAACTTGTCTGGGTCACTTTTTCCATTTGAAAAAAACATTGCATAATTAACAAAAATGTTTACTTGTATTATAATAATTTCATATACATGTGTTTGTGCTTCTTAGGCTTTTTTCCTTGTAATTGATATCTAGTCTCATAGCATTGTGGTCAGAGAAGATGCTTGATACAATATCAATTTTCTTAAATTTACTGAAATTTGTTTTGTGATCCAAGATGTGGTCTATCCTGGAGAATGTTCCATGTGCACTTGAGAAGAAGGTGTATTCTTCTGCATTTGGATGGATTGTCCTCAAGATATCAGTGAGATCCATTCTCATCTAATGTATCATTTAAGACTTATGTTTTATTAATTTTCTGTTTTGATGATCTGTCCATTGGTGTGAGTGGGGTGCTAAAGTCTCCTACTATTATTGTGTTACTGTCAATTTCTCCTTTTATGTCTGTTAGTGTTTGTTTTATGTATTGAGGTGCTTCTATGTTGGGTGCATAGATATTTAAAATTGTTATGCCTTCCTCTTGGATTGATCCCTTGATCATTAGATAGTGTCCTTTCTTATCTTTTGTAATCTTTATTTTGTCTATTTTGTCTGATATGAGGATTGCTACTCCAGCTTTCTTTCTCTTCCCATTTGCAAGGAATATATTTTTGCATCCTCTCACTTTCAGTCTAAATGTGACTTGAGGTCTGAAGTGGCTTTCTTGTAGACAGTATATATATGGCTCTTGTCTTTGTATCCATTTAGCCATTCCTTATTGCCAAATTCAGACTTCAATTGAATAAAGTGGGGATCACCACTAGACCATTCAGGTATGATCTAAACCAAATCCCTAACAATTATACAGTGGAAGTGAGAAACAGATTTAGTGACTAGATCTGAGAGACAGAGTGCCTAATGAACTATGGATGGAGATTCATGACATGGTACAGGACAGGGATTGAGACCAACCCAAGTAAAAGAAATGTAAAAAAGCAAAATGGCTGTCTGAGGAGGTCTTACAAATAGCTGTGAAAAGAAAAGAAGTGAAAAGCAAAGGAGACAAGGAAAGATATACCTACTTGAATGCAGAGTTCCAAGGAATAGCAAGGAGAGATAAGAAAGCCTTCCTCAATGATAAGTGCAAAGAAATAGAGGAAAACAATAGAATGAAAAAGACTAGGGATCTATTCAAGAAAATTAGAGATACCAAGGAAACATTTCATGCAAAGATGGGCTCAATAAAGGACATAAATAGTATGGATCTAACAGAAGCAGAAGATATTAATAAGAGGTGGAAAGAATACACAGAAGAACTGTACAAAAAAGATCTTCATGACCCAGATAATCACAATGGTGTGACCACTCACCTAGAGTCAGACATCCTGTAATGTGAAATCAAGTGGGCCTTAGGAAGCATCACTACAAACAAAGCTAGTGGAGGTGATGGAATTTCAGATGAGCTATTTCAAATCCTAAAAGATGATGCTGTGAAAGTTGTGCACTCAATATGCCAGCAAATTTGGAAAACTCAGCAGTGGCCACAGGACTGGAAAAGGTCAGTTTTCATTCTAATCCCAAAGAAAGGCAATGCCAAAGAATGCTCAATCTGCCACACAATTGCACTCATCTCACATGCCAGCAAAATAATGCTCAAAATTCTGCAAGCCAGTCTTCAGCAATACGTGAACTGTGAACTTCCCAAGCTGGTTTTAGAAAAGGCAGAGGAACCAGAGATCAAATTGCCAATATCTGCTGGATGATTGAAAAAGCAAGAGAGTACCAGAAAAACATCTACTTCTGCTTTATTGACTATGGCAAAGCTTTTGACTGTGTGGATCACAATAAACTGTGGAAAATTCTGAAAGAGACAGGAATACCAGACCATCTGACCTGCCTCTTGAGAAATCTGTATGCAGGTCATGAAGCAACAGAACTGGACATGGAACAACAGACTGGTTCCAAATAGGAAAAGGAGTTCGTCAAGGCGGTATATTGTCACCCTGCTTATTTAACTTATATGCAGAATACATTATGAGAAACGCTGGACTGGAAGAAGCACAAGCTGGATCAAGATTGCTGGGAGAAATATCAATAACCTCAGATATGCAGATGACACCACCCTTTATGGCAGAAAATGAAGAAGAACTAAAAAACCTCTTGATGAAAGTGAAAGAGGAGAGTGAAAATGTTGGCTTAAAGCTCAACCTTCAGAAAACTAACATCATGGCATCTGGTCCCATCACTTCAGGGGAAATAGATGGAGAAACAGTAGAAACAGTGTCAGAATTTACTTTGGGGGTCTCCAAAATCACTGCAGATGGTGATTGCAGCCATGAAATCAAAAGATGCTTACTCCTTGGAAGGAAAGTTATGACCAACCTAGATAGCATATTCAAAAGCAGAGACATTACTTTGCCAACAAAGGTCCATCTAGTCAAGGCTATGGTTTTTCCAATGGTAATGTATGGATGTGAGAGTTGGACTGTGAAGAAAGCTGAGTGCTGCAGAATTGATGCTTTTGAACTGTGGTGTTGGAGAAGACGCTTGAGAGTCCCTTGGACTGCAAGAAGATCCAATGAGTCCATCCTAAAGGAGATCAGCCCTGGGTGTTCATTGGAAGGACTGATGCTAAAGCTGAAACTCCAATACTTTGGCCACCTGATGAGAGGAGCTGACTCATTGGAAAAGACCCTGATGTTGGGAGGGATTGGGGGAAGGAGGAGAAGGGGACGACAGAGGATGAGATGGCTGGATGGCTTCACCAACTTGATGGACATGAGTTTGGGTAAACTCTGGGAGTTGGTGATGGACAGGGAGGCCTGGCATTCTGTGATTCATGGGGTCGCAAGGAGTCGGACACGACTGAGCGACTGAGCTGAACTGAGGGTTAGTTCTCTGGTAGTCTAGGGTCTTGGAATCAGTGCTTCCACACCAAAGGATCAGGGCTTGATATCAAGTCAGGAACGAAGATTCCACAAATGATTTGTTATGGCATTAAGTGAGATTAAAACAAATATCTAAAAATGTGAAACCAAAGATGAACCCCAGACAAATTGCAGTTAAAAAATCAGGCAAATAATAATCAAAATAATGGAATATACACATATACATAAACACCCATGAACAAAGTGAAAACAATCCAACAAAAATAAAGTACAGGACATTGACTGAATAATGGGAATAAAGGAAATCAAAAATTATATTTACTGGTTAAGAAGAAAACTAACTAAAGCACAAACTAGAAAACAAAACTAAAGCAAAGTACCAATTGGGGAATGAAGCAATGAAAGTAAAACTAACAAATATGTTGAGAAGAAAGGTGATAAAATAAAAGAAAGAAAGAATAGATAAACATAGATAAAGCTTAGATAAAGCAAAGAATAGATAAAGTTAAATAGAGGTAGATGAAGATTTATATAAGTTAAAGATTAACTGCAAGGGGAAAATAACAGTAGGAAAAGCAAACAAAGGAATAAATGTAGAAAAAATAATAATAGTTTTTAAAAATTAAAATTTAAAATTAAAAAAAAAAAGGAAAACTCCACAGAACTTCAAAAGCCCAATCTAGAGGCAAAGTTTTATGACAACAATAAGAAATGTGACTGAGGTGGGGAAGAAAAAATTCTCAAATGCTTAACTGGATTTCTTAGTGCCAATAAAATAAAAAAACTACAACAGTGGGTGGGGGGGGGGAGAAAAAAAAAGAAAAGAAAAATATTCAAAAGAATCTACAGAACAAGTCAAAAAGTAATAGCAAATGTATTTCTTGAGTCCCTGCTGTCAGAGTTTTCCTTGCTGGCAGTCACAGTCCAGCTTACCTCCCTAGGATGCCCTCCAACACTGTGCTGATCTCTGGACCTGCTGTGGGGGCAGCTCACATTCTAATCTGGCCCTACTCCTGTGTGTTCTTGCCTCCAATGTCCACAGCTATCAGAACTAGTGCATTTTCTTTTGTGGGAGCTTTCAATGACCTTTTATATATTTCACAGACAGAGTCTGCCTAGTTGATCATACAGATTTAATCTGCAGCTTGTACAGCTGATGGGAAGGTTTTGGGTCTTCTTCCTTAGCCACACTGCTCATGGATTCCAATTGTGGTTTTATTTCCACTGCTACATGTGGGTCATCCACTGAGGTTTTGCTCCTGTGGCTGCCCTGAAGGGCTTGGGTTTGCCCCAGTGTGGGCCAGGTGTTGAGGTGGTACAGCTGCTTGGGTCAAAGGGGTTCTAGCAGCACCAGGTACTCAGGGCGTTCAGCAGCTAAGGCAGAAGGAAGTATGGTGCTCCAGAAGGGTATGGCAACTGGTATTGGCCAATACGCTCCAGTATTCTTGCCTGGAGAACCCCCTCTCTGACAGAGAAGCCTGGCAGGCCACAGTCTACAGGATCGCAAACAGTCGGACACTACCGAAGCAACCCTGTGTGCATAGATGCAAAACTTATTTAGCCTGTGGCAGCTCTGCCCCAGTGAGAGTTGAGCATGAAGGTGGCACAGCTGCTTGACTTGAAGGTACTCAGTAGGCACCAAACGTTCAGGTACACGGACTGCCTCTGCCACAAGAGTTATGGCCCTATCAGTCTTTTTTAAAGCCTCTGGTAGCTGGCGATCAGAAGGCCTCTTTGGACAGTCTTTCTCTGCAGCTCCAACCATTCAGGGACTGGGGTCATTCTCTGATATCTAATAACTTTCTCATATGTATCATTAACTCACCAATATTTTAGACATTTCTTTCACTAATGTTTTTTCTGTTTCATCTATTCATTCACCGAAATTTATTGGCAGAGCCATTCTGTGAGTCCTCTGCTGGGAGATTATAAAACTGTATATATGTATATATGGTTGGTCCTTGACAACAGAGGGTTTAGGGGCCCTGAACAGTTAAAATGAAATCCAAGTATAACTTTATAATTGGTCCTTAGCATATGCCATTCTGTGTCTGCAAATTCAACCAACTGTGGATCATGTAGTACTGTGGTACATATCCTTTGAAAAAAAAAAATCCATGTAAAAGTAGACATGTGCATTTCAAACTTGTGTTGTTCAAGAGTCAATGGCATACACATGCCTTCAAATACATGCCTTCAAATAAATAATAGCCTAGTAGCATAAACAGCATGTTCACAGGAGAGTAAACTATTTTTGCTAAATACTGAATGAATTAAATGGTTCATTAAAAAAAATAAATTAGTGAGAGAAGATTCAGAATTCCAGAGATAGACATTAATCAAATGAATTTGTCAAAAACTATGGGCTTAAGAGATGTGGGTTTGATCCCTGGATTGGGAAGATCCCCTGCATAAGGGCATGGCAGCCCACTCTAGTGTTCTTGCCTAGAGAATCCCATGGATGGAGGAACCTGTTGGGCTACAGTAAGCCCATAGGATCACAAAGAACTGGACACAACTGAAGTGACTGAGCATGTACGCAGGCACACCTAATATATTAAAATCAGATATTACATATGAGCAGTGAAGACTTCTGCTTTAAAAAGTGTTTTCTTTACTCAGTCACAGCTGACTCTTTGTGACCCCATGGACTATAGCCCTCCAGGCTCCTCTGTACAGAGAATTCTCCAAGCAAGGATACTGAAGTGGGTTGCCATTCCCTTCTTCAGGGGTTCTTCCCAACCCAGGGATTGAACCCAGGTCTCCCACACTGCAGACAGATTCTTTACCATCTGAACCACCAGGGAAGCCCCCCCACTGCCACCACACACACCCCACACACACCTAAAAAAAAGATTTGTCTACAGGCAAGCTAATTTGCAACTTTTCTTAGTTGTGGTACTGAGAGTCAGGCTCCCTCTAGTCTCTAATAGAAATACTAAATTAGAAAGTTTCTTGGATACAGAGCTGTACAATATCTTATGTTTTGGTTTTTTCCTTATTGTTAATTACATAAATTATTTTTTGAAATGGAATTGCCCAAACCTTGGGTATGATGTTCTTCTAGTTACATGTTTGTAGTGTAGTTTTATAGTTGAAAGAGGAGTTATGTGGCAAATGGCCAAAGAGTCACCAAAGCCTGTGCATTCAATTGCTCAAACGTCCCTTGGCACATTGGCTTAAAGAGGAAAATAGGCTTATACTGAAAATAAAAGAACCTGATAGAAATACCAGGTCCCTAGTGTTCCAAAACACATGCTTATTCAACTCCACAACAAGGGAAAGTGCTCAGAGTCATGTCAATGCTGAGCTCCCTCATTTTCTTAAGACTCCTATACACATCTAGATGTGTATAGTAAACACAAGTAAACACACAAAACACAACCAAAAAAAAAAAAAAAAGAAAACATCCCAAAACAAAACTAAACAAAACCTGTATGAATTTTTGATATTGTGATTTATAAGAAATCTATATTGGTTATTCAGATGACCAATATATATTTCTCACTGTTCTTAAAATCCTTGAAATTTCCTGTGATAAGAGCAATAAAGGTGTCTTTTGTTACGGTAATAAGGTGACTTCTGGAAAGTCTTTAGGTAACCTAAGGACAGGGGAAAAGGTCTGATTGCCAGGGGAACCAACACGTATTAGAGGGTTGGAACTTTTAGTCCTCTCCACCCCACCCCCAATTTCTGGGGAGGGAAGAGAGGCTGGAGGTCAAATTCAAGGGCCAAAGGCCAATGGCTTAATCAATTATGCCTATGTAAGGAACCCTCCGCTAGTGGCTCAGATGGTAAAGTGTCTGCCTACAATGAGGGAGATCTAGGTTCGATCCCTGGGTTGGGAAGACCCCCCTGGAGAAGGAAATGGCAACCCACTCCAGTATTCTTGCCTGGAAAATCCCATGGACGGAGGAGCTTAGTTGGCTACTGTCCATGGGGTCGCAAAGAACTGGACATGACTGAGGGACTTCACTATCACTAAAGAACCCTCCACAAAACTCCCAAGGAAAAGGGTTTGGAGGGCTTCTGGGTTGGCGAACACTTGGAGATTTGGGGAGAGTGGTACACTCAGAGAGAATGTGGAAGCTCCATGCCCTTTTTCTACCCACTGCTTGAAGCGTCTTTCATCTGTTTCTGAATTATATCCGTTTGTAATAAACCAGCAATCTAGTGAGTAAATGGGTCTCCTGATCTCTGTGAGCCACTTGAGCAAATTAATTGAACCCAACAAGGGAGACTTGGGAATCTCTAATTTGTAGCCAGTTGGTCAGAAGTATAGGTAATATCCTGGACTTATAACTGACATGAAAAGCAAGGGAGGGAGGGCAATCTTGTAGGACTGAACCCTTAACCTGTGGAATGTGACACTATCTTTGGGTTGGTGTCAAAGAATTCGCTTGACTGGGTGGGGGTGGGAAAGGAGAGGTTAACCTCATCCTTATGAATTAAAATTTGGATCTAGACACTTTTAGAATACAAATTACCTAATACCTTTTATTTTTTTTTTAAATTTTATTTTATTTTTAAACTTTACAATATTGTATTAGTTTTGCCCAACATCGAAATGAATCCGCCACAGGTATACAAGCATACACATAAACTAAACACTTTTGTGTCTTCCCTCATTAGCACCCTTCAGAGTTAAGTGTTCCTGTGATAACACTGACCGCATGCTAGTATTGCACGCGTGCTGTCAATTCAGTCCTGTCGGACTCCGCAACCCTATGGATTGTAGCCTGCCAGGCTCCTTTGTCCATGCGATTCTCTAGGCAAGAATACTGGCGTGGGTTGCTATTTGCTTCTCCAGGGGATCTTCCGGACAGAGATCAAACCCACCTCTCTTATATTTGCGGCTTTGGCAGGCAGATTCTTTACCAATAGCGCCACCTGGGAAGCCCATGGAGTATTGCATGCTGCTGCTCCTGCAAGTCGCTTCAGTCGTGTCCGACTCTGTGCGACCACATAGACCGCAGCCCACCAGGCTCCTCTATCCACAGCATTCTCCAGGCAAGAATACTGGAGTCGGTTGCTGTTTCTTTCTCCGAAGTATTGCGTACCTCTAGTATAATACCCACTCTCATGGAGTTAGTAGTAGTAGTAATTATTATCAGTAGTAGTTACTATTCAGTGATGACTGCTGCTATCATAGCACTAATTATTTGAGTGGGCCTTAAGGGGAACAGATGTATGAGAAAGGAACAAAAGTACTTAGATTTACATTAAAAATTGTTAAATTATTTATACCTGACGGTCTGTGTGTTTCCCTTATTTAGTGTGCAGAGGCCTTTAAGATGCTTACGATAAGAAGTGAGGGAACAACAGGGCTAGTTTTAGACTGTGTTGCTGACACCTGGTGTTCTGGGACAACTCTTGGCTCACAGAAAAATAAAAAATCATAAATAATCTTACATTCACCCAGGAAATTTCTACGTATAATTTAGAACTCATTTTTTACTAGAAAACTCACTCAAATTGTGGGAAATGTCTTTACAATAATGACTTCCCTAATAAGTACTATTCGATTGCTTAGTTTTCCAACCAGTAAAATAGCCAAATCATTATGGTATAGTCTTTCAAGCAGTTATATAAATAAATAGGTTTACTTCAGTCTCTTAACAAATTGTCCTTATGTTTAAAACATATATTAAAAAATGTTGGCTGGTGAGATCTTTAAGAAAACTATTTGGTTTCCTCTTTTTGACTCAAATAGATTTGGCCATATCTTCAGCACAGCACTTTTCTAAATGTACTTCTAAATATGAGAAAATTTTTTTCCTAGATAGCTTTGAAACTGATCTTGAAGGCAGTATCAGACAATTTTTCATTTGCTTGTTTGATGGTTCTTTTTACTGTTTTGCTCCTAGTCAAGACAATTCTCTTTTTAACTCCAAGACTTCTGACGATTTGCCTTTAAAATTTGCATGCTTGGCTTTAAAATGTTGCTGAAAAAGAGTTTCATGCAGTAATTGTTGTTTCTTTTTTCACACAGCAGATACTGGAATTTTGTCTAATTTGCATCTGCCCAATAACAAAACCTATACTTTAAATAAACATCTCAGTATATCCTATGATTTTATGTTGATGATTGCTGCTTAGCACTGAGTCACTAATCCTGGCTGAGAAGTAATATTATCTTTGCTTTCAAGTTGTTTTTTTTTTTTTTGCTTCTTTGTTTGTGTGAAGCTTCAGGGAGTAGACAAAAAGGCCAAGTTTTCTAATAATCCAGAATAACTTCCTTCCATTCTACTTTCCATCTCTTTTCTAGATACCTTGCTAGTATACATGGGCTATGAGGAAGAACTGCCATCATCTCTAGAAGGAGGGTTCTGAGTCTAATAGAAGAGATCATCTTATTCTAATAGACATGAGACCATGCGCTAACGGGCCGGCAATGTGAGCAAATTATGAAAACTCAAAAGAGGGAATCTCTTGTGGACTGAGGAAGGGGAAACAAAAGTCTTCAAAGAGGAGGAGACAATTTAAAGTGGTTTTGGAAAATTAGTTTCCCAGGTTAGAAAAAGGAGAAAAATAGAGTATCCCATCGAGAATAAATATTATCATCACAGTGAGAAGAAAGGGACTAGCTATTTGAGTGAAGACTGGTAGCCTAATGCGATGTGGTTAGAGCAGCAGGTTTCAATCTTGTGATCAGAATTACCTATTAGGTTGTTTGTGGGCTACATACCAGATCTACAGAATCATGTACCCCAGGGATACAGGGGTAAGACCTCAGTATGTGGGTTATTTACAGAGCCTCACAGTTATTTGTGTTTGCTGACAAGACTATGAATAACAGGACTGGAAGATCAAGTACCTTAAAGAATGTGAAGTACTATGCAGATGGCAGGTCAGGGCAGACTGGAAATTTTGAATGTCCAAGTATGTATTTTGGCTGTATTCTTAATTGTTCCCTAAATTTGCCTGACCATAAGAATTCCAAGGATCCTTATAAAAAGTCAACTTTCTTGGCCCCAATCCAAACCTACAAAATAAGAACAGACAAGGGAAGAGGCCTGGTGATTTTCTTTCTCCCTTCCTTTCTTCTTTTCTGTTATAGACTGCATGTTTATGTCTCTCCCCCACCCATCAAATTTATATGTTGAAGCCTAATCCCCAGTGTGACATTTTCTGGAGATGGGGCCTTTTGGGAGATAGTACTCACGATGGGATTAGTGCCCTTCTAAGAAGAGAGAGCTTGCTTCTCTCACTGTTTGCCATGTAAGGACACAAAGAGAGGATGGCCACCTGAAAATCTAGTCCCTCCCTAGGAACCAAATCTGCCAGCACCTTGATATTGAACTCAGTCTTGGATCAGTCTCCAGAACTGTGAGAACAATTATTTGTCTTTTAAGCCAAACAGTTTCTGGTAATTTCTTATAGCAATTTGTTATAGCACCCTGAGTAAAACTCTCCCTTCTTTCCTCCACTGTTTTTCTATATTTCCCTTACTTTCAAAAGAATTCAGGTGATTTTCATGAATATTCATGCTGGGAAATTCTTTTTCCCAGTCAGTTGGGAATCATTGAGACTTCATCAGAGTGAGATCTTTCATAAAGATCATCCTGGTAGAAATTAATTTCTTGAGGAAAGGAATGAGATTTAACTGGGGGAGATGAAATAAAGGCTTGCTGTATAATTCGGGGGCTAGGTGATTAGTGGGGACCTTGATTGGTTCACTTTTTAGCTTTTAGTGTGAAACTATGTCCAACACATACCTGGTGCTCAGAAATGTGTTAAAATAATGAAGGAGATGTACTATTTTAAAGGGTATTTTAATAGGTGAAATAATGGGGACTTGATGAAAAACTGAATCTAGAGTGGGGAAGAAGAAGCCCAGAGCATCATTTTGAAATTTCTAGCATAAAATGTTTGATGAGTGGTAACACCACACATTGAGACAGGATCAAGTGTTACTCCTTAGATTCAAACTTGAGAAAAAGATTGTTCCTTAAAAAGCAAAAAGTTATCAGCAAATGAGTTTGTTTAAACACTACAGCATCTCATATAATTCCTCTCCCCTTTTTATACTTCTATCAAATCATAGCCAAACCTCCAACACAAATCTCATACTTACACAAGTGATGCATACTGTCATGGAGTGATGAGTTATGCATTTACAGTCTGCACTTTAGACTGGTAAAGCCAATTTTCACACCTGTCAGATCCTCTCCCCTTTGCTTCACTTTCCTTCCTTATTCCATAGCTCTATAATAGCTTTCATACATTAAAACAAAAAGAGAGAAGGCATGACTGAATGGAATGACGGCTGTCTGATTTTGTTACAGTATCTGCTGCAAAATTCTGAGTGAATGGTATAACTTGGTGCTAGAATTTGAAACAGAAGGACAAAACTCTAATTGAATCTAATCTTCAAATAACCAGAGCAATAAAAGAGAAATAAGAGTGGAATTTCATAGTGGTTCAATTTGAGAACTCTTGTAGCTGCTCAGTTTGAAAACTCCGCATAACAATTACCTGTGTATTAACAGATTATAGGTGAGTCTTGATTTTTCACCTCAGTGAACATTTTTCTGGCAATAAAACAAGTAGTACTATCTTTCCTTATTACGGTAAAACTGCCACTGGGCTTCATTTAATAAAAATTAACTGTGAATAAATTACAGCATCAAATTATACACCATGACATGACTTGGTGTGGAAAATCTAGGCAGCTGCAAGACTCCTTGAAGTTAATTCAAGCTGAGCTCAGTAGAAAAACCCTTAATTACTTCCTGGAACCCGTGGATCTATTCTCAGTTCCTAGTGCCACTGGGATCACAGTTTAGATGAATTACCAGTAAATGCTCATGAAAGACAGCAGTGGGAATGCACTACAGAAATGGGGGTCAATTCTTTTTTTTTTTTTTTATTCTTGGATTTGCCTCTCGGCTTTATTAGTAAGTGTGTCTCTACAAATTGGTTTGAGAAATCACAGCTGGATTTAGAAAAATCTACATATTGTCTTAGGAAGGAAACAGACTCATTGAGTTCTACCTCCCATGGAGAACAAATCCTTCGATGTCATTTCTGACAGATAGTCAGCCTTTGCTTATAAATAGCTCTACGACCAGAGCTTATTACTTCCCAAAGCAGCTTATACTTACTGTAGGATAAAAATTTTAGAGACTGTAGTCAAAATCTATCTGATTTTTATAGTCTTTCTAGATCTAGTTCTGTGCATATGAACAGAATTTCCTAAATTTGTGTGATTAATATCACCTGGTACACTTGCTAAAACTGTAAATTACCTGACCTTTTCCCCCAGAAAATTCTAAACCACAAAGTCTGAATTTGGTCTCAGGGATCTGCATTTTATTACACACATCAAATGACTTTTGCTCAGAGATCAGTTCCGGAAACACTTCTCTAACTACTCCTCAGACACAAAGAATCACCTGGGGATCCTGTTAAAACACAGAGTCTGGTTTAATGAATCTAGAATGAGACCTGAGATTCTGAATTTCTAAGGAGCTCCCAGGCGATGCCAGTACTGCTGGCAGGCGGACCATGCCCTGAGTCTCAAGACTCAAGAATAACGTCAAACCTTTCTTTTAGGATGATAGTTCTTAACACACTATTGAACAAAACAATTTATTCTTAGTTTCTGTTTCTCTAATCACCAAGCTAAAAACCTTTGATTGCTTCAGTAATTTCTCATACAGTGTAGATACGCTGTAGTCTCCACACCCTTTATTATATCCTTCATCATCTTGGTTATCTTCTCCTGGTTTTATCTAGTTTTGCTAATATCTATCATAAAATATAATGTACATAATCTAATACAATTCTAACATGCTTTGAAATTGGTACTGTTTTGTTTTTCTTATAAATTAATCCAATTTCCACCAAATTGTTAGGTCATACTAATTTTAAAATCTGCCAAAATCTTAAAATCTTTGCTTAAACTGCTTCTAAGGGTGGTCTTTAGAAGCTGATTTAATTTCATTTTGATGGGTTTATACAGGATCTATGGGAAGACTCCCTGGAGGAGGGCATGGCAACCCACTCCAGTATTCTTGCCTGGAGAATCCCAAGAGCAGAGGATCCTGGCGGGCTGCAGTCCACAGGGCTGCAAAGAGTCGGACGTGACTGAAGTGACTTCGCACACATACTGATTTCATATGTTATCTCTGTTAAGTTTTACATTTCTTTTATTCTTTGAGAAAATTTTCAGTGTTGATTATGTCACCTGCAATAGCAGCTATCCTTTCCAACTTTATTTCATTTCTCCTCATTCTTCATTAATGTCTTTTTTGGAATGCTGAAAAAAATACAGTATTTGCTAGCATGTTAATGGAGAGGACTAATGTAAAATGACAAGTTGTTGTCTTCTGCGGCTGCTGCTGCTAAGTCGCTTCAGTCGTGTCCGACCCTGTGCGACTCCATAGATGGCAGCCCACCAGGCTCCCCTTTCCCTGGGATTCTCCAGGCAAGAACACTGGAGTGGGCTGCCATTTCCTTCTCCAATGCATGAAAGTGAAAAGTGAAAGTGAAGTCGCTCAGTCGTGTCCAACTCTTAGCAACCCCATGGACTGCAGCCTACCAGGCTCGCTTTTAACATGGCTTTACTGGTATTTCAGCTTCCACAGTTCTTTGTTGTGTGGGATTGCTTTGCGTATTGCAGTTCATTTACCATCCCTTGACTCTACTCTCTAAATGCAAATAGCAGTCCCTGTACATATTCCTGAGGCTTCCCCAATGGCTCAGTAGTAAACATCTGCCAGCAATACAAGGACACAGGAGACATGGGTTTCATCCCCGAGTTTGAAAAATCCCCTGGAGGAGGAAATGGCAACTATTCTTACATGGAAAATACCACAGACAGAGGATCCTGGCAGGCTACAGTCTAAAGGGTTGGAAAGGGTTGGATGCTACAGTGTGACTAAGTATGTGTCTATTCCCAAATACTCCCAGAGTCCTAGACCCTCCATGAATGAAAACTGTCCAGCCTGTATTTTACTTCCATTGCAGAGTATATCATAGGAGTCTTTACTCAATACTTTTCTGAAATCCAGACTCTTTGTGTAAAAAGGTCATTCCTTGTGTAAAAACTAAGATCACTGCTCCCGCATAATTTAACTATTGAAACTAACAACTGAGACCACCCATGTCAATATGATTGAATTGTTTGCTCAGGAAATTTTTAACCAGAAAGATAAACTTACAAATCAGTAAATAATTTCATATTTTGCTTGAATAAATCTTTACAGACCAAACTATCTGAGTGATAGTTTGGACAAACAGATATAGACCAAACTATATCTGAGTGAATAATTTGGACAACAGTTCATTAACCTAGACATACATCTTGCTTATTTGAGCAACAGTTTGATAATCTAGACTTGCTACAATCGCTGCTGTTGCAACAATTTTAAATGATATGTCAGAAACTTTTCCCAGCCCCAATTAATTTCCTTAAATTACTTTAGCTCAGATTCCAAAGGCCAAAACCTTTCCAAATTTCTCCTTTTTTAGACATTATTGAAACTATTAAGGTGGTGATCTCCCTTGCTTCAATAAGTTTAATGAGCTCTGTTGGGTTAACAGATTTCTTTGGTAGTCTTTGTAAGGGAGCTGATAGTGTTATTCACAAAGACTTTAAAATATCCTTAGTGGGCTTTGATTATCTTGATTTATGACTACTGAATAATTGCTCCAAGTTTGTTAATGACTGATATGTACTTTTGCAGTTATTTAGGAGGAAAAGAAAAGAAATGGAAAAAGACAAAAGAAATATCAATGAAGACGATTAAAAGGAAATGATCAAGAAGAGGATTAGGTATACAGAGAAGAAAATGAAGACAAAAGAAACAAGAAAAGAAGATGGAAATCATTATAGGAAGTATGTAATGACAAAGAGGAATAAGGAAAAAGACAAAAATATGATTAATTACCTTTTTTCCTCCCTGTTTTTTTCATCATGGAAATAGGTTGTGACTTGTTGTTCTCAGGCAGCATTATTTCAGCTACAAATATAGACAAGAAGGAAGACAATGAGAATAATCAGGGTATTAGGGAATAAATACAAGGACATGATTGATGACGTCACTCAAAGAAGGCGTCTTTTGCAGAGAAGGCATACTCCTCCTTTGCAGAGTTAGCTCTTCCCACCCAGTAGTGTTTGGGACTAGACCAGCTGGGGACCCCCAGAATGAGACACAAAATGAGCTATAATTAATATTACTAGTTTATTCAACAATTAGTTGAGGCTAATTATTTTTGACTTTTCCTACCCAATTTATGTAGTAGTTTTTGTTTCATTATTACTAATATATATCTATTTAGGTCCATACTACTCCAGGATTCTTGGGTTTCGCTGGTGGCTCAGATGGTAAAGAATGTGCCTGCAATGCAGGAGACCTGGGTTCCATCCCTGGGTTGGGAAGATCCCCCGGAGAAGGGAAAGGCTACCCATTCTAGTATTCTGGCCTGGAGAATTCCATAGACTGTATAGTCCATAGGGTCACAAAGGTCCATACTACAGGAAACTATCTACTATCTTTTTAGAAAATTGAGATATTTACCTCTTTTCTAGTTCTTTTCCCCTATAATAGAATATCTTAAAAATATTGCTAGTTATTTTAAAATAACCCTTTAAGTGTTTAAACTCTAAAAGTGTCATCTGCCTAATGATGCATAATTTGGGTGCTTCTAATGAGTAAATTTATGCAGGTGAGGAGTGTGTGGCACAAAAGGTTTTGTTAAGAAGTCTAAATGGCATGAACAGATATAAACAATTCTGAAAAAAAAATTATTCTGAAATAATTTTCTATAATGCAGAATAACATTTCACTTCTGGGCCTTTTATTTTTGTGGATACAGGACAGTCATTCGTTCATTCTTCATTGGCTCAAGTATACATGTTCTCATATTCTTCCTAAGCCATTGTATTATAAAGTACCCTATTCCTTCTTACAGAATTCAGGGTGAATTCTTGTTTACCTGTGGAGACCACTGCGGTTCTGTTCATTTAAAATCTTTTATTTGTTGAATATGGAGCATATGATAGAAGCAAAGAAATTAATCTCAGTGGAAAACCAGTTTGTTAACCTAAGCAAACTACTTCGTAAGAAGTAGATGCCACAGCTTCCCCCACTGCAGAAATTCATGCTAAATGAGCCATTACAAAGCAACCAAGAGTGTCTTAAACTGTGGACCCTGGCTGCATTATTAACATGAGGAGTTCTTCCAAGAACTGAAAGCTAGTAACTAGATGTATGTGAGCTGGAACCAGTTTATGTGGATTTGAGAATGCAGCTAAGACAGGATGCAGGCATAAAGTGAGGACGGAGTGCATGGCAGTGAATGTGAATCCAGTATCATAAACTCAGATCTAAGCAAGGTACACATCAGTTCCAAAAAATTCTGTTCTAAACAGGGCAGACATTTTGTATCACCTTATGAATTTGAGAACAACAGAGGGGACACTGGTGAGAAAGATGAGTGATGACCACAAGCTAAGGCCAGAGAATTAGTATCCCCAGCCTATCAGAGGGAGTTTAGTCTGTAGTTAGTCAATCAGAGATACTGTACAACATTGGTGTAGGTCAAGAAGTTTCAGCATGATGTTCTCACAGGCACCTGGGGTTTTGAACACTTCTAGAAACCCATCATCAGGCACTGATAACTGCTGGGAACTATTTCCAATTCCACTTTCTAAGAGTGTGTTAGTCGCTCAGCTGTATATGACATTTTTTGCAACTCCATGGACTGTAGTCCACCAGGCTCCTCTGTTCATGGTATTCTCCAGGCAAGAATACTTGAGTGGGTAGCCATTTCCTTCTCCACGGGATCTTCCTGACACAGGGATCAAATCCAGGTCTCCCACATCGCAAGCAGGTTCTTTACCATCTGAGCCACCAGGGACGGAAGCAAAATATTAATACAGTTTTGGATAGTGTATGTACTAGTTGGGGTTTAGCCTGATGGTGTGCATAGATCATTCCCAAATGGGGTTAAATAAGTCATAACTAATGTCAAGATATGTCAAGATATGCTGGTGATACGGTGATATGGGGTAGAGGGTGGAGTACTTCCCTCTGTGGGTATTCTGGTGGAGAGGCCATCATTCTTTCCTCATAGTTTATATTTCTAGGTCATAAGAGGAACTGTTAGCTACAGTCAAATATCCTTTGTCATGACTGTCACTCTGCCATAAACCAGACTATAATCAGAGCCTTCTTTTATAGTGTTTAATTAAGTTATCCCATCAACTATGTGAACTACATATTATCAGTTTTTACAGATCAAAAAAACAATGAAGTACAGAGAGTTAAACACTTTTCCTTGTTTGACTCCAGCTTCTGTGCTCCTCTTCAACATTTCTTATTTTGGAGACATTCTTTTTATATCTCCCATATCACACAAAGCATCTGCATAAATTCACTTCAGAAATAACCCTTCATAACATAGAATAATGCATGGTAATTAGGCAAATTAAGAACAAACCAAGGTCCTATATTCTTACATAGTGATACCTGGAGGAAAGATAATTTCTGAGACTGTGTCCATAAACCTGGTCAATGAGAGTAGTATATATCACAGTAAAACCTGATAGCATGATGCTGTGGTATGATCCCATATAGATCACATATAAGTTATATGAAGTAATTTGTATTTTTATAAATGCTATCCTCCTAGATGAAACCACAGCAGCAATCATATTCTCTTACATCATTATAGCTGCTTATGCTGTTGTGTTTTTCATAACTCTGACTATATAGGTCTTAATCCAGCACTAACACTTAGAAGACCATAGCAATATCTCTTCTGTGCTCTGTTTAGCGTCTAAACATTAAAGTTTTATGAATGACTGCAAATAGATATCTAGTGCCAAGGCTGGCCCCAGTTGCTATTGTTCAGCAGTGTTTGCTCTGCAGCAGTTTTCTGAGCTCTGCAAGCACATCTTCCATCTGGCAGCTGGCTATGTTTTAAATTTTTCTCTGTAAAAGCCCTTAGGCAATGCCATTTCATAGATTTTGCTATTCAGGCCAAGTGAATAGCCTATCAGAATCTTCTGAAGCCCTAGTGATCAGTATTATTAATGAACTACAGAAAAATTATATGCATGTATTGGAATATTCCTCACTAATTAACAGAATCCTTGGAAAAACCCTTAAATGCAAAAGAGTCAGCTTGTTCAAAAAATTATTTTTTATTCTTCTCCTTGTTAATGGTGCATCGACATCCTTTGCCTTTCCCAGTTTTACAATTTAAGTGTCACTGGTTACCCTGCATCTCTAAACTCAGCTGTAATCTGAGGTAAAGCTGATCAAGTCAACCACCTCTACTTCACCTTTTATACAGTCTGGGAATTTATATTGGTTCTTACAGACTCAGTATGCAGTGTGCCATGGATGACATTCCAGTCCATCTGAGCTTTTAGCATTACAGTATTTCAAATTCCTGGTCTTACATACTACTGTGACTCATTTTCACAGAGGGACTCCTGCTTTGGATTTTCCATTTACATGAAAACAGGTCTGTTTCTTTTTAATATTTACACTTGCCTATCTTATTCCAGGTGACTTCCCCAGAAAAAGAGCCTTGTGTGCATATCTACTATTAGTTGATTCAAATAGCACTTTTTTTTTTTTTTGACAGATAGTGCTTTAAAAAGAACTGGTTTAGTTTACTAAGAATAACACAGACTTGGATGTCAAAACTTTGGCCTTTGACCCAGTTCTATGTCTAATTAGCGATTTTGTTTTAAGCACCCACCAGTCTAACCCTAGACATCAGTTTCCACATCTGTAAAATGAGTAAAGGTGGGTCTTCGGAATCTGTTTGGAAGAAGCAGAAAAGTTTACTCAGATACTTAACACCCAAGAATGAAAAAAATACAGTCTTCCAACATCTGAGAAGATTGTTCTCCTTAACTCTTACACCCAGATTCATAAAGGAAAAGCAATGTGCAGTGTAAAAGAAAGAAATCATTTTTTGGACTTGAATTTAATCTCATGGTAGGTTGCCCTAAATTCTCCATAAATGAGACAATTCCTAAAATTCCTCCAGTTCCAAGTAAGACAATAATTCACTTTAGTTAGGAAAACACAGTCAGTCAAATAATCAACTGATATAGTCTATGTTATTAACATTGATTTTATAATCAAGCTCGTTTGCATGACATTAACAATAATTAATATGGAGCATCAAGTTTTTTACACAATTCTAGCTTCAAAGTTCATCTACTACAGCACACAAAATTCCTGCTGGAAGGTCAAGATAATCTACAATTAAACATCTCCCTAGATTAAATAAACAAAGTCTCTCTATCATATGGGAGACATGATTTAGAATCCAATATATTGGTAGCATTATAAATAGAGAGATAAACAAGTTATTGGTTTTGTAGGATAAAAAGAAAATTTTAAAAGTAGAAGTGTCACAATAAGATGATGCAAAAAAATTTTTTTTTCATTTTACGCAAATTCTTCCTAAAAGTCAAAAGAACTAGTATCAAAGGATTTGGAATAGAAGTTGAATCAATTTGGGTTCATCACATTCATATACTACACACATGAAATCTACAGAGAGTTATTTTAAAAACCTCATTTTATTTAAGTGTTAAATCTTCCCATGATTAAAGTGCTGTGGGTCTAATCCTTTTTAAAATATAAATTCTTATTGTGTAAAATGTGGGGAATATTAAAATGTATTAAAATAATATTCTAGTCTTAATGCATACTAATATTGGGGGATTTTTCTTTTATTATTTTGTGTGCATTTATTTTATTAATTTTGTAAAATTGATATTGAGCTTTCCAGGTGGGCACAGTGGTAAAGAACCTACCAGCCAATGCAGGAGGTACAATGATTCCTGAGTTGGAAAGATTCCCCTGGAGAAGGAAATGGCAACGTACCCCAGCATTCTTGCCTGGAAAATTCCATGGACAGAGGATGCTAGTGGGCTACAGTCCATAGAGTTGCAAAGGGTCGGACACACACACAAAGCAAATATAAGAATGTATTTTTATGTCAAGCAGAGACATTACTTTGCTGACAAAGGTCCGTCTAGTCAAAGCTGTGGTTTTTCCAGTAGTCATGTATGGATGTGAGAGTTGGAAAAGAAAGAAAGCTGAGCGCTGAAGAATTGATGTTTTTGAACTATGGTACTGGAGACTCTTGAGAGTCCCTTCAACAGCAAGGAGACCCAACAAATCAATCCTAAAGGAAATCAGTCCTAAATATTTATTGGAAGGACTGATGCTAAAGCTGGAGCTCCAATGCTTTGGCTACCTGATGCGAAGAACTGACTCATTGGAAAAGACCCTGATGCTGGGAAAGATTGAAGGCGGGAGGAGAAGGGGACAACAGAGGATGAAATGGTTGGATGGCATCACCAACTCGATGGACATGAGTTTGAGCAAGCTCTGGGAGTTGGTGATGGACAGGGAAGCCTGGCCTGCTGCAGTCTATGGGGTCGCAAAGAGTCGGGCATGAGTAAGCGACTGAACAGAACTAACTTTATTTAACCATATGTTATGAGAGTTTCCTATTGTATTAAATATTTCTCAAAAACTAAAAGGAAGATTGAATTATTTTATCATGTGGATATTTATTATCCACATTTTATTATGTGGATATACCAAAGTTCTTAAACATTTTCATAAAACAGATTTTGTTTCATCATACTATGTTAAGTAAGATAGATTTTTACTATATGAGAGATACTATTCCAACTTACATGTATTAATAGATTTAATTCTCTGAATAAACATATACGATTGGTGTTCTTTTCTTAATTTATTGATAAGGCAATTGAGTTGACAGGAAGTTAAATAAGAGCACCAACCTCACCTCTTAATAAATATGCTAGTATTTTGCTGAGGCTTCCTAGGTGACGCTAGTGGTAAAGAACCCTCCTGTGAATGCAAGAGACATAAGAGATTCAGGTTCTATCCCTGGGTTGGGAAGATCCCCTGGAGGAGGGCATGGCAACCCACTCCAGTGTTCCTACCTGGAGATTCCAATGGACAGAGGAGCCTGGCAGGCTATGGTGCATAGAATCACCAAGAGTCAGACCGGACTGAAGCGACTCAGCATGCATGTTTACATGCATACCTGCTAACAAATCCATTGATAGCATTTACTAGCAGAGGAGTCTTTATTATGGAATATTTTTAGTAGGATATACCCAACTGTCTAGAATTGTTTATGGTAAATAAGCCTCTAGCTGTAGGGAATAGATAGTATATGCTATATACACCATTTAGATAGTATGAAATTAAGTGACTAAATGAGTATGAAATTACTAAAAGAGTTCCTTTCTTTGTAAGTGATATGTGCTATGCTGTGGCCAGTCACTCAGTTATGTCTGACTCTCTACAACCCTATGGAATGTAACCCGCCAGGCTCCTCTGTCCATGGGGAGTTGCCACGCAAGAATACTGGAGTGGATTGCCATGCCCTCCTCCAGGGAATCTTCCTGCCGCAGGGATTGAACACAGGTCTCCTACATTGCAGGTGGATTCTTTACTCTTTGAGTCACCATGAAAGGAAAAGCATACTGGAACTTCTCCAGGGAACTTCTCCAGGGGAACTTCCTGACTCAGGAAACGAACTGGAGTCTCCTGCATCACAGGTGGATTCTTTACCAGCTGAACTAAGGAAAGCCCCTGTGATATAAATATACACTATTTTCAGAGCCATAATGTGCCAAGAAAGGAGCTGAGGGACTTTATTGGTGGTATCAAAACTCTCCTTGATATCCTGTTCCTTGAAATTACTTCTATACTTGAGATTGTTATCTCCATATCAAGATATTTATTTACTTGATTCTGATTTAACAGTCCCATTCTTTGTGTAATACTAGATATTTTTTTAACACCTAAACTCCGGGAGTTGGTGATGGACAGGGGGGCCTGGCATGCTGCGATTCATGGGTCACAAAGAGTTAGACACAACTGAGTGACTGAATTGACTAGCTGACTGATATATAGGGTATCATTTTCTACATTTTATAAGCAGAGTCATTTCTGTCTTCATTACAAACCATTTTTTCATAGATGTTTACATAGCAAATAATTTTGGAAGATAGAGTTAAAGTTTTCCTCCAAAGCAATGGATAGGCAAGCTTACTATTTAGCATAAAGTAGAAAACTAAGATCATGGCATCTGGTCCCATCACTTCATGGGAAATAGATGGGGAAACAGTGGAAGCAGTGTCAGACATTTTTTTGGGGGGGGGGCTCCAAATTCACTGCAGATGGTGATTGCAGCCGTGAAATTAAAAGATGCTTACTCCTTGGAAGGAAAGTTATGACCAACCTAGATAACATATTCAAAAGCAGAGGCATTACTTTGCCAACAAAGGTCCATCTAGTCAAGGCTATGGTTTTTCCAGTGATCATGTATGGATGTGAGAGTTGGACTGTGGAGAAGGCTGAGTGCCGAGGAATTGATGCTTTTGAACTGTGGTGCTGGAGAAGACTCTTGAAAGTCCCTTGGACTGCAAAGAGATCCAACCAGTCCATTCTAAAGGAGATAAGTCCTGGGTGTTCATTGGAAGGACTGATGCTGAAGCTGAAACTCCAATACTTTGGCCACCTCATGTGAAGAGTTGACTCATTGGAAAAGACTCTGATGCTGGGAGGGATTGGGGGCAGGAGGAGAAGGGGATGACAGAGGATGAGATGGCTGGATGGCATCACTGACTCGATGGATGTGAATTTGAGTGAACTCCAGGAGTTGGTGATGGACAGGAAGGACTGGCGTGCTGCGATTCACAGGGTCGCAAAGAGTCGGACAGGACTGAGTGACTGAACTGAACTGAATTAAGTTTGGGTTGTATTGCATTCCATCATGGAGAAGGGAATGGCAGTCCACTCCAATATTCCTGCCTGGAGAATCCCACAGACAGAGGAACATGGTGGGCTTCAATCCATGGGGTCACAAAGAGTCAGACACGACTGTGACTAACACACACACACACACGCACCACACACACACACATATATGCATGTATCACCTGGCACTCTTCATGTCCCTCTGTGGAGACTGGGGTTTGGGGCCCTACACTGGATGTGTTAGTCTTTCAGTCGTGTCCAACTCTTTGTGACCCCATAGACTGTAGCCTGCCAGGCTCCTCTGTCCATGAAATTCTCCAGGCAAGAATACTGGAGTGGGTTGCTGCTCCCTTCTCCAGAGGATATTCACAACGCAGGGATGGAGCCTAGATTTCCCACATTGCAGGCAGATTCTTTACAGTCTGAGCCACTAAGGAAGCCAAAGCAAATAAGGATACTATGGCTACAGGAATCTCTTATTTTCTGCGAACCTCCACAAACATTTTGTAGGCTGAAATTTTAGCTTGAAAGGAAGGTGGAATCTCAGGGCTTTCACCTTTCTCTATAGGGTCGAATTTTGCTTTAGAGAGGTGCTGTCTACTTTACAGTGTCACCAGTAATCGAGTGTTTATATAAACACTTTTGACAATATTGGCTATTATAAAATAACAGTCAACTCACTCAATTTTGTTAATTGACCATTTAGAGAAAAGTATCTCTTTGAATTCATGCATTTTTATAATTACTAAAGAAGTATTACATGGTGTTATAATTGCCTTACTTGCTTACTCCCAAAATAGACTCTCAACATTTATAGTAGAAGGACAGTATCAAAAATATGCTTTATTTCTTATGGTCTAATTCACTGCTCAGCATCTATTAAGTAATCAAAAAATATTTAGTGTACTGAAGAAATAAAATATAGTGTTGCTTCAGGTGTAGTTATAACCTTTGCTGGCTCTTAATCTTTATTCTCTAGATTAATTAATTATTCTTTTGTTATTCAATTTTCTTGATGCTTAAACATTTTCCTCAAAAATGAGCTTTATTATTTTGGTCATTTCCTATTATCAATAACCTTCTCACTGTTTCAGTGACTTTTATTTGGCTTCCCTGATAGCTCAGTTGGTAAAGAATCCGCCTGCAATGCAGGAGACCCAGCTTCCATTCCTGGGTCAGGAAGATGGCTGCTGGAGAAGGGATAGGCTACCTCCTCCAGTATTCTTGGACTTCCCTTGTGACTCAGCTGCTAAAGAATCCGCCTGCAATGCAGGAGACCTGGGTTTGATTCCTGGGTTGGGAAGATCCCCTGGAGAAGGGAAAGGCTGCCCACTCCAGTATTTTGGCCTAGAGAATACCATGGAATGTATAGTCCATAGGGTGACAAAGAATCGGACACAGCTGATCGACTTTCACTTTCACTTTCAAAGTAATCCTTGGTTTCTAACTCTCCAAAGAGAGTTAACTAGCATCTGTCTCTTTCATTAGCGTAGGCACTTTTTTGGGGCAATTACTTCCCTAATCTATTAAAGGATAACTTTCATTTGATTCTGTGCTTCTTTTCCTAATGGAGAGTTGAAAGCATATTTTTTGTAGGATTATGTTAGCAGTGATTTCTGAGATTTTCATTCACATATACCAGATTGGCTTGTGTCTACAAATTTCATCTCGAAAAATAAAAATTACAAATATACTGAGCAAATTTAAAATTATAAATCTATTTCCATAAAAATCTATATACATTTTAATACACATACATTAATATTATATGTTGGTACAAACTTTCCAGATAATAAATACCCATTTGAATCAAAAATCTTAGAATATGAAAAATATAACTCCTCTCATTAATTATCCTAAGGGCAACATCTGATAGAGTTAAAGATAAGACTTTATTCACAAAGATGGTCATTGCAACATTATTACTAGAGACTAAAATATTAAAAAAAAAACATAAATGGCCAACATTAAGAAATCTAAGTACTTTAGAAGAATTACTTTAAAATTTCAATGTTTAGAAGAATCTTAACATTAAGATGAAAATACACATGAAACATGTACACATGAAAATATTTTAGTACACATGAAATTATTTTAGTACACATGAAAATATTTAGTGAAAACAGTTTTGACAAAGCTACTTTGAAATACTAATCAATAATTATGTTTGGGAGAGAAAACTATTTCAATTAGTTTTTTATATAACAATATTATCTAAAACCTTTTTATTTGTAACATACAGATGATAACTGTAGCTTACTGATATGGTTTTTGCCTCAAGAGGTAGAAAGATAATGGACAAAAATTGCTTAGGACAGTGACTTATGCCTAGTAAATGTGTCATTAGAAATAGCTATTGAGGTGAAAGCAATAATTTGGAACTTTACAATGGGATCAAAATTAAGTTGTTTAAAACAGACTGCTGTAGATATAAGTTGTTATATATGAGCCTCATGGTAACCACAAAGCAAAACCTATACTATATAAACAAAAGAAAGGAGAAAGAAATATGGACATACAATTAAAAGACGTCATCCAGGGACAAAGGAACAGAGCAAAAGAAGAAAGTAATAGGGAAGAACTACTAACACAGCCCCCCCCAAACTTAACAAAACAGAAATAAATACATGCCTATCAATAATTAACTGTAAATGGACCAAATTATACCACCAAATGCATATTGTACAAAAATGGATTAAAAAGTAAACAAGTATCTATATACTGCCGACTACTTTAGATGTAAGGAAACAAGCAGACAAACTACCTTATGATTCAGTAATTCCTCTTCTGGGTATTTATCCAAAGAAAACAAAAGCAGTAACTTGAAAATATATATGCAACCCATGTTCATTGCAGCATTATTTACAGTAGCCAACTGCAGATGGTGATTACAGCCATGAAATTAAAAGACACTTACTCCTTGGAAGGAAAGTTATGATCAACCTAGATAGCATATTCAAAAGCAGAGGCATTACTTTGCCAACAAAGGTCCGTCTAGTCAAGGCTATGGTTTTTCCAGTAGTCATGTATGGATGTGAGAGTTGGACTGTGAAGAAGGCTGAGCGTCGAAGAATTGATGCGTTTGAACTGTGGTGTTGGAGAAGACTCTTGAGAGTCCCTTGGACTGCAAGGAGATCCAACTGGTCCATTCTAAAGGATATCAGTCCTGGGTGTTCTTTGGAGGGAATGATGCTGAAGCTGAAACTCCAGTATTTTGGCCACCTCATGCGAAGAGTTGACTCATTGGAAAAGACTCTGATGCTGGGAAGGACTGGGGGCAGGAGGAAAAGGGGATGACAGAGGATGAGATGGCTGGATGGCATCACTGACTGGATGGACGTGAGTGAGTGAACTCTGGGACTTGGTGATCGACAGGGAGACCTGGCGTGCTGCAATTCATGGGGTCATAAAGAGTCGGACAAAACTGAGCAACTGAACTTAACTGAACTGACCTGAAGATATGGAAAAAAGCTATGTGTCTGTCAATGGACGATTGGGTAATGAAAATTAAATATTTTTAATTAAATTAAAAATGAAATATTATTCAGCCATAACAGAGTATGTAATCTTGCTATTTCTGACAACATGGATGAACCTAGAAGGCCTTATGCTAAATGAAATATGCCAGACTGAGAAAGACAAATATTCTATGATCTCTCCTGTTATGTGAAATATATATCAGTTCAGTCACTCAGTCGTGTCTGACTCTTTGCAACCCCATGAGTTGCAGCACGTCAGGCCTCCCTGTCCATCACCAACTCCAAGAGTTTACTCAAACTCATGTCCATCGAGTCAGTGATGCCATCCAGCCATCACATCCTCTGTTATTCCCTTCTCCTCCTGCTCTCAATTCCTCCCAGCTTGAGTATTTTCCAATGAGTCAACTCGTCGCATGAGGTGGCCAAAGTATTGGAGTTTCAGCTTCACCATCAGTCCTTCCAATGAACACCCAGGACTGTTCTCCTTCAGAATGGACTGGTTGGATCTCCTTGCAGTCCAAGGGACTCTCAAGAGTCTTCTCCAACACCACAGTTCAAAAGCATCATTCCTCTGCACTCAGCCTTCTGCACAGTCCAACTCTCACATCCATACATGACCACAGGAAAAACCATAGCTGGAACTTTTTTGGCAAAGTAATGTCTCTGCTTTTTAATATGTTATCTAGGTTGGTCATAACTTTCCTTCCAAGGAGTAAGAGTCTTTTAATTTCATGGCTGCAATCACCATCTGCAGTGATTTTGGAGCCCCCCAAAATAAAGTCTGACATTGCTTCCACTGTTTCCCCATCTATTTCCCAGGAAGATAAGGGACCAGATGCCATGATCTTCATTTTCTGAATGTTGAGTTTTAAGCCAACCTTTTCATTCTCCTCTTTCACTTTACAAGAGGCTCTTTAGCTCCTCTTCACTTTCTGCCATAAGGGTGGTGTCATCTGCATATTTGAGGTTATTAATATTTCTCTCAGCAATCTTGATTCCAGCTTGTGCTTCCTCCAGCCCAGCGTTTCTCATGATGTACTCTGCATATAAGTTAAATAAGCAGGGTGACAATATACAGCCTTGACGAACTTCTTTTCCTATTTGGAACCAGTCTGTTGTTCCATGTCCAGTTCTAATTGTTGCTTCCTGACCTGCATATAGGTTTCTCAAGAGGCAGGTCAGGTGGTCTGGTATCCCCATCTCTTAAAAGCAAAGGAGAAATGGAAAGATATAAGCATCTGAATGCAGAGTTCCAAAGAATAGCAAAGAGAGATAAGAAAGTCTTCCTCAGCGATTAATGCAAAGAAATAGAAGAATACAACAGAACAGGAAAGACTAGAGATCTCTTCAAGAAACTTAGAGATACCAGGGGAACATTTCATGCAAAGACGGCCTCAATAAAGGACAGAAATGGTATGGACCTAACAGAAGCAGAAGATATTAAGAAGAGGTGGCAAGAATACATAGAAGAACTGTACAAAAAAGATCTTCATGACCCAGATAATCACGATGGTGTGATCACTGACCTAGAGCCAGACATCCTGGAATGTGAAGTCAAGTGGGCCTTAGAAAGCATCACTATGAACAAAGCTAGTGGAGGTGATGGAATTCCAGTTGAGCTAATCCTAGAAGATGATGCTTTTCATCTTTCAAATCCTGAAAGATGATGCTGTGAAAGTGCTGCACTCAATATGCCAGCAAATTTGGAAAACTCAGCAGTGGCTACAGGACTGGAAAAGGTCAGTTTTCATTCCAATCCCAAAGAAAGGCAATGCCAAAGAATGCTCAAACTACCGCACAATTGCACTCATCTCACACGCTAGTAAAGTAATGCTCAAAATTCTCCAAGCCAGGCTTCAGCAATACGTGAACCGTGAACTTCCTGATGTTCAAGCTGGTTTTAGAAAAGGCAGAGGAACCAGAGATCAAATTGCCAACATCCACTGGATCATCGAAAAAAGCAAAAGAGTTCCAGAAACACATGTATTCTGCTTTATTTACTATGTCAAAGCCTTTGAGTGTGTGGATCACAATGAACTGTAGAATATATATAAATAAATAAATAACCAATCTTATAGATACGAAGAACTGATTGGTGGTTATCGGAGGCAGAGGGTAGGAAAATGGGTAAACTCTTATGTTTTTGTTTATTTTAAATAACTTGGAAAGAAAAGTAAAAAGAAATAACTCCTAGTATTAGATAGACTATTTCTTTAATTAAAAAAAAACATCTAACATTGCCTTAAAACCAGTGATGTGCTTGGGGCTCCACTCTCCCTCTCCGCCCACAGCATTGTATTCCAGTCAGAAACTTCTAAGTTAACTAGTTCAAAGTCATTCTATTTTTGAGAATAGAGTCAGAATTAAATGCAAGTCTCTCTAATTGCAAAGTCCATGTCCTTAACTTCTCTGGAATATTACCTCTGTAGGCATCATATGTGTAATTGGAAACAACAACATAGTTCAGTTAAGTTGCTCAGTTGTGTCTGACTGTTTGCGACCCCATGAATCACAGCACGCCAGGCCTCCCTGTCCATCACCAACTCCCGGATTTTACACAAACTCATGTCCATTAGGTCAGTGATGACATCCAACCATCTTATCCTCTGTTGTCCCCTCTCCTCCTGCCTTCTACCTTCCCCAACATCAGGGTCTTTTCAAATGAGTCAGCCCTTCACATCAGGTGGCCAAAGTATTGGAGTTTCAGCTTCAACATCAGTCTTTCCATTGAAGGCCCAGGGCTGATCTCCTTCAGAATGGACTGGTTGGATCTCCTTGCAGTCCAAGGGACTCTCAAGAGTCTTCTCCAACACCACAGTTCAAAGGCATCAATTCTTTGGTGCTCAGCTTTCTTTATAGTCCAACTCTCACATCCATACATGACTACTGGAAAAACCATAGCCTTGACTAAATGGACCTTTGTTGACAAAGTAATGTCTCTGCTTTTTAATATGTTATCTAGGTTGGTTATTACTTTCCTTCCAAGGACTGTCTTTTAATTACATGGCTACAATCACCATCTCCAGTGATTTTTGAGCCCCCCAAAATAATAAGTCAGCCACTGTTTCCACCATTTCCCCATCTATTTGCCATGAAGTGATGGGACCGGATGCCATGATCTTCGTTTTCTGAATGTTGAGCTTTAAACCAACATTTTCACTCTCCTCCTTCACTTTCATCAAGAGGCTCTGTAGTTCTTCCCTTTCTGCCATAAGGGTGGTGTCATCTGCATATCTGAGGTTATTGATATTTCTTCCAGCAATCTTGATTCCAGCTCATGCTTCTTCCAGCCCAGCGTTTCTCATGATGTACTCTGCATATAAGTTAAATAAGCAGGGTGACAATATACAGCCTTGATGTACTCCTTTTTGTATTTGGAACCAGTCTGTTGTTCCATGTCCAGTTCTAACTGTTGCTTCCTGACCTTCATGCAGGTTTCTCAAGAGGCAGGTCAGGTGGTCTGATATTCCCGTCTCTTTCAGAATTTTCCAGAGTTTATTGTGATCCACACAGTCAAAGGCTTTGGCATAGTCAATAAAGCAGAAGTAGATGTTTTTCTGGAACTCTCTTGCTTTATCGATGATCCACTGGATATTGGCAATTTGATCTCTGGTTCCTCTGCATTTTCTAAAACCTTCTTGATCATCTGGAAGTTCACGGTTCACATATTGCTGAAGCCTTGCTTGGAGAATTTTGAGCATTACTTTACTAGTGTGTGAGATGAGTGCAATTGTGCAGTAGCTTGAGCATTCTTTGGCATTACCTTTCTTTGGGATTGCAATGAAAACTGATCTTTTCCAGTCCTGTGGTCACTGCTGAGTTTTCCAAATTTGCTGACAATTGAGTGCAGCACTTTCACAGCATCATCTTTTAGGATTTGAAATAGCTCAACTGGAATTCCATCACCTCCACTAGTTTTGTTCATACTGATGCTTCCTAAGGCCCATTTGATTTCACATTCCAGGATGTCTGGCTCTAGGTGAGTGATCATGCCATTGTGTTTATCTGGGTCATGAAGACATTTTTTGTACAGTTCTTCTGTGTATTCTTGCCACCTCTTCTTAATATCATCTGTTTCTGTTAGGTCCATACCATTTCTGTCCTTTATTGAGCTCATCTTTGCAGGAAATTTTCCCTTCTATTGCTGCTAAGTCCCTTCTGTTGTGTCCGACTCTGTGCAACCCCACAGACGGCAGCCCACCAGGCTTCCCCGTCCCTGGAATTCTCCAGGCAAGAACACTGGAGTGAGTTGCCATTTCCTTCTCCAATGCATGAAAGTGAAAAGTGAAAGTGAAGTCGCTCAGTCATGTCCGACTCTTAGCGACCCCATGGACTGCAGCCTACTGGGCTCCTCCATCCATGGGATTTTCTAGGCAAAAGTACTGGAGTGGGGTGCCATTGCCTTCTCCAAATTTTCCCTTGGTATCTCTAATTATTTTTTTTTAAAGAGATCTCTAGTTTTTCCCATTCTCTTGTTTTCCTCTATTCCTTTGTATTGATTGCTGAGAAAGGCTTTCTTATTGCTCCTTGCTATTCTTTGGAAGTCTGCATTCAAATGGGTATATCTTTCCTTTTCTTCTTTGCTTTTTGCTTCTCTTCTTTTCACAGCTATTTGTAAGGCCTCCTCAGACAGCCATTTTGCCTTTTTGCATTTCTTTTTCTTAGGGGTGGTCTTGCTCCCTGTGTCCTCTGTAATGTCATGAACCTCTGTCCATAGTTCATCAGGCACTCTGTCCATCAGATCCAGTACCTTAAATCTATTCCTCACTTCCACTGTATAATTGTAAGGGATTTGATTTAGGTCATATCTGAATGGTCTAGTGGTTTTCCTCATTTTCTTCAATTTAAGTCTGAATTTGTAAATCAGGAGTTCATGATCTGAGCCACAAGTCAGCTCCCAATCTTGTTTTTGCTGACTGTATAGAGCTTCTCCATTTTTGGCTGCAAAGAATATAATCAATCTGATTTTGGTGTTGGTCATCTGATGATGTCCATGTGTAGAGTCTTCTCTTGTGTTGTTGGAAGAGGGTGTTTTTTATGAGCAGTGTAACATAACTTCTTTTAAATAAAGGAAAAATATTTGGAATTGCTATGTGTATTACTTTTATGGTTCCAGTGGTACATATATCTCTGTTTATGTTTCCAAAAGTAAAATTCCTGAGGTCATTCCAATGTGTGCAATATTTTCCATCAATAATCCCAGGAGGATGAATGCCTGCTCTTTCTCTCCGAATCTTTATATTGTTAAATAGAGACCTTTCTATATATCAAGTAAAATTTTATAACCTATGATGATATGCACATAATAATTTTCTGATTATGTCATAACATATGAGACAAAATTTGAACTAAAAGAAGAGTAGATCTACATGGATAAGTAAAAAGTTTGATATTTGTTACATTGCCAAAGAAGACATGGTTTTATTTCTTTCAAGCACACTTATTTATTTGAAAAATATAAGTACTGAGAGAGTTGTGTTAATGTGAAAATAAAAAATTTTTAAAATATCATATCAATCATATTTATGAGAAGATGCTTCTAAGTAACTTTAAAGTTGTTACATTTCTTCAATACAATTTTATAAATTACTTTAAATAGAAATAGGTCTCATATTTTTAGATCTTGAAAATATGAAGTTAAAACATATAACCTTTGAAAGGACATATTGTCCTTTCATAAAGTCTCGTTTACTCTCAGTAACTCTGCTGCTGCTGCTGCTAAGTCGCTTCAGTCGTGTCCGACTCTGTGCGACCCCAGAGACGGCAGCCCACCAGGCTCCCCCGTCCCTGGGATTCTCCAGGCAAGAACATTGGAGTGGGTTGCCATTTCCTTCTCCAATGTACGAAAGTGAAAAGTGAAAGTGAAGTTGCTCAGTCGTGTCCGACTCCTAGCGACTCCATGGACTGCAGCCTACCAGGCTTCTCTGTCCATGGATTTTCCAGGCAAGAGTACTGGAGTGGGGTGCCATTGCCTCTCCATCAGTAACTCTATTAGGTAGGTATTATTATGTCTATTTTCCATTAAGGAAGCTGGTGTTCAGTCAAGGAAATTGGTACATCCTTCTATGTTTGATTTTTAGAAAAAAATATTATTTAACATTGTATTTGTGAATTTATCCATGTTGATATAGAGTTTAGGTATTTTCATCTTAAATGGTGTATCCTATTCTATTATATAAATCTACCACAATTTTTGTCTCCTGTCTGTGGATATGTTTCTGTGTTTTGTTATAGTAAATATCTCAATGCATGCCTTGTTGGTAAATATGAAGGGATTTCTCAAGGGAATATACCTACAATTGAAATCTCATTTAATATGCGCAGTTTCAACTTTATTAGGTAATGTCAAAGAGTTTTCCAAAGTGATTTATAATATAAAGATTTACTAGCAGTATATCAGAGTCTTCAGTGCATCAAAATTTCACTTCTTGGTATAGCAAACATTTTACCAGTGAAATGAGTATAATGATATTTTATGTCTACCCGACCAACCTAGATAGCATATTCAAAAGCAGAGACATTACTTTGCCAACAAAGATTCGTCTAGTCAAGGCTATGGTTTTTCCTGTGGTCATGTATGGATGTGAGAGTTGGACTGTGAAGAAGGCTGAGTGCCAAAGAATTGATGCTTTTGAACTGTGGTGCTGGAGAAGACTCTTGAAAGTCCCTTGGACTGCAAGGAGATCCAACCAGTCCATTCTAAAGGAGATTAGCCCTGGGAGTTCTTTGGAAGGAATGATGCTAAAGCTGAAACTCCAGTACTTTGGCCACCTCATGGAAAAGACTGACTCATTGGAAAAGACTCTGATGCTGGGAGGGATTGAGGGCAGGAGGAGAAGGGGACAACAGAGGATGAGATGGCTGGATGGCACCACTGACTCAATGGACGTGAGTCTGAGTGAATTCCGGGAGTTGGTGATGGACAGGGAGGACTGGCATGCTGTGATTCATGGGGTCGCAAACAGTCGGACATGACTGAGCAACTGATCTGAACTGAATTGAAGTTTCACTCATAATATATATATACATGTTTACATTCTTGATCCCACTTTCTCTTTTTCAAATAACTTTATTGATTTTTTTCCTTTTGATATATTTTCTTACATGAGTTAATAAAATCTAACAAAATTAGTTTATAAAACAATAGAGATAACTAATTTATGTGGTTTCAAAAAGGATTAAATTTAAATATTGACCATAAAAAGAAAAGGAATGTGATGATTGGGTTATGGCTTTTAATATTCTCAAATATGTATTGGCCACAATTCTATCAGTAATAATAGTTGTAATTTTTGGCTCTTACTTTGAGATTTGCCTTTCTTACATTACTTCTGTTGTATTCAATTATGAATAGGAAGTTTTTGTTACTATAGTCAAATTTTAACTATTGTTTATACTTATTGATAATTATTATACTTATTTATAATTCTTCTCTATACTAGTCATAACATCTCTCCTATTTTTTTGTCATAAGTTTTAAAAATATTATCTTTGTATCTGGCATGAAGCAATAATTCTATTTCATTTTTCACATTGTAATTACTAAATTATAACAACACATTGAATATCACATATGTTTGCTACTGATTTGCAGTGCCAGCTATATTATACTCCATATTTTCAAATGTGCCTGAGTGTGTTTCTGGTCTCATCTTGTGGTCTATTTATTTTCCCTAGGCCTACTCAATAGTGCCTTACTCACTACAGTCTAATTAAAGTCTTGATACTTGCTAGCACAAATTCCACACATTGTTATTCTCCTTGAGGAAAGCCTTGGTGTTCTTGAATATAATTTTTAAGTTGTGTTCTTGAGGTATTAGATACCTGCTTCTCTTGCATAGGCAGATGGATTCTTTACCATGGAGTCACCTGGGAAAGTCCAATATTTCTACCAATATTCATAAAATAGACTCACTGCTCTGAGTGCCTTCTTTATTAAAAAACATAGCCACATATATGTTAGACAGTCTCTGGACTCTTTTTTTTCTTCCTTACTAGCCTTTTGTCTATATTTATCTTTATTGCTATCTTTTAGAGAAAGTTTTTCCATTTGATTTTTCTTTCTAAAGAGTGTTACCTTACAGTTTGTCAGAAGTGGACTGGGAAACTGGTAAGGATGTGAAGGAAACAGAACAGTAAAAAATATGGGGAAGGAGAGGTGCCTAGAGTATAGCTTTAGTGTGAAAACCTGTGGTAAAACTTTACATTAAAATTTATTCTTTGGAGATTTTCAGGACCCAGGGTAAAGAACAAAGTCACATGATGACTTTCTCGAGTCCTAGGTACTTTTGCAACCATAAATCTTTTTCTCTACTAAAAATTTTTAAAATTTATATTTTATGGCTGCAATAGTAGACAGATGAATACAGTCTAGGCCAGATTTACTATTACATATTTATATAATTATATTAATGCTATTCTTCTGAGTTTAAAGTAAAATTATACTATTTTTGCAGAGTCCTAAAATTATCAAGGAGCCTTGGCATTGTGCCTACTGTGTCTTATGGGTGTCGGCATTGGCAAAGAAGCTGGTTTTTCATGCTCCTAGAGTCTTTGACACTGCTTAATGGCTGCCTAACTCTTATTCTATGGGCACTGGGATAAAGAATTGCAGTTGCTGAATATTGGAAGTGAAAGTGATCTTAAGGAACCAGGGTTTCACAAAAATAGGAAAAAAAAAAAAAAAAACAATCCTAAGAGTTTCTAACATTATTCACTAAATAGTCATAGCTATTCTTGGATCTTTACATTTCCACATAAAATTAGAATCAACATGTTCAGTTCAGTTCAGTTCAGTCACTCAGTCATGTCCATAGGTGTTTAATTGGAAATGTCTTAACTTTATAGACCAAGCTGGAGAGGCGACATCTTTATTAAAATACTAAATCTCCTCTATCTCATTAAAATATTATCTATTTATACTTCACAAATAAAAAAAATCCTAAAATTTTTATGGAAACTCTAAATGCTGAATAGCCAAAGTACTCTTGAACAAAAATAGTAAAGCTTGAGATGTTACACTACCTGATTTCAAAATATACTACAAAGCAATTGTAATAAAAACAATATGGTTCTGGCATAAAAACAGAAATACAGGACAATGGAACATTCCAGTGATGCCAGAAATATTGATCCAAATTGACTTAAGAGCTGTATATATAGAACACTTCATCCAGAAGAGTAGAATACACTTTTTTTCAAGTGCCCATGATCTAGGATAGATCACATACATGTTAGGCTACATTAATTAGTTAATTAGACTGAATTTAAAATAAAGACTTGATTTAATATTAACTCTAAATGGCAATATTTTATCCAAGCTCCTTATTTTATTAAAAAATTTATATTTACTTGTATTAAAACCTTTATATGTGATTCATTAAGAACTGCCCAGTCTGTTGTTATCAATCCTTTTTATGCACTATGAACTAGACTAGTGATCAACTTGCTCTCACATTGGTCTCCATTACATAGCAGTAAATAGTTGTTATATGTGATAATTCATTATTTATCATTCAGTTCAGTTCAGTTGCTCAGTTGTGTCTGACTCTCTGTGAACTCATGGATTGCAGCACGCCAGGCTTCCCTGTCCATTACCAAATCCCAGAGTTTACTCAAACTCATGTCCATTGAGTCAGTGGTGCCATCCAACCATCTCATCTACGGTTGTCCCATTCTCCTACCACCTTCAATCTTTCCCAGCATCAGGGTCTTTTCAAATGAGTTAGTTCTTCACATCAGGTAGCCAAAGTATTGTAGTTTCAGCTTCAGCATCAGTCCTTCCAATGAATATGCAGGACTGATTTCCCTTAGGATGGACTGGTTGGATCTTCTTGCAATCCAAGGGACTTGCAAGAGTCTTCTCCAACACCACAGTTCAAAAACATCAGTTCTTTGGTGCTCAGCTTTGTTTATAGTCCAACTCTTACATCCACATGACTATTGGAAAAACCATAGCTCTGACTAGATGGACTTTTGTTGGCAAAGTAATGTCTCTGCTTTTTAATACGCTACCTAGGTTGGTCATAACTTTTCTTCCAAGGAGCAAGTATCTTTTAATTTCATGGCTGCAGTCACCATCTGCAGTGATTTTCAGCCCAAAAAGATAAAGTTTGTAACTGTTTCCATTGTTTCCCCATCTACTTACCATGATTTGATGGGACAAGTTAACTTAAAACACGAAATCAAAAAATGCTTACTCCTTGGGAAAAAAGTTATGACCAACCTAGATGGCATATTAAAAAGCAGAGACATTACTTTGCCAATAAAGGTCCATCTAATAAAGGCTATGGTTTTCCCAGTAGTCATGTATGGATGTGAGAGTTGGACCATAAAGAAAGTTGAGAATCAAAGAATTGATGCTTTTGAATTGTGGTGTGGTAGAAGATTATTGAGAGTCCTTTGGCAGGCAGTCAAACCAGTCTATCCTAAAGGAAATCAGTCCTGAATATTCATTGGAAAGACTGTTGCTGAAGCTCCAATAGTTTGGCTACCTGATGCAAAAAACTGACTCACTGGAAAAGACAGTGATGCTGGGAAAAATTGAAGGCAGGAGGAGAAGCAGATGACAGAGGATGAGATGGTTGGATGGGATCACCAATTCAATGGACATGAGTTTGAGTAAACTCCGAGAGTTGGTGATGGACAGGGAGGCCTTGTGTGCTGCAGTCCAGGGGGTCTCAAAGAGTTGGACACAACTGAGTGACTGAACTGAACTGATGGGACCAGATGCCATGATCTTAGTTTTCTGAATGTTGAGTTTTAAGCCAATTTTTTCACTCTCTTCTTTCACTTTCATCAAGAGTGTCTTTAGTTCTTCTATGCTTTCTGCCATAAGGGTGGTGTCATCTGCATATCTGAGGTTACTGATATTTCTCCTGGCAATCTTGATTCCAGCTTGTGCTTCATTCAGCTCAGCGTTTCTCATGATGTACTCTGCATATAAGTTAAATAAGCAGAGTGACAATATACAGCCTTGACATCCCCCTTTCCCAATTTGGAAGTAGTCTGTTGTTCCATGTCCAGTTCTAACTCTTGCTTTTTGATCTGCATATGGATTTCTCAGGAGGCAGTTCAGGTGGTCTGGTATTCCCAATTCTTGAATAATTTCCCACAGTTTGTTGTGATCTACACAGTCAAAGGCTTTGGTATAATCAACCAAGCAGAATAGATGTTTTTCTTGGAACTCTCTTGCTTTTTTGGTGATCCAATGGAGGTTGGTGATTTGATCTCTGGTTCCTCTGCCTTTTCTAAATCCAGCTTGAACATCTGGAAGTTCACGGTTCATGTATTGCTGAAGCCTTGCTTGGACAATTTTCAGCATTACTTTACTAGTATGTGAGATGAGTGCAATTGTGTAGTAGTTCAAGCATTCTTTGGCATTGCCTTTCTTTGGGATTGGAATGAAAACTGACCTTTTCCAGTCCTGTGGCCACTGCTGAGTTTTGGATTGAGTGCAGCACTTTCACAGCATCATCCTTCAGGATTTGAAATAGTTCAACTGGAATTCCATCATCTCCATTAGCTTTGTGCGTACTGATGCTTCTTCCTAAGGCCCACTCAACATTGCATTCCAGGATGTCTGGTTCTAGGTGAGTGATCATGCCATTGTGATTATCTGGGTCTTGAAGATTTTTTGTATAGTTCTTCTGTGTGTTCTTGCCACCTCTTCTTAATATCTTCTGCTTCTGTTAGGTCCATACCATTTCTGTCCTTTATTGTGCCCATCTTTGCATGAAAATTTCCCTTGGAATCTCTAATTTTCTTGAAGAGATCTCTAGTCTTTCCCAGTCTATGGTTTTCCTCTCTTTCTTTGCAATGATCACTGAGGAAGGCTTTTTTTTAATCTCTCACTGCTATTCTTTGGAACTCTGCATTGAAATGGGCATATCTTTCCTTTTCTCCTTTGCCTTTTGCTTCTCTTCTTTTCTCAGCTAATTGTAAGTCCTCCTCAGACAACCATTTTGCCTTTTTACATTTCTTTCTCTTGGGGATGGTCTTGATCCCTGCCTCCTGTACAATGTCACAAACCTCCATCCATAGTTCTTTAGGCACTCTAGCAGATCTAATCCCTTGAATATATTTCTCACTTCCACTGTATAATTGTAAGGAATTTGATTTAGGTCATACCTGAATGGTCTAGTGGTTTTCCCTACTTTCTTTAAGTCTGAATCATTATTTATTCATTATTATATAACCTATAGCCAGTATATCCAGAGAAGGCAATGGCACCCCACTCCAGTACTCTTGCCTGGAAAATCCCATGGATGGAGGAGCCTGGTAGGTTGCAGTCCATGGGGTTGCTAGGAGTCGGACATGACTGAGAGACTTCACTTTCACTTTTCACTTTCATACACTGGAGAAGGAAATGGCAACCCACTTCAGTATTCTTGCCTGGAATCTCCCAGGGATGGGGGATCCTGGTGGGCTGCTGTCTATGGGGTCACACAGAGTTGGACACGACTGAAACGACTTAGCAGCAGCAGCAGCAGCCAGTATATTAATATATTATTGGTTTTTAAAGAAATTATACTTTCGCTTAATCTTAATAGTAGAAAACTGACTTTAAACACTAAAATTTTTTAACAATATAAAATTATTGTTTTGAGACTTCAGACATGTGTGGCCAGGGATATAAGAAACTTTAAACCCTATACTGGTTTTGTAACATCTATCAGAGTCTCACCCTTGACAGATACACAGCCATTGTAACCATCTCAGTGTGCAGTGTGGCAAACTAGGAGAGACTTAGAAAGCAATGCTCACATATCATTTGTCAAATATTAAATCCCATAAACTTTTTTTCACTACAGAGGAGTGTTAGTTATTCAGTCACATCTGACTCTTTGTGACCCCTAAAGCCTGCCAGGCTTCTCTGTCTGTGGAATTCTTCAGGCAAGAATACTGGACTAGGTTGCCATTTCCTTCTCCAGGGGAACTTCCCAACCCAAGGATCAAAACCTGGTCTTCTGCATATTGTAACTTACATTAAATTTGTGGGTTAGCATGACCATTGTCATCAGCTGAACTCACACACATATGGGATTCAGATGTAAATGACTTATGAAAAATCACCAACTAAATTAGGTTAAAACTGGTATTGGTAACCCATGTCTTCTAACTTCTCCCTTTCTGTAGGCAATTATTTATTTATTTGGCCACTTCAGAGAGTACAGTGATCTGAGTGCCCTGACCAGAGGTTGAACCCTTGCTCCCTACCATGGAAGCACAGAACACAAACCACTGGACAACCAGGGAATTCCACTATAGGCAACTACTTTATCTGATAATCATAGTGAATACATTCTGTCACAGGTTAACTTACAGGATGCTTTAACAAAAGAGACATGCTTGTATCTGTTTTAATGTGCTTAAAAGTAAAAGACTGTCACCAAAATATAAAAAGAACTCTTAAACTCAACAGTAAGAAAATGAACAACCCATTTTTAAGAATGGGAAAGCTTTCAATAGCTTTATACCTTTGATTATCTAGATAAACAGACCAATTCCTTTAAAGACAAAAGCAACTAAAACTCACACTAGAAGAGATAGACATTCTGAATAGACCTATATCTATGAACTAATCAAATCAATAACTGATGACTTTATAAAATAGAAAGCACTAGGTACGGTATGGATCTAACAGAAGCAGAAGATATTAAGAAGACATGGAAAGAATACACAGAATAACTGTACAAAAAAGATCTTCATGACCGAAATAATCATGATGGTGTGATCACTCACCTAGAGCCAGACATCCTGGAATGTGAAGTCAAGTGGGCCTTAGAAAGCATCACTACGAACAAAGCTAGTGGAGGTGATAGAATTCCAGTTGAGCTATTCCAAATCCTGAAAGATGATGCTGTGAAAGTGCTGCACTCAATATGCCAGCAAATTTGGAAAACTCAGCAGTGGCCACAGGACTGGAAAAGGTCAGTTTTCATTCCAGTCCCAAATAAAGGCCATGCCAAAGAATGCTCAAACTACCACACAATTGCACTCATATCACACGCTAGTAAAGTAATGCTCAAAATTCTCCAAGCCAGACTTCAGCAATACGTGAACTGTGAATTTCCAGTTGTTAAAGCTGGTTTTAGAAAAGGCAGAGGAACCAGAGACCAAATTGCCAACATCTGCTGGATCATCAAAAAAGCAAGAGAGGTCCAGAAAAACATCTACTTCTGCTTTATTGACTATGCCAAAGCCTTTGACTGTGTGGATCACAATAAACTGTGGAAAATTCTGAAAGAGATAGGAATACCAGACCACCTGACCTGCCTCTTGAGAAATTTGTATGCAGGTCAGGAAGCAACAATTAGAATTGGACATGGAACAACAGACTGTTTCCAAATAGGAAAAGGAGTACCTCAAGGCTATATATTGTCACCCTGTTTATTTAACTTATATGCAGAGTACATTATGAGAAACGCTGGACTGGAAGAAACACAAGCTGGAATCAAGATTGCTGGGAGAAATATCAATAACCTCAGATATGCAGAAGACACCACCCTTATGGCAGAAAGTGAAGAGGAACTCAAAAGCCTCTTGATGAAAGTGAAAGTGGAGAGTGAAAAAGTTGTCTTAAAGCTCAACATTCAGAAAACGAAGATCATGGCATCTGGTCCCATCACTTCATGGGAAATAGATGGGGAAACAGTGGAAACAGTGTCAGACTTTATTTTTCTGGGCTCCAAAATCACTACAGATGGTGACTGCAGCCATGAAATTAAAAACGCTTACTCCTTGGAAGGAAAGTTATGACCAACCTAGATAGCATATTCAAAAGCAGAGACATTACTTGGCCAACAAAGCTTCGTCTAGTCAAGGCTATGGTTTTTCCTGTGGTCATGTATGGATGTGAGAGTTGGACTGTGAAGAAGGCTGAGTGCCGAAGAATTATGCTTTTGAACTGTGGTGTTGGAGAAGACTCTTGAGAGTCCCTTGGACTGCAAGGAGATCCAACCAGTCCATTCTGAAGGAGATCAGCCCTAGGATTTCTTTGGAAGGACTGATGCTGAAGCTGAAACTCCAGTACTTTGGCCACCTCATGTGAAGAGTTGACTCATTGGAAAAGACTCTGATGCTGGGAGGGATTGGGGGCAAGAGGAGAAGGGGATGACAGAGGATGAGATGGCTGGATGGCATCACTGACTCGATGGACGTGAGTCTCAGTGAACTCCGGGAGTTGGTGATGGACAGGGAGGCCTGGCGTGCTGCGATTCATGGGGTCGCAAAGAGTCGGACACGACTGAGCGACTGATCTGATCTGATCTGAGGTACAGATAGGCTCACTGATAAATTATATTAAAAAAAGATACTTAAGAAAATAATTATACCAACTCTCTACAATCTCTTACAGAAGACAGACATTGAGAATACTTCCTGAGTCATTCCTAGAGGACAGCATTACCCTAATGCTAAAACCAGACAAAGACATTACAAAAAAACTACAGACCAATATCTCTCATGAACATACATGCAGACATCTTCAAAAAATACCAGCAGAATGAATCCAATAAGGTATGCTGCTGCTGTTAAGTCACTTTAGTCATGTCCGACTCTGTGCGACCTCATAGACGGCAGCCCACAATGCTCCCCCGTCCCTGGGATTCTCCAGGCAAGAACACTGGAGTGGGTTGCCATTTCCTTCTCCAATGCATGAAAGTGAAAAGTGAAAGTGAAGTCGCTCAGTTGTGTCCAACTCTTAGCGACCCCATGGACTGCAGCCTACCAGGCTCCTCCATCCATGGGATTTTCCAGGCAAGAGTACTGGAGTTGGGTGCCATCGCCTTATCCGTCAATAAAGTATAACAAGAATTATATACCATGTCTAAGTCTGATTTATCCCAGATATGCAAATCTATTTCAACACTTAAATTCATATACCCCTCAACCAATAAGAAAAATTAATGATCATATCAGTAGATGCAGAAAAAGATTTTTACAAACTTCAACAGTATGATTAAAAACTCACAGTAAGCTAGGAATAGGGGGAAATTTCCTTAACTTGATAAAGAATATCTACAAGTATCTTCATCATATGAAAGATATGAGAAACTTGCATATTTCCCTATAAGATCAGGAAGAAGGTGACGAAGTCCCCTCTCACCAGTACTTTTCAACATTGTATTACAAGTTCTAGAAAATGCATAAGAAAAGAAAAGAAAAAGTATACAAATTGAGAAGAAAGAAATAAAACTATCTTTGCAGATAACATGATCATTTATGTAGAAAATCCCAAAGAATAAACAAAAAAAGTCCTAGAACTAATAAGCAATTGTAGCAATGTTGTAGGGCATTCACAGTAGTTATTATGGACATGAGAGTTGGACTATAAAGAAAGCTGATATATGGCAAAACCAATACAATATTGTAAAGTTAAAAAATAATAATAATAATAAAAAAAGGAAGCTGAGCACCAAAGAACTGATGTTTTTGAACTATGGTGTTGGAGAAGACTCTTGAGAGTCCCTTGGACTGAAAAGATATCCAACCAGTCGATCCTAAAGGAAATCAGTCCTGAATATTCATTGGAAGGACTAATGGTGAAGCTGAAACTCCAATACTTACGCCACCTGATGCAAGGAACTGACTCATCTGAAAAGACCCTGATGCTGGGGAAGATTGGAGGCAGGAGGAGAAGGGCACGACAGAGGATGAGATGATTGGATGGCATCATCGACTTGATGGACATGAGTTTGAGTGAGCTCCTAGAGATGGTGATGGACAGTGAAGCCTGGCGTGCTGCAGTCCATGGGGTGGCAAATAGTTGGACACGACTGAGTGAATGAACTGAACTGGAGGGTATGAAGTTAACATACAAAAGCCAAATACTTTGCCTGTACCAGCAATGAAAAAGTACAATTTGAAATGAAAAACACAATATCACTGACAGCAGCACTCTAAACAATGAAATACTTAAGTATCAGATCAGATCAGATCAGTTGCTCAGTCGTGTCCGACTCTTTGCGACCCCATGAATCGCAGCACACCAGGCCTCCCTGTCCATCACCAACTCCCGGAGTTCACTGAGACTCACGTCCATCGAGTCAGTGATGCCATCCAGCCATCTCATCCTCTGTCGTCCCCTTCTCCTCTTGCCCCCAATCCCTCCCAGCATCAGAGTCTTTTCCAATGAGTCAACTCTTCACATGAGGTGGCCAAAGTACTGGAGTTTCAGCTTCAGCATCAGTCCTTCCAAAGAAATCCTAGGGCTGATCTCCTTCAGAATGGACTGGTTGGATCTCCTTGCAGTCCAAGGGACTCTCAAGAGTCTTCTCCAACACCACAGTTCAAAAGCATCAATTCTTCGGCACTCAGCCTTCTTCACAGTCCAACTCTCACATCCATACATGACCACAGGAAAAACCATAGCCTTGACTAGACGAAGCTTTGTTGGCCAAGTAATGTCTCTGCTTTTGAATATGCTATCTAGGTTGGTCATAACTTTCCTTTCAAGGAATAAGCATCTTTTAATTTCATGGCTGCAGTCACCGTCATATGTACAAAATGAGGAAAACTACAAAATTCAAATGAAAGAAATCAATAACAACTAATGAATGGATAGATATTTCATGCTCGTGGATAAGAAGACTCAATAGGTAATGATGTCAGTTCTTCCCAAATTGATCTAAAAGTGAAGTGTTAGTCATTCAGTCATGTCTGACTCTTTGAAACCCCATGGACTGAACCCAGGTCTCTTGCATTGCAGGTAGATTCTTTACCATCAGTGACACTAGGGAAGCCCCTAATTGATCTATAGATTCAATGAAATTCCAGTGGAAATCACAGTAAGTTACTCTATGAACATCAACCAACTGATTCTAAGCTTTTCATGGGGAGACAAAAAATACAGAATAGCCAACACAATATTGATGGAGAAGAATAAAGTTGGAGGACTGACACAATCTGCCTTTAAGAATCATTGTAAAGCTATAGTAATCTTTACCAGTAATGGTACTGGCAAAGAATACACAAATTTACCATTGGAAAGAATAGAGTCCAGAAACAGACCTACATAAATATAGTCAACTGATCTTTGACAAAGGAACAAAGGTAATGCAATGGAGCAAAGATAATCTTTTCAATAAACCGTGCCAGAACAACTGGACATAACACACAAAAAATGAATCCAGACATACACATTACACCCATCACAGAAATTAACTCGTAATTATCCATAGGCTTCAAATGCCTATATGATAACATGGTAGAAAATATGTATGACCTTGGGTTTGGCAATGACTTTTAGATATAACACCAAAGGCTCCAATACTTTGGCCAGCTGATACGAAGAGCTGACTCATTTCCTCACTCTTGATTCTGGGAATGACTGAGGTCAGGCGGAGAAGAGGGCAACAGAGAATGACATGGTTGGATGGCATCACTGACTCAATGGACATGAGTTTGAGCAAACTCTGGGACACAGTTAAGGACAGGGAAGCCTGGCTTCTCACAGTTCATGGGGTCACAGATTTGGACATGACTTAGCAGCTGAACAACAGCAACAAGAACTTAAAGGGGGGATGGGAAGAGGACTGAATACGAAGAACACTTAATGTGAGGGGCAGTGAGACTATTCTGTATAATGTTATAGTGGTAGAAATATGTTATTATACAGTTGCCAAAATTCATCGAATATACAGCACCAAGAGTGAACTCTAATGTACACTATGGACTTTGGGTGATAAGGATGTGTTAGTGTAGGTTCATAGATTATAATAAATGTACTACTCTGGTAGGGAATGTTGATACTAGGGGTGGCTGTGCATGTGAGGGGGCAGAGGGTATAGGTATATGAAAACTCTCTATACTTTCTGCTTAGTCTTGCTGTCAACCTAAAACTGCTCTAAAAAATAAAGTCTATTAAAAAAAAAATCTTTAAAACTATTTCAGCTTTCCAAATATGATGTGGTTTTTCCACCTTGGATATATTATTGCTGTTTTCACTTTCATTGCTATGATCACCATTGTTACTACTAATAAAATGAAATGAGAAAAAAAGAGGCAATTACTCATGACTCTTTCCATCCTAATAGAATTCATTTTTGCTTATTAATCTCCTCTTGTTATTTGCAACCAGCTTATTTTATGTAGTTGATAGCAAGCATAAATTACAATATATGGTTTCTTTTCTGCAACTTGAAATTGTATTACAAACAGTTGTCTCCTCTTTGTTTTTATGATCATCATTTTTCATAGGTGTGTAATATCCCATTAGCTTTTCCTATTGCTGAACATTTATTCTATTATAGATAACACTGTATTGAATATTCTTTGGGCACATACGTTCTTGCTTTTGTCAAATTATTCCCATAGCAGAAAATTCCTAATGTGGAATTAGCACAGAAAAACTCATGAAAATCTTTGCTTTTTGCTACATATTTATCATATCCCTTTTGGAAGTATCCTAATAATTCATACTGACATGAACAGAGTATGAATACATCGATTTAACTGTATTTTTTTCCTGAATACTACCACTTCTAACGATCATTTATTAGTTATCATGGGAATGTTTCAAATTGATTTAATCATTTGATTAAAAATTTGGCTTTAATAATTGTATATACATATATGAATGTCAGTATTACTTATTTCCTGGTAGTATTTCTACTGATGTGTGAATATTGGCCTTACAATGAAGAAATAAATATTTAAGACAAGTTGATTGATTGGCAAATATAACTTGCATGCAAAATATATGGTATATAAAGTATATAAAGGTGGTCAAAAGGTACAAATTTCTAGTCAGAAAATAATTAAGCCCTGAGGATATAGTGTACAACAGAGTGACTATAATTAATAATACTGTATTATAGTAGATGAAACTTGTCATTTATCCCTGACCCAACTCTTTGTCATCTCTCAAATCTTTGTGCTTGTCCAGCCTATTATATTGTTAATAACTCCCAGTAGTTGAAAATATGTCAAGACCTGCCTGTGTTCTTAAGGGGAGAATCTCAGTACCTAGATTCAGGCTGCTTGGAAGCCAGACCCTCAGGAAGCAGTTTTTAGACCTATGCAAATATATACAGTCCTGTACACCCACAAACATAAGCCCTGTTGGCCAGGGAATCTGGCATTATTCCTTGGGTGGTACTTGCAAAAACAGGTTCCAGATGAGTATATAGCTCTTTTTTGGGAGACACCAGCAAGTTGGAACAAGGATCAGGATGGCATCCACAGCCTACCTTTCTTGAAAGCAGCTCTGTAGTCCATTAGATTTGTCCCAAACCTGAAATCTGTCCCTCCTACTGAAGCATCAGAACAAGTCAAGAGGACTCCTTCACAGACAGAATGAGGGATGTGTTTCATCTGCTGTCTGCAAAATGCTGTGGGAGTGGCAGCCTGCCAGGGTCTGTCTCTCCAACTGCCGGGGTTCCATAGGATCCAGGGGTGCAAGCCTTCCTGGTCAACAGAGCCAGGTGACCAAGGGGTGTCCCCTGGTCAACATCTGAAAATACTGGGGAGCCAGATGTAAAAACCAGGGTAGCACCACATGTAAAGCTCCCCTCCAGGAGACACTGGCGTGCTGGAATATGGCAGAGGGAGAGGCTGAAGATACTACCCACCCTCCTAGATCTCTGGAAAGAATTATATTCATCTCTAGATGTATCTTTATTTAGCAGCTTTCCCGTAGGCTATAGTCATAATGATTAGCTATTCGGCCTCCTTCACAGAAAGATATATCTCCTCAAATCGTTACCTCTTGCTGTACCTGGGGGTAGCTGTTTAAAAACTCTTCTCTATTGATTATGGACTTCCTTGGTGGCTCAGACAGTTAATAATCTGCCTGCAATGCAGGAGACCCAGGTTCGATCTCTGGGTCTATTGATTATAATGCTGCTAAGTCGCTTCAGTCGTGTCCGACTCTGTGTGACCCCATAGACAGCAGCCCACCAGGCCCCGCTGTCCCTGGGATTCTCCAGGCACTTAGAACTCATGAGTGCAAGACATGCTAGCCATGGCCATCAGGCAACACAGAGGTGTCCCCTGGTAGTAACTAAAAATTGAGGTACCAGAAAAAGGTACTGTTTGTTCATGGGGTTCTTGCAGCAAGAGTACTGGAGTGGTTTGCCATTCCCTCACGTTTTATCAGAACTCTTCAATACAACCTGACCATCTTAAGTGGCCCTGCATGGCATGGCTCATAGTTTCACTGAGTTACTGATCAAACCAGTCAATTCTAAAGGAAATCAAGCCTGAATGTTCACTGGGAGGAGTGATACTGAAGCGCCAATACTTTGGCAACTGGATGGGAAAAGCCAAGTCTTTGGCAAAGACTCTGATGCTGGGAAAGACTGAAGGCAAAAGGAAAAGGGGGTGGCAGAGGATGAGATGGTTAGATAGCATCACTGACTCAATGGACATCATAAATCTGAGCGAACTCGAGGAGATAGTGAAGGACAGGGGAACTTGTCCCACTGCAGTCCATGGGGTCATAAAGAGTCAGACATGACTTAGTGACTTAACATCGACAACAACAGACAAAGGTACAAGCTCCTTTTTGGGTGACATCTATCACTATAGTCACATGGGAACAGAATCCATGCTCCTCTGGTATTGAGAAGCAGGCATTCAAGAGGCATCCCTTGGATAGCAGCTGCAAAGATCAAGGTTCAAGATGAACCTGAAAGATTCCTTCTGACAGATACTGGTGTACTGGAGGAGGGCAAAGGGAGAATGGAGAGAGAGTGGAGATGGAGAGCCTCCATTTAGCAGGCTCCTAGATGTGTGTGTTAAATGAGATGCTTGCCCTTTAGGCTGCCACTGTAATACATGCAAATGAGTCTTCTTCATTTGAAGTTTAGGTACAATGGACTATCTCTGAAACGGAATTTGGATGGACAAGTCTGAACATGTGAGCCCTTAAGAACTGTCTCCCAGATCACTACAATATTGTTGATCTTGGAATGAAAGCTCTGCTCATTTTCAAGTTATGTGATTTGGGGCTCAATTCTGAGGTGCAGGTCCCAAAGTAGAGGTGCCTCATGTGTAGTTTGAACCTGATAAGTGGTATTGAATCACTCTTTCCACTTCTATTCAACATTGTATTAAATGTCCTAGCCAGAGCAATAAGGTAAGAAAAAGAAAGAAAAGATATCCAAATTGGAAAAAAAAAAGTAAAATTGTCCCTACTTGCAGATGTCATTTATTTATACATTTTAAAACCTAAAAACTCTATCAAAACTGTTGGAACTAATAAATTAATTCAGTAAAATTGCAGGATACAAAGTCAATACACAAAACCCTCTTGCATTTCTATATACAAATGGTGAACTATCAGAAGGGAAATATTTAAAAAATCCCATTTACAATTCCTTCAAAAAGAATAAAATACATAAAAATAAATTTAACCAACACCTGTATATTGAAAACTATAAGACATTAGGAGACAAATAAAAGGACAGATGTTGGTGTTCATGGATTGGAATAATCAATATTACAAAAATGTCCATACTACCCAAAGCCAGAGTTGGACGTGAATGAAGTGACTTAGCATGCATGCATGCACCATCCAAAGCCATATAAAGGAGGTACAACATAATTCCTATCAAAACTCCAATGGTTTTTTTCAAAGAAATGGAACAAATATCTTAAAATTTATATGGAAACACAAAAAACCCCCAGATAATCCAAATGATCTTGAGAAAGAACAACAAAGCTGGAGGCATCATATTCATTGATTTCAAATTATATTACATAGCATCTGGTCCTATTACTTTATGCAAATAGATGGGGAAACAATGGAAACAGTGGCAGGCTTTATTTTCTTGGACTCCAAAATCACTGAAGATGGTGACTGCAGCCATGAAGTTAAAAGACACTTGCTCCTTGGAAGAAAAGCTATGGCAAATCTAGACAGCATATTAAAAAGCAGAGACATCATTTTGCTGACAAAGGTCCATCTAGCCAAAGCTATGGTTTTTCCAGTAGTCACATATAGATATGAGAGTTTGGACCACAATGAAGGCTGAATGTCAAAGAATTGGTGTTTTCAATCTGTGGTACTAGAGAAGATTGTTGAGACTGTTTGATCTCCTTAAGTCCCTTGGGCTGCAAGATTAAACCAATCAATCCTAAAGGGAATCAGCCCTAACTACTCATTGAAAGGGCTGATGCTGAAGCTAAAGCTCCAATACTTTAGCCACCAGATGCAAAGAGCTGACTCATTGGAAAAGACCTTGATGCTGGGAAAGATTGAGGGCAGGAGGAGAAGGGAGTGACATACAATGAGATGGTTGGATGTCACCATCAACTCAATAGACATGAGTCTGAGCAAACTCCAGGTGATAGTGAAGGACAGGGAAGCCTGGCATGCTACAATCCATGGAGCTGCAAAGTGTTGGACACAACTGAGTGACTGAACAACATGCTAATTAAAACAGTATGACATTGGCATAAAAACAGACACTAATCAATGGAACAGATTAGAGAGGCCAGAAATAAATTCACATCTATATGGCCAATTAATTTATGACAAAGGAGTCAAGAATAAACAATGGGGAAAGGAGAGTCTCTTCAATAATGGCTTCGGGAAAACTGGACAGCCACATGCAAAAGAATTAAACTGTACCACAGTCTGGCCCCATACAAGAAACTAACTTAAAATGGATTGAAGGTTTGAATATTTATACATGAAACCATAAAACTGAAATAAAATTTCAGATTTTTTAAATTTGAAATAAAAAATAACAGCAACTAAAGTAAAAAGAAATGTAGGATTGCAGCATACCAAAAAGTTTCTACACAGCAAAGGAAACCATCAACAAAGAGAAGAGCCAGCCTACTGATTAGGAGAAAATATTTGCAAATCATACAACTGACAATACAATACAACACTAAATAACAAACAAGCAATCCAATTAACAAATGGACAGATCTGAGTAGGTATTTTTCTAAAGAAGACATCATAGAGATGGCCAACACGTACATGAAAAGACTTATTACCCTACATTATTAATCATCATCATTAATGAAAACTATGATGAGATATCACTTCACACCTGTTAGAATGGCTGTTATAAAATAAAACAAGAAAAAGCAAGTGTTGATAGGTATGTGGAGAAAAAGGGATGCTTGTGCACTATTAAGCAAGTAAGTGAAGTCGCTCAGTTGTGTCCGACTCTTTGCGACCTCATGCACTGTAGCCCACCAGGCTTCTCTGTCCATGGGATTCTCCAGGCGAGAATACTGGTGTGGGTTGCCATTTCCTTCTCCAGGGGATCTTCCCAACCCAGGGATCGAACCTGGGTCTCCCGCATTGTAGGCAGACGCTATTAGTAGCGTCTATTAGTAGCCATCTAATCTGGTGCAGCCACTACAATGCATGCATGCTGAGTCATGTTCGCCTCTTCATCCATGTAATTTTCCAGGCAAGAATACTGGAGTGTGTTGCCATTTCTTTCTCTAGGGGATCTTCCTCACCTGGGGATCAAATCTGCGTCTCCCACATTGCAAGCGGATTCTTTACCACTGAGCCACTAGTTAAGACTATACACACACACACACACACACAGATCAATTACAAAAAATTATTCAGCCATAAAAAAGAATATAGTCTTGCCATTTGCAGCAACATGGATGGACTTTGAGAGCATTATGTCAAGGGAAATAAATCAGGGAAAGGTAAATACTGTATAATCTCTCTTATACCTGGAAGCTAAGAAACAAACAATAATAACCACAAAAATCCCACAGAAGCCAGTTCATAGATTTAGAGGACAGACTGGTTGTTGTCAGAGGTGACAGAGGAGGGATGGAAGAAATGAGTGAAGAAGGAATACAATTATTAACTTTTTTTTTTTTTAGTTTAAATAATCTGTTACAGATGTTAGACATAACTTCATTGAAGGAAGCAGGGAAAATCTGTATTGTATATTTTAATATTGCTGAGAGTAAATCTTAGAAGTTCTCATAAGAAAAAAAAATCTCTGTGTGGTGACTGATGTACTGTGGTGATTGTTTTGCAATACGTACAAATATCGAATCAGTATGTCGTACAGCTGAAACTAACAGAATACTTTGGATCAATTATATCTCAATTTTTAAAAGCATATAGTTTAGACGGCTGGAAAATAAATTAATTTCTTAAGTAATATGAACACATATCTTGGTAACTGTGTTAAAGTAATTGGTTTTTCAAATCTTCTCATAAGCACTGCAAATCTTAAGACATTCTCTATTTAATCAGGCAAATTACAAATTTAGAGGTTTGAATTTAACATTACATTAATAAATGTGAAGGAGGGCAGTAGCAGAGCTTTCAGTTTTTAATCATATATTTTAGTTTTTCACTGTTCCAATGAAGATATGGCTTTGAGAATGCAGGTTGAACAGACTGGCTCAGCAATGCCAGAATAGATTTAGTATTTAAAGTTCACTCAAATACCAAAAGGCCCTAAGGTTTTCTTCTGCATTAAAATAGCAAATCCTAGTACATTGGAAATCAGAAGAGAAAAGAGTACCTCAGCATCTTACTCAAAAACTCTTTAATGTTCTCATGAATAGCACTGTCTTTCACAGTGTTTTTGTAAATTAGACTGATCTATAATACATTTTGACTATGTTTAATAATATATAATTGATAAAAATTAGTTGGTCAAAGTTAATATATTTTCACTGATTTGGACAATTTCTATATGCGTTCTCCAAATAGACACTTAAAAACATTGGTCTGGCCTGTATCTAACATATGTATGAATTTCACAATAAATTAAATCAAAATTTGTTTTTACTTTCCAAGATTTAGTTGTTGATTGCCTTAAAGGAATAGCAATTTATCAGTTGTTTTAGATTTTTTTCTGGACTCAATTCAGTTCAGTTCAGTTCAGTCGCTCAGTCATGTCTGACTCTTTGTGACCCCATAATCGCAGCACGCCAGGCCTCCCTGTCCAGCACCAACTCCTGGAGTTCACTCAGACTCACCTTCATCGAGTCAGTGATGCCATCCAGCCATCTCATCCTCTCTCGTCCCCTTCTGCTCCTGCCCCCAATCCCTCCCAGCATCAGGGTCTTTTCCAATGAGTCATTATTAAATTTCTATAGAGGTGTTCTGAGATAGACAGGAAAAACTGACCTTCCTGAAGTGTTCGTAAGTAGGGAAATTCAACTACTTTATTTCTCTCAGATTAACCAAAGTTCACACTGAATATTTCTGTAGGGAAGAATAAATGTGCGAAACTGTAAACATATTTTTACAGGAAAATCAACTCTTTGCATAGATAATTAATACTTGTGGAATAAAAAAAAAACAAGTTTAATCATCAGGGAGATATACTATCTGTTCTGTTCCAAGAAATATGTATATCTTAGTATATATTTGACCAGGAGCAAGTCTAGAATTAAAGATAAAATGAGTTTTTTTAACAATTTCAATTTCATGCATATAAACAAACACAATGCCATATGGTGCAGCCCAGTAATATGGTATTACAAATTTTCAACAACTTTGGAGAAAAAATATATCATGTCAAAAAATAAGTAACATTCTTTTATAGAAGAAATTTCCTTTGCTCTTTTAAGTCTTTGATTATACAATTGCATAATACATGTTAATTTCATCAACATATTAGAGAAAAACTGTTTAAATTGTGCATAAATATCATATCCCTTTATTTATGGATTAAAGATAGCCCAGTTTTTGTTATACTTTTTCCTTCCCAAATTACTATAGGACCTCTATGATATTTTTTCATTGAAACACTGAATGAATGTTTTAGTCAAATCTGTTTACATACATGGGGCTTCCCAGGTGGCACTGGCGGTAAAGAACTCACCTGTAAATGCAGGAGACATGAGAGATGTGGGTTTGATCCATGGGTTGGGAAGATCCCTGAGATCTTCTGGACTGGAGAATCCCATGGACAGAGGAGCCTGGCAGGATATGGTCCACAGAATTGTGAAGAGTCAGACATAACTGAAGCGACTTAATACACACATACAAATATACACAACTATAAAATATTTATATAAGTAGTTGGTATTTTGTGATATAAAATTTAGGTTTTTAGTTAGAAAGTTACACTTTTTTACTCTTCTTAATCATTATAGAGAAGAGATAATTACATTTAGAATTTTGCTTGCTAAGGGAGGTTTCATAGCAAGTAGAATGAGTTACTGATTTTAATAGTTTATGAGGTTCAATCTCTAGTATAGGGATTTATCTTGTTTGAACCACATAGCCACATTCATGGTCTTGCTAAACTTTTTGTCATCAGCCATCTCTGTGCTGCACGTGGAGTGTTTTGCAGCTTAGGGAAGCATTTGGGCACGATAAAGTACATAGCATAAAGACTAATGCTGCAGTTCTGTTCCTACTTTGAACAATTTCCTCCTCCTCTACTTCCTCCTTTTCCTTGTCTTGGCAGTTAAGTAAAGACAGAGTAGTGATTCATACTACTTCATTTCAAATCTTTGTTTCTCCACATTATTTAATATTTTTAAACCTCCATTTCAAAAGCGAGATGATAATAAGATGATAATAATAGTATCAACTTCACACAGTTGTTGAAAATTTTAAATGAGTTAATGAATATGTTTAGAGGAATACCTCAAATATAGTGAGCTTTCTATGAGTTGAATCGGTTAGCATCACAATCAGAGCTAACAGTTTAAGTTTACTTATATATAAAATGAGAGACACACAGTAGGATTTTCTTTCCATAAAAAGTATAGCACCAAGTTAACCTCCGTCTTTGCCTCCTCCCTCCCCTAAACCCTGCATTGTCTTAGAAGTTGTAAATGTACTTATAAAAATAATGTCAATTTGGAATTGAACAGAAAATATCATTCAAGTATGAAAACAAAAGACTGAAGTCAGTGCTGAAGAGAAAATAAATCTTTCAAATGCTTTGAGATTTAGGTCCAATGGTCAAAGGAATGAAAGGGTTTCCATAAGAGATTAAGCAAATGAACTAGATCTCAAATATTCTAAAATGAATTCTCAGAGAACTGAATGCAAATCTTGTTTTCTGATTGATGTAATTTTCTTACTTTAAAAATATAAAAATACATTAGTACCAGGTTTTTCTGGTAATTACAGACCTATGGGGAACCTTGTTATAGCTGCAAATTTATGCTATAATAATATATGTTCCCCTATTAGAGAAATAATAATTTAATCAATAAATGATGCTGGTAAAACAACAATTTAAACAGAAATGAAAAATTATGACCTATATTCAAAAGTAAAGTCAGTCAATGGAAACCAAACTTTATGTGACATAGGATATTGGAACTAGGATATAAAGATTTAAGATCAGCTCTTAAAACTACATTTAAGAACGTAAAGGAAAATATACTTGTAATGAGTGAAAATGCAAACAATCTCAACACAGAAATAGAAACCATAAATAAAACCAAACTGAAATTCTAGACCTAAAAAGCAATGCTTGAAAAAAATAAAAGCAAATTGAGGTCTTAAAATAAGATTGGAGATTACAGAAGAAAAAGTCAATGAAGTTGAAGATAAATCAATGGAGATTATACAAACTCAATACGAAAAAGCAAAAGATTGGGAAAAGAGTGAATTTTCAGTGATTTGTGGGACAAATATCAAATGTCAAACATACATATAATTGAAGCCCTAGAAATAGAAAAGAGAGAGAACTGGGAAAATATTTAGAAAAATAATGGTCAAAATTTTCCTAGCTAAAGCAAAATATTCATTTACAGGTTTCATATAAACATTAAACCATGAGTAGCACAAAGACAAAGAAAACTACACCCAGGTGCATGAAAGACAGATTGCTAAAAACCAGATAAACACAAAATCTAGAGAGCTGCTGCTGCTGCTGCTGCTGCAAGTCACTTCAGTCATGTCCGACTATGCGACCCCATAGACGGCACCCCACCAGGCTCCCCTGTCTTTGGGATTCTCCAGGCAAGAATACTGGAGTGGGTTGCCATTTCCTTCTCCAATGCATGAAAGTGAAAAGTGAAAGTGAAGTCTCAGTCCTGTCAGACTCTTCGCAACCCCATGGACTGTAGCCTACCAGGCTCCTCTGTCCATGGGATTTTCCAGGCAAGAGTACTGGAGTGGGTTGCCATTGCCTTCTCCAGAATCTAGAGAGCAGATCTTACATATAGGGAGATAACAATAAATATGACTTCTAACCTGTAATTGGAAACAATTGCAGCCAGAAGACAGAATTGTATATTTTGCAAAATATCTTTCAAGAATAAATGTAAAATAAAAAAAAATTCAGAAAAATTAAAATTAACACAACTTGCTATCATCAGATCTGCTTGATAAGAATTGCTAAAGAAAGTTTTTCAAGCTGTTGGAAATGATACCAGACAGAAATTTTCTCTTCAGGAAGGAACAGTAACATAAATGGTAAATATATGAGTTAACATAAAAAGGCTATATTTCTATTTATTAAATTAAAATACATATGATTATTTAAAACATTTTAACATACTATGTGTTTCAGTTCAGTTCAGTCGCTCAGTCTTGTCCAACTCTTTGCGACCCCATGAATCGCACGCCAGGCCTTCCTATCCATCACCAACTCCCAGAGTTCACTCAGACTCACGTCCATGGAGTCAGTGATGCCATCCAGCCATCTCATCCTCTGTTGTCCCTTTCTCCTCCTGCCCCCAATCCCTCCCAGCATCAGAGTTTTTTCCAATGAATCAACTCTTCGCATGAGGTGGCCAAAGTACTAGAGTTTCAGCTTCAGCATCAGTCCTTCCAAAGAATTCCCAGGGCTGATCTCCTTCAGAATGGACTGGTTGGATCTCCTTGCAGTCCAAGGGACTCTCAAGAGTCTTCTCCAACACCACAGTTCAAAAGCATCAATTCTTCAGTGCTCAGCCTTCTTCACAGTCCTACTCTCACATCCATACATGACCACTGGAAAAACCATAGCCTTGACTAGACGGACCTTTGTTGGCAAAGTAATGTCTCTGCTTTTGAATATGCTATCTAGGTTGGTCATAACTTTCCTTCCAAGGAGTAAGTGTCTTTTAATTTCATGGCTGCAGTCACCATCTGCAGTGATTTTGGAGCCCAAAAAAATAAAGTCTGACACTGTTTCCACTGTTTTCCCAACTATTTCCCATGAAGTGATGGGACCAGATGCCATGATCTTCATTTTCTGAATGTTGAGTTTTAAGTCAACTTTTTCACTCTCCTCTTTCACTTTCAAGAGGCTTTTTAGTTCCTCTTCACTTTCTGCCATAGTGGTGGTGTTATCTGAATATCTGAGGTTATTGATATTTCTCCCAGCAATCTTGATTCCAGCTTGTGTTTCTTCCAGTCCAGCATTTCTCATGATGTACTCTGCATATAAGTTAAATAAGCAGGGTGACAATTTACAGCCTTGATGAACTCCTTTTCCTATTTGAAACCAGTCTGTTGTTCCATGTCCAGTTCTAACTGTTGCTTCCTGACTTGCATACAAATTTCTCAAGAGGCAGGTCAGGTGGTCTGGTATTCCTATCTCTTTCAGAACTTTCCACAGTTTATTGTGATCCACACAGTCAAAGGCTTTGGCATAGTCAATAAAGCAGAAGTAGATGTTTTTCTGGACCTCTCTTGCTTTTTTGATGATCCAACAGTTGTTGGCAATTTGGTCTCTGATTCCTCTGCCTTTTCTAAAACCAGCTTTAACAACTGGAAGTTCACAGTTCACGTATTGCTGAAGTCTGGCTTGGAGAATTTTGAGCATTAATTTACTAGCGTGTGATATGAGTGCAATTGTTTGGTAGTTTGAGCATTCTTTGGCATTGCCTTTCTTTGGGATTGGAATGAAAACTGACCTTTTCCAGTCCTGTGGCCACTGCTGAGTTTTTCAAATTTGCTGGCATATTGAGTGCAGCACTTTCACAGCATCATCTTTCAGGATTTTAAATAGCTCAACTGGAATTCCATCACCTCCACTAGCTTTGTTCATAGTGATGCTTTCTAAGGCCCACTTGACTTCACATTCCAGGATGTCTGGCTCTAGGTCAGTGATCACACCATCGTGATTATCTGGGTCGTGAAGATCTTTTTTGTACAGTTTAGTGACATATATAGATGTAATACATACAGAAACCATAGGACAAAGTGGGTGATTTCAAGGTTCTTTAATTTTATATGAAGAGATCTAATGTTAACTCTAATTATCTTGGGAAACATTATAGAAAGAAATCACTAAAAATTAATGCCAAGAGGTATGGCAAAGAATGAAAAGATAAAAGGGAATCTTAAAAAATTCAATTAACTTGAAAGAAAGTTAGAAATGAATCACAAAGGAGCAAAAACAGTAAAAACAGAAAACAATTATTATAATGGGGGAAACATAAATATAATCATATCTATTCATATCTATAATTACATAAGTGTAAATGGACTAATTACTATGATTAGCAGGCAGATATGAGTATAAAGGAAAAATAAACCCAGCAAGGACTGATATACATGGTTTAGAAGTTATATGTGGGTGCTAAGTTGCTTCAGTCATGTCTGACTCTTTGTGACTCTATAGACCATAGCCCACCAGGCTCCTGTGTCAGTGGGATTCTCCACTGGAGTGGGTTGCCATGCCCTCTCCAGGGTATCTTCCTGACTCAGGGATTGAACCTGCGTCTCTGATGTCTCTTTCATTGGCAGGAGGGTTCTCTACCACTAGCACCACCTGGGAAGCCCAGAAATTACATGCTTAAATGTAAAGACACACAGAGATTGAAATTAAGAGTCAAAAAGAAATATCAAGTTGATGTATGGCAAAACCAATACAATATTGTAATTAGCCTCCAATTAAAATAAACAAATTTAAATTAAAAAAATAACTATTTAATATTTTAAAATAACTGAATTCTCAAAGATAAGGCTCTAAGGAATCATGAGCAGTTAATTTTAACTCTATAAAGCTCTCCATTATAAAGCATAAACATAATGATCCTAAAATTGCTTATTTTTGTTTTCATTGGCAAAGAGGGGGGGGAGTGGAAACAGTAACAAATTCCATTTTCTTGGGCTCCAAAATCATTGCAGACAGTGACAGCATCCATGAAATTAAAAGACACTTGCTCCTTGGAAGAAATCTATGACAAACCTAGACAGCATATTAAAAAGTAGAGACATTATTTTGCCTACAAATGTCCATATAGTCAAAGCTCTGATTTTTCCAGAAGTCATGTAAGATGTGAAAGTTGGGCCATACAAAAGGCTGAGCACCAAAGAATTGATGCTTTCAATCTGTGGTGCTGGGGAAGACTCTTGAGAGTGCCTTGGAAAGAAAGGAGATCAAACCAGTCAATACTAAAGGAAATCAACCTCGTCTATTCATTGGAAGGACTAATGCTGAAGCTGAAGCTCCAAGACTTTGGTCACCTGATGTGAAGAACCAGCTAAGTGGAAAAAACCCTGATACTGGGAAAGACTGAGGGCAGGAGAAGAGGGTGACAGAGGATGAGATGGTTGGATGGCATCACGGACTCAAAGGATGTGAGTTTGTGCAAACTCCGAGAGATAGTGAAGGACAGGGAAGTCTGGCGTGCTTCAGTTCATGGAGTTGCAAAGTTGGACACGACTTAGCAACTGAACAGCAAGTAACTTTCAGAGCATTTTATATTTATATAAATGTATATTCCTTTTATCTGATGCTCAGTGACCACTTCTAGTCAGAAGGAAGACTGCACTGATACTAATTGTTATCTCCCTTTCAAAGGTTAGTAATGTTGCAGCCTAATGGCATTAACAATGAAAGTTCTGTGATCTTACAGCCTGAGGGTATCAGAAGTGGTGTATGGTACACCAGCCTTATTAATATTTTTTTAAAATTTAGAGTTAAAAAATTCCATGCAAAAAGGTTCTAGCATTTGAAAGCAAATAGGCTCTTATCCATTATTAATTCACATAAGAAAAACAGCTATGATGGCAAAGGCCAGATACTTATATGAAGGTTATAAATATGAATGAATAATTCATTTTTCTATTAATTTTGAATTTATGGCCTAACTGTTGAACTTTATTTTTTCTTTTCCTAAAAGGGCATGTACCAAGCAAAGTACTGCACTGTCAGCAGTCAGGACACAAAGTACCACAGTATGCAAAATAAGATTTACTAGACACATATTTACTTATGTGTAACACAAAAACTGTGGAAATTTCTGAAAGAGACAGGAATACCAGACCACTTGACCTGCCTCATGAGAAACCTGTATGCAGGTCAGGAAGCAACAGTTAGAACTGGACATGGAAAAACAGACTGATTCCAAGTAGGAAAAGGAGAGAGTTGGATTGTGAAGAAAGCTGAGTGCCGAAGAACTGATGCTTTTGAACTGTGGTGTTGAAGAAGACTCTTGAGAGTCCCTTGGACTGCAAGGAGATTCAGCCAGTCCATTCTAAAGGAGATCAGTCCTGGGTGTTCTTTGGAAGGACTGATGCTAAAGCTGAAACTCCAATACTTAGGCCACCTCATATGAAGAGTTGACTCATTGGAAAAGACTCTGATGCTGGGAGGGATTGGGGGCAGGAGGAGAAGGGGACGACAGAGGATGAGATGGCTGGATGGCATCACTGACTCAATGGACGTGAGTTTGATTGAACTCCGGGAGTTGGTGATGGACAGGGAGGCCTGGTGTGCTGCAATTCATGAGGTCGTAAAGAGTTGGACATGACTGAGTGACTGAACTGAACTGAACTGAACTGAAGTAAGTGAAAATCACTCAGTTGTGTCTGACTCTTTGTTATCCCATCAACTGTACAGTTCATGGAATTCTCCAGGCCAGAATATTGGAGTGGGTAGCCTATCCCTTCTTCAGGGGATCTTCCCGACCCAGGAATTGTGCCAGGGTTTCCTGCATTGCAAGCAGATTTTTCACCAACTGAGCTACAAGGGAATTGATCCCTTATCATAGACCTCATATTATAGCTAGCTAAAAGATTCTGGAAAATCATATCTTTTCTGGAGATAACCTTAAGTATGAGGGGGCATTTGCTGGAAGGCCCATGTGCCCCCAAATATTGTCCTCCATAACATGTTACTGAGTCCATAATTCAGAACATTCTCTTTTGAACTTCTTTTTTTCTTTTAATTTTATTTTATTTTTAAACTTTACAATTGTACTAGTTTTGCTAAATATCGAAATGAATCTGCCACAGGTATACCTGTGTTCCCCATCCTGAACCCTCCTCCCTCCTCCCTCCCCATACCCTCCCTCTGGGTCGTCCCAGTGCACCAGCCCCAAGCATCCAGTATCGTGCATCGAACCTGGACTGGCGACTCGTTTCATACATGATATTATACATGTTTCAATGCCATTCTCCCAAATCTCCCCACCCTCTCCCTCTCCCACAGAGTCCATAAGACTGATCTATACATCAGTGTCTCTTTTGCTGTCTCGTACACAGGGTTATTGTTACCATCTTTCTAAATTCCATATATATGCGTTAGTATACTGTATTTGGTGTTTTTCTTTCTGGCTTACTTCACTCTGTATGATAGGTTCCAGTTTCATCCACCTCATTAGAACTGATTCAAATGTCTTCTTTTTAATGGCTGAGTAATACTCCATTGTGTATATGTACCACAGCTTGCTTATCCATTCATCTGCTGATGGGCGTATAGGTTGCTTCCATGTCCTGGCTATTATAAACAGTGCTGCGATGAACATTGGGGTACACGTGTCTCTTTCCCTTCTGGTTTCCTCAGTGTGTATGCCCAGCAGTGGGGTTGCTGGATCATAAGGCAGTTCTATTTCCAGTTTTTTAAGGAATCTCCACACTGTTCTCCATAGTGGCTGTACTAGTTTGCATTCCCACCAACAGTGTAAGACAGTTCCCTTTTCTCCACACCCTCTCCAGCATTTATTGCTTGTAGACTTTTGGATCGCAGCCATTCTGACTGGCGTGAAATGGTACCTCATAGTGGTTTTGATTGGCATTTCTCTGATAATGAATGATGTTGAGCATCTTCTTTATTATAATTCTTGTCTGCCAACTTCTCACTCTTAAGTCAGACGACAAAACTGGCAGTCAAATCTCGGAATTTATTCACTATGCTAGGAGGTCCTTGACTATCTCTTCTGAGATTAACTAATTTGACGACTCTTGTTCTTCCTATAACAAATATTTATTGACCAGTTGCTGTAACCAGCAATGAAGAGGCCAGCTTGGTGCTATCATCCTATTGCCCATTGGGTATATGCTTGTACCAAACATAGAAATGAGTACATCATACATAGTTTGCCTAAGGAAGATTATACATCATCTATGAAAAATTGCCTGACACATTAAAAACAAAAACAAAAACAAAACCACAACAATTGACCTCTCCGCTGTGCAGGTGCTGCACACATTTAAGTCCATCTTTCCTTCTTCACTCCCATGCACTCTGATGCTGGGTATAAGTCACAGGTTTTATTCACATTATAATACTACTCTTATCCTGGATCTTCATGATACAACCTGATTTAGCTGGCACATTAAGAGTATTTCTGGTATCCATTTCAATACCAAACAGCTAGTAATACCTTAACTATAAATAGAAGTGGCTCTGATTTACATATATACCAACAAAGTCAGCTAAATACATCTCTGGTTCAACTTCTTTTGGCTAAACTCTAGAATTTTCTAGTTATTCCACATACAGGGAGGTTAGGATGGAAAGAAATAGCATTTGGACTGAAATTATTATCTGTAGTTATAAATAGAATATTCCCCTTTTATAAAATTTGAAAAAAAATATGTGACCATATGAACCCAATACCAGGACTCTCAAAGGACTCCTTTATCTGAGGGGGCCTGAGGTTTAAGTTTCATTAATTTTTTTGTAGGTTGATGCCTGTGTCCTGTGATAACATTTCAGATAAAGGAGAGTTAGGAAAGCTTGATGCCATATTCCTTCGGTGATCAAAAACAGCAAGGACAAAGCATACCTGCAGTTTTGAGTAAAAATCCCGAATTATTATAAAGAGTGCCAGCTACTAAAAAGCCAATTAGTATGATGACAGTAATAATGAAAACTCATGAAATATACAAAATGGAAAGTTACATGTCGTTTCTCAAAGATATAACCATATCTGAAATTATTAAATTTCCTAAACCCATTCAGCTTATTTAATATGCAATTCATTTTCAATAAGGTCTTTTTTTCAAAAATATAAAGGCTTTCAAGTAATGATTTACATATTATTAGATAATATAAATATCAGATTAAGCTTTATATGGCCATCTTTCATGATCTTCTTATGAGGCAGGTTTATCTATGCCTTTAATCTCAAAAAATAATTTTTAAAATGATTTCAGTTAATTGGTTAATAAGATGTTTAAAATGCTTCTCAAAGATATTCTTTTCTGTAGTTCCATTGTATTAATGTATAATTCACTACTGAAAATATCTCTAATTCTGAAGCTACTGTATATTCATGAGGTTGCATTTTTGTCTAGGAGGATTGGTGAATAAAAGAATCAGTGAATTACATGTTAGGATGAGATTTGTGAAGTTTATTAACCACACTATTTTGCCTTCAGTTATATTTCATATGATTCCAGATAAAATCCATATTAATTTTAACCATATGAAAAGAGGATCCCATTTCTTATTTCCTATACTGCCTTTTACTATACTTCTACTATATGCCAGTTACTATAATTATCAAAAATGAACAGGACTTTACAAGGTTATCAAGTCATTGTGATGTGTATCATTTTATTTACTATGGCGTTCCTTGAGCCTAGCACAGTGTCTGATAATTAGATACTCATAACATGTGTTATTGGGGTAATAAAATCATATGGAAGATGATTTTAGAATAACTAGATAGAGATTTTTGTTTCATAAAATACCTTGGTGACAATTGTGACAGCAGAATGATAGGAAATGATCAAGAAAGAAAGGGCATACAACGTTAAGGCAGGAGGTTGGACCTCACTAGAAAGGATGATTGGTGGAATTTCTATGGAAGTAGTGGGAATGATCCAGGAACTGTGAATTAGTTTTATAAAATATTCAAATGTTAACATTTGATGCCATATAGTATTCTTTCCCCCAATTATTTGGTGAAGTGACTGCACATAGTTCTGAAACAGTATGCTTTGGGGAATAAAGTGGTCAGAGCAGGGCCCAGTAGGGTGTAGTGCTGCAATTGGGTTGCTTGAACTGGAGGAGAAAGATAGAAAAGAGATGGCAAACTCAACAGAAAGAGAGTATCAGAAAAAGAGATCCTAAGAAAACAGACATGCTCCACCCTGACCACAAAAGTCCTTCCAGGGAGATGCTGACTTTCCTTTTTCAGGTAGGGCAGAGATTGAACCAATTTATTTAAAATAATAAGGACAGGTTGATCTTAACACACCAGAAGTTTTGAGAATATTTCCAACGTTGAAACAAGGGTTAGAAATGTTTAGAGTTGATGGAATGGAGGACATGGTTTCAACCTTGAGACATGTAAAGGCTAATGATTGAGAGATGTCCACAGGCAGTTTCATGAATTCTTTAATAGAGAGTGTGATGCACAAGCAGTGAGAACATAGAACGGCTGTTACACTTTACTTCCTGGGGGGAGGACATCAGGAAGATGGTGCAGAAGAAGTAATGGATGAATGGGGTCTGAAGGATAACCCAGGATTTTCTGGAGGGAAAGTGGAGATGGAGAACTAAATGGAAAGGCATTCTGGGGCATAAAAATAAAACACAGAGAAAGTGCAAACTATGAAATATAAAAGGTGCACTGAGGAACTGAAAGCGGACAAAAAACTGAAAATGAAGACAGGCCCAGCTTTGAAAAGGGCTGTATATGCCATTCAAAGGAGGAGGAGCCTGATCCCATTTAAAGGAGGGAATTCCATTAGAGTTTTTTTTTTTTTTTTTAACAAAGGAAGCAGGATATACCTTAATTTCTATCTGTTTTATGGCATTAACATGGTTTTAAGACTTCCATTAGGGAAAAACAAGAAAAAACATTTAGAATATCGGATGAAATCAAGTAAGAATGCAGAGATTTTGGAGCGATGACTGATTATAATTCAGTTCAGTTCAGTTCAGTCACTCAGTCACATCCGACTCTTTGCGACCCCATGAACTGCAGCACACAAGGCCTCCCTGTCCATCACCAACTCCAGGATTTTACACAAATTAATGTCCATTGAGTCAGTGATGCCATCCAACCATCTCATCCTCTGTTGTCCCCTTCTCTCCCAACTTCAATCTTTCCCAGCATCAGGGTCTTTTCCAATGAGTCAGCCATTCGCATCAGATGGCCAAAGTGTTGGAGTTTCAGATTTAATATCAGTCCTTCCAATGAACACCCAGGACTGATCTCCTTTAGGATGGACTGGTTGGATCTCCTTGCAGTCCAAGGGACTCTCAAGAGTCTTCCCCAACACCACAGTTCAAAGGCATCAATTCTTTGGTGCTCAGCTTTCTTTATAGTCCAACTCTCATATCCATACATGACTACTGGAAAAACTATAGCCTTGACTAGATGGACCTTTGTTGACAAAGTAATGTCTCTGCTTTTTAATATGCTGTCTAGGTTGGTCATAACTTTCCTTCCAAGGAGTAAGAGTCTTTTAATTTCATGGCTGCAGTCACCATCTGCAGTGATTTTGGAGCCCCCCAAAATAAAGTCAGCCACTGTTTCCACTGTTTCCCCATCTATTTGCCATAAAGTTATAGTACCAGATGCCATGATCTTAGTTTTCTGAATATTGAGCTTTCAGCCAGCCTTTTCAGTCTCCTCTTTCTCTTTCAATAAGAGGCTTTTAGTTCCTCTTCACTTTCTGCCATAAGGGTGGTGTCATCTGCATACCTGAGGTTATTGATATTTCTCCCGGAAATCTTGATTCCAGCTTGTGCTTCTTCCAGCCCAATGTTTCTCATGATGTACTCTGCATATAAGTTAAATAAGCAGGGTGACAATATACAGCCTTGATGTACTCCTTTTCCTATTTGGAACCAGTCTGTTGTTCCATGTCCAGTTCTAACTGTTGCTTACTGACCTGCATATAGATTTCTCATGAGGCAGGTCAGGTGGTCTGATATTCCCATCTCTTTCAGAATTTTCCACAATTTACTGTGATCCACACAGTCAAAGTCTTTGGCACAGTCGATAAAACAGAAGTAGATGTTTTTCTGGAACTCTCTTGCTTTTTCGATGATCCAGTAAATGTTAGCAATTTGATCTCTGGTTCCTCCGCCTTTTCTAAAACCAGCTTGAACATCTGGAAGTTCACGGTTCACGTATTGCTGAAGACTGGCTTGGAGAATTTTGAGCATTACTTTGCTGGAGTGTGAAATGAGTGCAATTGTGCGACAGTTTGAGCATTCTTTGGCATTGCCTTTCTTTGGGATTGGAATGAAAACTGACCTTTTCCAGTCCTGTGGCCACTGCTGAGTTTTCCAAATTTGCTGGCATATTGAGTGCAGCACTTTCACAGCATCATCTTTCAAGATTTGAAATAGCTCAACTGGAATTCCATCACCTCCACTAGCTTTGTTTGTAGTGATGCTTTCTAAGGCCCACTTGACTTCACATTCCAGGATGTCTGGCTCTAGGTGAGTGATAGCACCATTGAATTATAATTACCTACACTCAGATGTAAAAATGAAATCCTCTTACTTCCATTTCTTGATTGTTTTCCCTAAATAACATTGGATGTATCTTTCACAATGCATTTGTGAACTGACACAATTTGCACATTTCTTTCCAAGGCTTTGCCTGTTTTATATAAATGTTTCATTCACAGAAAGACACAGTGATAGATTATTTTCACTTGTCCATCCATTTCTGGAGTTATAGACTGATCTATATTCCATTTTCTGCTCTAAGAAATGAAATAAAGATGCAGTGAAACTGTGTATGCAGAGAAAGTTACAGGAAATCTATAATGCTAATAAAACCTACAGGTTTAGCCAAAGTCAGACAATTGAGAGTTTTATTTTGTTATTATTTTTCCTGGCAAAACTTATTTTTGCAAAACTAGGACAAACCTCAAAGTGAATAAAATGATGCAAGAAGTTTTATTGAATTTTGTCTAGTTTGCCAGTTTTAAAATATATTTCTTTGTTCTTTGAGGGAACAATTCTGACACACATTGAAGGAATGTACACATTTTTAACTTTTTCTTCCTCAACTAGTAAATCACAGATTTTATTTGTGGCCACAAAATCAAATTCATTCTTAATGAGCTATCTCCACTACCACCTCTTCTGTGAAGCCCTACCTGAGTTTATTCTATTCCATGTAGTTCTATACTGCTGATCAGATAACCCAGCTTTTATTGACAGAATAGAGGTTCTAGGGGTTTTTATTAGAAGCTGAAAAGCTTTCTGAGAGGCAGGTAAGAGAGAATGGAGGAAGAAAAATTTGGTCTGAGTCACTGAGCCAGTTTTGGATGGCAGAAAATACAGTACATGCTTCTGAATATGTCACACCTTGCATGGATACATGATAAAACCTAGGGAGAGGATTAAAATGCCTGAGTGAGAATATTTAGAGAAAAAAGTTGCGGCAAAATGGGAGCCTACTATTAAACGGTAATGATACCAAGCCCTCAGTAATTAAATTCAGTAGGCAGAGCCCATAGTTCAGATATCTGTGTGTTTTACATTTAGCAACAAGGGGTCAGAGCTGATACTGACAGGCAGTAATGCCTCCTCAGCAGAAACATGGAACCCTTTGCATATTTCTCCCTTCAGTCTTCCTCTCTCCTACCCTTCTGCCTCTCTCCTTTCCCCTTCCTCTTCCTTCCTTCTTCCTTCCTTCATGCCTTTCTTTCTTTTCTTCTTTTCTTTTTTGACAAATGAGAAACAAACCCAATTTGAATTATCACAGGAAACTTAATCAAAGATCTCAGAGTAGAATCAAGTAATTACAAGAAAGGTAGAAATGAAGCTGCACATTGGGTACAACACTTAAGTTTAATGAGGCCAAAGATCTCTCTGGATCTTTCCTCTCCACCTTATTCTCTATTATGACATCATTCTCTCCTGCTTCAATTGGAAACATTCCACATGACAGATAATATGCTGTTGAACTCTTTGGCGCCTCATGAACTACTTCTTGGGAAAAGCTGACCCTTGCTTAATTTAGTGTCAAATTGTAAAATCCAGGTAGAGAGCTCACTTGCGCTGTACCCAGCACCAAGCTTATCATGCAGAGGGAGGATGGGGAGATAGGGATGCTTTTTAAGAAAGTGTAATCTTTCAGAACTCATGTTTAGTTCTGGGGGTGGGGCATTTCTTTGCAGAAGAGAGTGTTTCCAAAATAAAAAATTGATGACCTACATAAGACCGACTAGAGCAAGCACAAAACAGGTTGTGACACTTATAGTCAACGCACATATCTTAATGTCTATTATTGGCTACCCCAAGACAAACATCTAGAACTTTTGTTGGCATTGGTATCAGTGATGCCAGAAGACATCAGTAATAGGGCTCAGGCCTTTTGAATCATTATTAACAAGGCATAGCACCATGGTGACCTAGATAAGAGGAAGAGGAAAATAGTACATGCTACTGTAGTAAATGAGAATATTACTGGGGACTTCCTGGACCGCAAGGTAAGTATTTGAGTGTAGATTAGATTCCAGTGGAAAGGATAGTGATGAAACCAGAGAAATAGTTTTGGTAACATGCCCCTGTTTATACTTTAGGTTGCTATGGATTGGAAAGTATGAGCTTTGTATATTAATAGGCTCTTTGGATGTCTCCTCTGTCATATGTGGATCTTAGCATTGTGCATAGATAGTCAAAAAAGGGAGATATAGTGCTGAATATAAATTACACCAATCTAAAATTGTAGATTTCTTGCATATTGGTATTCTGCCTATGCCTTTTAAAAGTAGTTTAACTCTTCATGTGTAAAATGAAGTCATGGTTTGAGTCAACTCAAAACATGAGTGCACAGCAACACAGAAATAGAGGATTGGAGGAATTATTTATCTGATTATAAATGTCTAAATTGTCATAAAATTCTCAAGTCCAAATCCAGCACGTACAGTGCTGGTAGGTGAAAGCACTGTAGCAGAGAATAAAGGTGGGCTCAGCACTTGAGATTTTAGAAGCTTACATGCATGAGTTCATTCTCACCAGGACCCAGCTTGGAGGCTGGACTACTGGATTGGACAGCATCTTGGAAATGTATGTGCCTGGGAAGGCAGAGCATATAATCTGAGACAGGGTTACTAGAGCAGTAGACAGTATTTAGCTGGAAATTATTCAGCATAGAGTACTTAGCTTGAACTTATGAGAAAGGACTAGGACAGAACGTTAGCCTTATAATTAAAGTAACAAAAGGAATACTGCTTTGACTCAGAGGGCAAATAAGATCTTAGGAGTTTCCTGTGGGGACACTCACCCTAAATTTCATAGCTAGTGATGATATCTAAAGAGCAGGATAGTAAACCAGCGACCTTGGCTGGCAGATTGAATTCTGACTCTCAGTGGGTGTTTGATCCAAGCTACAACAGACCAGACCAGGAAAGGGATGGTGGGAGGCTGAGGGTACTGATCTTCTTGCATATGTCAGGGATGGCACAGAAACCACAGCAGGAAAGAGTCTGTGGGCAAGTGGGGGCACCAGTAGGTTGAATGATGAAGACCTGATACAGAGGCAGAGAAAAAACAAGCCAAGATTGACAGATAACCTTTTCAATTGAAAGGAAGCTGCTGTTTAATGACTTACTCCCCTTCTTAAATTTTTAATTGCTTCACTGGAATGTGTTGAAACATTCCTGAATAACTATTTGGTGATTAGATTAGAGGATGGATGTGATCTAATTCTATAGGGATATGCATGTTGGGTGAAGAGATGACTTTTGATATGTGAATCTTTTATAGAAAATTTACATTCTATTCTGCATTAGAATTTTCTTCACCCTTAGAGTCACAGGTTGCTGTCTCTTACTGCAGTGTTGTCCTGGAAACACCAGAAGCACTGAGAAGCATGTGGCACCCTTTGTGGGCAGCTCCCCTCGGTGTGCTGCAATTCAATACAGCTCGGTGAGCTGTATTCAATCAAACTGTCAGAATGATGACAGCTCTGAGAAGGGGCCCATAAAGCTATTCATCAGGCTCTGAAACAGCTAGCACTTTACTTGTCTGGAGTTATTTACTAGTGGTTGATGATAATACAGTTGAGCAAGGCAGATGCTTATGAGGCATCTTGGCTCTCTATTTTGGTGAGAAGTTCATTTTGAAAGGGAGAGCTTTAAGTTCTTTAGTATATTCAAGTCTAGCCTTTATTGGTAAAACACAATAAAATGAAAAAAAAAAAAGGCATTTTTAGGAGAAGTATAGGCCATGCTGTTATAAAAGCTGAGATTCTGTACCAGTCCAAGTTCAGTCAGAAAAGCAGAATCAACAGTATACATATAGCATTATAACATGATGAGAAGAACTAATAGAAAGAAACACTTCTTAATCCTTGCTACTAATTAGATATATCTTTGGGTAAAGAACTTAAAATCTTCATCCTGAGTCGTCATCCATAAATACCAAGATTTGGCAAAGCATTTAAAAAAAATGTTTCTTTTTTGTTTTAGGTATATGTGATTCTTGTGTATATTAACTCTATCTTTCCACCAGGGTTTTGAAATCCCTGTAGGTCAGGCACCCTGACAAATTTTTCTAAATCTTTTTCAGAATGTAGAACACCCAGCATGGACTAGCAATCTATTTTAAGGAAGATATCCTTGAATAGAGATTTATAGAAGAATAATGCTGGGAAAGATTGAAGGCAAAAGGAGAAGAGGGTGGCAGAGGATGAGATGGTTAGATAGTATCACTGACTCAGTGGACATGAATTTGAGCAAACTTTGGTAGATAGTGAAAGCATATCTCAGATATGCAGATGACACCACCCTTAAGGCAGAAAGTGAAGAAGAACTAAAGAGCCTCTTGATGAAAGTGAAAGAGGAGAGTGAAAAAGTTGGCTTAAAGCTCAACATTCAGAAAACTAAGATCATGGAATCCTATCACTTCATAGCAAATAGATGGAGAAACAGTGGAAACAGTGGCAGACTTTGTTTTTTGTGGGGGCTCCAAAATCACTGCAGATGGTGATTGCAGCCATGAAATTAAAAGACGCTTATTCCTTGAAAGAAAAGTTATGACCAACCTAGACTGCATATTAAAAAGCAGAGGCATTACTTTGCCAACAAAGGTCCGCCTAGTCAAGGCTATGGTTTTTCCAGTAGTCATGTATGGTTGTGAGAGTTGGATTGTGAAGAAAGCTGAGAGTCGAAGAATTGATGCTTTTGAACTGTGGTGTTGGAGAAGACTCTTGAGAGTCCCTTGGACTGCAAGGAGATCCAAAAAATCTATTCTAAAGGAAATCAGTCTTGAATGTTCATTGGAAGGACTGATGTTGAAGCTGAAACTCCAAAGCTTTGGCCACCTGATGTAAAGAGCTGACTCATTGGAAAAGACTCTGATGCTGGGAAAGATTGAAGGCAGGAGGTGAAGGGGAAGACAGAGGATGAGATGATTGGATGGCATAACTGACTCAGTGGGCATAAGTTTGGGTAAACTCCGGGAGTTGGTGATGGACAGGGAGGCCTGGCGTGCTGCAGTCCATGGGATTGCAAAGAGTTGGACATGACTGAGTGACTGAACTAAACTGAACTGAAGGATAGGGAAGCCTGGCATGCTACAGTCCATGGAGTCTCAAAGAGTCAGATATGACTTAGCGACCAAACAACAATTGATAGTTACATCTACTGTCAGTTTATTGTGCCATTATTATGTAGACAATTAATAAATAGCATTTGATTAAATGTGATATTTTTAGATATGTTATAAATGGCTATAATATAGGTTTCTTGAAGAATCTTGCTTCTGTTGGCATGTTTGAAGCAAAAAAACCATTATACCTGGAAACTTGATTCTAAGTCCTAGTCAGTTTGAATTTCTCAATTTTTAATATATGAAATCTGTAACCCAAGCTTCTAAGGTTTGAATTTTAAAAAATCTACCATATACTTCAAATTTGGTTTTATCTAGTGAGAATAAAATATTGTGTACTTCTTTAGCTGATAGCCATCTGCTACAGAAACATTCAAATGTCAGCTCATCAGAATTTAAAAGGACTTCCTGAACAGAAGTTCACTGAAATTTAAGAAACTTTAATGAAACTTCTGTTACAAAATGATGCTGTCTTGGCTTTAGGCTAATCCCCTAAACACACCTACAAATTCATCTCACCAAATGTCTGCCACAGAGAAGGAGCTGGATCAGTTTTACAATTTTTATGGCAAAGGTTAAAATAAGTAATTTCCACAACAGCTGTCAACACACAGTCTGTCTTTAGAGGCTGCTTTCCCTAGAGAATTTTATTTCTTCAAATGTCATAATTAGAATTTCATCTCTAGTGACTACTCAAGGAAGTCTGGCAGCAGGAGACAGCATGGGTCACATTTTAATTACGAAAATGCATCCTTCCTGTCTAACGGGCCAGGAAGTTTTTGCTAGTCATGTCACAGGAGCTTCTATGCACTGGGAATAATTAACTGCACTTTTCAGTGGATAGCAGTTGTTTTCTTAAAATTCAGCAAGATTTATCAGAGCATTAACAGATTTCTCTGTCCTACCAAAAAACCAGTAGGGTGCAAAGAAGTAGATTTCCAGGCATTTAGAGCAATGAGTTGTATTCGTGCACTTACATTATTTATGGTGAATGCGTATCAACAGGAGGGCACTTTCATTTCTTTCTTTCATTAAACAAACATTTATTGACTATCCAGTTTGTTGTTGATCACTGAACTTACAGTTGGGGAAACAAATTTGAACAACACTTTTTCCATAGTAGAGATGTACCTGATTTATTGGTCATAAATTGTTATTAAAAGTGATATAATAGAGTTATATACATGGTGCTTTGAGGACATCAAGAAAGAAGTAATTAATTCTATTTAGAGAGATCAGGAAAGATGGGGCAGGAAACATGATATCTCAGCTGAGCTGTAAAGGATGTGCAGGAAGGAGTTTGATAGATTGACAATGGAGGGGAGGGAATTCCTGACAGATGGAACTGTGTCTGTAGAAAAAAAGGTTATTTGGAGGCATCTGTAATCAGTTCAGTGAGGTGCTGATGCAGAATGCTTTTGAATAAGCCGTATTAATAGAAGACAGGCGTACAGTACAGGACTAGAGTGTATTGGATGCAGGCAGAAATGTAGACACTACGGACAAGGCATTTGTCTTCACAAGAGGGTTATAGGTTATGGGTATGCCTAGATACTGAGTCCCTCAGCTCCCAGAACAGCCAGACAGGATTTTTCAATATCTTTGTCCTATTATCCCAGTTGCCTAAGAAAGTCTATCATTTGCCTTTTCAATGATGTGAAAAAGATCAGTGCATCCATATAATGAGTTACTAGTTAATAATAAGAAGAAATGAACCAATGAGAAGTGCAACAAAGTGGACAAATCCCAAAAGCATTCTGCTAAGTGAAATAAGCCCAGGAGAAATACTATACAATGCTTCCATTTATATAAAATTCTAGAATAGGCAAAACTATAATGATAGAAAGAAAATTGGCAGCTGCCAGGAGCCAGAAGTTGGGCAGAAGATACTGACTAAGAAGAGGCATGGAGGCACTTTTTGGAGCAATGGAAATGACCGTTTCATGGTTGTGGTGGTGGCTACAAGACTCATCAAACTATACAGTTAAAATCTGTGTTTTGCTGTTTATAAATTATAGTTTAAAAAAGCTGGCAACAAGTGTGAGGCACAGCAGAGACTTTGGTCCTAATGAGTTAACTGCAAAGGTACTAAAACCCTATTTATTAGGAAGCAAAAGACTTCCTAATAAAAATGTCTAGGGTGAGACCACTAAATGGGTCTCCTCAAGCATCTGAAGACTGAAAACCATGTTAGCTGACACTGAGTTAGCTGAGTAAGAAATTAGGAGGAGGGTGGAGGAAGGAGTTATTATTTTCTCCTTAAATATACATTGTTGACTTTAAATTACAAGTACAATGATAAATGGGTTTCCCAAGTGGTTCAGTGTAGAGAATCTACTTGCCAATGCAAGAGTCACAGGGGATGAAGGCTTGATCCCTGGGTTGGGAAGATCCTCTGGAGGAGGCAATGACAACACTCCAGTATTCTTGCCTGGAGAAACCCATGGACAGAGAGGCAGTTGCAAAGAGTCAGACACGGCTGAGCACCTGAGTATCTACCCACAATGATAAATAAATAATAATTGATTTTTATAAAGTGTTTCTTATCTTCCAGAGATATCTTTAAAAGCTTTATAAATATTAATTCATTTAATTCTCATGACAAGTCTGTGAGTAAATAATCTTATTATTATTCCCATTTGTTGTATGAGAAAACTGAAGCAAACAGAGGTTAATTAACTTTATAAGTTAACTTATAAGTTAACTTTATAAAATACTAGTTCTTATATTAGTTAGTATAAGAGACTTGAAGTCAGGCAGTCTACTTCAGAATCTGTGTACTTAACCACAAAGGAATTATATTTGAATTTAAGTTCTTCCAGAAACTTAATTAATGAGAGGCGTTTATATGCAACTTTAGGATATCTTGAGCTTCCCAGGTTGCACTATGGTGAAAAACCTGCCTGCCACTGCTGGAGACATAAGAGACGTAGGTTCAATTCCTGGGTTGGGAAGATCCGCTGGAGAAGGGTATGACAACCTACTTCAGTATTCTTTCCTGGAGAATCCCATGAAGAGAGGAGCCTGGCAGGTTACAGTCCATAGGGTCACAAAAAGTCAGACACAACTGAAGTGACTAAGCATGAATGAAGGATATCTTGATGCTGTTGTATTTTATTATTGGAGTATATTGTGATTTATTTCGCTGAAGAGTCCCTGATATCTTTGTGTCCAGACATAATTAAGAGTTGGGAGTGAATTTTCAGCTTTACATATAGCATGACATTGGAGTTAGCATATGCTTGATATTATAGAAGTGGTTACAAGAAGGTGGAAACAAGGCTTTCCTTATCCTTCCTAAGGAAGATAGCCACAGTCATGTATATCACAGGTTTCATGAATAAACTCAATGGATTAGATGAAAAATCACTGGGGAGTTTTAGGGGGTATACTATAATATACTACACATATTTCCCATGTGCTTGAAACTCTACTAAAGTAATTTTGGAATGAGTTCTTAGATTATTGGGTGATACCAATGGTGCATATTTCCTAACTGAGTGGAGACTATTTATAAGCACTGGGAATCTGATCTCTCTTCCTCAATTTAAAATTTTGCACCAGTACACAGAAGAAATCCTCAGTAGTTGTTTATGTCTGCCCTGAAAACAAAACTTTTCCTCAGTTAAGATGTCCCAAGGTGTAGGCTGGGAGAGTGAGAAGAGAGTATTAGTAAGCCAATGTGCTCATGTCCTTTAGTCATTGTCTCTAAGCTATCCTTTATCAGTAATAGAACTCCTATTCTGATACTGATCTGTCTTACTTCTGTGTGTATTTCTAAACTGGTTCAGAATTAGATGGTAGAAAGAATGGTGTTATTAAAGGACCTAACAACAGCCAACAGTGCTGATGCAATTCTTTTTGTTTTTCAATCACAGTGAAGGAGAAGGAAGGGGCAATATTGGAAATAGGGCCATATGAAGATTAGGACAATACAGGTAAGAAAAATAGAGCCAAGACTAGCAAAACCAGAGCCTATCAGTCTTTTACTTTTCTTCATTCATTGCAAATAACTTTGTTCCTTTCTTCCCACCATTGTCAACATGCACAAACATTACCTAACAATTCACCCCATCCCACCAAACAACAAGACTTTCTGCCTACTAATACTTTCTGCCACAGCTTTTACATTTGTTTTATTAAAGCTTGGTGCCCAAAGACCACCAAAAGCAGGTTTTTAGTAAAACATGTTTAGGTTTACTAACTTGCTGTAGCAAGGAAAACTGTATCCTACAGGAATAATAATAATCCTAGTGAAATGAAACTTGGATGGTCTTGTACAGGGTTTGGGTTTACACTGGGTGATTTAGTATCTGTTTTTTATTAGAGTTTCAAAAAGGAGGCTATTTGGTCACTGGATATCTTATTAATTTAAATTTAGGAGGTGGGAGATATAAAGCAGGGCTGTCATTGGTAAAGAAGCGTTAGTCACTCACATTAGTTTTAAAGAAGAGTGTGGTTGCACAGTGTCGTCGTTTATGTTTGTTTCACTAGGGTCACAAAATAACCACAAAATAACAAAATCCTGAGAAATCTGCATGCAGGTCAAGAAGCAACAGTTAGAACTGGACATGGAACAACAGACTGCTTCCAAATCTGGAAAGGAGTACATCAAAGCTGTATATTGTCGCCGGGCTTATTTAACTTATACGCAGAGTACATCATGAGAAACGCTGGGCTGGAAGAAGCACAAGCTGGAATCAAGATTGCCAGGACAAATATCAATAACCTCAGATATGCAGATGACACCACCCTATGGCAGAAAGTGAAGAAGAACTAAAGAGCCTCTTGATGAAAGTGAAAGAGGAGACTGAAAAAGTTGGCTTAAAACTCAACATTCAGAAAACTAAGATCATGGCTTCTGGTCCCATCACTTCATGGCAAATAGATGCGGAAACAATGGAAACAGTGACAGACTTTTTTTCGGGGGGGGGGCGGAGGTTAGAAAATCACTGCAGATGGTGATTGCAGCCATGAAATTAAAAGACACTTGCTCCTTGGAAGAAAAGTTATGACCAACCTAGACAAAATATTAAAAAGCAGAGACATTACTTTGTCAATAAAGTTCCATCTAGTCAAAGCTTTGGCTTTTCCAGCAGTCATGTATGGATGTGAGAGTTGGAATATAAAGAAAGCTGAGCATGGAATAATTGATGCTTTTGAACTGTGGTGTTGGAAAAGACTCTTGGGAGTCCCTTGGACAGCAAGGAGATCCAACCAGTCCATCCTAAAGGAAATCAGTCCTGAATAATCACTGGAAGGACTGATGCTGAAGCTGAAACTCCAATACTCTGGCCACCTGATGTGAAGAACTGACTCATTGGAAAAGACCCTGATTCTGGGAAAGATTGAAGGTGGGAGGAGAAGGGGACGACAGAGGATGAGATGGTTGGATGGCATCACTGATCAATGGACATTAGTTTGAGTAAGCTCTGGAGTTGGTGATGGACAGGGAAGCCTGGTGTACTGCAGTTCATGGGGTCGCAAAGAGTTGGACACAATTGAGTAACTGAACTAAACTGAAGTGAACAAAATATCTGATGTTGTTGATATTCTGTGAAATTGTCCTGGCTGTTGGTTGCCAAGCCAGCCAACAGCTGTCAGCTTATCACAGATTGTTTTGCATTTTGTTTTTTTTACCCTTCTTTCTCTGTTTCATATATCCATTAACTCACAAGGCTGTCTAAGGCAGCTTGAAAGTTTCTTTTCAGAAGAGAAAAAAAAAAAAAAAAACAATTTGTATTCGTTACCATCTTATCAACCATGACTGAATTTTAGAGTAGAAATCCTGAGAAAAAGAGAAAAAAATTTCCCCTTTTAACATGCTATTTATCCATAAAAATGGAAGTTTAGTGACTGTATATGCATATAACTAATTTATCAGAAATACAAATTCTATTTATGCAAGTGTTTATAGCTGTATTACAGTAGTAGTCACAAATAAGACCAAGTTATTTGATGTAAACAAACATATTGCCAAAGTTTCATATGTATAGTTTGGTTGTGTTAAGCTGGCTGTAATTAAGCTTTTAAAGACATAAAAAATAATGCAAGGAAAAGATTACATAAAAGATATCAGTAGATTGAGGTATTTTAGTTCACTTTTTCATAGATGGAACATTAACAGTTGAAGAAATTATTTTACTTCAAGCATAATAAAGCACAGCTTCAAATGAAAATTTCATTAGGTTTATCTCTAATAGCAGATTGAGCGCACTGGATATATGTTTTGTATACATAAACCTAATGTAGAATTTTCAGTAGTTCACTAATTCTCTTTGAAGAAAATTAAATTTTTTAAAATATAAATTCCTTTATAGAATTGGCTTTCTGGTTTAGACTTTGTATTTATCTATTTGAAAGTATATTGTTACTCCCTTTACCTATATATTCCTATAGAAATGGTTGTGGGTGTAATCTTCTTCTTAAAAGTACATTTTGGCCATTTTCCTGCTTTCTCATGCATTAACACATCTATCTATGAAGGAAAATCTACCTATGAATGGATGTTCCAGAGAAAGAGCCAATGGTGAACAAACTGATCAAGTTTCACTACATTTGATCAGGATAAATTATTTTTTTCTCCACACATTTTTTATTCATAGTCCCTGAACTGTGCCTCTGAACAATGCTGTCCTTATTTCTCATCATCTCATGTAAGGGAATGAGTCACAGAGACCAGTATGGGAGAAATGGTGGAAATGGTGGAGGAAAGGAGAGCAATGAGAACAGAAGACTAATACCAGAGTCTTTTCCCTGGTTTTGTCCAGGCACAACTGTGACTAGGAAATAACCTTTGAAATATATAAACGGAAGCCTCTGAGCATCTTTTTTCCAGTTGAAATGACCAGAATTGAGGGATTACTACTAACTGAATTCCGGACATTATTTGTATGGTACCAGATTAGTGTACACTTTATGTTTTAGGATCCAATTCAGATACCATGTTACATTTTCCCAGTCTCCTCTAGTCTATGAGAGTTTCTCTCTTCCCTAGTTTTTGTGACCTTCACAGTATTCAAGATTGCTGCTGCTGCTGCTAAGTAGCTTCAGTCGTGTCTGACTCTGTGTGACCCCATGGACGGCAACCCATCAGGCTCCCCTGTCCCTGGGATTCTCCAGGCAAGAACACTGGAGTGGGTTGCCATTGCCTTCTCCAATGCATGAAAGTGAAAAAATAAAGTGAAGTCACTCAGTCGTGTCTGACTCCTAGCGACCCCATGGACTGCAGCCCACCAGGCCCCTCCGTCCATGGGATTTTCCAGGCAAGAGTACTGGAGTGGGTTACCATTTTGAATGTCCCCTAGTTTGTATTTTCCCGATATTTTTCTCATGATTAGACTTGGGTTAAGAATTTGGAGGAAAAAGAAAAAACAACAACAACAACAACTCAGAGATGTAGTGTTCTTCTATTACATGATAGGGGAGTATATATTGATGTGACTAAAATGATGATGTCAATCTTCATGACTTGGTTGAATCAAGTATCTGTGTTTGTTAGGTTTCTCCACTGAAAGTTGTTATTTCTTCTCTCTTTATTCTGTTCTTTTGGAAGACAGCCACCTTTTGGAAGTCTAGCCCACCCTTAGGGTAAGTGTAGTATTTAAGTTCCACTCCTAGAGGAGTGAATTTCTGCATATATTATTTTGGAATTCTTACGTAAGGAAGATGAATTTCTGCTCCATTTATTTATTTAGTCATTTTTTTATGCCAGCAAAGATTCATGGATATTATTTTACATTTTGTGGTATAATCCAATATTACATTACTTATTGCACAAATTCCAGTTTTGGCCATTAGATGCTCTTCCAGGTTTGATCCTGTGTTCCTTTAATATGTCTCAGATTTTTGTTTTGTTTTGTTTTTTAGCACTTCTCGTACTACAAGATGACCTATGACCTACACTCACCTTTTATTTTCCCTGGTCCAGTCCTAGAATTGGCTTTTTTCCCTAAGCAAAACTATTTCATTTTACTGTAGGATGGTATCTGGCAACAAATATATGGATATTAGGAATGTTTTTTGGTACTGGTATCAACTCTAGGCATCTCAACTTACATTGAGAAAAAATTGAAATTATATAATCTTGTGTAAACTTTTACTTCAGATAAATCTTATTTACTTACTTTTAAATATAATACACTCATATGGTTTAATATTAAAATCTCTTTTGTCAGCCATACATTTTATCTCCCTTAGAGACAACCAATATTATAATATCTTAAATTTGCTCTCAGTGGTATTCTGTGGTTAGACATATATGTATTCTTTCCCTAATACACTTATATACAAAGTCAGCATACCATACATACTGTCCTCTGCCTTGATTTTCTTTCACTCACCAATATATCTTAGAGAGTTTGTTTTTAATGAAGTACTTCCTCAATCTTTTTAATGGCTATACTGCTTTTCATTGTATGGATACATGTACAATAATTTAAGTAATCCTCTATTAATAAATATTTATATTGCTTCTATTCTTTTATTATTATAATAAATTCTGCAATATAAATCTTATACATATGTAATTTCTTACATAGCTGAAAATATCGGTAGAATAAAAGAAAATTAGAAACAAAATTGTTAGGTAAAATGGTATATATACTTATCATCTTAATAGATATTTTTTCTATAAATGTTTAACAATTTATATACTTTCACTGATCTTCAGAGAATTTCTGTTTCTCCACACTCTAATACATTAATGTACTTTTGCCAACCTGAAAAATTGCATCTCAGTGTAGTTTTTATTTGCATTTCTTCTAATATGAATAAGAATAAACTTTTTTTTAATCATGTTTAAGATTGATGTTTTTGAACTGTGGTACTGGAGGAGACTCTTCAAAGTCCCTTGGATAGCAAGGAGATAAAACCAGTCAATCCTAAAGGAAATCAACCCTGACTAATCATTGGAAGGACTGGTGTTAAAGCTGAAGCTCCAATACTTCGGCCACCTGTTGTGAAGAACTGACTCATTGGAAAAGACGCTGATCCTGGGAAAGATTGAAGGTAGGAGGAGAAGGGGACAACAGAGGATGAGATGATTGGATGGCATCACTTGCTCAATGGATATGAATTTGAGCAAACTCTGGGAGATAGTAAAGGACAGGGAAGCCTGGCAGTTCATGGGGTCACAGATTGGATACAACTTAGCAATTGAACAGCAGCAACAACAGGATTGAAGGAGAGCAGAATTTGTACCCTTCAAAATGCCTCTTTGGCATAAGATTATTTGGGGTTGGTTATTTTTATGAAAGTCCAGACCCATGAGAAGTTCTGAAAATCCATTAAAAGTTACCCTTTTGTAAGAGAAACTTGTATTTATAAGGAAAAACTCCATTTGTGTGGGTATATCCCTTTCTGTGCCGAGAAGAATGACTAAGTCTTTAGAAACTTATCAATGGAGAAGCCAAAGACATATCTGCCTAATAACACATAGCCTTGCTGATTGTGATTTTCAACACCTTTTGTCTTTAGCTGGAGGCGGTGTGTAAGGTGGTGGTTCAGACCATTTCTGGGAGTTGCTCAGTTTTCCTAAGTACACAGGGGATATTCATTCATGTACACAGGGGATATGCATATAATTAAACTTCTGTCTGTTTTTCTCCTGCTAATCTGTCTTTTATTACAGGAGTGGAGGTCTCAGTTATAAACAACAATTTATTAATAAACAAAACCTCAATTAGATACAGTTGGGAGACCAGAGAGGGGAGATCCCATGCACAGTGATGAAAGCAGAGCCCAAGAGGAAGAAGACAGACTCCTTTTCTTTTGCAAGAACTGGGCCAATGAAAAACCAAGGGCTCTTTGTGGACTGCAGCCCTCACAATTTCCTCTTCCTTCCATAAAAGTGCTCTCCTTCCCTTGCAGTGCAGGGGCTTGTATGTAGCTTGCCATGTTTGCAGACCCCAAATTCTCTGTTGATTCAAAATTAAATTTTTTTTTTTCTGAAGAAATATTTGGCAGTCTGTTTGTTTTAAATCAACATTTTGGTGGCCTGCACAGGGACTAGAGAAGCTTCAAGGCTGTTGAACAAAATAGGTGAGGTACCCACAATAGAGTTTATTGTTGTTCACTGCTTTCTCACTAACCCCAGTGTTTGAAAGTATGTCTTCTGGGTCTGAGATCATGCCCTTCCTGTATTTGAAGCTCTCTAGGCTTTATTTGGGATCTATTTAAAGGTTTCATCTGTTGGTTAAGGCCTTGTTCTGTATGTGAGTATTCATTTGGCACTTTGGTCTGGTTTTGAGGTCAGACACTTTTACTGAAGCTGGCTAACCTCAATCCATTCCTCCAGGATCACAGGTTGTTTCTTTGAAACAGTGTTGGGTTTTTCAGCATTCAGCTGATTTCTTTGGAAGACTGTCCTCTGGAGACTGGCTAGAAAACATCTTTGGCCTGGCTCCTCTGGGACCGAGCAGTCTTCTGAAGACTGGTTGGGATTGACTTGCAAGTTGTTTGAACTGAGCTATTTGGGCTGTAAACCATTTAAGATGTTTGAAAATTGTTCTTTACTCCAGTAAAAATATCCCTCAAAAGTAAAATCCCATTATCTGAGTATTTTGAGGCTGCCCCCCATAGCGTCTCTGGCAGATTTGATTTTAAGTTTAAAAATCAAGTTTCTCTCTCATGCTTCTAACTAAATGGACCAACCTGACCAAAGGTTATTTAGAATATCAGTGGCCATTATGGGGAAATTTTGTATTTCCCAAACTAATTTCCTTAAAACCAAATTGGACTAAAACAGCTCAAACATTTTCAAAACTGAGTGAAATGCTTATTTTGATTGATATTTTGAAACTTCCCAGTGTTACCAGCAGTATAAAATTGCTTCTCTGCAAAGATTTTAAAATTATATAAAATGATTGAAGAAAGATAAAATGGCTTCTGAAGCCTCAGGCCCTGCCTCTGTTGCCATCTTGTCTTCTGTGGCTTTTTGTAGCCAGATTCTGCTTTCTGTTCCATTTTCCTCCTTCTCTTCTATGTAGCTTACATCTCCACTAGGCCTTCAGTTTCTCCATTCAGCTTCTACTGCCAAGTTCCTCCTTTGCTCCAAAATGCTCCCCACAGCCATTTCCTCTGAATTGTCAGAACCTGTCACTTTAAAACTAAGCTATCTGAGAATCAAGAGGCTCTAAACTTAATTTCTTATACTCTCTGGATTAAACTGTGACCCATAGTCAAAGATTTTCCCATAGCAACTGAAGAGCCTTAAGGTTTGGTGAGGAATTTAATGGAGTCATTCAAATTTTTCAACTCGGTTTCTCTTATGGGTATCAGCTAGTTCATATGCTGGTACCTAAGGGTAGACTCAGCACTGAGTGAAAACCACTAATTGGGAAAGTCCTTAATGGTCTCTAGAATTACAAGCAGGAGACCAGCCCACTATTTTACTGTATGATCAGTCTCAGGCAATACAGCCAACTTGACTGAATAATTCCTAGGGACTTTTCAAAGTCAGTTGATTGGAAGAAATTTCAGACTTGCATGCAAACATCTGACAAACCTGATCATGATTATAAAAATCAACTTCTGATTATTTTTAAAGAAAATTCTGATGTTCCTTAAGATGTCGATTCCACCTGAACAGCTGAACTGAGACATTTATCTTCTAGTAAAAAGAACCAGCATGGAATGGGAAGCTGTGTCTGCTCCAGATTTAGTCAGTCTGGCAAACCAGCTCTCTCACACTGCAGATGAGTCACCTCAGCATTATCTTCAAATAAAACTCCTGCAAATAAAGTCTTCTAAATGAAACCCAAATCCTCCTAGTTTCCGTTATCACTGCAGAGAGCCAGAACACCACTTTAGGCAACTTCTGCCCTCTAATCAGTCTTTCCAAAGTCCTTCTAATTCTCAGTGACAGGGCTCCTAGGACCTACAGGGAATCTTTTCAATCCTCCCTCTTAATTGGCTTAGAGAAACACTTATCAATATTAAGGATGAAACTTTTCTAGTCCTAGTGACACTAGAGTCACATTCTTCATGCTCAGTGTCACTACTATAAAATAGCCCCAGCCTTGCAGTGCTGCTGCTGCTGCTGCTAAGTCTCTTCAGTCGTGTCCGACTCAGTGGGACCCCATAGACGGCAGCCCACCAGGCTCCCCCGTCCCTGGGATTCTCCAGGCAAGAACACTGGAGTGGGTTGCCATTTCCTTCTCCAATGCATGAAAGTGAAAAGGGAAAGTGAAGTCGCTCAGTCAGGTCTGACTCTTAGCGACCCCATGGACTGCAGCCCGCTAGGTTCCTCCATCCATGGGATTTTCTAGGCAAAAGTACTGGAGTGGGGTGCCATTGCCTTCTCCTAAAACAGTTCAAACAGTAGGGATGCCTAATGTACCTCAGAAGTTTCTGTCTCTGAATCTACTCCTTTTAAGTCAGGCCCTTTGAAAGACACACATGCTTTTCTCCTCAGTTCCTCTCTCCCATCCATTTATTAGGCTGAGTCTTCTCAGAGAAGTATCATGCTGGAATTTCTCCCAAAGGGGGGATAAAATTCTAGAAACTGACAATATCAAAGTAATCTACCAAGTAAATTAAATGACCTTTGACACCTTTTATTTGTTCCATCTCTGAGAGTACTAGAGCAGATTCTGGAAATATTGATGATTTGTCCTTATGGAATCATCTACCACCTTCTTTACAGACAAAATCTCCCACTGATATTGATGAAATTCACAGAGTAACTCCCATCAAAATTCTAAGAGACGTCTCAAAATCTCTTCTTAGAATTCATCAGTATGGTATAAGCAAAGAAGCCTTTCAGAGAAGAAAATCCACAATAGAAGAGTGCAAAGCTCAAGGCCTCATTATTTCTTATACCAGCCCCTGTATCACTTCCATTTTAGCAATAAGAAAACCTAATGACTGATGGCAGAGGTTTGTCCATGACAATAAACAACACTGTTATCCCCGGACATCTTTTGTTCCTAACCATCACACATTACTAACATCCATTCCCACTGGAAGTAAATTATTTACTGTAATTGATTTACTCAGTACATTATTTGGTACTATAGTTGATGAAGCTAGCCAATACCCTTTTGGCTTCCCTTAGGAAACACTTACCTGGACAGTAATGTCTCAGGGTTATACAGAAAGGCCTTATTTTTCACAAATCCTGAAGGCTGATCTAGAAGATAAAAAGTTCCCTAGGGTTTCTACATTGTTGCAAATGTGGATAATTTCCTTTTTGTCTTCTTCTTAATCAAACCTCCTCAGGAAAACAGCAGCCTTAAAGGGGCATAAGATCACCAAAGAAAAATTGCAATTTTTACTAACCCAGATTAGATATTTAGGGCACCTGATATCAGAACCAGGGCTACGCCTAGGTTGGGAGAGTGTGTAATTTCCTCAGTTCTGTCTTCCGCAGCAAAAATTTGAAGTGACTGAGGGCCAGTGTTATAGCTCAATTTTATTGGCAAGCAAAGGAAAATACATCCTCAAGCTGTAAGGGCAGGCTGACCCAAAAGATGAGAAAGGAAGAGAAGCACCCAGATTTTGGCTCCTCTTTTTATATGTTTTTCCTCCTCCCCTTGAGCCTGCCCTATGTAATTGGGCTAGCCAGGAGGGCTGTTTTTTTTTTTTTTTTTTTACCTGAGGTCCTCACTCTGGTCCTTGGACTTTTCTTTGTTCTATTTTTGCGGGCTTTTCCCTTGTTTGTCTTTTAGCCATCGCCATGATGGACTCCTTTTTCCTATTCTAACTATCTAAGACCTAGATCCGGGTAGACTTTATGATGTCCTAAGTTTCCCAAAACCCAAAGCTAAGAAACAACTTCAAAGCTTTCTCAGGCTAATTGTTTATTGTCAAAACTGGATTCCAAATTTCTCTCTTATGGCCAGGCCTCTATACATTTTACTCAACAATAACAACCCCAACCCAATTTTATAGGGAGAACCAGATAACATAGCCTTCAAAGTCTTATTCTGATGAATCCACCTGCCCTTGTGTCAGTTGCTCAGTAGTGTCCAACTCTGTGACCACAAAGGCTATAACCTGCTGGGCTTCTCTGTCCATAAGATCTGTCAGGCAAGAATACTGAGCTGGGTTGCAATTTCCTTCTCCAAGGGAGCTTCCTGACCCAGGGATTGAACCCATATCTCCTACATTGGCAGACAGATTCTTTGCCTGTTGAACCATCAAGGAAACCCTCGGGCATCCCAATTATCAGAGTCCCTATTTTACTTTCTGTACATGAAAAGGAAAGAAATGTTCTTGGGGTACTAACCGCAAAACACAGGAACTTCCCTGATACCTGCCATAGGGTATTAAGGCCAGCAACTGGACCCTGAGGCATGAAATACCCCACTTGTCTTAGAGCCATTATGGCCAGTGCCCTTTTGGTGAAAGGTCACTGAGAAAATTGTTCTGGGATCCCTGTTAACCACTTTTTACCTCATGCATTAGAAATTCACTTGATTTCTCATCACATTCAATATTTCTCAGCCAGTTGCCTTACCCGCTATGAAGTTCACATAACTCTTAAGTTGTAATAACTTTAACCCAGATATCCTTCTCCCCTCTATTACAAACAAAGTACCTCATGAGTGTTTAACACTGACAATGACCTCCTGACCACAGGGTGATCAATAGGAAACTCCACTGGGTAAGGCTGATATCTCATTATTCACTGATGGTTCTTAATTAAAGGAAGGCAATGCCAAATATTGCTTGGATGTGTGATTACATGTTCTATTGACATTGTTGAGGCAACATCTTAACCTATGGCTTCACAGCCTTACAGGCTGAATTATACACTTTGACAAAGGTTTGTACTTTAGCCAAGGTCAAGACTTCAAGTATTTTTACTGATATTAAATTTTGGCATAGCTCATGATTTTGAAATATTTTGGAAGTAATGTGGCATCCTTACTTCCGGTGGAAATAAAATTAAACTGGCCCATATGTTCAGGAATTACTGAAATAAATACTTTTACCTGACACTCTAGCTATTATTAAGATTTCAGGGCATTCTGAATTTGACCTTTTGAAAACTAAAAGAAATCACCTTGTTGATAGTTCTGCATGAAATGCCACTCTTAAAGGGACCAACAGCCATTAAACCTCTGTCATGGTTCAAAGGGATGCTTCGTCAAATGATAATGTAGAAAAACTGGCTAAGGAAGCCCAACAACTGATCTCAGAAAAGGAGAAAAAAAAATCATTGGAAATTCAGTAGTTGTTGGTTTAATGAAAAGAGAAAGTTCTGGTTTGGACCAAATGATGACCCGGTCATATCAGAGACTCTAAAGCACATGCCTTAAGCCACTGGTCTACAAAATGATTGCATTCATTCCTTAATATTGGTGAAAAACATTAATAATACCACAAAGAGTGCCCACCTCACTTATCCTGAGTACAAGTCAGGGAAGCCTGATCATACTGCTCCTAGGCTTAAACTGCCTAATGGACCACTTGAGGTCTAGAAAATGGATTTCACACAACCTTCTCCTCTATTAGATATAGATATGTTTTAGACAGAGTGTTCATGTTTTCACACTGTGCTGATGACTTCCCTGAAAGACAGGTATTGCCTCTTCTGTGGCTAAAGTTTTCTTAGGAAAAGATTGACCCTACCTGGAGAACCTCCACTTGATCTTCATTGATTGTTATAGTAATTGAAGAAATAATTTTACTGACCAGGTGCTTCAAGAAGTCTGTGTTATTTGGCCGATTCTCAATACTTTCACTGTGCTTACCATACTTAACCCACTAGTTTAATCAAATGCACTAATTTTAGTATTAAGACTCATACAGCACTTCAGTTCAGTCGCTCAGTCGTGTCTGAATCTTTGCGACCCCATGAACAGCAGCACACAAGGCCTCCCTGTTCAAAACCAACTCCCAGAGTTTACCCAAATTCATGTTCACTGGGTCGGTAATGCCATCCAACCATCTCATCCTCTCTAGTCCCTTTCTCCTTCTGCCCTCAATCTTTCCTAGCATCAGGGTCTTTTCAAATGAGTCAACTTTTCACATCAGATGGCCAAAGTATTGGAGTTTCAGCTTTAGCCTCAGTCCTTCCAATGAACACCCAGGACTGATCTCCTTTAGGATGGACTTGTTGGATCTCCTGGCAGTCCAAAGGACTCTCAAGAGTCTTCCCAACACCACAGTTCAAAAGCATCAGTTGTTTGGTGCTCAGTTTTATTTATAGTCCACCTCTCACATCCATACATGACTACTGGAAAAACCATAGCCTTGACTAGATGGACCTTTGTTGACAAAGTAATGTCTCAGCTTTTTAATATGCTGTGTAGATTGATCATAACTTTCCCTCCAAGGAGTAAATGTCTTTTAATTTCATGGCTGCAGTCACCATCTGCAGTGATTTTGGAGCCTAGAAAAATAAAGTCGGCCACGTTCCCACTGTTTCCCCATCTATTTGCCATGAAGTGATAGGACCAGATGCCATGATCTTAGTTTTCTGAATGCTGAGCTTTAAGCCAACTTTTTCACTCTCTTCTTCCACTTTCATCAAAAGGCTCTTTAGTTCTTCTTCACTTTCTGCCATAAGGGTGGTGTCATCTGTATATCTGAAGTTATTAATATTTCTACCGGCAATCTTGTTTCCAGCTTGTACTTCATCCAGCCCAGCATTTCTTATGATGTATTCTGTATATAAGTTAAATAAGCAGGGTGACAATATACAGCCTTGACGTACTCCTTTTCCTATTTGGAACCACGCTGTTGTTCCATGTCCAGTTCTAACTCTTGCTTCTTGATCTGCATACAGGTTTCTCAAGAGGCAGGTCAAGTGGTCTGGTATTCCCATCTCTTTCAGAATTTTCCACAGTTTATTGTGATCCACACAGTCAAAGGCTTTGGCATAGTCAGTAAAGCAGAAATAGATGTTTTTCTGGAAATGTCTTGCTTTTTTGATGATCCAGGAGATGTTAGATTTGACCTCTGGTTCCTCTGCCTTTTCTAAAACATCTGGAAGTTTATGGTTCATATATTGCTGAAGCCTGGCTTGGAGAATTTTGAGCATTATTTTACTAGCATGTGAGATGGATGCAATTGTGTGGTAGTTTGAGCATTCTTTTTTTTTTTATTTTTAATCTTTACATAAATGTATTAGTTTTGCCAAATATCAAAATGAATCCACCACAGGTATACATGTGTTTGCCATCCTGAACCCTCCTCCCTCCTCCCTCCCCATACCATCCCTCTGGGTCTTCCCAGTGCACTAGCCCCAAGCATCCAGTATCGTGCATCAAACCTGGACTGGCATTGAGCATTCTTTGGCATTGCCTTTCTTTGGGATTGGAATGAAAACTGACCTTTTCCAGTCCTGTGGCCACTGCTGAGTTTTCCAAATTTGCTGGCATATTGAGTGCAACACTTTCACAGCATCATCTTTCAGGATTTGAAATAGCTCAACTGGAATTCCATCACCTCCACTAGCTTTGTTTGTAATGATGCTTCATAAGGCCCACTTGACTTCACATTCCAGGATGTATGGCTCTAGGTGAGTGTGAGATCACACCATCATGATTATCTGGGTTGTGAAGATGTTTTTTGTACAATTTTTCTGTGTGTTCTTGCCACCTCTTCTTAATATCTACTGCTTCTGTTAGGTCCATACCATTTCTGTCCTTTATTGAGCCTATCTTTGCATGAAATGTTCCCTTGGTATCTCTAATTTTCTTGAAGAGATTTCTAGTCTTTCCCATTCTATTGTTTTCCTCTATTTCTTCATACTGATCACTGAGGAAGGCTTTCTTATTTCTCCTTGCTATTCTTTGGAACTCTATATTCTTGTGGGTATATCTTTCCTTTTCTCCTTTGCTTTTTGCTTCTCTTCTTTTCAGCAGCTGAGATTTAGAAAGATGGACTCCTGTCTCCTGTACAATGTCATGAACTTCTGTCCATAGTTCATCAGGGACTCTGTCTATCAGATCTAGTCCCTTAAATCTATTTCTCACTTCCACTGTATAATCATAAGGGATTTGATTTAGGTCATACCTGAATGGTCTAGTGGTTTTCCCTACTTTCTTCAATTAAGTCTCAATTTGGCAATAAGGAGTTCGTGATCTGAGCCACAGTCAGCTCCCAGTCTTGTTTTTGCTGACTGTATAGTTTCTCCATCTTTGGCTGCAAAGAATATAATCAATATGATTTTGATGTTGGCCATCTGGTGATGTTCATGTGTAGAGTCTTCTCTTGTGTTGTTGGAAGTGGGTGCTTGTTACGACCAGTGCATTATCTTGGCAGAACTCTATTAGCGTTTGGCCTGCTTCATTCTGTACTCTAAGGCCAAATTTGCCTGTTACTCCAGGTGTTTTTGATTTCCTACTTTTGCATTCCAGTCCCCTATAATGAAAAGGACACCTTTTTGGCGTGTTAGTTCTAGAAGGTCTTGTAGGTCTTCATAGAACTGTTCAATTTCAGCTTCTTCAGCATTACTGGTCAGGGCATAGACTTGGATTATTGTGATATTGAATGGTTTACCTTGGAAACGAACAGAGATCATTCTGTCATTTTTGAGATTGCATCCAAGTACTGCATTTTGGACTCTTTTGTTGACTATGATGGCTACTCCATTTCTTCTAAGGGACTCCTGCCTACAGTAGTAGATACAATGGTCATCTGAATTAAATTCACCCATTCCAGTCCATCTTAGTTCGCTGATTCCTAGAATGTTGATTTTCACTCTTGCCATCTCCTGTTTGACCACTTGCAATTTGCCTTGATTCATGGATCTAACATTCCAGGTTCCTATGCAATATTGCTTTTTACAGCATTGGACCTTGCTTCTATCACCAGTCCCATCCACAACTGGGTGTTGTTTTTGCTTTGACTCATACATACTTTTTTTCTTGATATGGTTGATTCACAATATTATACAGCAAAAACTAACACAACATTGTACATCAACTATACTCCAATTAAAAAAAAAAAATCAACCAGCAAACTTGTAGACACCCTCCAAATATTTTGACCAAAAGCATTTGTTCAAATATTTTGGCCCAAAGCCAAAAGTCCATTTTTCTAAATCTCAGGTTCACCCTTTGAGACAGTCACAGAATGCCCAATGCACTAGACTTCTGCATCTTTTGACCCACAACTGAAAAAGGAAGAGATACTCCAATATTCCAAAGGCCTAATTGTTTCTACAAATAAACATCTTTTGGTAGGGTCATCTTTTCACAGGTGATAAAGATTTTAAGTACCACAGATTGCAACCTAAAGTTTTGTTTATTGGAAAAGGTACCTCAAGAAGAACTCTCTTAAACCTCACTGAAAAGGCCCCTATTAAGTACTGGTAGTGTTCTTGCCTGGAGAAACCTTGGGATGGGGAAGCCTGGTGGGCTACTATCTATGGGGTCACACAGAGTCGGACACGACTGAAGCGACTTAGCAGCAGCAGCAGCAGCAACCAAACCTTGTGCTGCCAAACTCCAAGAAATAAACCCTTGAATTACATGAATTACATGACATATTTAAAGAGAGTACCATACCTTGCACACCAGTGACCTGAAAGTAAAGATTTTCTAGAATTGAAGCAGGCCACATCTGATGACATCCCCAAGGTATCCAGACCAGGCCTGTTGGAAGTTTTTTGCCAAAACTTTGGTGATGACATACATTCCAGACGACCTTAAATGTCTTTGATATTAATAACATATGAATTTAGATCAAAAGTGCCCAAGAGTTCTTCCTCGCATCCCTCCTTGCTACTTGCAAATGACCTCAGTAGTTCTCCAATCTGTGCACTTTGTCTGTGATGTAAGACATTACACCCAGGAAATGTCCTTCCTGACACTGAGAGACAAAAAGTCACTGAAACTAGAAAACTTGACCCTTGATCAGTGATATTTTTAGGAAAAGATCTTGATCAAAAGGAGGAAATGTAAAAAATTAATAAACAGAAATCTCTAATAGAGTTGTGAGACCAGAAGAGGGAGCTCTCACACTCCGTGACAATAGTGGAGCCCAGCAGGGGGAAGAAAGACCCTTCTTTCCTGGCAAAGACAATGAAAGCCATAGGCTCTTTGCTATAACCCTCCCATCTTTCTTTTCCCTTATATAAAAGTGTTCTCTTTCCCTTAACATGTGGCAACTTGCGTGTAGCTTGCCATGGTTGCAGACCCCAAACTGCAATTCTCTGTTGATCCCAAATAAACCCATCCTTGCTGGAGAAATATCTGGCAGTCTATGTTTCAGGTCAACATAGCCAAGAACCTAGAAGATTAAGGAGAACACTGTTTTCCTCCCTGAAAAGATGCATTTGTATATTCTCTTCCTTGAACTTAACACTTATTTTGCCTTTTTTTTTTTGTTAGTTGTTTGTGTCTTGCTGATATGAAGAAGTTATTTACATAGCTGAAAAATTACCCATTTCTAACAAAATTTGAAAATATTTTCCCCAATTTGTAATTTTTGTTTTTGAAATGCTTGTGTTGGGCTTTTCTATGGAGTTACTCTATTTTTTGCATAAATTATTGAATTTTTATGTAATAGAATTTAAGGTTTCCAAGTTTTATGTAGTATTTCAAAAAAGGCTTATCATTCTAAGCTTACTTAAATTTTTTCTCATGGTTTTTCTAGCATTTTTGTATTTTTATTATTGGTTTCACAAACTTTCATAAGTATGTTTTAAAGTAAACAAACATGGAGTGGTTAGAAATTTATGCTGTTTTTCACTGTGGTATATATTATACTTTGAAAGTTCTCTCTTGCTGGACCCTTAGGTTTTCATTAGATTTTTGTAAAGCTATAAATTTAAAAATTTTAAAGCATGCTCAATATAGTCCTAATGAAAATTTCAGGGGGAGGCTCAAAACCATATTATCCAAGGTTCCCACAACTACTTATAGACTAATGAATGCGTATACAATCATAGAACAATTACTGATGAAAGTCCACTTTCTACCAGACATGGTGTTGAACTCTGGAAGCATTTACTAAGAGGAATGTTAATACTTTAATTTTTACATTATATAGAATTAGGAGTTGGCCTATGTCCTATTATGCCCTCCTAGAAGTAAATAGTTAAACTTTGTGATTTTTTTAAGAAGAACTAAGTAAATCCTTGTACTTGGATCCCAGCATCAGTCAATGAAGGTGTTGTCTTGAAATTTCTGAGAATATATACATTTCTTTATTTTAAACATATTATTTCCAGAAGCTAGCTATATAAAAAGTGTCAAACATGACATTGTCAATTACTAGGCGATGTTATAGAGGTGACAAAAGATGGTGAATGGATTAAACATTGCTTCAAGCTAGTGGCACAGATATACAATATGCCACATTGAGATGATTAAAGGAACAAGTGTGAGAGTAGGCCTTTCTCAGCCAGATTTTGTATCAACTACTTTCATTATTCATGCTTGCTCACAAGTGGACCATATTCTAGCTGCATCTTCATTTACCCATCTGTCATCAGATTAAAAATTCTGTGTTTTAAATCACACTCAAGAAAGTAAAAAGACAACACATTGACTGGAAGAAAATATTTGACAGTTATATATCTGATTAAGGACTTGCATCAAAAATATACAGAGAACACTTACAACTGAAAATAACAGACAACATGATCAAATATATTATTTCTCTAAATAATATATAAAATAGCCAATAAGCTTATGAAAAAATGCTAGACATTCACTGGGACAAATATAAATTCAAATGACAATGAGATGTCACTTCATACTCACAAGGATGGCTACAAATTTTAAATATTCAGAAAGAAACAATAACAAGTGTTGATTTTTTTTTTTTACAAGTGTTGATTTGATGTGGCAAAATTGGAGTCCTCATATTGCTAGTCACAACTGAAGTGACTTAGCACACATACACACATATTGCTGGCAGCATTGTAAAGTGTTTTGAACACTTTGGAGAAAAGTTCAGCAGTTTCTCAAAAATTTAAGCTGAGATTTAGACTTACCATGACACAGCGATTCTACTCCTCAGTATATACCCAATAAAAACAAAAAATATATGTTCATAGAAAAATTTGTGCACAAATATTCACAGGAGCATTATTCATAATAGTCAAAAAGTGGAAAGAACTCAGATATATATAAACTGAAGAATAGATTAAAAAAAAAAAAAAAGCTATAGGGACAGAAGTAGATTAGTGATTTTCAGATGTTGGGGGAAGGGAGGAATGAGGAGTGACTGCTAATGGGTATGCTTTTTTTTATTATTCTATTTTTTATTGATGTATGAAAAATGAAAGTGAAAGTTGCTCAGTGGTGTCCAACTCTTTGTGACCAGGCCAGAATACTGGAGTGGGTAGCCTTTCCCTTCTCCAGGGGATCTTCCCAACCCAGGGGTCAAACCCAGGTCTCCCGCATTGCAAGCAGATTCTTTACCAACTGAATTATCAGTGAAGGCCCCTTACTGAAGTACAGTTGAGTTAAAATATTAATTGCAGGTATATATAATAGTGATTCAGTATTTTTATGGATTATACTCCTTTAAAAGTTAATAGAAACTAACGCCTATATTTTCCTGTGCTAAACAATGTATTATTGTTGCTTATCTATTTTACTCATAGTTTATATCTCTTAATCCCATATTCCTACTTTTCTATTTTCTCCTTCTCCTCTACCCTTTCTCTACTGTTCACCACTAGTTTGTTTTCTATATCTGTACATCTGTTTCAGTTCTGCTATACACATTTGTTTTCATTTTTTAGATTCCACAGAGAAGTGATGCATACAGCAGATGTCTCTGTCTGACGTATTTCGGTAAGCAAAAAGTCCATCCACTCTAGGTCTCTCCACATTGCTGCAAACGGCAAAAGTGTGGCTGAGTAATACTTCATCATATATTTTGTCCACTCATCTGTTGGTGGATACTTGGTGGTATGCTGTTTCTATTTGCTCATGAAGGTTTACTATGTTTCAAGAGTTTATTAATTTCAGATCCTATAAGTTTCTGTTTGAGATGGCCATTCAACCTATATTCCCATCATGTTCTATGATGCAACAATAAGAAACTACTTTGATTATAAGACTCCATTCTTGAAAATTGGTGTTTTTCAGTATTGGTATGTATGTTTAATTTGGTAAAATTTTTACTTTCCTCAAAAGCCATTATGAAACTATTAAAAGCTGCAATCAAATATCACTTAAAATATAAATGTAAACATTTTATATGTGTATAGGTATGTGTATGCAATATATGATATAATTCATATACAATATATATGTGTGTACAATTGGTTTTCTGAAGTTTTAATACAGTGCTACAACCATTATTTCATTCCAATCCCAAAGAAAGTCAATGCCAAAGAATGTTCAAACTACCACACAATTGCATTCATCTCCCATGCTAGCAAAGTAATGCTCAAAATTCTCCAAGCCAGGCTTCAAAAGTACTTGAACCTAGAACTTCCAGAGGTTCAAGATGGATTTAGAAAAGGCAGAGGGACCACAGATCAAATTGTCAACATCCTCTGGATCATCGAAAAAGCAAGAGAATTCCAGGAAAACAACTACTTCTGCATCATCGACTATGCTAAAGCCTTTGACTGTGTGAATCACAACAAACTGCCAAAAATTCTTCAAGAGATGGGAATACCAGACCACCTTACCTGCCATCTGAGAAATCTGTATGCAGGTCAAGAAGCAACAGCTAGAACTGGACATGGAACAATGGAATAGTTCCAAATTGGGAAAGGAGTACATCAAGGCTGTATATTGTCACCCTGCTTATTTAACTTATATGCCAAGTACATCATGTGAAATGCCAGGCTGGCTGAAGCACAAGCTGGAATCAAGACTGCCAGGAGAAACATCAATAACCTCCGATATGCAGATGACACCATCCTTATGGCAGAAAATGAAGAACTAAAGAGCCTCTTGATGAAAGTGAAAGAGGAGAGTGAAAAATTTGGCTTAAAGCTCAATATTCAAGAAAATAACATGACAACCAGTCCCATCACTTCATGGCAAATAGATGGGGAAACAATGGAAACAGTCACAGAGTTTATTTTCTTGGGCTCTAAAATCACTGCAGATGTTGACTACAGCCATGAAATTAAAAGACACTTGCTCCTTGGAAGCAAAGTTACGACCAACCTAGACAGCATATTAAAAAGCAGAGACATTACTTTGCCGACAGAGGTCCATCTAGTCAAAGCTATGGTTTTTCCAGTAGTCACATATGTATGTGAGAGTTGGACCATAAAGATAGCTGAGTGCTGAAGAACTTATGCTTTTGAACTGTGGTATTAGAGAAAACTCTTGAGAGTCCCTTGGACTGCAAGGAGATCTAACCAGTCAATCCTAAAGGATATCAGTTCTGAATATTCATTGGAAGGACTGATGCTGAAGCTCCAATACTTTGGCCATCTGATGCAAAGAACTGACTCATTGGAAAAAGCCCTGATGCTAGGAAAGATTGAAGGCAGGAGGAACAGGGGACAACAGAGGGTGAGATGGATGGATGGCATCACCAACTGATGGACATGAGTTTGAACAAGCTCTGGGAGTTGGTGATGGACAGGGAAGCCTGGCGTGCTGCAGTTCATGGGGTCACAAAGAGTCAGACATGACTAAACGACTAAACTGAACTAAACTGAGCAAACATTATTATTATAAACAAAGGTTTTTGTTAGGGAAGATCAGCTAGTTGTCCTCAGTTATCCCACAGGATGGCATTAACCTATAGAATTTACTATGGTTTAAGTAGTTATTCTCTGTTCTGCTTTTCCAGAAAAATCAGACTTTTACATGACAGATTATGGAGAGAGTTTGGGAAGAAGAACTTACTCTAAAATAACACCATTTCACTAGATTTCTCATTAAATCCAGGTTTAACAGACAGTGATGTCCTCCACCAATGCAGTCCCCCTGGACTGGAAAATCTTTAAAGACATCCAAAGATTTTGTAATTTGTAATAATTTGTAATTAGTGAGGAAGAGGGGCAAGTTATGTTACCTATAATAATATAAATGAGCTATAGTTAGGCAGTTATGAGTGGTTAAAGGTTAGGGAGCATAGAAACAGATATTCTATCTGGATTGCTCCTTATTCATCCACACACCATTCTTCTCCAAAACTGACTGAACATTGTCAATGCTTTCTCTTCACAAATATTTAATGAGTGTTTATGTGAGAGAAATCTTTTGAGTATGACTATGAGAAATCATAGTGAAAATTCAAGTGTCTTCTCTACTGTAAATGGCAGATAATAAACTACTTGAGAAAAACAGATAATGAAAGTTATCTATGAAATTAGGATTATATGATGCAGTGTCTAGAAGACATCATTACACTGACCTTACTCATTTAGTAGGTCTTACTAAAGTAAGACCTATGTCCAACATAGACACACTAACATTGGCCATGTCAGTGTCAGCGTACTTACTAGGGATGGCCACGAACACATTCTTTAGCTGAAACACTACTACTAATACAATTAGGGATATCACTCTTATATGTGATGTACAGGAAAGACCTTCCAAATGCAAACTGCACTTATTTACTTGTTCAATTTTTCTTTTTTTGTCTGTTTTTTTGCTTATCTAAGTGTTTATCTATCTCTCTCTATATATATTTATTGGCTTCTCTAGTGACTCAGATGGTAAAGAATCTTCCTGCAATGCAGAACACTCGGGTTCAATCCCTGGGTTGGGAAGACCCCCAGGAGAAGGGAACATTTATATATATATGTATACAGATATATATAAAGTTTAAAGCTTTGACATTAGCAATGTTATACAAAAATAGCAAGCATATTTAAAAATAATGCTTTTGTGAAAGGATTGGGATATGATAAAGGAAAAAAAAATTATTTTTCCTTCTTCTAACCAACTATGCAGAATGATCACTTTTCTTCTTTAAAACCAATCTGCCTTCCCACCATTCAAGCTTGCGTGGCCCTCTCTGATGATTATGTAGTAGAGTGACAGCATTGAAGGTGCCAAAACTCCAACAATAAACAATTCTATCATTATTTCAATGTTTATTTCTTAGGATCTAGGACTGAGGTCTCCATGCAGAAGAAACAGAATTACCGCTGGAAAGTGTACTAGCTTCAGATCAAAGAGATTTGCTGTTATTAAGGTCACCCAATCAGTCTTCAAATAACTGCTCATTTCTACTGAAGCTTTCCATGTTAAATGGCACATTACCAGATTATAACAAATCTGGTATAATTCCAGGGCCCACAAAACATTCTTTGCATAAGGACAGGTAACATGTTGAGTAAGCCTGGGATACCCACAGAATTTACACAAAATGCGCTCACTGAGACAATCAGGTTACATCTTTTCCACATAGGTCTTTATGCAGTCAGCATGAGGATGAAAGTCTAGTTCTGCTTCCTTATCTCTATTCTTCCCTGGTCTATTTTAAGTTTAATGAAGTATTTTTTGGTTTGCTCTGCAGTATAAGCTTTACCAATTCTGGTCATTTGTGTACCTGATTTTGAAAATGGTGTAAATTTTCAGCCTTACTGAAAAAATAATCATCAAAACAAAAAGTATGTTTGTCTAAAGACCAGTAAGCTATTTAAAGGTTTTAGCAGCATACGGGTTTGAACAGTTGCTGTTAGTTACATATGGATAATTTTCTTTAGATAACTCAATGTACATTTTACCTCTTAATTCTGTGATTATGACAGCAATAATATCTCCCATATCTGGATTTATTATAGTGACTGGCTTTATATAGGATTTATCACTATACATAACTATTGCAATTGCATTGTGGAAAGTTGCCCAAGATGTTTTGATCATAAGTGTTCTATTTTCCTTCTGTAGAAAGGCAATTTATTTCTTGAAATTGGATAAGATTAACAATAAATGCTAATGTTTGAGGTTAATAGCTAGGAACATAACCTACTGTGTTAATAAGTGGAAGGTCTGAAATCTGCCTTTTGACCTCCACTTTAGATGATTAAGACTGGGACACAGAATAGAGTGACAATCATTCTAGAATAGCTAAAGGATTTTTGAGGTGGCCTGACAGACACACCAACAACTGGTATGCTCCTTGTTATATTTCTGACTGGTATTGTTCACCCAGGCAGAAAAAAACAAAACAAAACAGCCATTTAGTAGAAGTAAGGTGAACCATATTTTTTTCTGTCTTTTTGTGATATAGTCTTCCTTTATACATGTAAATATTCTCTGTGCAGTACTAACTTAAACATTTTACAAAGACAGCAGTTTGGCCTAGGGACTCTATTGCCTTTAGTTGCCTATTTGTATCTACCTAATTTATTCATTTGGAGAAGGCAATGGCACCCCACTTTTTTCCAGTACTTTTGCCTGGAAAATCCCATGGGCGGAGGAGCCTGGTAGGCTGCAGTCCATGGGGTCGCTAAAGTCGGACACGACTGAGTGACTTCACTTTCTCTTTTCCCTTTCATGCATTGGAGAAGGAAATGGCAACCCACTCCAGTGTCCTTGCCTGGAGAATCCCAGGGACGGGGAAGCCTGGTGGGCTGCCGTCTATGGGGTCGCACAGAGTTAGACACGACTGAAGCGACTCAGCAGCAGCAGCAATTTATTCATTACACTGAATTTTTAATTTAATCATCAAAATGAGCTTGCATTGCTGTTGCCTATATAATGCAATGTCTATGATCTCCTCAGCAATATAATAGTATGTATTTCTTAAAGAATATATGGGAAAATACAGAGATGGGTGCAAACAGGGGTCAGTAGTAGGAGACAGACAGCATCATGTTTTTCTTTGATCACTTGTTATCAGTTTTCTGATATTGATGCTATGGGGGGAGGGCGGGGTGGGCGGGGAACAAACTATGCTAAGAAAAGGAGGAATTGACATAATGCTTCCAAAGACTACAAAGTAATTCCTTTGCATAAGATTTTCAATGAAATAGTTTCCCTAATATATCAGTTGTTTATTATTTTTATATATTTTTGAAGCTTTTTTCATTGAGGGAAAATTTACCTGCAATGAAATGAGTAAAACTTAAGCATACAAGTTAATGAGTTTTGACAAATGTATATTCAAGTAGTTTGAATCCCCATAAGAATTTATAATATTTTCATCACTTCAGAAAGATCCTCTGTGCCCATATTTAGTCAACTCTCGTCCACATAGTCAGCCATGTTTCTGATTCCTACTACCATATGTAACAGCTTATCTTGTTCTTGAACTTTATATAAATGACACATACCATAGGTACTCTTTTGTACCATTTTTCACTCAAAGTAGTGTTTTTGTGATGCATCCATGTTACAGGATGTGTCTGTAACTCACTTGTATTTTTATTTATTGCTAATCATTTTTCCACTACATGAATATACCATGTTTGATATTCCTTATCATGATGGGAAACATTTTGTGATTTTCATTTTTGGACTAGTATAAATGAAGTTGCTATAAGCTTCTGTGTAAAATTTATTTTTATAGGCATTTTTATTTCTCATGTATCCAAAATCTCATAGCATAATATCCAAAATTTCCAGAAAACAAAGCACAACTTGAATGAGAGAAGACCATCAACAGACACCAACATCATAATGAATCAGATGTTGGAACTATTTCATGTTTGAACTATTTCATATTTGGAATTTTGAAGCAGCCATCATAAAAATGGCTCAAAAATCAGTTTAAAATTCTCTTGCAACACATTTGAAAGTAGAAAGCTTCATCAAATAAATAGAATTTATTAAAAAAAAAGAAATGGAAATTATATACCTAAAGACTACATAATGAAAATAAAATTTCACTGTATGGGCTCCAGAGTAGAAAGAAGATAGCCTTCAGGAAATGACTCAGCCACACTGGATGAATATAGTCCATATCTTACGATCTGGGTTTTGTTCTTGGCTGCTTCATCTAATTGCTTCACTGTGCAGGGCTTTATGCACTTTCTCATAAGCTATAACGTGCTAAAATTTAATTAGCCCACAACTCAGCTGCATTTAGTGCCCCTAAATTGGCAAAGTACTTGGTCAGAGGACTCCAGTTACCTTCAGTTTTCCCTTGGAGAGGGCCTGTTTCTGATTCTAAATATACCATCTCCAGGAAGTCATGTTGAGCTAGAATTTCCTTTAAAATTTAAATGAAGGAATAAGCACAATTAGCGGACAGGGATGCCCTCATTCCAATACACAAGCAAAAGTTATATATGGAGTAGACAGTGTAACCTTGTTTCCTATATTGCATGAAAAGAACTCTGCTCTAGCACTGGACCAGAAGCTACTTGCAGCACCAAGCAGTAAGCCTACAGCTTTACCTGGTAGTAGGTATAAACAGCATGCTAGTGTAGGGAAAACATGCTCTCTTCAGACCGTTGTATTAAGCATTGGGTGGTGATGAATATCCGATAGGACTCCTCATCACACTGGGATACTTTATTTTTTTCTGGAGAGTAGAATTAAATTTTTAGATGCTATTTTAGTGGAGACTCGTTCCTGGAGTTATGTTCCAGGTATTGGTATTCCATATTAGAAAAGTTTAGCTTGCTTTGGAATTTTACATCAGAATTGACCCAAACTGAGTTATTTTTTACTTCTTATGATGGAATTTATGAGCAAGCACAGTGTTTTGACTTGATCTAAATCTCTAGTTGATATGTGACTTACCCAATTTTATATATAGTGCCACACTTGATGCTGCTTTATTTTTCCATATCACACTGCTTATAATCTCTATATAAACTCCATTAAGTGAGCTTTGAAATGGGTACTTAGATACTTAAGATTCTTTATTGCTTTTAGAGATTTTAAAGAGTTGACTTTTATAAACTAATGTTGAGGAGGAAAATTGAAAATTTTATAAGAATACCCCTATTCGAAGGTTAAATTTTCTTTATTCTAAAAGTTAATTTTGTTAAATTCTGCTTAAATGGTTATTTATATTATTTTTTGAAAACATCAAAATATCAAAATTATTAAAAAGCTAGTAGGAAGCTGCTGTATAGCACAGGGAGTTCAGCTCAATGTTCTGTGATGACCTAGAGGGGTGGAATGGGCGAGTGGGAGGATCAAGAGGGAGGGGATATATGTATACATATGGCTGATTAACAATGTTGCAAGAAACTAATACAACATTGTAAAGCAATTACATTTCAATAATTTTTTTAAAATATGAGTAATAGAAGCCAGTTGAGCCTACATGTAGAGTCTACTTTGTTATTTTTATCCATTGATACATTTGTCTATACTAATGCCAATACCACACTGTATAGACATCTGCAGCCTTATAGTAAGGGTAGAAGTTGCATTCATTTTGAACTTCCATATATATTTTAGAATTAATTTATGAATTTCTTCAAAAAATATACTGAAATTTTGTTTGGGAGGGTATTTCATTTTTGAAGAATTTGTATTTTAACAATATTGTCTTTTAATTCTCTAAGCATGGTGCATCTCCACATTGCTTTAAGTCTTTTTAAATCTCTCTCAGAATTTCTGTAGTTTCAGTGAATAGGAATTGTGCATGTTTTGTTATTATTATCATATATTTCATGCTCTTAGATGTTGCTATAAAAGATATCAACTATTTAAATTTCAATTACTAATTGTTAAAAATATAGAAATACATCTAATCTTTATAAGAATACAAAGAAGAACTATACAAAAGTGTCTTAATGATCCATATAACAACAGTGGTGTGATCACTCACCTAGAGCTGGATATCCTGGTGTGTGATATCCAAGTGGATCTTAGGAAGCAATACTACAAACAAAGCTAGTGGGAGGTGATAGAATTCTAGCTGAGCTATTTAAAATCCTAAAAGGTGTGCTGTTAAAAGTACTGCACTCAATATGCCAGCAAACGTGGAAAACTCAGCAGTGGCCACAGAACTGAAAAAGGTCAGTTTTCATTCCAATCCCAAAGAAGGGTAATTCCAAAGAATGTTCAAACTATTGCATAATTACTATCATTTCACATGATAGTAAGATTATGCTAAAAATCCTTCAAACTAGGCTTTAGCAGTATATGAAGAAAGAAATTCTAGATGTACAAACTGGGTTTAGAAAAGGGAGAGGATCCAGAGATCAAATTGCCAACATTCATTGGATCATAGAGAAAGCAAGTCAATTACAGAAAAACATTGAGTTCTGCTTCATTGACTAAGCTAAAGCCTTTGACTCTGTGAATCACAACAAACTGTGGAAAATTCTTAAAGAGATGGGAATATCAGACCAACTTATCTGTCTCCTAAGAAACTTGTATGTGGGTCAAGAAGCAACAGCTAGAACTGGATATCGAACAATGGACTGGTTCAAAATTGGGAAAGGAGTATAACAAAGCTGTATGTTATCACCTGCTTATTTAATTTCTATGCAGAATACATCATGTGAAATGCTGGGTAGGTTGAATCCCAAGCTGGAGTCAAGATTGTCAGGAGAAATATCAACAATCTCCAATATGCAGATAATTCCACTCTAATGACAGAATGGTAAGAGGAACTAAGCAGCCTCTTGATTAGGGTGAAAGAGGAGAGCAAAAAAGCTGGCTTGAAACTCAGCATTCAAAAAACTAAGATCATGGCATCTGGGCCCATCACTTCACAGCCAAAAGAAGAGGAAAAAGTGGAAGCAGTGACAGATTTTATTTAGTTAGGTTTCTAGATCACTGCAGACTGTAACTGCAGCCACGAAATTAAAAGACACTTGCTCTTTGGAAGGAGAGCTATGAAAAAACTATACAGAGTACTAAAAAGCAGAGACATCACTTTGCTGATAAAGGTCCATATAGTCAAACTATGGTTTTTCCAGTAGTTATGTACAGATGAGAGTTGGATCATAAAGAAGGCTGAGCACCGAAAAATTGATGATTTTGAACTGTGGTGTTGGGGAAGACTCTTGAGAGTCCCTTGGACAGCAAGGAGATCAAATCAGTCAATCCTAAAGGAAATCAGTCCTGAATATTCATTGGAAGGACTGATGCTGAAGCTGAAGTTCCAATACTTTGGCCACCTGATGCAAAGAGCTAACTCATTGGAAAAGACCCTGATGCTGGGAAAGATTGAGGGTAGGAGAAAGGGCTGGCAGAGGATGAGATTGTTGGATGACATCACTGACTCAATGGACATGAATTTGAGCAAACTCTGGGAGATAGTGGAAGACAGAAAATCTTGGTATACTGTAGTCTATGTGGTTGCAAAGAGTCAGACAGGATTTAGTGACTTAACAACAACATAGTATCTTCTGATCTTTTTGAAGTGACATCTTCTAGTAGGATGTTAGTTTCTATTCCAAAGATTTTCTATGTAAATGACCATGACATCTGTTAAGAAGATAATTTTACTTCTTTATTCATAATTTTTATAATTATTTTTACTTTTCTTAATATAATGGCTAGGATATCAGTATAAGTTTAGAAGATAGAGCCATAAATATGCTTTTTTAAAGTTACGATCTCAGCAGAAAAACATTATTTTATATTCAATACTATTATAAATGTTGGTTTATAGATACTGCACTGTACTCAAATTTCCATTTTATCTTGTAGTGTTTCCATTTCTAATGTGATGTACCCTATCCACATTGTATCTTTCTTTTTTCTTTAAAATATGTGAACATATTTATAAATGCTGGTGTAAAGTTATTTTCTGATAATGATAACTTCTGGAATCATAATAGGATCAGTTATTGTTGACTAGTGTTTTCCCTAATTGTTACCTCATTTTGCTTGTTTGTCTATTAATTTTTTATTGTACACTGGATATTATAAATAATATACTGTGAGTTTAGGTTATGTTTACTTATTTAAATAGGTGTTGGATTTTTCTGGCAGACTAATAAATTGCTCTTGATCTGGCAGGTTTGGTTTTATTCTTTATCATGACAGTTTTTTTTTTTCCAGTTTTATCCTCAGTCTTATGGTCATTTAACATACGGTACTTATTTTTACAGTATGTCCTTTCTTCAGTCTCCACTGAAGCCTGATGTTTTCTGTGAGGTTATTTCACTATGACTAGACTGTATCCTCAATATCTCTCAGAACCCACAACCTCAGGTGTCTCCATTTTTTTCACAGACCTACAACTGTGAACCTACAGGGAGTTCTGTGATAGGCATCTTGGAGCTGAACTCTGTATGTAGGCAACCCAGCCAATGGCCATGAATATTTAGAAATAACCCATTCAGACTTGTCTTTCTTGCAACTTGCAAACTCCTGCAGGTCCCTCATCTATGACTTCATGCCCTGAAACTTTCAACTATTTTAGACTCTGTAACTTCAGCGATATGCAAGATTTTTGTTGGGCTTAACTCCCAGGGTCATAGTTTGAAAAATTACCTCATACAGAAACAGAGGGTACACTTGGGGTTTACTTCATATGTTTCCCTCCTCAAGGGTTACTATTCTGCCGTATTTGTTGTCAGGTGTTTAGAAGCCATTGCCTCATATATTTTGTCCAATTTTATAGTTGTTTGTGGAAGGAGTAATAACTGCTGGTGACTCCACCATGGTTAGAAGCAGAATCCCTTTTAACTCACCTGTTAATTTACTTTTACAGAGTTACATAATAAGGAGAGAATAAAACATTGTATCCTCATGAATTTAAAAATAAATGATTAATTATAATGTGAAACATAGCAGCATCACATCATTATCTACAGGAAATTTCCAGAATTTTTATCTCTGGCATGTTCCATCTAAGAAGCAATATCTCTGAAAATTCATGAGTAGCCCTAGAACTAGAGAAGATTAACTACTGACTCTCTTTGAGTAAAGCTTTCAAATGGGCTAAAACATGACGTAAGTGATAAAATGATTTAAAAAATGTTACAAAGAAATATTTTTCTTTTATAAAATTAATGATCCTCTAATAGGTTGGTTGTGAGATGGAGAAAGGAAAGAGAATGCATAAAGTCACAGATGGTTAGATAATTCTTGGGGTTCTTGAAAAACAAAGGAAAAAAAAAGGAAAAGGAACACAAAGGGGGATAGAAACAAAAACTATCATTTAACTATGGTTTGGACCCTTCACTAAAGTATCCGTTTTTATCCATATTGCTCCTAAAATTTAGTTAATTATTTCCAAAAACTAGCTTGTATTTTTGCCTAGTCCATTAGCCTTATCTCCATATGTGAAATCTGTTGACTCTATTAACCTGCCACACTGGCTACATTTTGCAAATATGGTGCTTCAAAAGCTTCCCTTCCAGGACTAGTGACATCAAAATTTTCCCAAGACTTGCACTGCTAGTTTATTTTATAGTGACATTTAGCCATTCTGACAAGTGCTTAATTATTATATGTTCCTCCATAAAGGTTGTTTCTGACAATATGCGTAAATCAAATAAATTGAAGCAATATAAGCTATTAGTTTTCCATTCTGGTTGACATCTGTGATATTCATTAATAAATATTTTAGTACATTTACAGACAATGATAAAAGACAGCATCATTAATGCTGGGATAATTTTCTCCCAAAGGATATACTAGGCAGCTGCTCACCTCTAACAAAGTAAAATCTAAGGCCATGAATTTACACTTTGTCCTACTATTATAATAGTCTAAATAAAGAACATGCATAATGTACTGTTTTGCAGTGTGGGACAGAGGAAGGATCATTATAGCCATCAGGGGTCACATATTTCAGTCTCAAGTTCTGTGATGTCTTGTAAATTATTTCTCTTATTCAGGTCTTAGTTTCTTCATCTATAAAGTCAAAATCATGAACCAAATGAACTCTAAAGATATTTATAGTCCTAAAATTCTGAAATTTTGTGTTCTACTTTTTCTTTATTGGGAATCTAGCTGATAGGTAGTGATTATTCTTTCTCATTTCATTAAGACCAGGCCTTGTCTACACTCCGCATCTGTCCCCCAGGCTATGAGTATTAATTGTAAGATCTGGTTGGGGCTACTTGAAGTATATGCAATTGTAGTATAGAAAATCAGTCAAAGGTTGATTCTTATATGATCTAAAAGCTAAACTGAACTTCAGTTTGTTTTTTGAATATACCGGTTTTCCCAGGTTCCTCAAATATGATGAGATGTATGGGTAGGTCTAAAGGGAAAAGAGGAAAATGGGAAAAGGGGGAGAAAATGTTTACTTCACTTATCTAATTAACATTTGCTGAAGTGCCCGCAACATGCCAAGCACTGTGTCAGGTGCTGTACTAGTAACTGAGGATACAAAGACGAATAAGACAGTACCTGCTCTCTAAAAGCTCAGAGCCTAGTGGTAGAGTCAGGGAGTTAAATGATTTTTATACTGTAATGTGATATGAGCAGCACTTAACTTTTATGAGCACTTAAAATGTGCCAGACTCTTTGCTTCCAGCTCTACAAGTATCATCTCATCAATTACCAAAAAGTGATCCATAAAGTATGTATATTGTTATCACATTCATTTTTCTATAAATGAAGAAACAAGTACAAAATTAGTTAAAATTACTCTTTGCACATAGGCCCTCCTGGTCCTTGCTGTCTCATTGCATCTCTGCATCCTTTTTCAACATTTTTTTTCAGTTAATAATTCTCTGCTTCTACTTCTGTTTCACATTCCAAAGAGAATCTGACCGGACTGTTCTAGCACTATCGTATGTTTTGGTAACAGCCTGGCTTTAGGTGCTCTCACTTCACTTATTTGGATTTTGTCAAACTGTAGATTCGTGACTTCTGAGCCAGATGCCTTCCACCTTGTGGAATCATGTTTGACAAGCAAGAAGGGTAATGTGGTATAGAAAGCAGCTGCTCCCTTGAACAAGACAAAATTCCGTGGAAGACTGCTGTGTGCAATAGGCTGTGTGGCTTACTCAGTTTAAAAGGTATGGTGGATTCATTTCGATATTTGGTAAAACTAATACAATTTTGTAAAGTTTAAAAATAAAATTAAAAAAAAATAAAAGGTAAGGATGAATTTTTTAAATAACGGAACATATCAACGGTGTAGTGTGTGTTAAGGGTGATCATGAAAGTGAAAGTGTTAGTTGTTCAGTTGTCTCTGGCTCTTTGTGAGTCCATGGACTGTAGCCTGCCAGGCCCCTCTGTCCGTGGAATTTTCCAGGCAAGAATACTGGAGTGGGTAGCCATTCCCTTCTCCAGGGGTTCTTCCCAACCCAGGGATAGAACTCGGGTCTCATACATTGCAGACAGATTCTTTACCATCTGAGCTACCAGGGAAGCCATTTGAGATTGATCATAAATAAATGCAATGCAGTAACACTTAGCATAGAAACTTAAAAAAATAAACCAGATAACCATTTATAGGATCTAAGTGAAAATATTTCCCTAAAGCAATTATATTTAGTAAGTATCTTAGCATAAATATTTCAGGTATAAATTGAATGGGTTCTTCTGTATTCAAGTTGTGATGAACACATTACTTTTTAAAATATTTGTATATTTTTGTTCTGTTGCATTCTTGCAGTTCTGGTTCTGAAGCAAAACCATGATATCTGGGATACAGTGTCATGTTTTACTTTGATCATTTGGAGCCATTTAATATAATTGATACAGAATCTAGATCTTAGCATTTAAGCAATGCCTTAGTTCTCTGAGGACTCATCCTCATAATGAAGATTCTCAAAGATTACACAATTCTCTCCTCCTGTCCAATTAATTGCTTTTCTACATTACCTTGGATCACCTTCCTTAACATTCTACAAGTGTTTGTGTGCTTGTGTGCTCAGACATGTCCGACTCCACAGGCAACCCTATGGACTGTAACCTGCCAGGATCCTCTGTCCATGGAATTTTCCAGGCAAGAATACTGGAGTGGGTTGCCATTTCCTACTCTAGGGGACCTTCCTAACCCAAGGATTGAACTCCCACCTTCTGGGAGTTCAACCCCTCCTGGGAGTTTCACCAGAGAAAACTCCACAAGTGTATGGCTCTATTTTTCTGGCATGTAGATTTATTTTATTTATTTGTTTATTTATATGCAGATGTTTAATTTGGGGAGAACATAGAGATTTGGAACATTTTGTTAATTCTGAGAAGTTTGAGAAAATAACATTATCAGGATGCTACTGATCACAGAATGTCAGAATGGGTATAATGCCACTCCCTCACTCTCTTAAGAAATGGGGTCAAAGAAGTAGCAAGGGATACATTTGTACTTAATGGTGAAATTGTTTATTTGAACTAGCTGTGCCCCTATTAGTAGAGTGATTGATAGCAGAATCTAATTGCCATAAAACTCAATCCACAGCTATGCAAAATGAGAATTTATTATTAGAAGAGTAATTATTACCCTTAGGATTATTGTCATCAATGATTTTACACTGTCAACATAGTAACTCTCCATTATACACCTGAATTAAAATCAAATTTTAAATGGAAATCAAATTGCTGGTAGTTTGTCCTTTTTCATAGAAACTGCACAAGTCTCTAGGAGTTCAGATTGGTTCAAGGAATTTGCGGTTCATTGTCTAATGGGCCAAGCAGATAATGTAAATGAATGGAGTTTACTTTGTGCATAAATAATGGAACTTGCAAACTGGAAACTGGATCCCCCATTTAAAAAGTCAGCTACTCTGCAAATAACTCTTAAGAATTATTTCAAAGAAATAGTTGTGTCAAATTATTATGTGAAAGAAAATGGAGACTTCCTTAATGGTCCAGTGGTTAGGACCTGTACTTTCACTGCCAAGGGCCTGGGTTCAATCCCTGGTTGGGGAACTAAGATCCCACAAGTCCATACTGTGGCCAAAAAAAACCCCAAAAGGGTTATATCGTGCAAAATGCTGTCCCAATATTTCCAGTCTGATTTTTTCAAGAGAAGCCCAAAATTTAGACTTAGGTGAAAAATCCTATTTTATAAACCTAAGTTCAATTTTTAAAACTGTGTGGATCAAAGAAGACATGTTTGTCAAGTGAAATCAGGCTTTCCCATTTTAGATGTTTGATTTAATGACATCTGACTTGATATCCATTACGCCCATCTCATAACTGTAATGATTTAGAAGTTGCTCTGGATATTAGCAAAGGACTTTAGAAGCAGAATGGACGGAGAAAAAGTTTTCCTTGATAACTGTTCCTTACTTACATTATCAGTGCTCACTTCTACCCACCTTCCATCACAATCTAATTTTGCTATCAACGTTAGCTCAATTTAGTGCAATTATCTTTTGAGGTATACTTTGCATAGTTGTGTTTTGAATGACTGTTTTGAGTTTATGTATTCATATAATTTTGTTTTGTTTTGTTTTTTGCTTGTTTGTTTTTGGCTGTGCAGGGTCTCAGTTGTGCCATGTGGGATCTCGTTCTCTGATCAGGGATTGAACCCTGGCCCCCTGCATTGGGAGTATGGCATCTTAGCCACTGGGCCACTAGGGAAGTTCTTATGTTCATATTATTAACTTTACTTCCATATTCTCAGAGAGATCTCATTGGTCAAGTGTAAATGCTTTCTAGAAATGAAAGCACTGCAAGAATTAATTGTGTGAAAAAGTTTTCAAATCTTATGCACTAATAAAAGTTCTACCTCCAAACTTGAAAGATCACTTCTTAATTGGGCTGGTTAATGAGGATATTATTAATCATTTGTTCTTCTAAAAAGTAGTGGGTAATGTCAACACAAATTTACAGGCCACACCATACCCATTTATGCAACAGACAAGGATTCCACGTGATCATCATAGCAAACGGGCCTTGATTTTCTATCTATCAGTTCAGTTCAGTCGCTCAGTCGTGTCCGACTCTTTGCGACCCCATGAATCGCAGCACACCAGGCCTCCCTGTCCATCACCAACACCTGGAGTTCACTCAGACTCACGTCCATAGAGTCACTGATGCCATCCAGGCACCTCATCCTCTGTCATCCACTTCTCCTCCTGCCCCCAATCCCTCCCAGCATCAGAGTCTTTTCCAATGAGTCAACTCTTCGCACGAGGTGGCCAAAGTACTGGAGTTTCAGCTTTAGCATCATTCCTTCCAAAGAAATCCCAGGGCTGATCTCCTTCAGAATGGACTGGTTGAATCTCCTTGCAGTCCAAGGGACTCTCAAGAGTCTTCTCCAACACCACGATTCAAAAGCATCAATTCTTTGGCACTCAGCTTTCTTCACAGTCCAACTCTCACATCCATACATGACCACAGGAAAAACCATAGCCTTGACTAGACGAAAATTTGTTGGCCAAGTAATATCTCTGCTTTTGAATATGCTATCTAGGTTGGTCATAACTTTCCTTCCAAGGAGTAAGTGTCTTTTAATTTCATGGCTGCAGTCACCATCTGCAGTGATTTTTGAGCCCCCTAAAATGAAGTCTGACACTGTTTCCACTGTTTCCCCATCTATTTGCCATGAAGTGATGGGACCAGATGCCATGATCTTCGTTTTCTGAATGTTGAGTTTTAAGCCAACTTTTTCACTCTCCTCTTTCACCTTCCTCAAGAGGCTTTTTAGTTCCTCTTCACTTTCTGCCATAAGGGTGGTGTCATCTGCATATCTGAGGTTATTGATATTTCTCCCGGCAATCTTGATTCCAGCTTGTGCTTCTTCCAGTCCAGTGCTTCTCATGATGTACTCTGCATATAAGTTAAATAAGCAGGGTGACAATATATAGCCTTGACGTACTCCTTTTCCTATCTGGAACCAGTCTGTTGTTCCATGTCCAGTTCTAACTGTTGCTTCCTGACCTGCATACAAATTTATCAACAGGCAGGTCAGGTGGTCTCATATTCCCATCTCTTTCAGAATTTTCCACAGTTTATTGTGATCCACACAATCAAAGGCTTTGCCATAGTCAATAAAGCAGAAATAGATGTTTTTCTGGAACTCTCTTGCTTTTTTGATGATCCAGCAGTTGTTGGCAATTTGGTCTCTGGTTCTCTGCCTTTTCTAAAACCAGCTTGAACATCTGGAAGTTCACAGTTCACGTATTGTTGAAGCCTGGCTTGGAGAATTTTGAGCATTACTTTACTAGTGTGTGCTGCTGCTGCTGCTAAGTCGCTTCAGTCATGTCCGACTCTGTGCAACCCCACAGATGGCAGCCCACCAGGCTCCGCCGTCCCTGGGATTCTCCAGGCAAGAACACTGGAGTGGGATGCCATTTCCTTCTCCAATGCATTAAAGCGAAAAGTGAAAATGAAGTCGCTCAGTCGTGTCCGACTCTTAGCAACCCCATGGACTGCAGTCCACCAGGCTCCTCCATCCATGGGATTTTCCAGGCAAGAGTACTGGAGTGGGGTGCCATTGCCTTCTCCGTACTAGCCTGTGAGATGAGTGCAATTGTACGGTAGTTTGAGCATTCTTTGGCATTGCCTTTCTTTGGGATTGGAATGAAAACTGACCTTTTCCAGTCCTGTGGCCACTGCTGAGTTTTCCAAATTTGCCAGCATATTGAGTGCAGCAAATATTTCTATAGATATAAATATTTCTATAATATTTATATAGATAAATATTTCTATCTATATGCGCCTGTAAAAGAAGGCTAGAACGCTCAACTCATGCTTTGGGATTCCCTGCCCAATTTCTTGGTCCCTAATCACCATACTGTACTGTATTGAGGAAACAATAGAATTTTATTTTACTTTTATTATTATTATTATTATTTTTTTGATGGTCCTTGTGATTTAGAGACATCCTAAGAGGCAATGGAGGCTACAGGCTCATCCATATGCATTATCTTATTTTGCTCCCTTTCGTTCTCTTAGTCCCGTTTCTCAGGGAAAGTCAGATTTATTCTTTCGGTGCTGAATTATGATCACATTGGTTCAAATCCTGGTGATTGATTTATTCATGGGTTCTAGGCCCTCTAGCAGTTATCTATCCCATGACTCCAAAGTTTTCTCCCCTGGGTACTCATTTACAGATTTTCAGTTAGAAAAAAACTACATAGCTCCCAGTCTAAAGTAATTACCCATGACTTTATTTCATATGCTCTTTTTCCTCAACATCATTATGTTTAATGTTTCTGTTATATTCCCTGTGTGGTTTCATTCATATTCACTTAGGGAAAACAAGATTCATGATCTGATATTTAATATTCCAGTTTTACATCAACTTTTTTACATGTCTCTGAGGGTCAATATCTTCTCCTAATTCCAATGTGTACTGAATCCCTTCATGCTCTACATAGATGCATATGTTAGGATGGTAAGACAGATTCTATAACACTATTGCATTTTCCCCCATAGGGACTTGTAAAATATGACACAATTCTTATTAAACTTATTTTTCATTCATTCAAAAGTATTTATTTCAGGTATTTACTGCCAGGTGGTAGAAAAGATTCATTCCTACTTTTATGTAGGTTATAATCCAGTGAGTGAGATAGTTATTATGTTCATGAGAAGCTATAATAGTTAGACCAAAAATTTCCCTGAGAGAAGTATGACCAAAATGCTGTAGGGCACACAGTGATTAATTTTGACTTGGAGCATTGGGAGAAATCTAATGGTTGACTGTGGAACGAATTTTAACATTCATTTGATAACATCATTTTTTCAAAGAATCTTGCTTCCTACATAAACACTAGAAATCATGTCTTCCAAGAAGTAAATAAGCTGACACCATTGGATGTAGAAAATGCCCTCCCTCAATGTTGCCATTAACAGTAATGGACGATGCAAAATTCCATTCTTCCACATCAATCCATTACTATATTAATGAGACTATATGCCAGATATTCCTCATGGAAACACAGAAAAGGTGAAAATGAGACATAGGAGTTGAGATTTTTAACTTGTAAGTCTCAATATAATAAAACAGACTATATCTTCTATAACTTATCAGAAAAGTTAGCTCTTAGAATTTTTAATGTCTCTTTTTCTTGTGATATTTAGGCTTCACTCTCCCTAGTTTACCCTTAAAATAAATCCTCTCAAGGAACTCTCATTAGGTACTTTAAGGCTGCAGTGCATGATGAGATAAAGAAATAAATTTACCTTGCTTTATTTCATGATTGTTATTTGTGCTTTTAAGTGGCTCTATTTTAAAATCAACATAGCCTTAACAATTCTAAAAATTAGTTAACATTTTGAGTACATTTATGCTAGAAAAGAGCGTGGTTGTGATTTATCTGAGTTCTATTGCAATGCCTTCCTCCCATGCTTAGTTCTAGATGACCAATTTTTTTTTCCATTATTGCTTTCACCTTTTAACTCTTAGTTGAATATAACATAGAATATGTTACTTCCAAAGTGAGCAGAGGAAAAAGGCAGCCTAGCCTTGAGCCAGATACTACTGTAACCATTAAGAATTTAGTCTGAAGCCTGGCTATGTCATATCAGTTGTTTATGTTAGAGGAGAACCCTATATCTCCTAAAAAAGCTACCAGATCACTTCGAAATACTTTTCCACCCACCACATCTGGAAGAATGTATACATAGAAAAGCTGGTGTTCTCTTTAAATCCTTGTGAAATTCTTAATGAGTGCTGATGGAAACATTGTTCATTTTTAACATACACAGAGCTAAGATTTGTGTTTACCCTCACTGGTTCTTGGATCTGCTGTGTGCTTGAAGATGCTCAAATATGTTCTGCCTTCCATGGTCATTCTGACTACTTTGAAAATTTTCTGTTTTACATCAAAGGGTTCTTCAAAATTGCTGCTTTCTGTAGTTATTCAATTGGGGAAACTGACTGGTAATTACATTTATAAATCTTGATTCTCACTCTCTCACTCTGTTTTGGGCTTCCAAGTCCATAGTTCTATGTCTATTGACACCTGAATCCTGAACTCCAGTTTTTGTCTGCTTAGTCTGACAAAACTCAGTTCAGTAACTCACACTTTCAGCTGTCTCCAAAATCTTAGCTATTTTGAGGCTATTATTATTTGTGAATAATAAGCTATTAACTGATATTAGCTTATATCTGAATGGGCAGATACAACTAGGGAAAAAGAAATCCCAGTTGTTGAGATCACATCTCTTAGTTTCCTTTAGCTCTTGGATATTGGCCCCTGAATTCTTCATGGGCTTGTTAGCTCACCCATACATTCAAGTAGGTGTTAATTATATTTTTTCCAGTTTTTCCAGTTATTATCAAAGAGAGGATTGGATTAAGTTGTCTAATTGCCATTATAGAAAGCAGAATTCTCCCTTTTCAACTGATGCATAAAGTACTCTAACCTTGAATGTTAATAATTACAATTTTTGACATATGTACACCCCTGTAAATCACCATCCAGAGAATATCTAGAATACCTTTAGCACTCCATTAGACACTTTTTTGTCTGTCCCTAGACCATATCCCCTATGACATGATTACAATTCTGACTGTTATAATCATTGAATAACTTTGTTTTTGAGGTAAATATAAATAGAATCATATGGAATGCATACTTTTATGTGTCCAGATTGTTTGAACATAATATCTATGATTTTATCTACACTTTTGTGCATACTAGTAGTTCACTCTTTATTTCTGTGCAGCATTTTGTTGTATCAATATATCATAATTCATATACCATTTTCTTCTTGATGGGCATCTAGTTTTAACTACTTTGAATAAAGACACTATGAACCTTTTGTACATGTTTTTATGGTCAGAGGTACTCTTTTCTTCTGTGAATATATCAACAGTGAAACTTCTGGCTTGTAGGGGAGGCAAATATTCAGGATGAGCAGAAACTGCCAGTTTTTCAAAACAGGTTTATTATGTTATATTTCCACCTGCAATGTATGAGATTTCTTTTTCTCCTATAGGTTACTTGTTTGTCTTCTTCTGTATGAAATATTTCTTTGCTTTCTCTTCCTCATTTCCTTTGATTATGTACCTTGCTCATTATCTAACAAAGCTGGGAGTATAGAATTTACATAATATTTTTGCTGCTTGGTCCGATTTCCTACTCCCAACAGTAACCTCTGGACTTTTAGCTCACATTCCCTAAGCATGGTTGTTGTTCAGTTACTCAGTCATGTCCAGCTCTTTGCAATCCCATGAACCACAGCACGCCAGGCTTCCCTGTCCTTCACTATCTCTCAGAGTTTGCTCAAGCTCATATTGGCTCAGCTTAACTTTTCTGCCAGCTCACCAGAAGGGTCTGTATTGAGGCAAGTGGTTTGATTTTCTTCTCTCAGATTTCAACTCTGGCAAATGAGCTGCAGTTAATGGGGAAAGTATTGTTTACATATACGGTTGCTATCTCAAGGAGTTGAAGAAGGTGGTCTACACCATGTTTATTTTGTACTTTACCAATGACTCATATCCATTTTTCAAGACAGGACAGAATCCAAAATTTCAGTGCAATATTCTATAGTCAGTTTGTCCCTATTTTCTCTCCCAGTTCCATATATCCACAATCATTATTGATATACATTTTACTCTAATTGTTACAGGTAATTATCACATAAGCAATTTGACTCTTTAAAAATAAGTTAAAATCTGTAAGGTAGCAATTTTATAACTAAATGGATATCAAATAGTAAGGGTTTATTCAAGCATGCTCAACTAGATAGCACTGGGATTTGATATAAGCCTCTATTTTCTCTAGTTCATATTTCACATTTTTTTCAACTACTAAATTATCATTCTGCATCTAATCTAACCTTTGTGTGATCCAAATGTTGACACAAACTTACCTTAAGCAAATGAATTTGTAGATATTCAAATAAATATTCTCAGTAAATTTTAAATTGTCTAATGAGAGTGAGAATGAAGTGCTTATATTTATTAGGGTGTCTTTTACTATCAGATATTTAATGAAGATTGTTGTTTGGGTATTTCTCTTATTATTTTCCTAACATTTCCTACAAATCACTAACAAATATTGCTTGATGTGTTTTTGGTGAAGAACATATTTCTAGGATTTACAAAAGAGAAGAAAAGCCCCACCTCTATGAATCACTGATTTATACTTTGGCCAACAATGTCAGTTTATATAGGTCAATATTTAATAGGTTTCTGAAGTCTCTGGTATGTATACACATTCTATTAAAACCCTGTAGACTATTTACTTCCTCCAATCATTCATATGGGCTTTTTCTTGCCAAATGTTAATGTGACATCTGCTGTACCTAATTCCAGTAAATATCAGGAACTTTTATGCATACAAACAGTTTATCATACACATGCCATCAATTTGTTCTGAGACATGTCACTTGTGTAAATAGCCTAGGGTTTTTATTTGTTAAGATTTGCATCAAGTGAAAACTAAACACTTTATTTCAAAGGTTTTGGACTTTCAATGCAGATGTTTATAATCTGTCATGCTATTTACTGACCTTGCCAAATTCAGGTTGAGAATTAATTAGCAGCATTCATAAATTCATAGCAGAGATAGAAATACTATCAAAGGTTGATAATATATGATATTGTTGTTGTTGTTTTCTATCCCTTCTCCAGTGGATCTTCCTGACCCAGGAATCGAACTGGGGTCTCCTGTGTTGCAGGTGGATTCTTTACCAACTGAGCTATTAGGGAAGTCCGTTTAGTTAAGTCACGTCCAGAGCCCATGGAGCCTTCCAGTCTTCCAGGCTCCTCTGTCAATGGGATTTTCCAGGTAAGAATACTGGAATGGGTTGCCATTTCCTTCTCCAGGGGCTCTTTCTGACCCAGGGATCAAACATGTGTTTCCTGCACTGCTAGGTGGATCCTTTACCACTAAGCCACCTGGGAAGCCCTGTGGACTGCAGCCTTCCAGGCTCATCCATCCAAGGGATTTTCCAGGCAAGAGTACTGGAGTGGGGTGCCATTGCCTTCTCCGATATATGATATTAGTTTTTATAAAATAAGGAAGCAGAAAGTTCAATCTGGAAGGAGCAAACCATAATAAAAAAGAAAAATCTTTTTTTTTAAATGGTAATGGATACATAAGACCAATCGGGCTCTCATGCCTACTTTAAGGAGTTAATGTACTTCTATCATATAAACCAAAAAAACAAAACTCACATGGACAGAGTTTGATGGGCTGCAGTCCATGAAATAGCAAAAGTTGGACACAACTGAGCAACTGAGCATGCATGGACATAAGGAGATGGTATTATTAGTATAAGACAGACTTTAATATTAGCCAAGGTAAAGATTTTTTTACTTTGTATGATGAAAAAAGGTCCAGGCAAGTAAAATACACTGCAAGACTGAAGTTAACACTGTAGTGAACCTCACTGGTAATGCTTTGTTATTCAGTCAAGAGCCCCAAGTTAGACACAAAGCTATATCCTGTGTTCTCTCCATTAATTTTCACCAGGAGCTATTTCTGATAGTATCCAGTAACTATTTGTTGCCAGAAGCAAACTAGTTCTCTGATATTTTAAATTATCAAAAATTCTGAGTTTTTATAAAAGCAGAACATAGGAGCATAAGAATTTTAGCTAGCTCATTTTAACTCCCTCTATACCTGGCTTCCAAAATATAAGGGAAAATTTTGTTAGTTCTTAATTTTTTCCTTACTCACTGATCTTTTCAGGTTTTCTTTCTGTTAGGAAAACTATGGTAATTCACATTTCCTACTATATTGTTAAATTTATATAGTTTTTTAATGTTTGGAGGAAAGAGTATCACAAAATAGCATCAGAAAAACAAAAAGTTCTAATCTGTTGTTATCATTATTAGTTTCTTATTTGTTAATTCACATTTCCCTTAATTTGTTTATTGGATTTGCCAGGGCAAATCTTTCTTTAAAATCATCTCCCTAAAAACAACAAATAAGATTGGATATCCAGATGCTATCTAAGAAAGATAGAATACCAAACACTTATTACTAAGAGTAGTTTTAAGGTAATATACTGTTGATTCTTATTTTTATATTCTATAGGGAGGCTATTTCTTGGGTCATATTACTTGAATACATTCATTTTTTGCCACTTTAAAGAAGTGTATAAAGAATGTGTGTGGGTATAGAAAGTGTGTGGTTTTCGTGAGCTACATAATTATTAAAATACTTGTATTTGATAAATAGTTCTCAATTACCAACCTCTAGTTTTCTCTGTGAAACAGACTTCAGTGACTCTGGGTAGAAGTTATACTGATATGGACAGCTGAGACAGGAGCATTCATAACAGAGAAATTCAACTGTGCATGCCTTTTCCTTCTTCTCCTTTTTTTTTTCTTTCAAAGGAAAAGAGAACTTTCCCCCTAAAGCAGCAATTTCCAAATGTTTTGGTCTGTTTTGGCCTCCTTCACACTGTTAAATATTACTGAGTATCTCTCAAAGCTTTCTTTTACGTCAGTTAGTGTGTAAACTGTTATTGTTGTTGTCCAGTAACTCAACTGTGTTCAACTCTAGTGACCCCATGGACTGTAGCCTGCTAGAACCACCAGGCTCCTCTGTCCATGGGATTTCCCAGAGAGGAATACTGGAGTGGATTGCCATTTCCTTCTCCAGAGAATCTTCCCGACCCAGGGATTGAATCCATGTCTCCTGCATTGCAGGAGGAGCCTTTACCGCTGAACCCCTGGGGAAGCCCACAGTGTAAATTACAACTATCAAAATTATACTATCAAAATTAAACTTTAAAGGTTTAAAATAAATATTTATCAATTCATTTGAAAGTAACCAAGGTGAACTCATTTCATGTAAACAAGGTAAATTTTCAGTTTTTCTGAAGAAACAACTTTTTTCCAAAGCAAAAGTTACATATGATCAGAGTGGTATTTTTGCAAATATCTTAAATGTCTTACTTGATAGAAGACAGCTGAGTTTTTATGTCTGCTTCTGAGTTCAGTCTTCTGAGAGACCATTTATTATGTAGTCTCTGGGAGCTTTCACTATCCAGTCCTGAAAATAAGAGTGAAAAAGGCAAATAATAATGTTATAATAGTTCTGATCTAGCAGAGCCAGTGAGAATCACTAAAGTGAAATATCAATCTGTTCCAGAGTACAAAAGAAAACAATGGAGAGCAATTTGGAAGTGAATTGCATTTGCCTTAGTTCAGAAGACCTCAGTATGCAAGTAAGTCATGGAATATATTAAGATTTTAGCAACATTTGACTAATTTTTGATGAACTGGCTTTCTTGGTATACTGATTGCAGCCTAATCTATCATATGGATAGTTGTCATCTGTGTCATCTACCTAGATGAAAAAATTCTGTTTCCTATAGAAAAATTTTCATTTCATTGTTAATATGTCCTTAATTGTCAAAAAAGGAAAAAAAAATACACAAGGAACTAAGATTCTAAGTTCTTTACAATAGCGTAAAGATATTTTACAATAGTGTTAAAGCACTAAGATACAAAGCATCAAGTTCTAAGATACTTTTCAATAGTATTACACTTTATGTTTATTTTTAAGGGTTTTACTGTCAATTTGATGAAATAGGTAATCAAATAGTTTCTCACTCACAATTCTAAAACTGAACAAATCTGCAAAAGTATTTTGATTTTGCATTCCCAAAATAAAACTCTAAATTTAGAAAGAAATACAATTTAAAAAATAAAGTATCTATTCCATATAAAAATATCTTTGCAATTTCCCAGAAAGCTTTTGGAAAATCATGGATGTGTTTTTTTTTTTTTCTCTTTGGAAAAAGCTATCGGAAGTAATTAACTTTGTTTTTGTGGGTATTACATTATAGTGTAAAATTTTCTACTCATTTTAGGAAAGAAGGCTTTGCTGTTTTTTCTCATTATGATCATGTTGTTGTTTCAGAGGTCTAGACATCAGTCAGTCAGTCAGTTCAGTTGTTCAGTCACATCCAACTCTTTGTGACCACACAGACTGCAGCATGCCAGGCCTCCCTGTCCATCACCAATTCCTGGAGCTTACTCAAACTCATGTTCATTGAGTTGGTGATGCCATCCAACCATCTCATCCTCTGTCATCCCTTTCTCCTCCCGCCTTCAATTTTTCCCAGCATCAGGGTCTTTTAAAATGAATCAGTTCTTTGCATCAGGTGGCCAAAGTATTGGAGTTTCAGCTTCAGCATCAGTCCTTCAGAGGTCTAGACATGAATTGGTTTATAATTTTTGCTAATCCACCTCAGCTTTGGCTTCCCTGGTGACTCAGCAGTAAAGAATCCCCATGCCAATACCTGCCAATGGAAGAAACATGGGTTCAATCCCTGGGTTTGGGAGATCCTTTGGAGAAGAAAGTGCAACCCACTCCAGTATCCTTGCCTGGGAAATCCCATGGACAGAGAAGACTGGCAGGCTGCAGTCCAGGGGGTCGTAAAGAGTCAGACACGACTTAGCAACTGAACAACAACCTCAGCTCTACTTTTTTCAGGGGCAATTATACCTCAAGAGTGTTGGTCACACAACTTTCACTATGATTCAAGGCACATTTTACATTCTGATGCAATATACACATTCACCAATGCTAACAACTGAAATACAAGTTTGAAGAAATAATACTAAATCCATACATTTGAAAGGTATTTCTATTCTAGATCCTTCTTGACTTGACTCAGTTTAATTCTATTTTATTAAAAAAAAACTCTAGTTGCAAGCCACTAAATTGATGTCATGATCTACTTCTGAGTTGTGAAATCTAATTTGAAAAACATTTCCCTAAAATAAAACCTTCACTGATAATCTTACTTTCCCCTGCCATGTAAATTTCCATGTTTTCTTTTTAAACTACAAAAAACAGGTAGCAAATATATTAGCAACAGTGACATCACATTGCACCTGTGATATGTCTTTCCTTTACCCTTAATAAAGTGTGATAGAAGCAACCACATGATAAAACATGAGTAAGGTCTTTTAAAATTTGTATCTAATTAGGTCCTGCAGGTCCAAGGTATTGATTACTCTTCCTTTTCCTCTGGGGAATTCAGAGGAAAAGGATAGTTATATGCTAAACTAATTTCAGACACTGTGCAGTTTTCTCTCACAAATGAATCCATTAAAATCTAAGGCATACCTGCTGACCTGTTCACATTGCTATTCAATGCTGACTCAATATTTTCAGGGAGAGAGTGGAATAAAAACTTGTATTTTAAGTCTTTTAATAATATCTACTGATCATGTGTGCTAAGCAGCTATTTCATTTTTGCTGACAGAGTAGAAGAAACAGTTCCTAATCCTTGAAAAGTCTGAGATTCTGTTAGATATTTGCACAGTGCTGAGTGTCCCGAGCTCTGTGCATTTCTCAGAGCGTGCCAAGACCAGCATGAGTATTCTCCTTTTCTTTGCCAACATAAATTTTAGTACCTAAATCTATCTTTCTTTTTTCTTTATGTGTACCACTATCCACTGTGCCATGTAACATTCCCCAAACTGGCTGCCAGAGGTTTTTAATAAAAAGTTTTACTAAGAAGATAGACTCAGTTCAGTTCAGTTGCTCAGTCGTGTCTGACTCTTTGCGACCCCATGAATTGTAGCACGCCAGGCCTCTCTGTCCATCACCAACTCCCAGAGTCTACCCAAACCCATGTCCATCGAGTTGGTGATGTCATCCAGCCATTTCATCCTCTGTCGTCCCCTTCTCCTCCTGCCCCCAATCAAAGTAATATCTCTGCTTTTAAATATGGTATCTAGGTTGGTCATAACTTTCCTTCCAAGGAGTAAGCATCTTTTAATTTCATGGCTGCAGTCACCATCTGCAGTGATTTTGAAGCCCCCAGAAATAAAGTCTGACACTGTTTCCACTGTTTCCCCATCTATTTCCCATGAAGTGATGGGACCAGATGCCATGATCTTAGTTTTCTGAATGTTGAGCTTTAAGCCAACTTTTTCACTCTCCTCCTTCACCTTCATCAAGAGGCTCCTCAGTTCCTCTTCACTTTCTGCCATAAGGGTGGTGTGTCTGCATATCTGAGGTTATTGATATTTCTCCCGGCAATCTTGATTCCAGTTTGTGTTTCTTCCAGCCCAGCGTTTCTCATGATGTACTCTGCATATAAGTTAAATAAGCAGGGTGACAATATTTAAATGGCCTTTAGGTCTTCTTGTCTATTTTGAAGATAGGAAAAACCTAACCTTCTCCTCCCTTAGATTCTGGCTCTTTTATGGATTGGTCATTCCATGTTTTGTTTATTTGCCCTGAAATATCAACCATTATGGAGTGATAAGTTTGAATTTGTTTTCATCCAACTATCCAGTTACACAAAGTAAGTAGTGTGCATTCTTGTGGGCCCTCAGTGTATTTCTCACAAGGATGAACTTTATATATCTATATCTATATAGATATAGATATAGATATAGATATAGATATAGATATATAGATATAGATATATTTTCTCTGTCCTCAGGAAATGTTCCTTTACTCTCTTTAGTTAAAATAGTATTTTTATATTATTTGTGTTCTTTTATGTTTTTACTATTTAACCAAAAAGGTTAAAACTGGTGATTTCCTCAAATAACTTTTTCTTCAAATATACTCTTAAGTGGAAAGTGATATATAAAACCCATTTTAAAAGAAGCACTTCTATCTGAGGAGAGGGGAAGAGATTCGGAGTCCAGTGAACCCATCACTACTGTCTACTCATCCCTGATGTGCCTCACTGATGGAACTCCTAAGACTTAGCAGTTGACATAAAACCTATAAATACATACATGTGACTGCACACATACCACATATGTCTGAACAAACAGATATTATTGCTTCTACTAGATGTTGAAGAGCTTTTGTAGAGCAAGGAAAAAGCATACTGATTTCTGATTTAATCACATTTCTGATTTAATCACTACTATTAAATTGAAACATTACTACTAACTCGAAAACGTATGAACAAAAATTGTACTGATCCCCAGTGAGAATGAGGGAGAGAACAATTACAGACAAAAATACTTCCATAAAGTTCTGGATGACAAAATTAGGTGGAGAACTGGTAACTGAGTCTAGAAACCCTCCCACACACCAGAAAACACTCTACAACTTAAGAGTCTGAAGAGGAGTTTACCTAAGAATCATATTAAAAATAGTTAACAATTTGTGCACCCTGGGTCTTAACCAATAAATTTATTCCAAGTGTGGATCAGGTGAATAAATACCAGCCCTGAGAAAACCAATGAAAATATGCATCTCCATAAGCTCTGTCATGGCAGCACTCCCTGCCTTTGAGAGACAGGTCTGCTATATGAGCCAAAAAAGTGGGGGATGGTTGAAAGTTTGTCTAAGAGTATTAATGGTTACTTGTACAGCACTTACTATGGTACTTATATACCACCCACTGTGTGATAGGCACTATTCTTGGTGCTCTACAAAAAATAAGTGTTCATTGGAAGGACTGATGTTGAAGCTGAAACTCCAATACTTTGGCCACCTGATGAGAAGAGCTGACTCATTTGAAAAGACCCTGATGCTGGGAAAGATTGAAGGCAGGAGGAAAAGGGGATCACAGAGGATGAGATGGTTGGATGGCATCACTGACTCAACGGGCATGAGTTTGGGTGAACTCCAGGAGTTGGTGATGGACAGGGAGGCCTGGCGTGCTGCGGTTCTTGGGGTCGCAAAGTCAGACACAAATGAGTGACTGAACTGAACTGAACAAAAAACAAAATTTCATTTTTATAAGTACTTAAGAGTACTAACATTATTCCCTTACAGATAAGGAAATCGAGACCCAGAAAGGTTACACTGCTCAGTTTCAACCAGTAAGTAATGGTGCAATGGATTCAAACCCAAGCCGTCTGTCTCCATTGTCTTAATGGCATTGCTATGTTGTTTCCTACTTTTCTCCTGAGGAAAACTTGAATGGAAAGAGCTGTATCTGAGGAAACTAATGCGTAGCAGAGAGCAGGGCCAAAGGGAGGAGATGAAAGCAGCAGGATTGAATGACTCTTTTTATTCTGAATTGTGTGGCTTTCAGTCTCACTCTGCTCTCTGGATGACAGCACAGAAGTGTTGCTTTCTTGCACACCCTGAACACCCATATCGACAGGAAATTGGAGGGTGTGTGCCTGAAGGAACATCATGAGAGAAAAGATCTTCACTTGCTGAACTGAGGGGTCTCATGGTAAACATGCTGACTTATTTGTTTATGCTAAAGCCCACAAACTGACAAGCCTCACCTTATGTTTATTTATTGGTTTATTTGCAAATGAAAAAAGCCAGAAAAGTTTCACAAAGAATTTGAGGCATAGTTTCAACATGAAAAGGATACAAACAATAATACTAATTGTTATAATAGTTGCTCAGAGTGAGATCAATGAAACCAAAGAAAATAATCAGTGATATTCTCAAATGATGTTGCAACCATAAACAAGATCTGAATTCTAAGAAAAATGTAACATAATAATATAAGAAACAACTCTTAAAAACTATGAAAAATATATACAAAATTTAATATTTCAGTAAATGGGTGGAATATAAATTGAGCTAAACAAAGTCTTCAGAAAGTAGAACACCACGTGAACAAACAGAATACTGAAACATAAGAACAATGTCCCTTAACTTTTATTATTTACATTTGCTAGCCTACATATGCTCTTGAATTTTCTTTGTGAACCAGTACATGCATAAAAATAATTTCAGTATAATCTGCTTTTTCCTTTAATGTTGAGCATCTTATCATGTGATTATTTGTCATTTGTGTATTTTCTTCAGTAAATAATTCACATCTTTGGCTCTTTCTAAGTTGGGTATCTTTTTATTATTGGTTTTAAGGGCTTTTTTTTAATATTAAAGGATATGTCTTTTATTAGATAAAATTTATAAATATTTTCTCATATTCTGTAATTTATCTTTCTGTCTTATTTATACTTGCTTTTTCTTTGCCTTTGTCATCTTTTTCTGAAAACCATTGGCTCCTTCTGAAGCTTTAAAGTTTTTCTTTAGTAACTTTTTCCTTTTCATAATTTAGAATAACAGCTTGAGTTTCTCTTCTTGCCTTAAATTTTTAACATATTTCACTGAATTTTTTGGACAAAAGTTTACAGATTCCCAACATATCTTTCCCTTCTTCATAATAAAGAAAAAAACTACCATTAAAAAATACTAACTGAACTCCCTCATGCTTATTTTTATTGTCTAAAGTTTTAGTGTTGCCTGCTAAAAACAACAAAAATAAATGTGTTTATTTACTTATATATTTGTTTACTATCAGTGACTAATGCAAGCTCTTTGCTTGTTTTTTGTTATTGTTTGTTTGTTTCTTTGCTTTTAGTGCATCACACACCTTCTATTCTGACATTTTTTAAAGTACTGAAATATTTTTAATTTGGTATGTCTGAAAATGTGTTTATTTTGCCCAGTTATTAAACAGTGATTAAGCTGTGCCATGTTTAACATACTTCCTCAAGACACTGAAAATATTCTTTCATTTTCTTCTTCTTTTCTTATAGTGTGGGACATCTGCTATTTGTCTCACTGTCATTCCTTTTCTGATAATCTGTTTTTCTTTCAAGTAGCTACTAACCCATTCTCTTTATATTCTTTAGTTTTACTCTATATTGAGCAGATATGGAGTTATTTGTTATATTTTCTACTTAGTGAAATTTCATTATGTTTCCATTTGGGTTTTTTAAAATGTTTAGTCATTACCCTTCAGAATATTTTTACTTCTCTGCCATTTCCTGTTTTCAAAACAAATAGGGTTTCTTGTTAAATGTATCTGGGAACTTCTCAAGCTAGTCCCCATGAATTGTTTTCTTTTATACATTCTCAGTTTTTATCTTGATTCTAATTGACTACTACCTTTAAATTCCCTAACCACTCTTGTTCTGTCTAGTCTATAATTTTAAAAATTTAAACCATTTCATTGAAGTATAATTGATGTATAAAATGTTTACAACTTGATAAGTGTGGGAATAAGTATACACAGTTGAGGCCATCACCTCCATCAAGGACATAGACATATCTATAAATTCCTAAAGTTTCTTTCTGCCCCTATTATTGTTGTTACTATTATTATTATTATCATCATTATGATATATAATATGAGGTTTACCCTTTAAAAAAATTTAAGTATACAATACAGTAATATAAGCTACAAGGACTATACTGTATACTACTGTGAGTACCTTTATTTAAGTTCTTTGGAACTTAATCTTGAATAACTGAAACTTTGTATCTTTTGACCATCAACTCTCCATTTCCCCTTCCCCACATTCTATTCTGTGCTTCTACAAATTTGACTGCTTTAGATTCCACATTTAAGTGAGATCATGCAATACATGTCTTTCTCAGTCTGGCTTATTTCACTTTGCATTATATCCTCTATGATGTGGTGTATACACACAATGGAATATTATTCAACAATAAAAAGAGAAAAGAATCCTGCCATTTGCCTTTCTTTTTTAATTTTAATTGTATATTTCATATACATCTGCACTCCTTCTAAAAAAATAGGATTTATGTTTATAGTCATTTAGATTGGCCTATCATTTATATCTCATCAGAAGTAAATTAATTTTCCATTTTTTTCTTAGCATTAGTTTTACTCATTTACTTTAACATGTTGTTACTCATTTATTGAGTATATGAGAGGGATTTTGTTGTCCTTTCTCTATCCAGTGGGTATAATAGGTGCTCTAATAGGATTTGGGTTCTGAGATTCAAAGCTGATTGTGGTTTTTGAAATGAGCTTCTAAATGTGGAAGCTCACTGATTTTAGACATGTCTTCTTTACTGTTAAAGCATTTATGTATAGTACCATTTCATCTGCAAACAGTGGCAGTTTTACTTCTTTTCTAATTTGGATCCCTTTTATTTCTTTTTCTTATCTGATTGCTATGGCTAGGACTTCTAAAACTATGTTGAATAAAAGTGGCAAGAATGGACAGCCTTGTCTTATTCCTGATCATAGAGGACACACTTTCAGCTTTTCAGCATTGGGTATGATGTTAGCTGTGGGTTTGTCATATGTGGCCTTTTTATATAGAGAGAATCCCACTATACATAGGAGAGTCCTAAAGTTTCCACCAGAAAACTACTAGAGCTCATCAGTGATTTTGGTAAAGTTTCAGGAAAGAAAATTAATACACAGAAATCTGTTACATTTCTATACACTAACAACAAAAGATTAGAAAGGAAAATTTTTAAAAAATCACATTTTAACATTGCATCACCAAGAATGAAGTATTAAGGAATAAACCTACCTAGAAGACAAAAGATCTACACTCTAAAAACTATAAAATGCTGATGAGAGAGACCAGAGATGACACAAAGAGATGAAAATATATCATTTTCTTGGATTGGAACCATCAATATTGCCAAAATGGCTATACTGCCCAAGGTAATCCACACATTCAATTCAGTTCCTATCAAATTACCAATGGCATTTTTCACACAACTAGAACAAAAAAAGTAATTTGTAAGGAAACACAAAAGACCTAAAAGAGCCAAAGCAATCATGAGAAAGAAAAATGGAGCTGGAGGAATCAGGCTCCTTGACTTCACACTATACTATAAAGTACAGTCATCAAAACAGTGGGGTACTGGCGCAAAAACAGAAATATGGATCAGTGCAGCAGGATCAGTTCAGTTCAGTTCAGTCACTCAGTTGTGTCCGACTCTTTGCGACCCCATGAACCACAGCACGCCAGGCCTCTGTGTCCATCACCAACTCCCCAAGTCCACCCAAACCCATGTCCATTGAGTCGGTGATGCCATCCAACCATCTCATCCTCTGTCATCCCCTTGTCTTCCTACCTTCAATCTTTCCCAGAATTGGGGTCTTTTCAAATGAGCCAGCTCTTTGCATCAGGTGACCAAAGTATTGGAGTTTCAGCTTCAACATCAGTCCTTCCAATAAACACCCAGGACTGATCTCCTTTAGGATGGACTGGTTGGATCTCCTTGCAGTCCAAGGGACTCTCAAGAGTCTTCTCCAACACCACAGTTCAAAAACATCAATTCTTCGGCGCTCAGCTTTCTTTATAGTCCAACTCTCACATCCATACATGACTACTGGAAAAAACATAGCCTTGACTAGGTGGACTTTTGTTGGCAAAGTAATGTCTCTGCCTTTTAATATGCAGTCTAGGTTGGTCATAACTTTCCTCCCAAGGAGTAAGCATCTTTTAATTTCATGGCTGCAGTCACCATCTGCAGTGATTTTGAAGCCCAGAAAAATAAAGTCTGACACTGTTTCCCCATCTGTTTGCCATGAAGTGATGGAACCAGATGCCCTGATCTTAGTTTTCTGAATGCTGAGCTTTAAGCCAAATGTTTACACTCTCCTCTTTCACTTTCACCAAGAGGCTCTTTAGTTCTTCTTCATTTTCTGTCATAAGGGTGGTTTCATCTGCATATCTGAGGTTATTGATTTTTCTCCTGGCAATCTTGATTCCATATTGTGCTTTTTCCAGCCCAGCATTTCTCATGATGTATTCTGCATAGAAGTTAAATAAGTAGGGTGACAATATATACCCTTGATGTAATCCTTTTGCCATTTGGAACCAGTCTGTTGTTCCATGTCCAGTTCTAACTGTTGCTTCCTGACCTGTATACAGGTTTCTCAAGAGGCAGGTCAGAAGGTCTGGTATTCTCATCTCTTTCAGAATTTTCCACAGTTTATTGTGATCCACACAAAGGCCTTGGCATAGTCAATAAAGCAAAAATAGATGCTTTTTTGATGATCCAGTGGATGTTGGCAATTTGATCTCTGATGCCTCTGCCTTTACTAAAACCAGCTTGAACATCTGCAAGTTCACAGTTCACGTATTGCTGAACCCTGGCTTGGAGAATTTTGAGCATCACTTAACTGGCGTATGAGATGAATGGAACTGTGCGGTAGTTTGAGCATTCTTTGGCATTGCTTTTCTTTGGGATTGGATGAAAACTGACCTTTTCCCGTCCTGTTGCCACTGCTGACTTTTCCAAATTTGCTGGCATATTGATTGCAGCACTTTCACAACATCATCACAGATTTTGAAATAGCTCAACTGGAATTCCATCACCTCCACTAGCTTTGTTTGTAGTGATGATTCCTAAGGCCCACTTGACTTCACATTCCAGGAGCAGGATAGAAAGCTCAGAAATAAATTCACATATCTATGGTCAATTAATCTATGACAAAGGAGGCAAGAGTAGACAATGAAGTAAAGATAGCTTCTTCAATAAGTGGTGCTGGGAATACTACACAGCTACATGTAAAATAAAATAAAATAAATTTAGAACATTCTCTAACACAATACACAAAAATAAACTCAAAATGGATTAAAGCCATAAATGTAAGACCAGATACTATAAAGCTCTTAGAGGAAAACACAGGAAGGACACTCTTTGACATAATCACATCAATATGCTTTTGGATCCACCTCCTAGAGTAATGAAAAGAAAAACAAAACAAAATAACAAAAACAACAACAAAAAAACAAAAACAAAAGGGACCTAATTATTTCTATAGACTGGGAGGAAATATTTGCACACAATGCAAACAACAAGGGATTAATCTCCAAAATTTACAAACAGCCCATGCAGCTCAATATCAAACAAAACAAAACAAAACAAAAACCAGTCAAAAAGTGGGAAATAGATCTAAATAGATGTTTCTCCACAGAAGACCTACAGATGGCTAACAGGCACATGAAAAGATGCTCAGTTCAGTTCAGTTCAGTCACTCATTCGTGTCCGACTCTTTGCGACCCCATGAATAGCAGCACGCCAGGCCTCCTTGTCTATCACCAACTCCCGGAGTTCACTCAGACTCACGTCCATCGAGTCAGTGATGCCATCCAGCCATCTCATCCTCTGTTGTCCCCTTCTCCTCCTGACCCCAATCCCTCCCAGCATCAGTGTCTTTTCCAATGAGTCAACTCTTCGCATGAGGTGGCCAAAGTACTGGAGTTTCAGCTTTAGCATCATTCCTTCCAAAGAAATCCCAGGGCTGATCTCCTTCAGAATGGACTGGTTGGATCTCCTTGCAGTCCAAGAGACTCTCAAGAGTCTTCTCCAACACCACAGTTCAAAAGCATCAATTCTTTGGTGCTTAGCTTTCTTCACAGTCCAACTCTCACATCCATACATGACCACAGGAAAAACCATAGCCTTGACTAGATGAACCTTTGTTGGCAAAGTAATGTCTCTGCTTTTGAATATGCTATCTAGGTTGGTCATAACTTTTTTTCCAAGGAGTAAACGTCTTTTAATTTCATGGTTGCAGTCACCATCTGCAGTGATTTTGGAGCCCCCCAAAATAAAGTCTGACACTGTATCCATTGTTTCCCCATCTATTTGCCGTGAAGTGATGGGACCAGATGCCATGATCTTCGTTTTCTGAATGTTGAGCTTTAAGTCAACTTTTTCACTCTTCACTTGCACTAGATGCTCAATAATTGCTAATTATTAAAGAAATTCAATCTAAACTACAGTGAGGTATCACATCACACTGGTCAGAATGGCCATCATTAAAAAGTTGCAAATAATAAATGCTGGAGAGAATGTAAAGAAAAGGGAAACCTATCACACTGTTGGTAGGAATCTAGATTGATGCAGATACTTTAGAAAAAGTAGGGAGGTTCTTTATAAAGCTAAAAATAGGGCTACCATATGATCCCACAATCTCATTTCTGGGCATAAATTCTTATAAAATTATAATTGCACCTCAGTGTTCATAGCAGCACTATTTACAGTAACCAAGACATGGAAGCAACCTGTGTCTATTGACAGATGAATAGATAGAGAAGATGTGGTATATAAATATACATACATAAAAACACACATACACACATATATATACACACATATACATATGCACACACAATGTAATATTACTCAGCCACTAAAAAGAAGGAAATAATGCCATTTACAGCAACATAGATGGAACTAGAGATACTAAGTGAAACAAGTCAGAGAAAGACAAATACCATATGATATCACTTATGTGTGGAATCTAAAAAAATTATACAAATGAACTTATTTATAAAACAGAAAAGACTCACAGTAATAGAAAACAAACTTATGGTTACAAAAGCGGCAAGGTATGAGAGAGGGATAAGTTAGGAGTTGGGATAAATTAGTAGTGTATTAAACATACATATTACTAAGTATAAAATAGATAACAAAGGCCTACTGTATAGCACAGGAAACTATACTCAATGTTTTGTAATAATCTATGTGGGAAAAAATCTAAAAAAGAATATATGTATATATAACTGAATTACTTTGTTGTACACATAAAACACAACATTGCAAACCAACTATACTACAATTAAAAAAATAAGCATTTAATACCATAATTTTTCCATTAAATGCCACCTTAAGTTCTACAAATTTTGATAACATAGTTTTTCATTTTTATTTCATTAAAATTCTAATTTCTTTATGACAATCCTTCTTTTCAGTTCAGTTCAGTCTCTCAGTCGTGTCTGACTCTGCTACCCCATGAACTACAGCACGCCAGGCTTCTGTGTCCATCACCAACTCCCGGAGTCCACCCAAACCTATGTCCATCGAGTTGGTGATGCCATCCAACCATCTCATCCTCTGTTGTCCCCTTCTCCTCCTGTCCTCAATCTTTCCCAGCATCAGGGTCTTTTCAAATGAGTCAGCTCTTCACATCAGGTGGCCAAAGTATTGGAGTTTCAGCTTCAGCATCAGTCCTTCCAGTGAACACCCAGGACTGATCTCCTTTAGGATGGACTGGTTGGATCTCCTTGGAGTCCAAGGGACCCTCAAGAGCCTTCTCCAACATCACAGTTCAAAAGCATCAATTATTCGGTGCTCAGCTTTCTTTATAGTCCAACTCTTACATCCATACACGACCACTGGAATTTTTAAGTATGCTATTTAAATTCTAAATAAATGACAATTTTATAGACATTTTTCTTGTATTAGTTTTTAACTTAATACTATTGTCAGAAAACATACTTTGCATGGTTTAATTTTAAAGACTTGTTAAGGGTTGTTTTCTGATCTAGTTATGTTCAAACTTGGTAGATATTTCATGTGTACACTTGAGAAGAAGCACATTTGGCTTTTATTCAGTGGAGATTTCTGTAAATGTCAATAAGGTCAAATTAGTTGATTGTTTTTCAGACCTATTTTCTCATAGATTTACCCTCAGCTTGTTCTATCAGTTACTGAGAGGAGTTGTCAATATCTCCAAACATAACTGTGGAATTTGTTTACTTCTTTCAGTTTTATTTTGTTTTAAGCATTTTGAAGATGTGTTGTTAAGTGAATTCACATTTAGGATATTAATGTCTTCCTTTTTAATGACTTCTTACCTTTATGTACTTATTTTTCTTTTTTCCTGGTAATTTTCCTTGTTCTGAAGTCTACTTTGATACTAAAGTCTTTGATATTGATATCTATCTTGATATTTTAGCTTCTTCTTCGTTAATGTTTGCTTGAGATATAATTTTTTCACTATTTTACATTTAAACTATCAATGTTTTTCTGTAGGTCTTTTGCATATGGTATAAGTCAACCTAATCAGAAGTTGAACTAGATTTGTTTTTATATTTTTCCTGTGGATACCTTCAAGGTGACACTGACTTCAGTTTCTCAGTGTACTTACCCAGCATTTGACCTTGAGCAATTTGTTAAATATTTTAGCTAAAATATTCTTATCTGCTTGAATGGTACTTGACATACAGCTTGTATGGTTTGCTACAGGGAAGCCAGTGCTTTCTGTCTTTTGGATGAACTGGTTTCTTCTAGATTTCAGGCCACTTGGATTTCTTGAGACCCCAGCTGTCTGATGAGTTCAAGGATAGCTATGATTCTGTAGTTTATCTGACTACTTTTTAATGTTGTTAAGATGGGGACAATACTATTTCTAATTATCTACATTGTCAAGAGAAAGTGAAACTACTCTATTGATTTTGGGGTTTTTGACATTGCCTTGTGAAGCCACTAGACAAAAACTAGGGTTGGAATTATTGGCTTTCAGTTCAGGAGTCAATGCGCTATTGTTAGGTAGGCTCAGTTACAGAGGTAAGACCTGTCCTGTTTTCTCCCAGTTTTGTACAAGTCCATTTTTGAGAAATTTCCCTCTTCCCTAAGCCTGTAATAATCTGACAGTTTGTAGTTTCCATCAGAAAAGCGACATCTTTTATCCTTATAATTCCACAGGGTTAGAGTTTCTGACCTCTCTGGCCTGTTTCTGGACCTGGAGACTGGCGTGTCTTTAGCTTCAACATTGGCTTTGTTTCTATTCAACACCACTGGGGAAGTTCAGTATCATTTTTTTTAATTTAATTTTTTTAATTTTTTTTTTTTTTTTTAATTTCAGGTATACACGTGCTCCCCATCCTGAACCCTCCTCCCTCCCCCCTCCCCATACCATCCCCCTGGGCCGTCCAGGCGCACCAGCCCCAAGCATCCAGCATCGTGCACTGAACCTGGACTGGCATCTCGTTTCATACATGACATTTCACATGTTTCAATGCCATTCTCCCAAATCTTCCCACCCACTCCCTCTCCCTCTCCCACAGAGTCCATACACTCTATACATCAGTGTCTCTTTTGCTGTCTCGTATACAGGGTTATCGTTACCATCTTTCTAAATTCCATATATATGCGTTAGTATACTGTATTGGTGTTTTTCCTTCTGGCTTACTTCACTCTGTATAATAGGCTCCAGTTTCATCCACCTCATTAGAACTGATTCAAATGTATTCTTTTTAATGGCTGAGTAATACTCCATTGTGTATATGTACCACAGCTTGCTTATCCATTCATCTGCTGATGGACATCTAGGTTGCTTCCATGTCCTGGCTATTATAAACAGCGCTGCGATGAACATTGGGGTACACGTGTCTCTTTCCCTTCTGGTTTCCTCAGTGTGTATGCCCAGCAGTGGGATTGCTGGATCATAAGGCAGTTCTATTTCCAGTTTTTTAAGGAATCTCCACACTGTTCTCCATAGTGGCTGTACTAGTTTGCATTCCCACCAACAGTGTAAGAGGGTTCCCTTTTCTCCACACCCTCTCCAGCATTTATTATTTGTAGACTTTTGGATCGCAGCCATTCTGACTGGTGTGAAATGGTACCTCATAGTGGTTTTGATTTGCATTTCTCTGATAATGAGTGATGTTGAGCATCTTTTCATGTGTTTGTTAGCCATCTGTATGTCTTCTTTGGAGAAATGTCTATTTAGATCTTTGGCCCATTTTTTGATTGGGTCATTTATTTTTCTGGAGTTGAGCTGGAGGAGTTGCTTGTATATTTTTGAGATTAGTTGTTTGTCGGTTGCTTCATTTGCTATTATTTTCTCCCATTCTGAAGGCTGTCTTTTCACCTTGCTAATAGTTTCCTTTGATGTGCAGAAGCTTTTAAGTTTAATTAGGTCCCATTTGTTTATTTTTGCTTTTATTTCCAATACTCTGGGAGGTGGGTCATAGAGGATCCTGCTGTGATGTATGTCAGAGAGTGTTTTGCCTATGTTCTCCTCTAGGAGTTTTATAGTTTCTGGTCTTACGTTGAGATCTTTAATCCATTTTGAGTTTATTTTTGTATATGGTGTTAGAAAGTGTTCTAGTTTCATTCTTTTACAAGTGGTTGACCAGATTTCCCAGCACCACTTGTTAAAGAGATTGTCTTTAATCCACTGTATATTCTTGCCTCTTTTGTCAAAGATAAGGTGTCCATATGTGCGTGGATTTATCTCTGGGCTTTCTATTTTGTTCCATTGATCTATATTTCTGTCTTTGTGCCAGTACCATACTGTCTTGATAACTGTGGCTTTGTAGTAGAGCCTGAAGTCAGGTAGGTTGATTCCTCCAGTTCCATTCTTCTTTCTCAAGATCGCTTTGGCTATTCGAGGTTTTTTGTATTTCCATACAAATTGTGAAATTATTTGTTCTAGCTCTGTGAAGAATACTGTTGGTAGCTTGATAGGGATTGCACTGAATCTATAAATTGCTTTGGGTAGTATACTCATTTTCATTATATTGATTCTTCCAATCCATGAACATGGTATATTTCTCCATCTATTAGTGTCCTCTTTGATTTCTTTCACCAGTGTTTTATAGTTTTCTATATATAGGTCTTTAGTTTCTTTAGGTAGATATATTCCTAAGTATTTTATTCTTTTCGTTGCAATGGTGAATGGAATTGTTTCCTTAATTTCTCTTTCTGTTTTCTCATTATTAGTGTATAGGAATGCAAGGGATTTCTGTGTGTTGATTTTATATCCTGCAACTTTACTATAATCATTGATTAGTTCTAGTAATTTTCTGGTGGAGTCTTTAGGGTTTTCTATGTAGAGGATCATGTCATCTGCAAATAGTGAGAGTTTTACTTCTTCTTTTCCAATTTGGATTCCTTTTATTTCTTTTTCTGCTCTGATTGCTGTAGCCAAAACTTCCAAAACTATGTTGAATAGTAATGGTGAAAGTGGGCACCCTTGTCTTGTTCCTGACTTTGGAGGAAATGCTTTCAACTTTTCACCATTGAGGATAATGTTTGCTGTAGGTTTGTCATATATAGCTTTTATTATGTTGAGGTATGTTCCTTCTATTCCTGCTTTCTGGAGAGTTTTTATCATAAATGGGTGTTGAATTTTGTCAAAGGCTTTCTCTGCATCTATTGAGATAATCATATGGTTTTTGTTTTTCAATTTGTTCATGTGGTGTATTACATTGATTGATTTGCAGATATTGAAGAATCCTTGCATCCCTGGGATAAAGCCCACTTGGTCATGGTGTATGATCTTTTGAATGTGTTGTTGGATTCTGATTGCTAGAATTTTGTTTAGGATTTTTGCATCTATGTTCATCAGTGATATTGGCCTGTAGTTTTCTTTTTTTGTGGCATCTTTGTCAGGTTTTGGTATTAGGGTGATGGTGGCCTCATAGAATGAGTTTGGAAGTTTACCTTCCTCTGCAATTTTCTGGAAGAGTTTGAGCAGGATAGGTGTTAGCTCTTCTCTAAATTTTTGGTAGAATTCAGCTGTGAAGCCGTCTGGACCTGGGCTTTTGTTTGCTGGAAGATTTTTGATTACAGTTTCAATTTCCGTGCTTGTGATGGGTCTGTTAAGGTTTTCTATTTCTTCCTGGTCGAGTTTTGGAAAGTTGTACTTTTCTAAGAATTTGTCCATTTCTTCCTCGCTGTCCATTTTATTAGCATATAATTGTTGATAATAGTCTCTTATGATCCTTTGTATTTCTATGTTGTCTGTTGTGATCTCTCCACTGTCATTTCTAATTTTATTGATTTGATTTTTCTCCCTTTGTTTCTTGATGAGTCTGGCTAATGGTTTGCCAATTTTATTTATCCTTTCAAAGAACCAGCTTTTGGCTTTGTTGATTTTTGCTATGGTCTCTTTTGTTTCTTTTGCATTTATTTCTGCTCTAATTTTTAAGATTTCTTTCCTTCTACTAACCCTGGGGTTCTTCATTTCTTCCTTTTCTAGTTGCTTTAGGTGTAGAGTTAGGTTATTTATTTGACTTTTTTCTTGTTTCTTGAGGTGTGCCTGTATTGCTATGAACTTTCCCCTTAGGACTGCTTTTACTGTGTCCCACAGGTTTTGGGTTGTTGTGTTTTCATTTTCATTCGTTTCTATGCAAATTTTGATTTCTTTTTTGATTTCTTCTGTGATTTGTTGGTTATTCAGCAGCGTGTTGTTCAGCCTCCATATGTTGGAATTTTTAATAGTTTTTCTCCTGTAATTGAGATCTAATCTTACTGCATTGTGGTCAGAAAAGATGCTTGGAATGATTTCTATTTTTTTGAATTTACCAAGGCTAGCTTTATGGCCCAGGATGTGATCTATCCTGGAGAAGGTTCCATGTGCGCTTGAGAAAAAGGTGAAATTCATTGTTTTGGGATGAAATGTCCTATAGATATCAATTAGGTCTAACTGGTCTATTGTATCGTTTAAAGTTTGTGTTTCCTTGTTAATTTTCTGTTTAGTTGATCTATCCATAGGTGTGAGTGGGGTATTAAAGTCTCCCACTATTATTGTGTTATTGTTAATTTCTCCTTTCATACTTGTTAGCATTTGTCTTACATACTGCGGTGCTCCCGTGTTGGGTGCATATATATTTATAATTGTTATATCTTCTTCTTGGATTGATCCTTTGATCATTATGTAGTGACCTTCTTTGTCTCTTTTCACAGCCTTTGTTTTAAAGTCTATTTTATCTGATATGAGTATTGCTACTCCTGCTTTCTTTTGGTCCCTATTTGCATGGAAAATCTTTTTCCAGCCCTTCACTTTCAGTCTGTATGTGTCCCCTGTTTTGAGGTGGGTCTCCTGTAGACAACATATGTAGGGGTCTTGTTTTTGTATCCATTCAGCCAGTCTTTGTCTTTTGGTTGGGGCATTCAACCCATTTACGTTTAAGGTAATTACTGATAAGTATGATCCCGTTGCCATTTACTTTATTGTTTGGGGTTCGAATTTACACACCATTTTTGTGTTTCCTGTCTAGAGAATATCCTTTAGTATTTGTTGTAGAGCTGGTTTGGTGGTGCAGAATTCTCTCAGCTTTTACTTGTCTGAGAAGCTTTTGATTTCTCCTTCATACTTGAATGAAATCCTTGCTGGGTACAATAATCTGGGCTGTAGGTTATTTTCTTTCATCGCTTTAAGTATGTCTTGCCATTCCCTCCTGGCTTGAAGAGTTTCTATTGAAAGATCAGCTGTTATCCTTATGGGAATTCCCTTGTGTGTTATTTGTTGTTTTTCCCTTGCTGCTTTTAATATTTGTTCTTTGTGTTTGATCTTTGTTAATTTGATTAATATGTGTCTTGGGGTGTTTCGCCTTGGGTTTATCCTGTTTGGGATTCTCTGGGTTTCTTGGACTTGGGTGATTATTTCCTTCCCCAGTTTAGGGAAGTTTTCAACTATTATCTCCTCAAGTATTTTCTCATGGCCTTTCTTTTTGTCTTCTTCTTCTGGAACCCCTATGATTCGAATGTTGTAGCGTTTAATATTGTCCTGGAGGTCTCTGAGATTGTCCTCATTTCTTTTAATTCGTTTTTCTTTTATTCTCTCTGATTCATTTATTTCTACCATTCTATCTTCTAATTCACTAATCCTATCTTCTGCCTCTGTTATTCTACTATTTGTTGCCTCCAGAGTGTTTTTAATTTCATTTATTGCATTATTCATTATATATTGACTCTTTTTTATTTCTTCTAGGTCCTTGTTAAACCTTTCTTGCATCTTCTCAATCCTTGTCTCCAAGCTATTTATCTGTGATTCCATTTTAATTTCAAGATTTTGGATCAATTTCACTATCATTATTCAGAATTCTTTATCAGGTAGATTCCCTATCTCTTCCTCTTTTGTTTGGTTTGGTGGGCATTTATCCTGTTCCTTTATCTGCTGGCTATTCCTCTGTCTCTTCATCTTGTTTAAATTGCTGAGTTTGGGGTGTCCTTTCTGTATTCTGGCAGTTTGTGGAGTTCTCTTTATTGTGGCTTTTCCTCACTGTGTGTGGGTTTGTACAGGTGGCTTGTCAAGGTTTCCTGGTTAGGGAAGCCTGTGTCAGTGTTCTGATGGGTGGAACTGTATTTCTTCTCTTTGTTCAGTCGCGCTGTGGGGAGGGAGGGAGGGATGCTGCAAACAAATAACACTGGCGTGCGCTCGCAGTGCCTCAGCCACACTGGGTCTGCCCCCACTCACGGCGCGTGTAGCCTCCCTGCCCACACTGCTCGGGCTCTAGGTTGTTCCGCCGGGAACAATCCGAGGCTGGCCCTGGGTTGCACGTACCTCCCAGGTCCAAGCTGCTCAGGTTCAGGCACTCCGAGGTAGTCCTCCGAGGCGCAGACTCAGTTGGGCCTGAGTATTGTGCTCTTCCCAGGTCCGAGCAGCTCAAGTGATGAGGTGTTTGGCGAGCGCCAATGATGCGACTTATCGCCTCCCCGCCACTCGGTTATCTGGGCGTAAAACCGGCGCACCTTCTTAGGCAGATGTTAACCGTCCAGACCCCCAAGAAGTTTTAGTTAGCAAAGAAGCCTGCTTACAGTTTTATAGATAATGTCTCTCTGGGGCTGCGATTGCCCCCTTCCGGCTCTGGCTGCCTGTCACCGGAGTGGGAAGGTCTGCAGCCGGCTATCTCTGTTCAATTCTTTGTTCCGTGTGCGGGCCTGGCGGTGTCTTAGGTTGGGGCTGGCTTTTCGCGTGGTAGATATCCCACAGTCTGGTTTGCTAGCCCAAATTATTTCGCTCAGATAGTGCTCAGGGTATTCAGGCCAGATTCTTACTCTAAGCGATGCAGCCCGCGCTGCGCCTCCCTGCCGAGCCCCCGCTTGTTAATGGCGCGTGCAGGCGTCTGCGCTGCTTCTCCGCTGGGGGAGTTATCGTAGGACTCGCAATCTTTGAGTTTTAATTGTTTATTTATTTTTTCTTCCTGTTATGTTGCCCTCTGTGCTTCCAAAGCTTGGCACAGATTCGGCAGTGAGAAGGTTTCCTGGTGTTTGGAAACTTCTCTCTTTTTAAGACTCCCTTCCCGGGACGGAACTCCGTCCCTCCCTCTTTTGTCTCTTTTTTTGTCTTTTATATTTTTTCCTACCTCCTTTCGAAGAGTTGGATTGCTTTTCTGGGTGCCTGATGTCCTCTGCCGGCATTCAGAAGTTGTTTTGTGGAATTTACTCGACGTTTAAATGCTCTTCTGATGAATTTGTGGGGGAGAAAGTGTTCTCCCTGTCCTACTCCTCCGCCATCTTGGCTCCTCCCTCTCGAAGTTCAGTATTCTAAGTGAAGAAATTCATCTTGGTTTTGGAAGATCTAAATTAAAGGTCTGTCTCTATCTCAGTGGTGAGATATAGAAAACACACTCCTCATTTAATTTGAAATAATACATGTGTATTCTAGTTGGGTGTATTTGGGTTAGTCTTAAAATTTAAGAATGATACATTTGACATACAATGTTGTACAGTATTAATGAATCAATAAAATTATTTTCATAATAAACTACAGATAATTTAATAAGTAGTATTTAAAAAGTTTCCTTTCTTTTTAACAAATTTTTTTTATCTGCCCTCATTTTTAGATTCTCAGTCTTAAAACTCATTTTGAATAATATTAATATCTCCACTTTAATTATGAGGCTATAGTAGAAGAATAATAAATGGAGACTTCTAAGAGAGAGACCTGAGATACAGATATAAATCTTTCTAACTCTACCTCTGTGCACTTTTATACAATGATGCTTCCTCTATAGCTATATTGCTATACCAAATGTAGCCTCACTTATGATGGCTCCATGGGAAAACAGGAACCCCCTTCAATCACTACAAGATAATTCACTGTTTCTACCATAAGCATAAAAGAAATGTTCTGTCAGAATATTTAAAGTTTGCTGAATTGACATTGGGATGATAGAAGTAGATGATATGAATGCTTTAAAAAAAAAATGATGGTGAAAAAAGGAAAATATAAGTGTGGGCTGTCTATAGCAGCATAATAGAACCCAAAAGTGCTGGTAAAAATCAATTATCCCACAAGGGTTACTGAAGCTGAGCACACAGTGTTTAAGTTGGTAATAAAATTCTGCTACTTTGGTACCTGACTTTGTCTGGATAATGCAGATATCTAAGGATTTACAGTTATCCATGGGGGTATGCTAAATTGCTTCAGTTGTGTTTGACCCTTTGTGATCCCATGAGCAGTAGCCCACCAGGCTCCTCTGTCTATGGGGTCCTCCAGGCAAGAATACTGGAGTGGGTTGCCATGCCCTCCTCCAGGGGATCTTCCCAACCCAGGGATTGAACATACGTCTCTTATGTTTCCTGCATTGGCAGGTGGGTTCTTTACCACTAGAACCACTGTAGTACCAAATCCTATGCTCTGTCACAAGAAATGGGCATAGAAGTTCTCATTATTGTATCTATAGGCAGTATGACTTGAGGGGCATTGGCAAATGCACTTGTTTTCCATAGCTTTAGTTTCACTCCTCAATGTCTTAGAAAGTATAAATCTCTTCAGAGTGTCTCTGCCCCCACACTCTTTCTGCCAACTTTTTCTCCCTAGATTCCCTATTATCTTATCTCTTCTCACATTAACTCAGAAGGCCTGAAACAACTCATAAACAATGGGTCAAGCCTGGGTGAGCAAAAGGAGATTCATTTTTTAAAAACTTCATTTTATAAGCATCTTATCTTTTAAGAGAAACTATCATAGTTTTCAGAAATACATATTTTAATTTTACTTTTTGGTGTGCTTCATCTTTCTAAACAATTCATTATATTTTATGAAATTCTTTAATGACCTTTGTAGGCTATAGGAAAAAAATAGAAGAGCATACTAGCATTGAAATGCTAAGAGTGTGAGGAATTAAAAAATAATCTTGTATTTAGGGTTTCAAAGTCCTTTCACACTTTATCTTATTTTAACATATGTGAGGATTGGTGAAGTTCATTTAAGCAACCTGTTTTTCAAACAACTAATTATAGTAGAAGTGAGATTAAATTACTTCTCCAGACTTTTAGCCTTATGTTCTACTAGGGTCAGATATTTCTTATGTCTAATTCCTTGACCTAACTGAACTCTGTATCACCAGAGAAATTTATTTTTTTCAACTTTAAATGTAAGGCTAGAATTACATAGAAGCAAATCAGGCCAAAGAGACTGAGAAAACTTATTCAATATGTGACTAAAAAGATTCATATATCTAGAAAATTTTAGTTTTTAAATAAACCATTTCTGCTCCTTACCAGCCAGTCACACAAAATCACATATGATTTGTTCCTATGTGTTTAAGGCTAGACATAAAGGCAACTGCATGTCTCAGGTTTGTCCTGTTCAAAAAAGGATATTATTTACACTTTTTAAAAGGTACTCATAAGATATTCAGATGTAGCAATTTAGGTGTTTGATTTATCTGAAAGGCAACAAAAGGTGGTTAAATTGGCTTTTTCTTGGGTATATTTTACTTCCTATCACTCCACTCAGGCTAGATATAATGGAGTTATGTATTCTCAGAACTTGGGTCCGACTCTTCTGCCACCTTGCATATAGATTATGTGCCCACAGCACATAATCCCACATGTGAAGCCAGATGTAACACATTATGACAATAGGAAAAGTTGTATGCACAAGTTCACTTTACTAGCAGGAAGCATTTATTATTTGTGCATAATATTTTATGAAGTTGGATCAGGAACATGATGAGAGTAACTTATTACATTTTTATTAATGACTTCACATTTTTAAATATCTGAAAGCAAGTTCAAGCTGTCTGGCCTAAAGCAGCAGCACAGTGTAGCAGTTAAGGTAAGTGTTCTCAGTAAGGTATCAAAATCTTAGAGATATCTTTGATGTCAGCTTATTCACTGAGATAGAGATGATATTGCTCATGGCATTTTTTATAACTCAGGTTATGCTATTGAGGTCCACAGTATATATTACAAAAATAATTTACTAAATGTCTTTGATCATTTTTACATACTTCCAGTTTGGGAGAAGTATTGTACTTACATAATTTCTCCTGGTTTAGATAAGGATCTTACCACTCAATTTTATAAGTGATTCTTGATTTTTCAAGTTAGTTTTTAACTGGCTGGGAAACTTTCAATTTCCTTACTTAAGAAAGCCTTGGGGATTTCAGTTTCCTAAATAAGAACAAATTGCTCCCTTTTGTTAATGCAGGTTTTTTTTTTTTTTTAACTTTAAACCTCTGTTATCCATAAAAGTTCATTCATAAATTTTTACATAAAACTGTGGTTATTCTTGTATCTCATGCCTAACCCTCATATTTGTACTCTAAATAATTCTTTAGGTGAGCTGAGACCTGAATTCTATAATAATCACAATGAAGCAGATTGTGAAAAAATATTAAAATATAGAGATACTTATTTGAACTTGCTGTTAGTAACTAGAAATTAAAAATAACTTGGACAGCGCTTGGGTTAAAAAAGGAAAGTTTAAGAGCTATTAATGTTTCATTCATCTGCTCAGAAAAATCCTACATTAATATCAGATACATGGATGATTAAAAGATAAAAATCTTGTTTGATATTAAATATTTCTAATATTTAATATTTACTCAAAATGATAAACATTGTAATTTAATTTTTTTAACCAAAAGTAGTCAAATAGATGATATGGAATTGGTATGACCAAGTAATACAAGGCTCTTCAAACATTTGCCAACTTATATGGTGGGTAGAAAATTCCTCTCATACAAGTTAGGTATAGTGTCAATAACCCCAAATTAAAATGCAATATTTTATTTAGGTAATCAATTTTTAGAGTATTTCTTAATGCTTAGGTGATACAACCCTCAAACCAGCCATTTAAGGTAGATAAAGGTCATAAGAATATGAATACAATAGTATTATTCCTTTCCCAAATGAAAAGTAAGATTACCCTGTGAAAATGAAATATGGGAGATCGTCCTACTGCAGAGATGACACAGTCCATGAGGTTGTCTCTAACAACATTATAAAAAACTTTAGAAAATACTAAAAATGTAACCAAGTATGTCCTGTCTATACACTCAAGAATGTATGATTACTGAACCATTTAAACAAAGCAAGGCTCTATGATAACAAGGTGAAGGTCTGTAAGAAATTTGTATATGTAGAGTCCAATAAGCAGAAAAATCACAGTATAGTTTCAATATTCTGCCAAGAAGAGGTTTCCCTAATGAACTAGCACAAATATTTATTTCTATGTCTTTTTTTGAGAAAGATTAGATACACCAGGATAATGTTACTTGATGTCACGGACAATTAAAGTCCTTGAACTTACATATCTTGCTCTGTTTCTAGGATAACAAGATGGCATCCTATCTTGACAATAAATTTGCTTAACCTGAATGTTTCCAGTGGAAAAGAAAAACACTCATCAGTGTAGATCATTTAGGTTCAGCTCAGAAAAGATAAAATTATGAGGCATTTTGGTAAGATGCTGATGTAAACTCATTTTGGTTCATAGAAATGAAAAATCTGTGGAAAAGATCTAACCCTCCCACTCCAGGGTCCTATTGAAATGAGTATTCACTACAAAATATTAAAAGGATAACACGCATCACTAGAAACTGGGAAAGGTGCCATGAACATGTTACAAACTTAATGTATTTATTCTAGTCTGATTCATTAGGTGCTAACTAGACGCTTGGTATATTTCTAAGTGCATGTGATATATTAGTGAATAAAAGACCCAAAGATCCCTACACCTTTATGGAGTTTATATTTTAGTTTGAGGATTCAGAAACTAATGGCAAACATAAATATAAGTAAATAATATAGTATATTAGAAACCAATTAAGTCTTTTGGAGAAAGGAAAACTCAAGTAGGGTCAGGGATGTTGTGAACCTCGGAAATGGAAAGGCAATTTGTGGTGTTAAATAAGGAGGCCAGAGTAGATTTCGTTGAGAAGGTAAAATGGAGCAAAGATTCAAAAGAGGAGAGGGACTTAGACAAATAGGTAGCTGGGGGAAGTGCATACCTGCCAGAGGGAACAGCTAGCAGAAGGCCCTAGGTGAATGTAATTTGAAGGTTTTCTCATGTATTACTACCATGGCTCAAATTGAGGGTAAACAAGAGGACTGACTGACTGCCCCTGCCCACTCTGAAGCAATGCAAATACTTGGAGAAGAATCTAGAGGAAGCCAGCTAACTATATAACTATAGGGCCATGGAATAGACAATAGCAGTAACATCAGAGGAACAGTTCATATCTTTAGTTCCAGAAAAACTTTTTGCATAGATTTACTCAAAGAAGGAAGAGAACAGAACATTTCTTACTTCTATTCAATAATAATTGATTAGTTCTTAGATCAGTAAAGTTATACATTTCTGAAAAAAGAAAACTTTAAAATTAATAAACACATTGAAATGACTTCTGTGACAAATATGATGAGTTTAGCCTATGGTTTCCACTTGCCCACTTCCCAAAATGTGGATAAATGATCAAAGGAATAAGAGGACATTTATGTAAGCCTGGAAACCAGGGAAGGGTTTATGAGGAAACTGGAAAACTTAGACCAAGCAAGAAACTAGTTTGAAGGAAGATTTGGTGACTTGTATGAGTCACCAGATAGAAAACTAATGAGGCAAATAAATGAAAATAGTGTATTCCAGCTGCAATCCTGAGTTCAGAGCAGCAGAAGTTGAGGGCAAAGGCTGAATGAGTAGGCAGCACATAACTTGAGCATCTCAATGCACAGTCTCAAGTTATATTTCACACACACACACACACACACATACATATATATATATATATATAAGGTTATTAACCACTATCTGCAAAAATACACCTGGAATATATTGGCAGCTGTTAATAACTTTTAAAACACAACAATAGAGGACTTAGATACTACAGTAAGATTATTTTCCCTCTTTTTAACTATGAATTTCTGATAAACAAAAATAGATTAATCACAATCCTTGGTTTATTATATACTGACCTAATTTGCCTGTGCAAAGGATTTTTTCTTCATTTGATCTTTTTCAATCACACCACCCCAGCCAAAAAATACATAATATAAAATTACTTTTACCTATTTGTATAATAGAGCTTACTTCCTTTTTTGTCTCCTGGCCTCTCTCCTAGAGGGGATAACTATATTAAATTTTATGTTTGCCATGTTTTTTTTTTTTTTTTAAGAGATCTCTCTCACACACACACATATATATGGCTAATCAATGTTTAGTTTTGCTTGATTTTTAGTTTCATAGCAGGAACTCATATGAATGTAGTCTTCTGGGTCTTGGTTTTTGACATATATTGATATTACCAAGATTCATCCATAGGTTTGCATTGAGCACAGATGTGCGGCTTCTTTGGAAGTTCTACAGCTGCTATAGCACAGCAGTTTTCTGACACAAGTGAAGCAATCACTGGCTGATCCTTTGTTGCCTCTCTAGAACATCTGTATCAGCTTCAACTCTTGATGGTTTAGCCATGAAGTCATACTTCTAATGAGCCCAAACAGTAAGGCTCCTTCTTAGGTGAACACTGTAAGGCAAGTGCAGAGAAAAAGAGCAAGCCAGGCAGTCAGGCAAGAAAAGGGAAATTTATTGGAGGGAAGAGAGAAGGTGACTGGCCCTTAAGGAGAACCAGTGTCCTCCCTTTCTGATGTGGTCTTTCTTATACCCCACCAATGAAAAATTCTCTGAAGGAATGGTTAATTTTTAGTCTGTAGCTGAGTCCTGTGGTCTGGAAGTCTGGAATCAGTGGTCTTGCAGCTTTGAGAAGGTAGGTGCCAGTGAGAAAATAGAATGTCATTTGGGCAATTTGGTCAGTCTCAAGGATCACTGTGATTTCATTCTTCGTTTGCGAGGTCAACATAATGAGCCATCTTAACAATGAGACCCCATGTGGGCCCCATCATTCCAGCCTTTTTGATTTAGGATAAGGGCCAGAGGTGAATCTTCTGTAACTACTTCCTGAGGGACAGGGACGTTTTTGGGGTGAGATAAGAAAAGGCTAGAATGTGGGTCAAGGGGATTTGTGTGGGGTTGAAGTTTTTGATAATCTGAGAGTTAGAAGTAGCTCATGGATAGTTCAGTTGGTGAAGGCTTGTAAGAGGTCTGAAGAAATTTTGAAAAAAGACGCATTAAATATAGGACAAAAGTTAGAATAAGGATAAGTAGAAGGAGAGGGCCTAGAAGGTAGGACCTAGGGCATCCAATTCCAATTGCTTAACCAGTTTTCTCATGAATTACTGAGGTGTTGACATATTCTCAAGACCCTGTTTGTCAGATTTCTTGCTGCTTTCTTTGCACGCCTGGTTTATTGGCTTAGAAGCAGCAGGCTTCCTCCAAAAATAGGCATAAGCCTCCTTTTTCTGCTGTGAGGAGGTCTAATCCTCTTCTGTTTTCGAAGACCAAGGCTGTCAGGGAATCTAGTTGGTTTGCGATAGTGATAAGGCTGTTAGTTATTTCTTCTAGGCTGTCATGGAGCTCTTTAGAAAGGCTTTGATAGTAATTTAAAGAGGTTGTGAGTCCTGTAGTCCCTGTCCCAATCCCAGCCACTATTCTTAAACTGATTACGAGAGGAATGAATTGAATTGCCTGTCTGGATCAGTTATGAGTTAGTGGGATAGGAAGGGTCTGATGTTAGGAGCAATGGAAATATCTGGCACAAGATACACCAGGGTGCATATTCCTGTCCAGTTAGTGAGAAACCATACATAGGTAGTGCTTCCACATAAGAATAATATTCCAAGAGTAAGAAGACAACAGCTGAAATCGATACAAATAGGAGTCTTTCTGGGAACTTGTTAGTGGTCTCTGAAACTAACACACAGTGTACTCATCAGTGTAGCCCCTACAAGAGGAGAATTTTCACCATATGCACAGGGGAGTCTCCCTGAGAAAGTAAGAGAATGTCCTGCAGTTCCTGAGATGTGGTAGATGGATGGGCCTGAAGGGAAGGAGAGATGTGAAGTGTGATTACAGAGGTGTGGTGGTATAGTTCCTAGCTGGGGGTAAAAATTGTTTATAGGATTTTGTCTGGAAAAACAGAAAGGAGCCTGTTGTTGTAGACAAACGTCAGAGGTGGTGGGTCCTCCTATAGCTGGTCCTTTATGAATAGAAGTGAGATCTGTAAGGAGGGAGGTCAGTATCTTGTCAGAATTGTGAATTTGATTAATTGAATATAAATAACATATGTGTAATACAAAGAGAGATTCTCCACTATATATATAATAAAGAGAAGTGTTTATGTGAGTCCGTTTATCTGTGGAAATGAGCAGTGCCAATTTTCCGGGTGAGGAGGTGGATAAACAAATCCAACAATCATGGGCCCGGGTCAGGTTTGAGGTACTGAGTAAAGGATGGGTCAGATTTAGAGTTCTGAATAGGTAGGCAAGGTTTGGGACATGGTGAGTTATAGGCAGGGTATTAATATGACTTTTGGACTGTAAAAGAAGACAGATTAAGAATAAAAACATGATGTGATATCTCATGTTTAAGGGGAGAAAAAGATAAAAGTAAGAATCCAGGTGTAGAAATCAAGTTGGGTTGGTGTGAACTCTATGAAATCTCCCTGGAGACAAAGATCTGTTATAAAGTCAAGGAGTAGGTTTACGGCCCAGGATGTAAAGGGAGATCAGTAACAGTGATGCTTCCAGGAAAGGGAAGGGCTTGTATTATATCCATAGGATCAATGAAAAAGCAAAAGAGTTCCAGAAAAACATCTTCTTCTGCTTTGACTGTGCCAAAACCTTTGACTGTGTGGATCACAATAAACTGTGGAAAATTCTGAAAGAGATGGGAATACCAGACCACCTGACCTGCCTCTTGAGAAATCTGTATGCAGTTAGAACTGGACATGGAAAAACAGACTAGTTCCAGATCGGGAAAGGAGTACAAGGCTGTAAATTGTCATCCTGCTTATTTAACTTACATGTAGAGTACATCATGAGAAATGCTGGGCTGGATGAAGCACAAGCTGGAATCAAGATTGCCAGAAGAAATATCAATAACCTCAGATACACAGGTGATACCACCCTTATGGCAGAAAACGAAGAACTAAAGAGCCTCTCGATGAAAGTGAAAGACGAGAGTGAAAAAATTGGTTTAAAGCTCAACATTCAGAAAACTAAGATCATGGCATCTAGTCCCATCACTTCATGGCAAATAGATGGAGAAACAGTGGAAACAGTGAGAGACTAATTTTTGGGGCTCCAAATCACTGCAGATGGTGATTGCAGCCATGAAATTAAAAGACACTCGCTCCTTGGAAGAAAAGCTATGACCAACCTAGACAGCATATTAAAAAGCAGATACATTACTTTGCCAACAAGTGTCCATCTAGTCAAAGCTATGGTTTTTCCAGTAGGCATGTATGGATGTGAGAGTTGGAAAGCTAACATAAAGAAAGCTGAGCACCGAAGAACTGATGCTTTTGAACTGTGGTTTTGGATAAGACTCTTGAGAGTCCCTTGGACTGCAAGGAAATTCCAACCAGTCCATCCTAAAGGAAATCAATCCTGAATATTCACTGGAATATTTCAGGCCTGGAGTGCTTCAGTCCATTGGGTTGCAAAGAGTCAGACACGACTGAGCAACTGAACTGAACTGAACTGTGTTACTATGTGAAGGAAAGAAAATAATGAATTTATCTAGGATGATCACAGTAAGAGGAGATGCTGCTGCTGCTAAGTTGTGTCAGTCATGTCTGACTCTGTGCGACCCCATGGATGGCAGTCCACCAGGCTCCTCTGTCCATACTGGAGTGGGTTGCCATTTCCTTCTCCAAATAAGAGGAGGGCCAGGCCAAGAAAAATAAGAACTATGGAGAAGTAGGTAAAACAGAGGGAAAGTTTTTGAATGATAGTCCACTTAGGGGGAGATACAGTGTAAAGTTCTATTGTGAATAAGGTAAGAGGGGGAAATCCCAATCCAATTAGTAACCAATACATTTGTTTTTGTTATACTTATCAATATTTGTTTCTGGATGTTTTGTTTCTTCTGGAACCCAATCCAGTCAAAGCCTGGTGGGTCACAGAACGGTGCTGATGTAGCAAAGAGTGTCTGAGTGGGGAATGGTTCTTGGCAGAGATGGAGAATCTCCTGGGGCCCACTTTAATCTCGAGATATGAAACCAAGAGGAATGACCTGCTAGTTTAGCAGCTGTTGGTATGGTTAGAATGACCCCAAATGGACTAGTCCATTGAGGCTAGAGATTCATATGATGTGAGATTTTAAGGAGGACTCAGTCCCCGAGTATGAGTGTTAAGTCATCTGATTTCATTTGATGAGGTTTTGCAAAAGAGCAAACTGCATGTTCTCTTGTGAGGTGTCTAATAAGGTTAAGGGTGGGAAGATAATCTCCCAGCAAGGGACTTGCAATAGGGGACTGACCTAAGAGAGGAGGGCTTCCACACATGAGCTCAAAAGGACTGAGGAAAGACGGGGCCTGTGGAGTAGCCCTCAGTCATCTTCGACTTTTGTGGGGACCACATGGATTGCAGCACACCAGGCTTACCTTCCCATCACCAACTCCCGGAGCTTACTCAAACTCTTCTCCTGCCATCCAACCATCTCACCCGCTGCCACCCCCTTCTCTTCCTGCCTTCAATCTTTCCCAGCATCAGGATCTTTTCCAATGAGTCAGTTCTTCACATCAGGTGGCCAAAGTATTGGAACTTCAGCTTCAGCATCTGTCCTTCCAATGAATATTCAGGACCAGTTTCCTATAGGATGGGCTTGTTGGATCTCCTTGCAATCCAAGGGACTCTCAAGAGTCTTCTCCAACACTACAGTTTAACAGCATCAATACTTTAGTGCTTAGCTTTCTTTATAGTCCAACTCTCACATCCATACATGACTACTGGAAAAATCAAAGCTTTGACTAGATAGACTTTTGTTGAAAAAGTAATGTCTCTGCTTTTTAATATGCTGTCTAGGTTGGTCATAGCTTTTCTTCCAAGGAGGAAGCGTCTTTTAATTTCATGGCTGCAGCCACTATATGCAGTGATTTTGGAGCCCCCCAAAATAAAGTCTCTCACTGTTTCCATTGTTTCCCCATCTATTTGCCATCAAGTGATGGGATCAGATGCCATGATCATTGTTTTCTGAATGTTGAGTTTTAAGCCACTTTTTCATTCTCCTCTTTTGCTTTCATCAGGAGGCTCTTTAGTTCTTCTTTGCTTTCTGCCATAAGGATGGTCAGATGCATATCTGAGGTTACTGACATTTCTCCTGGAAATCTTGATTCCAGGTTGTGGTTCATCCAGCCAGGCATTTCACATGGTGTATTCTGCATATAAGTTATATAAGCAGGGTGACTATATACAGCCTTGATGTCCTCCTTTTCCAATTTGGATCTTGTCTGTTGTTTCATCAACTATGGTATTGGAGAAGACTCTTGAGAGTCCCTTGGACTACAAGGAGATTCAACCAGTCCACCCTAAAGGAGTTCAGTCCTGGGTGTTCATTGGAAGGACTGATGTTGAAGCTGAAACTCCAATACTTTGGCCACCTGATGGTGAAGAGCTGGCTCATTTGAAAGGACCCTGATGCTGGGAAAGATTGAGGGCAGGAGAAGAAGGGGATGACAGAGGATGAGATGGTTGGATAGCATCACTGACTCGATAGACATGGGTTTGGGTGGACTCCGGGAGTTGGTGATGGACAAGGAGGACTGGTGTGTTGTGGTTCATGGGGTCACAAAGAGTCGGACACAACTGAGCAACTGAACTGAACTGAACTGTTGTTTTATGTACAGTTCTAACTGTTGTTTTTTGACCTGCATACAGATTTGACAGGAGGTCTTAGGAGAACTAACACCCAAAAAAGATGTCCTTTTCCTTATAGGAGACTGGGATGCAAAAGTAGGAAGTCAAGAGATACCTGGAGTAACAGGCAAATTGGGTCTTGGAGTACAAAACAAAGCAGGGCAAAGGCTAAAGGAGTTTTGCCAAGAGAATGCACTGGTCATAGCAAACACCCTCTTCCAACAACACAAGAGAAGACTCCACACATGGACATCACCAGAGGGTCAATACTGAAATCAGATTGATTATATCTTTGCAGCCAAAGATGGAGAAGCTCTATACAGTCAGTAAAAACAAGACCAGAAGCTGACTGTGGCTCAGATCATGAACTCCTTATTGCCAAATTCAGACTTAAATTGAAGAAAGGAGGGAAAACCACTAAACATTTAGGTCATTCAGGTATGACCTAAATTCAATCCTTAAGATTATACATTGGAAGTGACAAATAGATTCAAGGGATTAGTTTTGATAGAGTACCTGAAGAACTATGGATGGAGCTTCGTGACATTTTACAGGAGGCAGGGATCAAGACCATCCCCAAGAAAAAGAAATGCAAAAAGGCAAAATGGCTGTTTCAGGAAGGCTTACATATAGCTGAGAAAAGAAAAGATGCAAAAGGCAAAGGAGAAAAGGAAAGATATACCCATTTGAATGAAGAGTTCCAAAGAATAGCAAGGAGAGATAAGAAAGCCTTCCTCAGTGATCAATGCAAAGAAAGGAAAACAATAGAATGGGAAAGACTAGAGATCTCTTCAAGAAAATTAGAGATACCAAGGGAACATTTCATGCAAAAATGGGCATAATAAAGAACAGAAATGGTACGGACCTAACAGAAGCATTAGGTATTAAGAAAAGGTGGTAAGAAGACACAGAAGAAAGATCTTCATGACCCAGATAACCACTATGGTGTGATCACTCACCTAGTGCCAGACATCCTGGAATACAAAGTCAAGTGGGCCTTAGAAAGCATCACTGTGAACAAAGCTAGTGGACATAATGGAATTCTAGCTAGCCATTTCAAATCCTAAAAGATGATGCTGTTACAGTGCTGCACTCAATATGCCAGCAAATCTGCAAAACTCAACAGTGGCCACAGGTCTGGAAAATGTCAGTTTTTATTCCAATCCCAAAGAAAGGCAATGCCAAAGAATTCTCAGTCTCCCACACAATTGCACTCATGTCACACACTAGCAAAGAAATACTCAAAATTCTCCAAGCCAGGCTTCAACAGTACGTGAACCGTGAACTTCCAGTTCAAGCTTTATTTAGAAAAGGCAGAGGAACCGGAGATCAAATTGCAAACATCTGTTGGATCATTGAAAGAAGGTTAGGATAGGTGATAAGAGGTCTTAAGAGATGTTAAAGAGGTTTAGTGCCTATGTGTAGGGCCTGATGAACGTGTTAGAATCTGTGTGGCCTGAGATTGTGGAAGGACATAGCCATCCTGTTTTTGTAACTGGCCTCTTTGTGGTTGTGCTCCCTCTTGTAATAATTGCGTTTCTTCTTCAGGGAGGTAAAGGGGCTTAATGTTGGGGATTATAAGTTATTGAGCTGGTGATTGGAGTGAGGCTTGTTTCGCTTCTCTGTCTATGCCCCTGTGACATCGTTGCCCCTGTGACATGCAGTCTGAGGCCATTTGGTGACCTTGGCAGTGTGTGATGCCTACCTCAGTTGGCATGCTAACTGCTTTTAAAAGTTGGAGTATAAGTGAGGCATTAGTTATGAGCAAGCCTTTGTAGATAGGAGACCTCGTTCCTTCCAGATGGCAGCAGGTCACTTTATGATGTGGAAAGAATATTTAGAATCAGTGTACATATTTGCTCTCTTGTTAGCTGTGAGGGTAAGGGCTCTAGTTAGTGCAATAAATTCTGCCTTTTGGGAAGAGGTTCCCGAGGGGAGAGGTTAGGATTCAATAATTTCAGTTTCAGAGATAATTGCATATCCAGGTACTTTTTTCCTTTTGAATCCTGCCATCAATATACCATGTAAAGTCAGGGTTATTTAAAGGGGTTGAGGAAATGTTGGAGAAATGGGGCATCAGGTCTTCTAATGCCTCTTTGCAAGTATGCATGAGGGGCTCAGAAGAATTATGAATAAGGGTGGCTGGGTTAAGAGTAGGACAGCAATCAAAGGAGAACTCAGGAGATTCAAGAAGGGTGACATGAATTAGTTGGATGTGGGAAGGAAATAGAAGGGTCATGGATTTGTGAGAAAGTAAGTCCTTAAAGTCAGGTGGTGAACGAATGACAGCGGGTGCTCCAAAAGTAAATTATTTACTTTCCTGAGAGGGAAGTGCAGCTGCTCCCAGAGCATGTAGGCAGGCTGGCCATCCCTGAATTGTGGTATCTAATTGCTTTGGTAGATAAGCAACAGGGGTGAAGGAGGGGCCCTGATTTTGTCCCAAAACTCCTAGGGCAATTTTGTGTCTCTCAGTAGTGTAGAGTATAAAGGGGTGAGAAAGGTCAGGAAGTATTAGAGCTGGGGCTGAGAGAATGGCTTGCTTAAGGGTTTAAAGGCTGAATGGATATTTAATTTTAGCTCTAGGGGTTCTGAAAAATCTCTTTGGGTGGCTTGATATAGGAGTTGTGCCAAGAAGGCAAAATTAGGAAACCAGAGGCGTAGATGTCCAGCTAACCCCAAGGAAGACAGGATTTCTGTTTTTGATATAGGGAGTGATAGGGTGGACATAAGGGACTTGCTATCGGTAGTAATATATCTTTTTTGTTGGTGTTAAAAGGACTCCGAGATAGGTGACTCTAGGAAGAGAGAGCTGAACTTTGGTGGGAGATACTCGATAGCCTCGATCAGCTAGAAAACTGAGGAGTTTTATAGTGTGTTGTTGAGAGTGTGTAAGCAAAGGACTACAAAGGAGGAGATTGTCCACCTATTGGAGAACAGTACTTGGAGTAAGGTTAAGAGAGGTTAGGTCTGATGCTAGAGCTCGGCCAGGAAATGAGGGCTATCTTGAAAACCTTGTGGGAGAACTGTCCATATCATCTGTTGAGAGCGATGATTGTCTTGATCAGTCCAGGTAAAAGCAAAGAGGTCTTGAGAGTCTGGGTGTAAAGGGATAGTAAGAAGACATCTTTGAGGTCTAGAACAGTAAAGTGGGTAGTGGAAGAGGGAATGAGAGAGAGAAGAGTATAGGGATTTGGAACTACTGGGTGTATGGGGATAACAGCTGCATTGATAAGTATCAGGTCCTGGACCAGGTGATAGGAGCCATTTGGCTTTTTGACAGGTAGGATAGGCGTGTTATAGGGAGAGTGAGTTGGGCACGAGAGGCCCTGACATAGGAGTTTAGTGATGATAGCCTTTAACCCTTGTTCATATTTTTGAGAGATGGAGTATGGTGGTTGACTGGGGAATTTAGAGAGGTCTTTGAGACAGATATGAATTGGAGCATGGTGAGAGGAAACAGATGGGTTATCTGTATCCCAAACTATGGGGTTTATGAATGAGGAGGGCAATGGGGCGGGGGTAGAGGAGGTGGTATTGAGAAGCAGTAGCCAGGCTAGATCAGAGGGTGGGCTTAGGGTAGTAATAGAGGCTTTGAATTTTGAGAGAAGGTCTCTCCCAAGAATAGGAATGGGCATTTTGGAAGCAAGAGAAAACAATGGGAAAATGAGGTATCTTGAAGTGTGTAAGATAAAGGCCTGGCTATTTGTGGTGTAGATACTAAACCATCAAACCCCATAACAGAGACCTGAAAGACCTTGATTTTTCTGGAGTAGGCAGGCATAGAAGAATAAGTGGCCCCCATGTCAACAAGAAAGGAGATCAGCTCACCTGCCACTGTAAGAGTTACCCTGGGCTCCGTAGAGGTGATGAGAGTGCAGGTCTGGGGCCCTGGGCACCTTCAACCTTCAGCAGCAAGTCCAAGGAGGCTGGGCAGAGCTGGGTCAGGACTCCTGCTCAGGACCAGGAGGGGATGTCTGGATCCCTAGAGGGGGCTTTGGGCAGTTGACTTTCCAATGTCCCTTTATGCCACAGCTGGGACATGGACCTGGAGGGGGCCTTGGCTTTAGGCATGAGTGGGCCTTCTTTGCCACATTTGAGGCAGGGCCCAGGTGGCTTCCTTTCCTTGTTGGTTGATGGAGGCTTGGAGCCATGTAGGGCAGTGGCTAAAAGATGGTATTTGGCCCAATCTCGTTGGGCCTTCTCTAGCTTTGCCTGTTTTTCTCAGCTATTGAAAATCTTAAAGGCTAAATTTAAAAGATCTTTCTGAGCGGCTTGAGGGCCTTCTTCTGCCTTTTTTAGTTTCTTTTGGATATCTGGGATTGACTGAGAGATAAAATGGGTATTAGGGACAACGGTGCCCTCTGCTGAAGTGGGGTCTAATTTTGTATATTTTTGTAGGGCTTTCGTTAACCTGGCTAGAAATTGTCCTGGGTTTTTGTATAGCCTTTGATTTATTTCCTGGAGCTTATCAAAATTGACAGCTTTATGCCCTGCCTTTTGAAGGCCCACAATGAGGCAAGCAACCATATGATTACGGGCTGCTCTTTCATCTCCCTGCCTGATAATCCCAGTTGGGATCATCTTGGGGGACAGCCATTGTCCCTAAGGGCTTAATGTCCTCTGTCCTGGGTATCTCATCAGCATGCACCTGAGAGGCTTGCCATACTCATTCCTTGTCTTCTGAGAGAAGAGTGGAGGAAAGTATGCTGTAAATATCATGCCAGGTTAAGTCATAAGACTGGGTTCAGTTCAGTTCAGTCATACCCATACCCAACTCTCCAACTCTTTGTGATTCCATGAACCACAGCATGCCAGCCTCCCTGTCCATCACCAACTGCCAAAGTTTACCCAAACTCATGTCCTTTGAGTTGGTGATTCCATCCAGCCATCTCATCCTCTGTCTTCCCCTTCTCTTCCCACCCTCAATCTTTCCCAGCATCAGGGTCTTTTCAAATGTCAGCTCTTCTCATCAGGTGGCCAAAGTATTGGAGTTTCAGTTTCAACAACAGTCCTTCCAATGTACACCCAGGACTGATGTCTTTTAGGATGGACTGGTTGGATCTCCTTGCAGTCATCTCATCCTCTGTCGTCCCCTTCTCTTCCCACCCTCAATCTTTCCCAGCATAAGGGTCTTTTCAAATGAGTCAGCTCTTCTCATCAGGTGGCCAAAGTATTGGAGTTTCAGTTTCAACAACAGTCCTTCCAATGTACACCCAGGACTGATGTCTTTTAGGATGGACTGGTTGGATCTCCTTGCAGTCCAAGGGGCTCTCAAGAGTCTTCTCCAATATCACAGTTCAAAAGCATCAATGCTTTGATGCTCAGCTTTCTTTATAGTCCAACTCTTACATCCATACATGACTACTGGAAAAACCATAGCCTTGACTAGACGGACTTTTGTTGGCAAAGTAGTCTCTGCTTTTTAATATGATGTCTAGGTTGGTCATAACTTTCCTTCCCAGGAGTAAATGTCTTTTAATTTCATGGCTGCAATCACCATCTGCAGTGATTTTGAGGCCAAAAAATAAATAAATAAATAAAATCTGACACTGTTTCCCCATCTATTTCCCATGAAGTGTTGGGACCAGATACCATGATCTTTGTTTTCTGAACGTTGAGCTTTCAGCCAACTTTTTCACTCTCCTCTTTCACTTTCATCAAGAGGCTCTTTAGTTCTTCTTTGCTTTCTGCCATAAGGGTGGTGTCATCTGCATATCTGAGGTTATTGATATTTCTCCTGGCAATCTTTATTTCAGCTTGTGCTTCATCCAGACCAGCGTTTCTCATGATGTACTCTGCATACAAGTTAAATAAGCAGGGTGACAATATACAGCCTTGATGTACTCCTTTTCCTATTTGGAACCAGTCTGTTGTTCCATGTCCAGTTCTAACTGTTGCTTCCTGACCTGCATATAGGTTTCTCAAGAGGCAGGTCAGGTGGTCTGGTATTCCCACCTCCTTCATAATTTTCCACAGTTTATTGTAATTTACCCAGTCAAAGGTTTTGGTATAGTTAATAAAGCAGAAATAGATTTTTTTTTTTTTGGAACTTTCTTGCTTTTTCGATGATCCAGTGGATGTTGGCAATTTGACCTCTGGTTCCTCTGCCTTTTCTAAATAAAGCTTGAATATCTGGAAGTTCATGGTTCACGTATTGCTGAAGCCTAGCTTAGAGACTTTTGAGCATTACTTTACTAGCATGTGAGATGAGTGCGATTGTGTGGTAGTTTGAGCATTCTTTGGCATTGCCTTTCTTTGGGATTGGAATGAAAACTGACCTTTTCCAGTCCTGTGGCCACTGCTGAGTTTTCCAAATTTGCTGGCATACTGAGTGCAGCACTGTCACAGCATCATCTTTCAGGATTTGAAATAGCTCAACTAGAAATCCATCACCTCCACTAGCTTTGTTCATAGTGATGCTTCCTAAGGCCCACTTGACTTCACATTCCAGGATGTCTGGCTGTAGGTGAGTGTGAGTGATCACACCATCATGATTATCTGGGCCATGAAGATTTTTTTGTACAGTTTTTCTGTGTATTCTTGCCACCTCTTCTTAATATCTTCTGCTTCTGTTAGGTCCATACCCATATCCAAGGTCAGGGGTGGTGGCCAAGAGGAGCTACCCCATGTCCAAGGTAAGGAGCAGCGGCTGCATTTTGCAGGAGCAGACGTGAAGAGATACCCCACATCCAAGCTAAGAGAAACCCAAGTAAGATGGTAGGTGCTGAGAGAGGGCATCAGAGGCAGACAGACTGAAATCACAATCACAGACAACTAGCCAATCTGATCACACGGACCACAGCCTTGTCTAACTCAATGAAACTAAGCCATGCCATGTGGGGCCACCCTAGAGGGATGGGTCATGGAGGAAATGTTTGATAGAATGTGGTCCACTGGAGAAGGGAATGGCAAACCACTTCAGTATTCTTGCCTTGAGAACCCCATGAACAGTATGAAAAGGCAAAAAAAAAATAGGACACTGAAAGATGAACTCCCCAGGTTGGTAGGCACCCAATATGCTACTGGAGATCAGTGGAGAAATAACTTCAGAAAGAATGAAGGGATGGAGTTAAAGCAAAAACAACACGCAGTTGTGGATGGGACTGGTGATAGAAGCAAGGTCTGATGCTGTAAAGAGTAAGACTGGGTAAGATACTTGAATTCTTTTAGATAATTATCAGGGTCCGTGGAGAAGGAGCCAAGACGTTTTTCAGTCTGAGATAGATTGGTGAGGGAGAATGGGACATGAACTGAACAATGCTTTCTGCCCCAGCTACTTCCCATAAAGGGAGGGGAGAAGCAGGGAAAGGAGTGGGGTCCTGCTGTGAAGTTTCCTGTTTTAAAGTTGTTCGGACCAGGTATAGAGAGGGGATCTAGGGAGGTTGGGGTAAAGCCTTGGGACTCTCAGGGTAGAAGGTAGGGCTGAGGTATCAGATTTTGCCTCCAGCACAGGCGGTGGAGGGGGTTTGGGAGCAGCGGTGGTGGCGGCCTGTGCTTGAGAAGGAGGGAAGGAGGAGGGGGCGTAAGGTGGAGGTTGTGGAACTAGATCTGGAGCAGCAGCAATGGGATCGGGAACTATAGGGAGTGGGCTGTAGTCAGAGGGGTCAAAGAAAGAAGATAAGCCTGAACAGAGATCGGGAGACATTGTATTAGGAGGATGTGGCCCAGACTGGGCTAAGAGTATTTGAGAAGTAAAGCAGGATTCACAGAGGGAGGGTTGACAGTGAAGAGCAAAGAAAGCCTGAACATAAGGGATTTCTAACCACTTGCTTTGTGGTGGTAGAAGTTATTGAGGTCCCATAGAGTTCTGTTTTCTGGCCACTGGAAACTATTATCAAGTCTGTATTGAGGCCAGACAGTGTTAGAATAGTAAATAAGTCTTTTTGGTCTTATCTCCTCTTGGAAGCCCAAGGCTTTTAGGTTGCAGAGAAGGCATCCTAGAGGAGTAGATTTTGAGGGCTGGGATTGAGAATTTCCCATTGCGGCCAAATAGGGAGGTTAGACAAGGGCAAGAGAAAGTGAGGAGAAAGGCCCAAGAGAAAAGGCATCCCTGTTCTCAGGACTTTCTCAGAGAGTAATAATAGTCTGCTTTGAAATGGGCGTCCCCTGTTTCAAAGCCAGACTGTGCACAAGGCTGAGGGCCCAAAGTCTGTAGGAATCCTCCTGCCTAGTGCTAGGACTTGGAAACAGGCGAGAGAGAGAGAGGATCCAAGAGAATGGTATTTCACTCAGCCCTGAAACCGGTGGATGAAATGTGGGCAGGTGTGTGGATGTCAGTCCAACAAGGCAAGTGGAGAGTCCCGTCCCGGAGCTCATCTCAGTTTCTTGGCCAGGTCCAAGGGAGGGGACCACCTGAGGTGGGCTTGTGAGAGGAGCCCACCCGGTTGCGGTGGATCTTCCCTCCCAGGTTCCAACACCAGAATGTAAGGCGAGGCAGAGAAAAAGAGAGCGAGCTGGGCAGTCAGGCAAGAAAAGGGAAATTTATTAGAGGGAAAAGAGAGGGTGCTGGCCCTTAAGGAGAACCAGTGTCCTCCCTTTCTGACGTGATCTTTCTTATACCCCACCAATGAAAAATTCTCTGAAGGAATGGTTAATTTTTAGCCTGTAGTCAAGTCCTATGGTCATGTAGCCAGAGGTTTGGAATATGGTGATCTCGCGGCTTTGAGAAGGTAGGTGTCAATGAGAAAACAGAATGTCATTTGGGCAATTTGGTCAGTCTCAAGGATCACTGTGATTTTATTCCTTGTTTGTGAGGTTCAATTCATAATGAGCCATCTTAACAATGAGACCCCATGTGGGCCCTATCAAATACTTTTGTCAAAAATCCAAAAATAGTAATTAAAACTGTGTCAGGAGGTAGATGGGCTTCCCCCACCCTAGGGTAAAGTGACTGGAGATTCATTCCCTGTGGATTGAAACTCCAAGAGGGAGGAGGGTTCAGGATGGGGAGCACATGTATACCTGTGATGGATTCATTTTGATATTTGCAAAACTAATACAATTATGTAAAGTTTAAAAATAAAATTAAAAAAAAAAATCACTGAAAAAAAAAAAAAAAAACTCCAAGAGGAGAATAGCAGAACAATTAAGGGAGGATGCTGGGCCCTGCCCAGACCACATATTTCTCATTCTGGAAGTCAGGAGACCTCCCTGACCACACATACAGAAAGGCTCCTTGGAGATCAAAGAAGAGTGAGGCCAAGGGCTGTCCTCTTTATATGCCTTTCTGGTAGAATTACCTTGGCCAAGAGATGCATGTGTGCATGTGGGAGAGTCCTGAGATATACCAAATATAGACCATGAACCAGGCAAACCAAAATGATTGGTCAAAGGAAAACCAGAAGAAATGCCCCATGTAAATGATTTAAACTGCCAGGATAGCGTGTCTCAGGGACTCTCCCTCTGAGTCTCTTCCTGTGTCTATCCACACATACTGTACTCTTTTTTCTTCTAATAAATACTGATTTCACTACTTTCCATCTTTGTGGGAATTCTTTTCTGCAAAGTTGAAGGGCCAGGGCCCTTGTCACAGACCACTGGTCTAGTTGCTGGGATTTAGTGCTTTCACTGCCGTGACCCGGCCTTTATCTCTGGCTGGAAACCCAAGCCCCACTTCAAGCCATTGCTGGCCGAGTCCACTCAAGATCAAAACCAGATCAGTAAAATAGTATCTAGTAAGAGTTTATTACATACAAAAGAACAGTTTGCAAACCAGGAGTCTTCAAATCCAAAATCTACATGAAGCTTAGAGGCATGATGTTAGAAAATGGCTTATAAAGTGAAAAAGAGCACATTGTTTAACCTTTACATTGAGTGGTTATTACAGTTGGGGTTTCCAGACCACAGGCAATTAGTTAAAACTGATTATACTATTTTGGGGAAATGACTTAAGTTTCTTTTATGATTATCAGAGGCATCACAAGAAATAACCCAAGTTGTTTCACTTATGTTCATGAAATAAGCTAGATTTAATTTTGCTTATGTGACTTAAATGGTTTTATCTGCTTGGGAGATTCTCAGGCTTGGTCTTTTTTAGATTTACTTTAACAGCAGTAAGGGTTTCCCTTGTAGCTCAACTGGTAAAGAATCTGCTTGCAAAGCGGGAGACTTGGATTTGAAACCTGGGTTGGGAAGACCCCCTGAAGAATGAGAAAGCTACCCACTCCAGTATTCTGGCCTGGAGAATTTCATGGATTTAAGCTGCCAAGAGGGTCCACAGGGTCGCAAAGAGTCGGACATGACTGAGCAAATTTCACTTTCACTAAGAACAGTAAAAATAGCTCAAGGCAGGCTGTTTCTCAGAGACTACTTGGCGCACACAAACCTTCAAATGGTAGATAGAGTCAAGCTGCTTCCACTCTCACGCTCGTCCCTTGTCTTGCCATTACATAGCTGTTCCAGTCAAGCTTGCCAGAAAGATTTCTCCAGGAAGGACAGAGGCAATTTCTAAATGTTCAAGGGCTTGCAATTTCTAAATTCTAGGAGATAAATATCTTGCTCATCCTAGGGCTTTTACTGAGTTCTCTCTGGTATAATGATGTGGGCCTAAATGTTTCTACAGTTTATCAGGCAGTCAGCTGGACCAAACCTCCCTTCTCAAAGGTACTCCCAGTCTCTCTGAGAGCCCTCTCCACTTGGCTTGAAGGGTAGAGAAGCAGCTTTCTGCTCATTCACAAGGGGAAGTGAGTGAAAACAATGCAGCACTCTTAATCAAAGGTAACTCACTGCACAGAAGAACACTTTCCTTTGAACCTTCCTAGTGAGAAATGGAATATTTCCTGCCATATCAGTAGATTAAAGATGTCATAGTCATCAGCAATTGCAGTCACCTCAGACGGTGAGCTGGTGAGCCCTGAGGGAACTCAGGAAGGAAAGAATACCTGCTATCTAACAGCCATCAAACTACAGTGAACCCTGAGGAAGCTCAGAATGTGAACAACACAGGAAACTGGTCCTGGATAACTAAGGTGCATATCAGAGGAATGATTTCAGTGAGCCCAAACTATTGCATCTTCTCATATATAGGAAAGTGCTAAATTCCTTAACTTGGGCTACCTGGCTTTCTTTAATTTACAAACAAACTTTTGATGTTCAGACTATCTGCCCTTTGATGCAAAAACTTTTCTGTAACCTGTCCCCCACCCCACCCCACTCTCACTATCACCTTGTCTCTTCGGAGCAATTCTCTCGGGATTACTTGAAATTTGCATCCTGGGTTTAAGTTCTAAAAATTTCTGCCAAATAAAATGTAACTCTCAACTTTTAGGTTGCATGTGTCTTTTCAGTTGACATTATCTGTCTATATGAAGTGAAGATCAGATTATCAGCTCAGAACCATTCTGTGATTTTTTATTTTTCTTTTGCTTTCTTTTTCCTGTCCTTTTTTTTTTTTTTAAAAAAAAGGTTGTCTCCATCAATTGTTTCCAGCTTAAACATTTCAGCTAACATTTCTGAGCAAACTGGAAAATGTCTCAAACACTGGGTAGATATCAACTGTTGACAATTTTCAGAGGGGTAAAGTTAAAGGTGGGTAGTATAAGACCTTTTTTCCCTTTTTCTTTTAGCATTGTTATAATGATTATGCACTATGGATCATTTCTTACAGTTTGAAAAACTACTTGGGGAAAACATGAAAATCTAATAGACTTAGTGGAAAATTATTAACAGAACGGGTAAGGGTGGCAAACCTGTAAATGCACTTATTTCTAAGGGATTTGTTTTCTTGGCATGCATCTGATAAAATGATTATCTTTATCTTTAAAACAAATTAACCATTTGTATGCTTTCAAGTTTCACCAAACAACTCAAAAGTAGGAAACTCTCTGTAGTTTGATGTCAGGAAAGAGTCCTACCAGCCCAACTGTCCCCCTCCCCGCTGTCCTCTCCTGCTCCCCCTCCTCCCCAAACCCAACCTGGCAACCAAACACAGGAAAACACCTACTCATCAATGTCAAAAAATATTCTTGATACAAATAGGAAACAACAATTAGGGTTATCAAGTTAAAATGGTGAAACATTCTAAAATACTCTATTGACATGTTTGTTTCAGAGTTGTTTCTGGGTATATAATGACTAACTCACTTTGAAAATTATTTAATTAAATCGAAAGATGGGGTAATCTTTTCTGAATTTGGAAAACTAAATGAAATTTTTTTAAAAATATGACTCCAGTGATAAAATTTTTAATGTGTTTAGAGGTTTAACTTACATGAATTTTTTCTCTCTATATTTAATCTCCCTCTATTTCATTGTCCTTTTACATTACTATAAATCGAAGATGTGCTCATGTCAGTCTTCTGCATAAAAAAATTAAATTTTCAACATTTTCCTGTCAGTTGAAATTAACACTTCCTAGTATGATGCACAGAGTTGCCCATTATTATGCATTAGATCTCTTTTCATTTTAATTTCATTGCACTTCTTCTCATGTACTCTACATCAGTATCATTGAAGAATTCACTGTTCCCTGAGCTCATCATAACCTATTACATACCTATTCCTTTGTGCCTTCTCTTCTTTCTGGCTGTAATCCTGAAATGAATTTCTGCCCATGAACTACAAATCATCTTTCTTTTTTTAAAATTATTTATTTTAATTGGAGGATAATTGCAATATTGTGATGGTATATACATTAACATGAATCAACCATAGGTATACATGTGTCCTCCCAGTCATGAACCACCCTCCTACCTCCCTCCTTTCCCTATCCTTTTAGGCTGTCCCAGAGCACCAGCTTTGGGTACCCTGCTTCATGCATTAAACTCACACCATTCATCTGTCTTACATATGATGTATATGTTTCAATATTATTCTCTCAAGTCATCCCACTCTCTCCTCCTGCTGCTGCTGCTGGTAAGTTGCTTCAGTTGTGTCCGACTCTGTGCGACCCCATAGATGGCAGCCAACCAGGCTCCCCCATCCCTGGGATTCTCCAGGCAAGGACACTGGAGTGGGTTGCCATTTCCTTCTCCAGTGCATGAAAGTGAAAAGTGAAAGTGAAGTTGCTCAGTCATGTCCGACTCTTTGCGACCCCATGGACTGCAGCCTACCAGGCTCCTCCACCCATGGGGTTTTCCAGGCAAGAGTACTGGAGTGGGGTGCCATTGCCTTCTCCATCTCTGTCTCTTACTATGTCCAAATTTCTGTTCTTTATGTCTGTATCTCCTTTGCTGCCCTGCATGTAGGATCATCGGTGCCATTTTTCTAAATTCCCTATATATGCATTAATATACAGTATTTGTCTTTCTCTTTCTGACTTATTTCACTCCGTATAATAGGCTGTAGGTTCATCCACCTCATTAGAACTGTCTCAAATGTGTTCCTTTTAATAGCTGATTGTGTGTATATACCACAAACTCCTTATCCACTCATCCGCTGATGGACATCTAGTTGCTTCTAGTTGTAAATAGTGCTACAATGAACACTGGGGTACACGTGTCTCTTTCAATTCTGGTTTCCTCAGTGTGTATGCTCAGCAGTGGGGTTGTTGGGTCATATGGCAGTTCTGCTCCCAGTTTTTCAAAGAATCCCCACACTGTTCTCCATAGTGGCTGTAGCAGTTTGCATTCCCACCAACAGTGTAAGAGGTTCCCCTTTCCCTCACACCGTCTCTAACATTTACTGTTTGTAGAATTTTTGATGATGGCCATTCTGACGGGTGTGGTAATACCTCATTGCGGTTTTGATCGGCATTTCTCTAGTAATCAGTGATATTCTCAGTCCATATGTTATCTCTGTTAAGGCCTTTCTTAAAAGACTAGTGTAGCCAGTCATGCCATTTTCTTGTAATTATTAGCTTATGGCAATTATCTCCATCTACTGTAACAATTTCTTATTCAACTTTCTATCTCAAACTCTTAACAGAGTTGTTAGTGTAGATACTCAATAGCTATTTCTCAGCTTTGATGAATAAATTAAGAAAATTACTCCCTAGATTTAATGGAATATACTAAAAAGTTTCAACAATCACAGTCTAATTTTACAATTTATTCAGAAAAACAAAGATTAATTTGAAATCTATCTCCCTATATGGTAAAACCTATTGCAGTAGCTAATTTCACAGAAAAATGTTCAATAGCCTGAATATATGCATAGGACTTTTATAAAGAGCTGAATAAAACCTAATTTTCAGCAAAAGCTAAAATTTTCTCTAGTATAAGAATTTAAACTATTTAAGCTTGAGTTTAAAAGTTTTACTTTGACACTTTCTTGTCAAGCTTCCAGGTTAAAAACAAAGAACTATATTCTCTTAGAAAGTGAACAGAGATTGCACATGCTTATCTCACTTAAAAAAAAAAAAAGTTTTGTTTTGTTTTTGTAATGTCACCTAGTCGCTCTATGCCAAGGTTTTTGTAGCTTTCCTATTTCTTACATGTCCAATGTTCTCAGGTGTGGAAAGAGAGTTGTCTCCATTCCATGAGTGAGTCCACTTACTTGTGAAGCTCTGTATTAAGCTTGTCTTACCCCAGTAGTGGTTGCCTTAGCCAGTTCTCTTGATTTATTATTTCATAGATCACTGCAAAGGTGATTATAGCAGGATGGTAAATGATTGGGAACTCAGTTTATTGCTCTGAGTTGCCCCTGCAGGTTTAAAATGATTTCACTCAAGGTTGACTACACATCTGCAAGCTTGATTTTTCCTGGGCAGAGGTACGTCTCTTGCACTTAAAGCTTTCCTATGTGACAATTTGGTAAGTACACTTTTTCAGGTCAAATAGTACATTCTGGCTTATAGTTATTTATTAATATCAGGGTGCTAAAGTAACATGTGATTCAGAGAACTGCCAGAGGCCCAGGCTGAGGGAGCCACTGTATTCTCAACTTTTTGAAGTTTGCACTGATGTGTTCTCTGTGAGAGCACTGTAAGCCCCGACTGGCTGCTACTGCAGATGCTATTGCTAAGGCAGCTCTTGCCAATTTCTTTCCTCTAGGCCTGCTTGTTTTCCCAGAGTCATCTTGGTAGGCTATATAAATATTTAAACTATGAAAAAAACATGCAGGAAAACTCTGAGAAAGATCACAGTGTAATAGATGACATAGAAGAAATTGATCAAAACAACTAAAAAGAAATACAATAAAAAATAAAAACCTTCACCAGAGCTGAAATTATGGAACAGTGGAAACTACAAGCTCCAGATAATTTAGACTCAGCCAAATCAAAGGCAGGCACTAGGAGATAATGCACAATTCCCTTTTGTAGAAAGCAGTGTGATGTTGCAGGAAATTATAGAAAGATATTTCAGCAAACCCCTAAAATACCCTAAAATGTCTCACTAATTTGTTGGGTAATGGTTGATGATAAAACACAAAACATTTCATGTGTTGACTCAAGTTATTGAACTGATACAAGTTAATAACCTACATATTATCCTGACATGCGTGCAAAATTTACCTTTAAAAGCACATTTTGGATGATTTACTTTACAAAATAGACATTTGGAGGAATGAAGACCCTAGCGTCTTGGCTGTGACCCAAGATGTGTGGTTATTCCTTTCTCTGCTCCAGGTTCTTAACAGTGATGTGAGATTATTCTAATATGAGACAGACATTTCTGTAGAGGCAGAAGGGATATAAAGTTGAACCACAGAAAAGATGGGAAGAGCCACTATTGTAATAAAGGGCAGCGCCAGGAAAAGAAGATGAAATGGAAAAGGTGACAATACATGCAGACTTAGTAACCTCAGTCTTTTTGTAACCTAATTCCTCAACAATGTTTCATTTAATTTTGATGCAAAAAAGCAACCCAGAAACTGAAGAACCCTCACCCACTAGGGAAAGTTTACCAATCACCACGAAATCAAAATAATCACAAAAAGCACCAAACAAATCAAATATAACTAAATATACATTTTTTTGACCAAAACTACTCAACTTTTTTTCAGATTGCTGTATGACTGAACATATAATATAAATATATATAATATATATATAATTATATATATATTATAATATATATAATATATATATAATATATAATATAATATAATATATATAAATATATATATATGTATATATATAACATATAATATAAAATTTGTATCTTAAATAAATTCTCTTAGATAAATCATAGGGAAAGGGCATAAAAATAATTCACCTTCACTATTTTTTTTTTTTGGAAATAGGGAAATACTAAGACTGCTTAAGTTTGCTTTCACTTAAACATGGATAACCATTTCAATAAACAGTTATGCAAAATAAATGAAATAAACCTAGCCTGTATAATATTTCACAACCTTATATTTAAAGTGGAAAAATATTATCTAGAATAGACTGAATATGAGCCTCTATGCTATGCTAAGTGCTAAGTCACTTCAGTCGTGTCCGACTCTGTGCGACTAGCCTAGTTCTATTATGTTCTCTCTCCCTGGTGCCTCAGATGATAAAGAATCTGCCTGCAATGCAGGAGACACGGGTTTGATCCCTGGATCAGGAAGATCGCCTGAAGAAGGAAATGGCTGCCCATTCCAGTATTCTTACCTGGAGAATCCCATGGACAGAGGAGCCTGGTGGGCTACAGTCCCTGGGGTCACAATGAGTTGGACATGACTGAGCGACTAATACATACACACTCTCTCATCACCCCGCCTCTGTCACAGGCAGCAAGAACCTTACAAGAGAACTAAGGCCTCCTTTCCCAGCCCCTACCAGACAAAAAATTTCATGCTCACCATTAATGATAACTTCTTTTTCTTATGCTACCCTCACATTCTTCTTCTGTTGTCTTATTTTAGCAGGAGACAAAACCCAGCTTTTATGATATTATATTCCTTTTTATTTTGGCTTCCTTCTGGTAGTTCTTTGAGCCCAATGATTACAACCTGAAGTCTTTCTTTTTCTCTGATAAATCTGTAGGGTAAAAGCTGATAATAGCATAGAAAACATCTCACTTTTTGATTCAAGTTATTGACTCACCAACAATTAATAATCTATATATTTTCTTGACAAACAAGCAAAAGTTAGCTTTAAAAAGATATGTTGGATGATTTACTTCAGAAAGTAGACTATTATCAGAACATCTGAGGCAGCATAAACTTGTATTCTTCAGGAAATTAAAATACAAGTTCTGTAAAAAAAGAAATATTAAGGTAATGCTCAAAATTCTCCAAGCCAGGATTCAGCAATACGTGAACCGTGAACTTCCAGATGTTCATGCTGGTTTTAGAAAAGGCAGAGGAACCAGAGACCAAATTGCCAACATCTGCTGGATCATGGAAAAAGCAAGAGAGTTCCATAAAAACATCTATTTCTGCTTTATTGACTATGCCAAAGCCTTTGACTGTGTGGATCACAATAATTTGTGGAAAATTTTGTGGAAAATTCTGAAAGAGATGGGAATACCAGACCACCTGACCTGCCTCTTGAGAAGCCTGTATGCAGGTCAGGAAGCAACAGTTAGAACTGGACATGGAACAACAGACTGGTTCCAAATAGGAAAAGGAGTACGTCAAGGCTGTATATTGTCACCCTGCTTATTTAACTTCTATGCAGAGTACATCATGAGAAACACTGGGCTGGAAGAAGCACAAGCTGGAATCAAGATTGCCGGGAGAAATATCAATAACCTCAGATATGCAGATGATACCACCCTTATGGCAGAAAGTGAAGAGGAACTAAAAAGCCTCTTGATGAAAGTGAAAGAGGAGAGTGAAAAAGTTGGCTTAAAGCTCAACATTCAGAAAACTAAGATCATGGCATCTGGTTCCATCACTTCATGGAAAATAGATGAGGAAACAGCGGAAACAGTGTCAGACTTTATTTTTCTGGGCTCCAAAATCACTGCAGATGGTGATTGCAGCCATGAAATTAAAAGATGCTTACTCCTTGGAAGGAAAGTTATGACTAACCTAGATAGCATATTGAAAAGCAGACACATTACTTTGTCAACAAAGGTCCATCTAGTCAAGGCTATGGTTTTTCCAGTGGTCATGTGTGGATATGAGAGTTGGACTGTGAAGAAAGCTGAGTGCCGAAGAATTGATGCTTTTGAACTGTGGTGTTGGAGAAGACTCTTGAGAGTCCCTTGGACTGCACGGAGATCCAACCAGTCCATTCTAAAGGAAATCAGTCCTGGGTGTTCTTTGGAAGGACTTATGATAAAGCTAAAACTCCAATACTTTGGCCACCTGATGAGAAGAGTTGACTCATTAGAAAAGACTCTGATGCTGGGAGGGATTGGGGGCAGGAGGAGAAGGGGACGACAGAGGATAGAGATGGCTGGATGGTATCACTGACTCGATGGACATGAGTTTGAGTGAGCTCCGTGAATTGGTGATGGACAGGGAGGCCTGGCATGCTGCAATTCATGGGGTCACAAAGAGTCGGACATGACTGAGCAACTGAACTGAACTGGACTGAAAATAAGAAATAAAAATATGTTGATAATAATATATAGAGATGAAAAAATTCCTGGCATGTCTAAGGAATGAATTTAAGAGAACAGAGACTCATTCTCTGTTCATATCAGTATGGACCCTAAAACTAAATTAGAAGCAGTATAATACAAAATTGAAACTGGTAAAAACAGAATAATTGATGTGGAACATAGTTGAAAGAATACGTCCCAGAATACGGAGAAAAGGAACAGAGATAAAAGTGATCAAGGAAAAAATGTATAATTTATATATATAGCATATTTAAATAATTAACATAATTAAAGGAAAAAGGAAATACATCTGAAAAACTATTTAAAATTGAAGGAAAAACAATCCCTGAAGGAAAATTAATGTCTACATACAAAATTATTTGTGATCCATACACAAAATGAAAAGCCATCAAGGGAATATTTACTTTGGAAAAATTATTGAACTTTAAAGACTAGGAATTATATAAACACTACAGTAAAAGACATATGTGAAATGTAATATAAAATTAATATAGGTTTTAGATGTATCCTCTTTAATATTAGAAGCCAAAATGCAATGTAAAAATTTGTATCAAGTTTTGAGTAGAAAACTAGAATACAAGGAATCCCTGCTGCTGCTGCTGCTAAGTCGCTTCAGTCGTGTCCGACTCTGTGCGACCCCATAGATGGCAGCCAACCAGGCTCCCCCATCCCTGGGATTCTCCAGGCAAGAACACTGGAGTGGGTTGCCATTTCCTTCTCCAATGCATGAAAGTGAAAAGTGAAAGTGAAGTTGCTCAGTTGTGTCCGACCCTCAGCGACCCCATGAACTGTAGCCTTCCAGGTGCCTCCGTCCAGGGGATTTTCCAGGCAAGAGTACTGGAGTGGGTTGCCATTTCCTTCTCCAAGAAATCCCTATAAGTTGTATAAATAAACCAGCAAACATAACAGAAATATATTCCCCAATACACTAGGGCATAATATATCTATATGCTACCTAATTGTCTCAGATTTTAAAAAGAGAGAAAGGAAAACTTCACAGAACAATTACAGTATTAAAAATCATAAACATTTGAAGATATATTCTAGATTATTTATTAGATATTGTTTGATTAGATATTAGAAACTTCCACTAACTTTCCAAATAGACAAAGCTATGGTTTTATAAGTAGTCATGTACAGATGTGGCCAACCAAGGTCCTGACAGTCAAAATTACTATAAAGATTCCAGTTATAGCTAGGCCCTTAATGTTGTCTATAAATCCTTCTCTGTGTATCTATTAAGTTTTACCTCCCATCCTCCAAGCTAGTGTGTCAAATCTTGTCTATTTTCTTGTAGTAAACTTTGTTGAGTTTCCCAAACTAGCATCTGTTCTGCCATTTCCTGAGAACATTGTGTTGATTTTTTTCCCTTAGAAAACTACTTTCCTTTCATAATCAAAATATACCATTGCTTTTAGTCTGACCTGACCCACTTCAGAATTTCAGAGATGGACACATGACCCAGGCTCAGCCAATCAATACATTCTATAGCACTGTCAGTGACTGATTTAGGGAAGAACTCATGACTCAAGCTGGCAATGAACAGACAAATCTAATAATCTGACTGGAACTATTGGAAAAGAAATGCCTTTTCTTCTTTCTATAGTTGCTAGTTTAATACAATACAAACCTAGAGATTCCAATTGTCATTTAACAAGAAAATCAGCATGGAAAATGTGGCCAATGCAAAGAGGAAACTGAAACAAGAAATGGAGAGGAAGATCTGATAAAATCTTTTGAGCCAGATGTGATTAAAGTCATATGAACTTGGTAATCCACAGTTAAGTTATCCAGGCATGTTATTTTTTTTTCTTCTTCAAACTATTTTGAACTACTTTTCTCTCACTTTTTGCTGAGTTAAAACTAAAACATCCTTGAAATATCAAAGTATACCAACTATACAGACACAATTTGATTCAAGAGTAATATAGTGAATAATGAGTAGTATAGAATAAGGGACTTGCTATACAGGCTTCCCCTGTAGCTCAGATGGTAAATAATCTGTCTGTAATGCAGGAGACCCAGGTTTGATCCCTGGGTTAGGAAGATACCCTGGAGAAGGGAATGGCAACCCACTCCAGTATTCTTGCCTGGAGAATTCCATGGACAGAGAAGCCTGGTGGGCTACAGTTCACAGGATCACAAAGAGTCAGAACAACTGAGTGACTGTCACTTCACACTTTAGAGTGGTTATATATCTATACAATTGTTGAACCTAGTGTAAAATTCTATAGAAGGTTTTTGCTTCTGAGTTTGGTAAGGGCCCAGAGATACTGTACTTCTTTAGGCCAGTAACTGGAAGCAAAGTGGCACAGGAAGAGGAAGTAGGAGATAACAAGGATAAACTGCAAATCCTGAGCAAAAAAAAAAAAAAAAAAAAAATGGAACCCATATCTGTCTATTACCATCTCCAAAAATGATGACATGGTGATTTGCAGGAAATTATAACCTTTACCACAGAGTTGCATGCATACTTCTCCCAGACTTGGAGAAACTGAAGGATGAGATAAGAGATCCAGTAGGAGTTGAAGGAGTTATGTAGGCTGGCTGCTGCGCCACTAAGGCAACCTAGCAAATGAACTGCAATGTATACAAGCCGCAATAAAGTTTCATGTCTAACACCAACCTTCAGAGAATAATGGTAGCCACTTACCTTCCACTTTCCAAATGCCATGCAAACATCTCTTGAAGCCAACCTTAAAACCTGAAAGGGAAGAAATTTTCAGAAATTACTTCTAGCTTAGCTAAACTGACACAACAAAATCAAATCCATCATATCAACTCTTCTATCACTATCTGTAGCAAAATATGTTTTCTACTTTAGAGAGTAAAGAGAAGACTTAGGCAAAAACTGACAAAATGTCCTACTTTCACCATATAAAATTACCTGTATGCAAATCCATCCACAGTTCCTTTCACTTTTTCTGCTCTTTATGCTCTAAATTGTACATCATACTCCGTCCCCTCTCACTTTCATGGGGACTTCATCATACTGATTCTTTTTCAACTCTTTCCAAGGGATTCTTTTCATATTAATGGAATTCCATTAGGTGGAAAAGTTTGCATAGAATTCTAATCCAGGTCCAACAACTGCGTAAAGTTATAATAGTGACATTAATTAGATTAATATGAACAAAATGTGGAAAAGCTATCAAAGTATATTTTTGAGTATAATATTTTTGCTTTGGACATTACTACTTAATTTTCTAAATAAGAATAATAAAAACCAGAACAAATTTATATGTTGAAAGTCTCTCAATTTTAAAAACTCAATGCTATCCAAGATTAAGGAAAGAGGGTGATCAACTGGTCAAAAGTATCAAAAAGCAAACAACCAGAAAAAATCTAGACTTTGTAAGTAAATTTATCTGTGAGCTTGTTCTTGGCTAAAAGAGATTAACTGGGAACTAGTTCATTCAAGATAAGGAAGAACGATTTAACAATTATGAAAAATCAATAACCAGAACATAGGCATTAATACATATGAAAGAACAAGTATAAATATATGGGGAATGGTCAATATTACTTATATAAGTAATGAAAAACTAAAAATGCTTTAGAACTGTGGTATTGGAAAAGACTCTTGAGAGTCCTTTGGACAGCAAGGAGATCAAAGCAATCAATCCTAAAGGAAATCAATCCTAAATATTCATTGGAAGGACTGAGACTGAAGCTGAAGTTCCAGTACTTTGGCCACCTGATGTAAAGAGCCAACTCATTGGAAAAGACCCCGATGCTGGGAAAGATTGGGGACAGGAGGAGAACAGGGTGACAAAGGATGAGACAGTTGGATGGCATTGCCGACTCAATGGACATGAGTTTGTGCAAACTCTGGGAGTGACTGAACAACAACAGTTATATGAATTTGCATATATGCTTCTCACAACTCATCCTTTTTTGTACATATAGTTATAATATATTGACTGGGGCCTCTGAGATTTTTGGAACACAATTTGGAAAATATTACTTTGTAAATATTAAATCTTTACTTTCTTAAAAAGCAAATCATTGGAGGAGTAATTTTGTTTCTGAAATTTTCTAGACTAAAATATTTATATAGTTGAGAAATTATTGCTGAATTTCTTTGGGACATGTATTTCACTAACTTAGGTGAAATTTAGCACTAATAGGGCATAATGCATTCATGGAATATATTGTGTTTATGAAACTGTCTTTATATGATTAAACTATTTAGAGATTTTCATTTTTTTCTTACCTTTGGCTGAAAATAGTAAGAGAATCAAATTAACATCTTTATTAAATGCTTCTTATGCTTATTTATCAAAACACATATTTATTTATATATGGCTAATAATTTTTCTTAGTATGCCTATTAAAAATTCTATATTAATAAAGTGATTTTTCTATAAAAATATATTTTTTTCTCAATCATCACACTCATTTCCCTATAAAAATATATCTTTTATTAACAATCAAATCATACAACTAAAATGGAAAATGAAGTCTCCTTGATTCATTACATGCACACAACTCACTGATCAAACATTTGAATTTGTTATATTTATTGATTTTTCCCTGAATGCATTTATGACAGATAAAAATACGAAGGAAATAAATTAGCAATAGTGAATGCAAAAAGCACATTCTGCAGAAATCCTTATTTTTCTTTAAGACTATGTATACTCAGAGAGGTTTGTGGTAATTGCATCAACTCTTAATGTTTATGTTAATTTGTACTCTGTGGGGGCTTTAAAGATTGTTAGCCAAATCGACATATTGCCTGTGAAAAATACAGTGGGATAGAAAATCTCTTGTTACTGAATTTTTAGGGTATTGCTGTTGAATCATATATTTGGGGATTTTCAGTGGTCATAGGAATAACTAAAATTATTTTTATAAGTTACTTTTGAATAAGTAAGTTTGTGTCACTGTTTTTCCTCTCATATGCCTTAATAATTAAAAAATGAAACCGTGAGTGCCTTTGGAATATGCTCACTGACTTGAAATAAGAGGACTGATAAACCTTTCCCGTTAAAACTTCTAACTGAAAACTACACATTCTACACATTACTCACTAAGAGGAAAACTGCAACCCATTTATTTAATGTAGCTGATATTTTGAAAAGTACCAGGTGATTGGTGGAACAGAGCCATGTGGTTCTTTGGATCGCTTATGATGCAGGTGCTGGATCCTATTCACTGGAATCCCCATTCCCTTAGTTCTTTGAGGGTCAGCATAAGATTAGTTTTGTTGTGACCTCTATATTCATAGCAAGACAAAGACACGAACAGGATTCTAAAGAATTCCATGCAGCTTAGGTCAGAAGAGTTGTATCATCCCACTCTGGACCTCTGAATCCCAGCTCCAATTACAACATAACTATATTAATGTCTCTACCTATCTCTACACAGTCAAAGGCATTTACATACATCAGAGGAGTGTTTCTTCACTGTATGCTTTGATAACAGAAATTTTAAGAGCAAATATCCATTTATTCTACCTTTTATTTTTTCCCTGTTTAGGTTTGCTTTGTGTTGAACATTAATTAATATTGAGGTTGAAAAGAGCAAAAGATCTTAAGAACTTGGAAATTTGGAAAACAGAGACATGGGAAAAACTGAAAAAGTGTTCCAGGGAAGAGAGTCAGGGGCTTATAAAGACAAAAAACAGCAAGGTTTGTTAACGATGCTCAGAGATAATTGTGCTTGACTCTAGGAATATTTGTCAATAAGGAATCATGTGTTGTTTTAAGGTAGGGTCCCATAAGTAGATAAGCTGTCACAAGTTATTTTAAGGTAATGGTCTGATAAATATCTTGAGTTTCTGTTAGATATTCTAGATGTTTTTGTTAGGATACTGAGTGGTTAAAAAGTCAGATTTCACCAAGTTTATAATGTGCATAAGTTACACTTGGTCTCCTGTATCTATTTTAGACAGCTCTCTTGGCAATTCTGCCTCTATTTTGATTTTTCTTTCATGTCCCCTCCCAACCTGAAGAAAGTGCTAGTAGGCCAACAGTAGTAGAGTTGACCACATGAGAGCTCTTGGTGTAGTTCATGTTGCAGACTAGTGCTGAAGAGTATCTCTCAGAACTGTATCTATATTGTCTGCAACTTGGCCTATGTATATAATTTCAGAGGGAGTTCATGGAAAGTTAACAAATTTCTTATCTATTATCAGATAATGAAGGTAAACTGCATATAAGATTGTAAGATTCAATTGAAATAATTCATGTGAAATAATTTTGAAAATCTTGGGGGCAAACTTATGCAGTGATAATATCAGATGATTTGAGGATTAGGAAACTATTAAATAATAAAATAATTCTAATGCCTTTAGGTCAGACATGCATTCTATTCTTGACCATAGTAGCTACCTCATTCAATTGTTATTTATCTCTAACGTCTTATGCATTTATATTACCTGCTTGCCTGCTAAAAGCATTTGAATTAACATCCCCTAATACAAACTTTAAAACTGAATTACAATATAAAATCTAGGATACACTTTTCAAAAGATAAGTTTATAGTTTATGCAAATTATTTCTGTGTAATCAGAAGTTCTATTATCAGATTGTATGCTATTTAATGTTTCATATGATATTAAATGCTCAATTTTTATTTTGTGTTTGTTATAAAAAGACACTAAGGATAAAAAAGACAGTAATGTATAAAATTTGAGCTCCATAATGACCCTGAGAAATAATTCTAATCACTTCCTTAATATGTAGAAATCTCAATTTAATAAAATTTTCATAAGATAATTTTGTTTCTTGGCAACAAGTACTTGTAAAAACTATAATATGAAATATAGTATTATCAGAACGTTTTATGCTGGATGTGATATCTTGCAATCAAAAATATTTCAAGGTAGTTCTTTGAGATTTTCTTTTTGTTATAAGGATGTAATACACACATTCTATATCCCTCAAAATTAAACTGCTGTTAAAGAAAAAGAAATCTGGTGCTGTTTGGAGTCTCTTATATATGTGTGTGTGTATATATATATATATATATATATATATATAATTAAATTACCATACAGGTAAATTCTTATAATTTGTATTTTGCATGGATAAAGGAAAGGAACAATTTAATTATGTGTCTCTCTGTGGAGTTATTTTACCAGAATAAACTTTGCTCAATTGATTTGATTTGCAAGTAGCTACCATGAGAGATTTCTATTTGAATCATATTTGGCTATTAATAAAACTAGATTGCTTTCCTCAAGCCTTTTCTTCATAACCTATTTTCAATAGGTATCTACTCTCATTTTATTTTGGTTTTGGATGAAACCATATGAACATGCTTAAAATGTGCAAAATGACTATGTGGGGTGGGGGGGGGTGGTGGTGCAGGGGAGAGAAATGGCCTTACAAATGGATTTAACTTAAAAATCTTGGAATTAATGATGGAAACAGAAGCTTGGATCTGAAACTAAAAACATGAAATTGGAACCTCATGTATGGCTGGAGGGATTAAAAGAATTTTGGGATGATCAAGGGAAAAGATGTGACCACAAGAGATAGAAACATACAGTAAGCACTTTGGGGAGATGCTTGAATAGGGCTTCATAAGAGAGGAAGTCCCACAAGCAGGAATCTGTCCAGAGGCTACTGCATTGGGTCCCAACCAATAAAAGGAGAAGCACAATGGAAATTTCCAGGGAGAGAGATATCAGAGAGGATTATACTTATCTAGATGATGTCCAATACTTTGGCCACCAGATGCAAAGAACTGACTCACTGGAAAAGATCCTGATGCTGGGCAAGATTGAAGACAGGACGAGAAGGGGATGACAGAGGATGAGATGGTTGGATGGCATCACTGACTCGATGGACATGAGTTTGAGAAATTTCTGGGAGTTGGTGATAGTCAGGGAAGCCTGGAGAGCTGCAGTCCATGTGGTCACAAAGAGTCAAACACGACTGAGGGACTGAACTGAACTGAACTGAGATGATGTCACTACAGAATGGGAAAGAATCTTTGGGTCAGAAAACTCCAAAGAAAAAGTTTGATTGTTTGAGTATTTTTTTTTTAAACAATTGGATGGGGAAAAGTTTGTTTGGCACTGGCAAGCGTTTGAGGTAACAGGGCTTGTCTCCAGTAAAGAAATAAACAATCCAAGGTCCAATACACAGAGGCCACCTTTGACTCACTCTAATCAGTTCAGTTGCTCAGTGGTGTCTGATTCTTTGCCACAGGGACAGAGGCTCTGGGTGCAGCAGACTTAGGTATGGAATAAGCCCTTTTGGAGGAGGTCACCATTAACCCCACCATAGAGCTGCCAGAACTTACATAGAACTGGGAAATAGATTCTTGGAGGGCACAAACAGAACCTTGCATGCACCAGGACCCAGGAGAAAGGAGCTGTGAACCCACAAAAGGCTGACCCAGACTTGCCTGTGAGTGTCCAAGAGTCTCCAGTGGAGCCTGTGGGGTCAGTGGTGGCCTGCTGCAGTGTTGGGGGCACTGAGTGTAGCAGTACACGCATGGGATCTTTTGAAGGAGGTTCCCAGTATCTTCATTGCCTCCACCATAGTTTGACTTCCCTGGTGGCTCAGATGGTAAAGTGTCTTCTTTACCAGCATAGTTTGGCCCCAGGTAAATAGCAGGGAGGGCACACAGCTCCACCCATCAAAAGAAAATTGGATTAAAGATTTACTGAGCACAGCCTTGCCCAACAGAACAAGATCCAGTTTCCCCCTCAGACAGTCTCTCCCATCAGGAAGTTTCCATAAACCTTTTATCCTTCTCCATCAGAGGGCAGACAGACTGAAAACCAGAATCACAGAAAACTAACCAATCTAATCACATGGACCACAGGCTTGTCTAACTCAGTGAAACTATGAACCATGCCTTATAGGGCCACCCAAGACTCACTCTAATAAGAGAAAGTAAAACGGGAGAGAAAAAGAACATTTTCTCTATAAAGTCATCTGTATGTATATAAAAAGCACTGGATATTTTAAAATGCTCCCCTATTGCATCAGACTTGATGATTCTGTATTTTAATACAGACATATACATAGGCGTTTTTGCAGCCAAGAAAGGAAAATCATCATGTCTCTGAGACAGAGAAACCAAGATAGTAAACAGGGGTTGAAAGTACATAACACAGGGGAGACTGTGAACACAAAATGTAGGCCTTTGGACTTGAGGTCTTTAAACTCATGTGGGTCTGTTCCTTAAAATGAAGAACCTCATGTAAACTGAGGATGGAGGTGGGTACCAGTCTTGAAGTAGAGAGCAAGACTGCACTGAATGGGGCCCAAAATATGTCTTTCTATTCCCTAAACAGATACCAGAAATAAGCTGCCCACTCTGTAAGAGTGGAAACAGATTTATGTCGAGGAGACCAGAAACTGGGTTTACACATAACTGCACCATTAGGTTTAAGACTGAACTCTGCCCCAAGTCAGAGGTTCAGATCCCAGCCTTCTTTAGTGTGAGTGTGTTAGTTGCTCAGTTGTGTCAGACTCATTGTGATCCCATCCATTGGGGCCTGCTAGGCTCCTCCATCCATGGGATTTTTCAGGCAAGAATACTGCAGTGGGTTGCCATTCCCTTCTCCAGGGGAACTTCCCGACCCAGGGATTGCACCTAGGTTCAAACCTAGGGTTCAAACATTGCAGGCAGACTCTTCACCATCTGAGCCACTAGGGAAGACTTCTTTAGGGCCATGATACAGGCAATTGTTATCTTTGGGTGTTTCTTATGGGGTGTGTGTGTGCATGTGTGTGTATGTTTATAAACCTTTAGTAGGAAATATAGGAGACCAATAATGCATATATTGCCTGCCATAAAGTTTACATCTTTTTTTTTTTTTTTCACTTTTGTCTTTTGATACCTCAGGAAGTAGACTCTCTACTTTCATTGGATTGTTCCCGGCAGAACAACCTAGAGTCTGCCATTTTTCTTGATGTAGCTTTGTAGACTTTAGTCTTACTAGAACAGTCATTAACTCCTAAAATTATTCCTAACTTCTTTCTTTATGCTGCTGCTGCTGCTAAGTCACCTCAGTCATGTCTGACTCTGTGCGACCCCATAGATGGCAGCCCACCAGGCTCCCCCGTCCCTGGGATTCTCCAGGCAAGAACACTGGAGTGGGTTGCCATTTCCTTCTCCAATGCATGAAAGTGAAAAGTAAAAGTGAAGTTGCTCAGTCGTGTTTGACTCTTCACGACCCCATGGACTGAAGCCTACCAGGCTCCTCTGTCTATGGGCTTTTCCAGGCAAGAGTACTGGAGTGGGGTGCCATTGCCTTCTCCAATGGATGACTGCTGCTGCTGCTGCTGCTAAGTTGTTTCAGTCATGTCCGACTCTGTGCGACCCCAGAGATGGCAACCCACCAGGCTCCGCTGTCCCTGAGATATGGATGACTAGGGAGGGCCAAAAGGAAAACGCAGGGGTGAAGGGTCAGATTCATAAGAAATGTTATTCTTTCAAGTAAGAAGTTGGAGACTATGGAGTCAGAAAGAAGCTGGGAGTGTTTTGTTTTTATGGGGGGAGGGGGGATAACTAAGAAACTGAAAAGATAAGCCTCAAGAAGGAAAAGTATAGAAAAGAAATTAGGTATGCTCCTCTCCATACAAATCTGGCATATGTAGTCTATGTCCTGAAATGTGACTAATTCCTAATTCTTGTTGATGGGGCAATGGGTCTTAAATGTAGAGGGCAGGTTGAGCGAGTTTTGGTGAGGCCATTCCTTCAAGACAACTGGATTTGAAAGACCAGATGTTCTATTCCTTCATCCCTCTTTTGGCCAAATATCAAAATATGCAAGGAAATTGGGATGTGAAGTTGGATTTCTGCTTTCTTGACTCATGGGTTTGTGTTATGTCCCTTCCCATTTCTATCTTAAAATGACAAAGTCTCCTCAAACTTGTGCTGCAAGATGATACAGTTTATAACAAATTTTCTATTTTAAATATTCTTTATGCTATTAGTAGATATTTCTTTGTCACATAACCATCATTACATGCTTTGTGTATGAGGACATGGGTCGAGTTCTTACATCAGCTCAGATACCCTCAAATTCTATATTTTACAGCAACAAGAGGGTCTTCAAGTAAAATAGTCTTTAAATTTCTCATGTCCTACAATTCTCATACCTCCAAAACTGTGTAAATATCCTTGGAATACAGGCTCACCCTTTTATTTTTCTCCAAAGAGAATACATTCTTTATTTGGAAGGTGGGTATCAAGCTGCCCACAATGTTATTTCCTAAAATGTCCAAATTAGACATAACATATTTTCTAAAATTTGAGTGGAAAGTTTCCCTAGCTTTCAGTAGTAATGCATACTTTGCCATTTTTATGCTCATTCTATTTTCTAATTACCAAGGATTGGGTGGGAGGGGAGCTGGAAACAATTTAACACCATAATTATTTGACATATTTATCTTGAATAGTTTATATTTCATAAAGCCATATTTATTAAACTTACTAATTATAGAATTAATCAGAATATATAAACAATTAAGTAGGAGAACAAATTTAAAACTACTAACCACTTTTGTACCTTGAAAAAGAATATTAAAAAAATCTTATCCTACTATAAATACACTGAAGTTAACATCACTTTCTATAAGTCCTTGTTTTCATAATGAATATTCACTGAGGATAATTTTATAGAAAGTTTATAGACTGTTTAAACATTTGAAAACATGTTTTATAATATTAGAAAATTACACTTATCATAAACATCATAATTATTTGCTTTCCCATCCTAAGGGAGGATTATACATTACTCTCTCCTTGATGTTAGATTTGACCACGTGACTTGCCATGCTCTGCCTAGCTGGAGATTGTATATTCACACAACACCTGCTAAGTATTAGGCTTGGCCAAGTCACTTGCTGTGTCTAATGCAATACAAATACAAGTAACATAGGTAAAAACTTTAAGAGTCAGCATAGGGTTTATCATCTCTCTTTTCCTTCTGCATGAGACTGGCAGTGTTTTAGCTAGATGTAGCTTCACCCACCTAGGTCCTAAAAAGAAGACAGCGTGGAGCAGAGCTGTAGACAACACAAGAAAGATGGTTAGGATATGTGAGGAATAGACATGTGTTTTGTTGGCCCCTTAGATTCCATAACGTTTATTGTCAGCATAGCCAAGGCTAAACTAACATATATGATCCTCATGAAGAGCTGTATCAATTTAACTCTAAAAAGTAAGGTGTAAGTATTTTGGCTAAATTTTGTGTGTCAATCTGGCTAGTCTATGCAAAAGCTGGCTTAAAACCCTACATTAAAAAAAAAAATAGGATCATGGCATCTAGTCCCATCACTTCATGATGAATTGATGGGGAAAAATTGAAAGCAGGGAGGATTTTCTCTTCTTGAGTTCCAAAATTACTACAGATGTTGACTGCAGCCATGAAATTAGAAGACGCTTGCTTCTTGGAAGGAATGCTATGACAAACCTAGACAGCATATTAAAAAGTAAAGACGTCATTTTGCTGACAAAGGTCATATAGTCAAAGCTATAGTCTTTCCAGTAGTCATATACATATGTAAGAGTTGGACCATAGAGAAGGCTGAGCGATGAAGAATTGATACTATTAAACTGTGGTGTTGGAGAAGACTCTTGAGAGTCCCTTGGACAGCAAAGAGATAAAACCAATCAATCCTAAAGGAAATCAACCCTGAATATATTCACTGTAAGGACAGATGCTGAAGCTGAAGCTTCAATACTTGGCTACCTAATGTGAACAGCCAAATCATTGGAAAAGACCCTGATTCTGGGAAGAATTGAAGGCAAAAGGAGAAGAGGGTGGTAGAGGATGAAGTGGCTGGATAACATCACTAATTCAATGAACATGAACTTGGGCAAACTCTGGGAGATAGTGAGGAACAAAGAGTCTGGTGTGCTGCATTTCATGGAGGTCACAATTCAGTGATTGAAAAATAACAATAATAATATAAATATGATAAAAAAAAATCCTGAAAAAATATCAATATTAAACCACAGATGGTTTTCAATTATGATAGTAATTAGGAAAATGAAAAGTAAACCAATAGAAAATTATATCCAAAATTGCAAAAAAAATTGTTTACATAGCAATGTCAATTTATCCAAGGAATGGAAAGAAGTTTAACTATTGGGAAGATGTATTTTTTAAGTTATCTTTTATATCTCCAATGCTTGAGAAGTTTTCAGTATATCTTGTCCATATATTGACGTTGGTTTCCCAAACGGGTTGAATGATATTTATCTAAGATGTCAGTATGATTCATTTTATTTTCAAGATGACCCTACCTATGTAGAAGTTACTGCTTTCTTTACTATATATAGGAGAAAGATGAGGTATGGAAATATCATGCAACTTAAACATCACCATATAGATACAATGTCCATTGGTTTCTATGTTGTAGTTTTAGTGCTCTCGGAAGCAGAAACAAGAAATTGTTTGTAGGTAATGAAAACTAAGAGACAGCCCAATAATTCCAAGAAATTTTAAATATATCAACCCGCATGAGAGCAATCTATGGAATTGAAACTGAAATGATTTGGAAGTAGAGTAAAGACTCAGATATCTAATTCAATGAGGTATTTTGTGTGTTATTCTGCACTTACCCTTTTCAGTCTATTCTCTTTTGTTCTCTGAAAAAAGGGGGGTACATTATGTGCATTTTCCTGTGTTGGAAGGGTGCTATAGGATTTAGGGAGTGTGTTCCCTACTCTCTGAGTGTTCTGTTAATTATCCTGCTTTGTTTTTGAGATATTCAGCCCTGTGAATTTTCTTACTTGAAGAAATCCTCATTTATTACACAAACATATTGAAAGACACAGGTTGATCAAACTCAACATACAAGTCTACAGATCCTTATCTATCTTTTTACTTTGTTTTTCACGCAGGCCTAGCATTATGTATAACTAGTCATAGAAACCACATTTCTTGACCAAAATTATAACTAATGATCAGACAGAGAAATGTTCCAGAGCTTTCACATTCTAAAAATTATGAATAGTTTTATATAATTATGTTAAAACATCCGCTTGGTAACACTTTTAATAAGTAGCCTTGAGTAAAATGTATAAAACTGAGACAACCTGTGAAAATATAGGGCATGAAAATAAAGAGCTTTTATAAATTCCAAATGTTCCTCTCTCCCTTCCTGTAATTAATAACTCCATTTTCAGGTGGCTGAAATTTTCACTATTCATATCATTCTTTTCAGAACTTCATAATATTTTAGGGCTTGAAGAAACCACAAAAATATTTTTAAGAGTCCAGAACGTTGTTTCACAGATAGTTGAAAAAATCCCAGAAAGAAATAATGACTTGTCCAAAGTGCCACGACGGAAGAGTCAAAGCTAGAACCCAAATATCTGGTACTACTCTTTTTAGATCATGTTACTCATTTGTCAGCACTGTGATCTCAAGCAATTTAACGTTTTGAGGCTTAGTTTCCTGATCTGTAAAACAGGGACAATAATCATGCATCAGGGCAAAATTAAAAATTCAATGATATTTAACTGGAGACTCAAATTTCAGCAAATATCACGGATGATGGTAAGAAATAGTGAAGAAAGCAGATAAAACAACTTTAATGGTGAAACTAATTTTCACTTCCACATGGAGTAACCAAGATGTCCAGGGGTAGTTTGAGGATAATGCTTGGAAGGAGCTCAGCTCTACTGAGATATAAAACAATTTTATACTTTCCCATTTTATTTGGGATACTATTTATTTTTTTAATATTTACCCATTATTCCACTTAAATATCAAAACCTTTGTCCTCAATTGCCAAATGGAATCAAACCACAGATGGTTTTCGCTATTTTAAAGATAATTAGAGATAGTTATCTCCTTAAAGATACTTTAATAGGATGATTTATCATGTCATACTTACTGTTTTACACACATTTAGCTAGTGAAGATAAGTTGCAATCATGGGAAATTTACTAAATATAATGCTAGAGTTTAGACTGATTTTTAGAAATCTGGTATATCACAATTGAAAATGCACAAAAAATTCCATATATGATATGACTTAGATATAAGTATTAACATATTGTTGAAGTTTTTAAGAATTAGATGTCAATAACACTGCAAAATCCAGGACCAGGAAGATTCTGCAGCCTGCAAATCAGACAGAACCAAATTATGAAAATATATGACAACTGCCTTATGGAATAAATACAGATTTATAGTAATTACAAGGGACAAATAAGGGCACTACATACTAATCAAGGTATCAATCCAGGAAGTATATATAACTATTATAAATATATATACACCCAATGTACAAGCACCTCAATATAAAAGCCAAATGCTAACAGCTGTAAAAGGGGAAATTGATGGTAACATAATAATAATGTGGGAATTTACACACCTCATTTATATCAACGGACAGAACATCCTGACAGAAAGTCAAGAAGGAAACACAGGCCTTAAAAGACATATTGGATCTGATGGACCCAGTGATATTTATAGAGTATTCCAACCAAAAGCAGTCAAATACACTTCTTTTCAAGTGCACATGGAACATTCTCCAGGACAGACAACATGTTGGACCATAAAGCAGGACTCTATAAGAAAACTTAAATCATATCAAGCAGGTTTTTCAACTGCAAGGCGATGAGATTAGAAATCAAACAAAAGAAAAAATAAAACAGTAAAAACACAAACATGTGGAGGCTAAACAATATGCAGCTACACAACCAATGGGTCACTGAAGAAATCAAAGAGGAAATCAAAAAATACCTAGAGACAAATGTTAATGAAAGCACGACGATCCAAAACCTATGGAATGCAGCAAAAGCAGTTCTAAGAGGGAGGTTTATAGCAGTACAGTCTTACCTTAGGACATAAGAAAAATCAAATAAACAACCTAACACCTAAAGCAACTGGAGAAAGAACAAGAACAAAAACTCAAAGTGACTAGAAGAAAAGATTTCATAAAGATCAAAGCAGAAACAAATTAAATAGAGATGAAGGAAACAATAGAAAAGATTAATTAAATTAAAAACGGGTTATTTGAAAAGATAGAATTGCTCAAATCAATAAAACTAGAAATGAAAAAGCAAAAGTTACAATTGACACTTTTCCACGGGCGTGGTCTTGATCCCTGTCTCCTGTACAATGTCACGAACCTCTGTCCATAGTTCATCAGGCACTCTGTTTATCAGATCTAGTCCCTTAAATCTGTTTCTCACTTCTACTGTATAATCATAAGGCATTTGATTTAGGTCATATTGAATGGTCTAGTGGTTTTCCCTACTTTCTTCAATTTAACTCTGAATTTGGCAATAAGGTGTTCATGATCTGAGCCACAGTCAGCTCCAGTCTTGTTTTTGCTGACTGTATAGAGCTTCTCCATCTTTGGCTGCAAAGAATATAATCAATCTGAATTCGGTGTTGACCATCTGGTGATGTCCATGTGTAGAGTCTTCTCTTGTGTTGTTGGAAGAGGGTGTTTGCTATGACCAGTGCGTTCTCTTGGCAAAACTCTATTAGCCTTTGCCCTGCTTCATTCCGTATTCCAAGGCCAAATTTGGCTGTTATCCCAAGTGTTTCTTGACTTCCTACTTTTGCATTCCAGTCCCTTATAATGAAAAGGACACCCTTTTTGGGTGTTAGGTCTAAAAGGTCTTATAGGTCTTCATAGAATAATTTAACTTCAGCTTCTTCAGCATTACTGGTCAGGGCATAGACTTGGATTACTGTGATATTGAATGGTTTTCCTTGAAAACGAACAGAGATCATTCTGTCCTTTATGAGATTGCATCCAAGTACTGCATTTCAGACTCTTTTGTTGATCATGATGGCTACTCCATTTCTTCTAAGGGATTCCTGCCCACAGTAGTAGATATAATGGTCATCTGAGTTAAATTCACCCATTCCAGTCCATTTTAGTTTGCTGATTCCTAGAATGTTGACATTCACTCTTGCCATCTCCTGTTTGACCACTTCCAATTTGCCTTGATTCATGGACCTAACATTCCAGGTTCCTATGCAATATTGCTCTTTACAGCATCAGACCCTGCTTCTATCACCAGTCACATCCACAACTGGGTATTGTTTTTGCTTTGGCTCCACCCCTTCATTCTTTCTGCAGTTATTTCTCCACTGATCTCCAGTAGCATATTGGGCACCTACTGACCTGGGGAGTTCCTCTTTCAGTATCCTATTATTTTGCCTTTTCATACTGTTCATGGGGTTCTCAAGGCAAGAATACTGAAGTGGTATTGCCATTCCCTTCTCCAGTGGACCACATTCTATCAGACCTCTCCACCATGACCTGCCCATCTTGGGTGGCCCCACACGGTGTGGCTTAGTTTCACTGAGTTAGACAAGGCTGTGGTCCATGTGATTAGATTGACTAGTTTTCTGTGATTATGGTTTCAGTGTGTCTGCCCTCTGATGCCTCTTGCAACACCTACCTTCTTACTTGGGTTTCTCTTATCTTGGACATGGGGTATCTCTTCATGGCTACACCAGCAAAGTGCAGCTGCTGCTCCTTACCTTGGACGAGGGGTATCTCCTTACCATTGCCCCTCCTGACCTTGAACGTGGAAGAGCTCCTCTTGGCCCTCCTGTGCCCATGCAGCCACTGTTGCTTGGGGGATGGAATTCCAGTTGAGCTATTTCAAATCCAGAAAGATGATGCTGTGAAAGTATTGTACTCAATATGCCAGCAAATTTGGAAAAGTCAGCAGTGGCCACAGGACTGGAAAAGGTCAGTTTTCATTCCAATTACAAAGAAAGGCCATGCCAAAGAATGCTCAAATTACTACACAATTGCATTCATCTCAATGTAATTACTCAGTAAAGTAATGCTCAAAATTCTCCAAGCCAGTCTTCAGCACTACGTGAACCATGAACTTCCAGTTCAAGCTGGTTTTAGAAAAGGCAGAGGAGCCAGATATCAGATTGTCAACATCTGCTGCATCATGGAAAAAGCAAGAGAGTTCCAGAAAAACATCTATTTCTGCTTTATCGACTATGCCAAAGCCTTTGATTGTGTATCACAATAAACTGTGGAAAATCCTGAAAAGAGATGGGAATACCAGACCACCTGACCTGCCTCTTGAGAAACCTGTATGCAGGTCAGGAAGCAACAGTTAGAACTGGACATGGAACAACAGACTGGTTCCAAATAGGAAAAGGAGTACGTCAAGGCTGTATATTGTCACCCTGCTTATTTAACTCATATGCAGAGTACATCATGACAAACACTGGGCTGGAAGAAGCACAAGCTGGAATCAAGTTTGCTGGGTAAATATCAATAACCTCAGATATGCAGATGACACCAGAAAGTGAAGAGGAACTAAAAAGCCTATTGATGAAAGTGAAAGAGGAAAGTGAAAAAGTTGGCTTAAAGCTCAACATTCAGAAAACGAAGATCATGGCATCCGGTCCCACCACTTCATGGGAAATAGATGGGGAAACGGTGGAAATCAGTGTCATATTTTATATTTTGGGGCTCCAAAATCACTGCAGATGGTGACTGTAGCCATGAAATTAAAAGACCTTGGAAGGAAAGTTATGACCAACCTAGATAGCATATTCAAAAGCAGAGACATTACTTTACCAACAAAGGTCTGTCTAGTCAAGGCAATGGTTTTCCAGTGGTCATATATGGATGTGAGAGTTGGACTGTGAAGAAAGCTGAGCACCGAAGAATGGATGCTTTTGAACTGTGGTGTTGGAGAAGACTCTTGAGAGTCCCTTGGACTGCAAGGAGATCCAACCAGTCCATCCTAAAGGAGATCAGTCCTGGGTGTTCATTGGAAGGACTGATGCTGAAGATGAAACTCCAGTACTTTGGCCACCTCATGTGAAGAGTTGACTCATTGAAAAAGACCCTGGTGCTGGGAGGGATTGGGGGCAGGAGGAGAAGGGGACGACAGAGGATGAGATGGCTGGATGGCATCACTGAGTCGATGGCCATGAGTTTGAGTGAACTCCGGGAGTTGGTGATGGACAGGGAGGCCTGGCTTGCTGTGATTCATGGGGTTGCACAGAGTTGGACATGACTGAGCAACTGAACTGAACTGAACAATTGACACTGCAGAAAGGATCATAAGAGATTACTACAAGGAATTATATGCCAATAAAGTAGATAATCTAGAAGAAATGGACAAAATCTTAGAAAGGTGCAGTCTTCCAAGACTCAATCAGCAAGAAGGAGAAAATATGAACAGATTGATCACAAGTACTGAAATTGAAAACTTCCAACAGACAAAAGTGCAGGACCAGATCGCTTCACAGGTAAATTCTATCAAACATTTACAGAAGAGTTAATACCTATCCTGAATTCTTCCAAAAAGTTGCAGAGGAAAGAACATTTCCATGTACGTTCTATGATACCACCATCATCCTGATACCAAAAACAGACTAAGATATTACAAAAAAAGAAAACTTCAGGTCAAGATCACTGATGAACATAGAGGCAAATGTGGTTTAGTCGCTAAGTCATGTCCAACTCTTGCAACCCCATGGGGTGTAGCCTGCTAGGCTCCTCTGTCCATGGGATTCTTCAGGCAAGAATACTGTAGTGGGTTGCCGTTTCCTTCTCCAGGGGATCTTCCTGATCCAGGAATGAAACACAGGTCTCCTGCATTGCAGGCATATGATTTACCAACTGAGCTATGAGGGAAGCCCAATAGATGCAAACATCCTCAACCAAATACTAACAAACTGAATCAAACAACACATTAAATGGTTCATATACCATGATCAAGTGAGATTTATCCCAGGGGTATAAGGATTTTTCAATATTGCAAATTAATCAATGTGATACATGACATTAAAAAATTGAAAAATAAAAACCATATGATTATCTCGATAGATGCAGAAAAAGCTTTTGACAAAATTCAGCACTCATTTGTAATAAAAACTCTTTTGATATGAATCACCAGTCCAGGTTCAATGCATGATACTGAATGCTTGGGTCTGGTGCACTGGGACGACCCAGAGGGATGGTATGGGAAGGGAGGAAGGAGAGGGGTTCAGGATGGGGAACACATGTATACCTGTGGCGGATTCATGTTGATGTATGGCAAAACCAATACAATATTGTAAAGTAATTAACCTCCAATTAAAATAAATAAATTTATATTAAAAAAAAAAAGAAAGTAGGCATAAAGGGAACATGAGTGCATGTGTGCTCAGTCACGTCCAGCTCTTTGCAACCCTATGGACTGTAGCCCACCAGGTTCCTCTGTCCATGGGTTTCTCCAGGCAAGAATACTGGAGGAGATTGCCATGCCCTCCTTCAGAGGGTCTTTCTAACCCAGGGATCAAACCAATGTCTCTCATGTCTCCTGCATTGGCAGGCAGGTTTTACCACTAGTGCCACCTGGGAAGCCTGTAAAGGGAATGTACCTCATCATAATAAAAGTTATATATGACAAGCCCATAGCTAACATCATGCTCTATGATGAAGACCTGATAGCATTTCCTCTAAGATCAAGAACTAGATGGTGACGTCCACTCTTGCCACTTTTATTCAACAATTTTGGAAGTCTCAGCGACATCAATCAGTGAAGAAAAGAAATATACACAATGGAGTATTACTCAGCCATTAAAAAGAATACATTTGAATCAGTTCTAATGAGGTGGATGAAACTGGAGCCTATTATACAGAGTGAAGTAAGCCAGAAGGAAAAACATCAATACAGTATACTAACGCATATATATGGAATTTAGAAAGATGGTAACAATAACCCGGTGTACGAGACAGCAAAAGAGACACTGATGTATAGAACAGTCTTATGGACTCTGTGGGAGAGGGAGAGGGTGGGAAGATTTGGGAGAATGACATTGAAACATGTAAAATATCATGTAAGAAACGAGTTGCCAGTCCAGGTTCGATGCACGATACTGGATGCTTGGGGCTAGTGCACTGGGACGACCCAGAGGGATGGTACGGGGAGGGAGGAGGGAGGAGGGTTCAGGATTGGGAACACATGTATACCTGTGGCGGATTCATTTTGATATTTGGCAAAACCAATATAATTATGTAAAGTTTAAAAATAAAATAAAAAAAAAGAAATATAAAGAAAATTGTTATTGTTAGTTTTAAAGCTGGAGCCTGAACTACTGTCTATGTAGACATGCTTTACATCTCTGTACAAGATCTCTTTTTCTCTTTCTTTAATTTTTTTTTTATACCTCATTTATTTTTGTCTGATGTCATTGACTTGCCTATTCAGTACAATGTTGAATACAAATGCTCACTCCTCCACTTAAAGTTCTCCAGTTGCACTTCATTTTCCAGGGTGGGGGAAGCAGCATAGCATAATAACTAAGAGTTTAGCTGTGGTTTTAATTATAGCAAAGTCACTTACCAGCTGTGTGAAGCTTGGCAATTGAATATGGTAAACTGAAAGATTTTTCTGCCAAGATGGATGATGAGAATAAAAATGCATCTTTAAAGGAGCTAGAGCAAGGAGTGCTTAGTAGATCCAAACAAGAAGAATAAAGGGAACTTTTTGTTAATTATTTGAATGACTAGAGGGATTTGGGAGGGTGCATTAGTTCTGTGAAGCAAATCAGCCTAAAACTTAACACTTTAAAAACAAGAATCATTTATTATCTTATGGTTTCTGTGAATCAGGAATTCAGACAGGCACACTGTAGAGAGAGCTTATTTCTGCTCCACTATGTCTGGAGCTGCAGCTGGAAAACTTGAGAGCTGGCAGTAGCAGGAAGTGGGGAAGGCAGGGCCCTTGGAATCATCTAAAGGCTAGAGTGAGACTAGAGTGTCTGCTTCCAAGGTAGTTCACGGGACAGTCAGGTTGGAACCAGCACAGTGAATCCTCTCTAGCTGGGCCTCTCCATGGGGATCACTGAGTATACTCAAAACACGGATCACTTAGAGCAAATGATCCAAGAGAGAAAGCGGAGCAGAAGTCATCCTTTCAATCACTAGCCAGATTGCCACTCAGGAATTATTCACCCTAGCCTTAGAAGTCAAATAGCATAACTTCTGATATTTTCTGTTATTATTAAGGGAGTCACTACTTCCACATTCAAAAGGAGGGGAATTAGCTTCACTTATGGATGGGAGGAATGCCAATGAACCTATGGATGTGTTTTTGAAACTGTCAGAGATGGGGAATACATCAGTGAAGGATTTATGATGCTATGTGTTATGCAATATGAAATAAAAAGTCCTTCTTGAACCTATAATACACTTAGCAAAATCTGCATTCTTTGATTACCTGTGGGATTCTTTCTTTGGTGGGGGTATATCTAGATTCTACAGGAGAAATGTAAAGATGTACAAACTCCTGCATAATATTATACTCAAGCTTCAGGGAGAGTCAGTCTATGGTACAACTGAATTACGTGGTTGTCTTTCATGATGTAGATTTTGCTATCATACCTAGATTCATCCCTCTTTTCTACTCACCTTACACCAGTGGCCCCCAACCTTTTTGGCACCAGGGACCAATTTCATGAAAGACAATTTTTCCATGAACTTGTGGGGGAGGGGGTTAGGGGTGATTCAAGCACAATACACTTATTGTGCACTTTATTTCTAATCTAATGCTGCTACTGATCTGACAGGAGGTACCAGCCCATGGCCCAGAGTTTGGGGACCCCTGCCTTACACTATAAATAATTAAAGCTTCATGGCCAAAGAAGCGAACAAAATAAAACATGTCACCTGTACATTTGCATAGGTGATTCTCTTTATACAGATTTCCCCCCATTTCTTCCACACCTCATCCTTTCACCATTATCCCAGATACTAATTTTCTTCCATAACCATTCCCTCTGTCTCAGGTCAGGTTCCCAGGTAAATACACTCTGATATGGAAATTTGCTTGTGGAGGCTTACTAGGAAGAGCTCTCAGGATCAAAATCCAGAAAGTGTGAGGAAAGCAGGATTGGGTACAAACTGCACAATGATGCCACTGTGTCAGAGGCCTCAGATAATTCTACAGAAAGTTGCAATGGTCGGGGCTTGATGTAAAGAGGACAGGTCTTCGAACTCTTCTACGCTATACTGAATTGCCCCAGGAAAGGAGGTATACATTTGGGCAAGAAAGCTCCCTTTGGCCAAAGGCAATCCCCTAATGTGGTCTCAGCTGTGAGCTGTTGGTTGCCAACACACCCAGCAGATGTCTGTCTTGATCTTGGTGGGTGTATCCTGGTGGCCCAGGACAGCATCCCTCACTCCTTCCTTGACTCTACTAATCTGTAGAGGGTTACTTGTGCCTCCTCATATCACCCGATATGTCCGCTGTGTTGAACTCTTACACTATTTGTAATTGCTGGCTTATTTCACTTAATCATAAGCTTTTAAGACCGTTCCCAGCATCTACCCCAGACTCTTGCACATCTAGGTGATGGTGAAGGTGAAAGTCACCCAGTCGTGTCTGACTCTTTGCGACCCCATGGAATTCTCCAGGCCAGAATACTGGAGTGGGTAGACTTTCCCTTCTCCCAGGGGATCTTCCCAACCCAGGTCTCCTGAATTGCAGGTGGATTCTTTACCAGATGAGCCACAATGGAAGCCCAAGAATACTGGAGTGGGTAGCCCATGCCTTCTCCAGCAGATCTTCCAGACCCAGGAATTGAACCGGGGTCTCCTGCATTGCAGGTGAATGCTGCTGCTGCTAAGTTGCTTCAGTCCTGTCCGACTCTGTGTGATCCCATAGACGGAAGCCCACCAGGCTCCCCCATCCCTGGGATTCTCCAGGCAAAAACACTGAGTGAGTTGCCTTTTCCTTCTCCAATGCATGAAAGTGAAAAGTGAAAAGTGAAAGTGAAGTCACTCAGTCGTGTTCGACTCTTAGCGACCCCATGGACCACAGCCCACCAGGCTCCTCTGTCCATGGGATTTTCCAGGCAAGAGTACTGGAGTAGGGTGCCATTGCCTTCTCCTGCATTGCAGGTGGATTCTTCACCAACTGAGCTATCAGGGAAGGTACTTGGTAAATACTTCTTAAATAAAAGAGTAGATGAGTGAAGTCATATTGGAGCTGAGATAGGAATAGAAAGATTTTGCCAGATGAACAATAAAGGGAAAGCCACAGTCGGCAGAGGGAAGAGCAAATAGTTTCAGTGGCATGAAAGCAGGACATATTCAGAAAACTATAAAACAGATCAGTGTGCCTGAGATAAAATGAGAAATGAAGAAATAGCAGAACACCAGGTGGAAGAGACAGGTGAGGGTCAGAACAGGAATGGCCTTGTAAACTAGGTAAAATAATTTATATCCTTCAAAAACTCCACTGAAAATAGCTTGTCAAGAAAGTACCAATAATCATATCTTCATAAATAGTAAATACAACTTGCATTCCTTCTCTTTACCTAAGTATTTGCTCTGTGCTCTCTACACTATTAATATTCAGCACATACACAAATAGAAGATCAGAAGTAGGGCAACAGATGTCAACCCAGGACTCCTCCATCTTAGTGGCAAACATACCTAACAATATACCTTGCATTTTTCAGGGACTTTAGTGAAATTATTTGGGTCAGTTCACACTGACATATGAACTTGTTATTCCAACAAAATGTCAATGTGATATTGGAATGCTAATTTATTTAAACAGATTCATGTCAATGTCACCCTGAAATAAGCTCACTTCTATTGCCACACCAACAAAAATTGTCAAAACATAAGAAAAACAATAATGAAACCTCCAAACCTGCTACTGAATAAAAGTTCCTTGGCAGATATTTATTGGGTTAGGTGTTATAAATTTGTCAGCTGGATGCTATTTGATTAGCAATAACTTTAGAGATACTAAATTCCAACAGTCAAATAAAAAATTGATAAACCATTTGAATCTTAGCCCCAGAGTATCTATTTTTATTAAAATAATTGCTATAAACACATACAAATTTGCATAAAAATATGATCAAAATGACAAATATCTGAGCAAATGCACAGCTTCCAGCAGAAATAAAACATGTTCAAGAAACAGAATATATTGTGATCTTGTTGAATTTTAAAATATAATATTGGTAATGATTAAAAGTCAAGGCATTTTAGGGCTATAAAGGACTTAAGAATAATTCAATCTAACACTTCTTTTAAAGATGCAGAAACTGAGGGCTTGAAATACAAATTGTCTGGTTTAAGACAATGCAAATTCATAGCAAATCTAGTAAATTTCTGAATTCTGAATCCAAATCCAGTTGTCTTTATCTATTTCTACATTGTTTTCTATCTTGCATTTGTAAATGATCAATAAGGACTCATTCCAAAGACCGTGCTGCTATTTTTAGCTGGGTTATTTTAGGTGCAATGTGTTTTAAAATAAAATTTAGAGCAATTAGGCATTCCCATTCGTGATGCAGTCACTGAGGCAAAACTGCTAATCCACAGTTGACTTGGATTAATGTCAATTAGAATTACACCAGTTTTTGATATGACACATTTCATAGTGTGCCAGATAGAAAGTAAATTGATAATGCTAAGCATGCAAGTATGTTTTACAAGCATCTGACATAATTTAATCAGGGTGTAGAAACCATAAGACCTTTATTTAAATATAGAGATTTAAAACCCTCTTACCTTCATTCCCCAAAGCTTCAAACTATTCTGTAAAGTTCTATTGTCATGTTTTTAAAAATTATGCCTGCTTAATCTAGGAATAAATAACTCCTTCAATCCCAGGTCAAATTCACCTGCTTCTAAAGGTCAGTATCTTTTATTGTAACCATAATGTATGAAAAATGTTTAACTACAAATCAAATACCAAGGAGACAACTGAATGTGATTGCTAATAAGTGTGAGTTATGGAAGATAACTGAAGCTAGCAGAAGCAATGACCTCAAATTAACATAAACAGCAGGTTCCTGTATAAATACCCATGGAACTCTGAGAGACTAAAGAACTATAGATGACACGCTAGCTTTGAGAAACACAAGATCAAGGTTGAGATTGTTCCCTGGAGTACACAATGTTTTAACCAAATGACATGTATAATGTCTGGCATTATTTAACATGTGCAGTACAGACCTGCTGTCATCCTCATGGTGTGGGGCCAGATGATCAAAAAAAGGCAAATGTTGTAAAGATTCCTAATGGATATTTTAGAAGACAATTAAGATTCCAGAACTGTAGATTTGTTTTAATTGGGAATGTCTACTGAAATATGTGTGAAATGAATGGGCATTTTTGAAAGTGAGTGAGCAAGGTATGAATATGTAAGTGTAACATCCAAATGAGTATAGCAACAGTCTCATGGAGAATCTAGGTGAATGTACATGGGCTGTCAGAGTCAAATATTCATTATATTGTACCAGGAATAATTTGTGTAAACTCTTTAATTGCTGATCAGCTTTCTAACCACTCATCTATCCAAGATTTCTGATGGAATAACCTAGTATATTGGTATGTTCTATGTTAGAACTTTGCAGATGAGAACTTGTAGAACAAAGACAAATAATTAGTATAGGACCCATGGTGTTGGTGGTAATGGTGGTGGTAGTAGTAGTAATAGTGTTTTTGATATATGGTGAAAGCATGTACTATTTTAGTCTTCTTTAATGGATTTTGAATTTTGAGTGATTGCTTTTACTTTCTGAGAAACAGCTTGCAATTTTGTGTGGCTTGTTAAACCTGAAGAAAACTAAAGCAAAGAGAAAGGCTTCAAAGGAAATTCTTAATGAGGACTTTTGATAGTGTTTGTTCCACTTCACATTCAGTTACTTCAGTCACCTTTTAATCACTTAACATTTAGAATCTCATACAATAGTTATAGTCAGGTTTGAAAGGTCTTTAAATTTACTTGAGGCAAACAAATGCAATTCAGGCATGTGTTGTAATTCGAAGTATTTTACTCTGTGGTATGTGTTTTGTGTATATGTGTGTGTTCTAAATATCTTCTAGGCTTTTTATTCCTTCACGTCATTGTATTCTGAAGTTTCATTGCATTCATGGAACTGATAACTGTTTTGATTAATGCTGAACACTAGATAGTCACTGGATACCTTAAGGACTTTTCTGTGTTCCCATTCATTTGTTCATTTAATTAAGAAACATTTATTTAGTGTTCTACCTATCAAGAACTGGTTTAGAATATAGAAACTCCCTAGTGAATGAAATAGATCCTGCCCTTTTGGAATTAAGAATCTAGTGGAAATACAAAGAGGCAATTACAACAAAGAATGATGGGCTTTATAATATATTAGGGAAGTACAGACTATTATAAAGCCACAAGATGCTGTCTAAATGAATCCTACGTAATAAGATGGAGTTAGGCAGAACAGCAAGGATTGAAGGGCTTAAAATTTTGAAGGGCCTAAAGATGTGAGGGAGCATGGCCTGCTCTAATAAGTGAAAAATGATATATGTGGCTGGAAGATAAGAGTGTGAAAGGGTAATGGTGAGAAGTATGGCCTGAGAAATTCAGGGGTAAGAGTATGCTGTGGTATATTGAGCCCTTAAAACCATTACAGATTTTAAAAATGTGATGGATAATCATGTCGAAGCTCTAGAAAAAATAATCTTGCTGTAGCCTCAAGACTGGATTAGAGGAGAACAAGCCTGAAGATGGGTATAAACAGTAACATATGTGTGCGGGCTAAGTCTCTTTAGTCCTGACTCTTTGCGACCCTATGGACTCTAGCCCTCCTCCCTCCTCTGTCCATGGGATTCTCCAGGCCAGAATACTGGAGTGGGTTGCCATGACCTCTTCCAGGGAATCTTCCCAACCCAGGGATCAAACCAGCATCTGTTACATCTCCTACACTGGCAGGTAAGTTCTTTACCACTAGCTCCATCTGGAAAGCCCTTAGAACCTGTTATGTACTCAGTCTCTTCAGTTGGCTCTTTGCAACCCTATGGACCAAAGCCCGACAGGCTCTTCTGTCCATGGGATTCTCCATGTAAGAATACTGGAGAAGGTTGCCCTGTCCTTCTCCAGGGGATCTTTCTAACCCAGGGACTAAACCCTCGTCTCCTGTGTCTCCTGCATCGCAGGTGGATTCTTCACCCATTGAGCCACCTGGGAAGCTCTAGAACCAGTTAAGAAGCTATTAAATAACCCAAAGGAAAAAAGATAGTGGCCCATATTATGGACATAGTTGAAGGACAGAAAGACATGTAAGGTTGGAAAAGATGGTTGAGAAATAGAATGGATAGCTTTTTGATCAACTGAAATTAGAAGATGATATAATATGCAGAAAAACCATTGTAGAGTTATCCCTGTGAAGGAGAAGAAAGAAAGAAAATTGTAAAATTTGGGGGATCCAAATGCCAAAGAATGCTCAAATTACTGCACAATTGCACTCATCTCACACGTTAGTAAAGTAATGCTCAAAACTTTCCAAGCCAGGCTTCAGCAATACGTGAGCTGTAAACTTCCAGATGTTCAAGCTGGTTTTAGAAAAGGCAGAGGAACCAGAGATCAAATTGCCAACATCCGCTGGATCATCAGAAAAGCAAGAGAGTTTCAGAACAACATCTATTTCTGCTTTATTGACTATGCTAAAGCCTTTGACTGTGTGGATCACAACAAACTGTGGAAAATTCTCATGGAGATGGGAATACCAGGCCATCTGACCTGCCTCTTGCGAAATGGGTCTGCAGGTCAGGAAGCAACAGTTAGAACTGGACATGGAACAACAGACTGGTTCCAAATAGGAAAAGGAGTACATCAAGGTTGTATATTGTCACCCTGCTTATTTAACTTATATGGAGAATACATCTTGAGAAACGCTGGGCTCGAGGAAGCACAGAATAAAATCAAGATTGCTGAGAGAAATATCAATAACCTCAGATACGCAGATGACACCACCCTTAGAACAAAAAGTGAAGAAGAACTAAAGAGCCTCTTGATGAAAGTGAAAGAGGAGAGGGAAAAAGTTGGCTGAAAGCTCAACATTCAGAAAACTAAGATCATGGCATCCAGTCCTATCACTTCATGGAAAATAGAAACAGTGGAAATAGTGGCTGACTTTATTTTTCTGGGCTCCAAAATCACTGCAGATGGTGATTGCAGCCATGAAATTAAAAGACGCTTACTCCTTGGAAGGAAAATCATGACCAACCTAGACAGCATATTAAAAAGCAGAGACATTACTTTGCCAACAAAGGTCTGTCTAGTCAAGGCTATGGTTTTTCCAGTAGCCATGTATGGATGTGAGAGTTGAACTATAAAGAAAGCTGAGTGCAGAGGAATTGATGTTTTTAAACTGTGGTTTTGGAGAAGACTCTTGAGAGTCCCTTGTAGTACAAGGAGATCAAACCAGCCCATTCTAAAGGAGATCAGTCTTGAGTGTTCATTGGAAGGACTGATGTTGAAGCTGAAGCTCCAATACTTTAGCCACCTGATGCGAAGAGCTGACTCATTTGAAATGATCCTAATGCTGGGAAAGATTGAGGGCAGGAGGAGAAGGGGACGGCAGAGGATGAGACGGTTAGATGACATCACCGACTCAATAGACATGGATTTGGGTAGACTCTGGGAGTCGGTGATGGATAGGGAGGCCTGGCGTGCTGGGGTTCATGGGATCGCAAGGAGTCAGACATGACTGAGTGAGTGAACTGAACTGAACTGAAGGTCAAGAAAGTATTTTTGAGATAAAAACATTTAAGAATCCTACCCAGATTTTTATCCCCAGGCCCAAACTGATTAGATGTATTTGACTTAAAATCAAGGATTGAATTGGAATAAATTTTTATTAAACAATTCCAGCCAACACTTCTATTCAGAGATCAAATTATTTCAATATTATATACAGCAAATAAATTATATATAAAATTATATATATATTATAGTTATTATTGTATTATAACCACCATTAGTTCATAGTAACTCTAATCCAGAGTGCTTATGGATCTGACAAAAAATTATATAGAGGGTCACTAAAACTTTTTACTCATAGAAACAGAAAACATAAAAATGTGGTTATTTCATAGAATCTTGCCAAGGATCTTTAAGCAGAGCTACATTAAGATGTATAAGCAGGGGCTTCCCTGGTGGTTCAGTGGTTAAACATCCACCTTGCGATGCAAAGGACACTAGTTCGATCCTGGTCTAGGAAGCTTCCAATGCTGCGGAACAACTCAGCCCATGTGCCACAACTACTGAGCCCACATGCCCTAGAGCCTGTGCTCTGCAACGAGAAGCCCAGGGCACTGCAATGAAGAATCAGAACATTAAAAAAAGAAATAAAGAAAGAAAGAAATCTTAAAGAAAAAGGATGTACAAGCCAGAAGAGGGGTGGGTGCCATGGTTTGAGTTTGACCATTTCTGGCTGGCTTATTTCCCAAGGAACTTTTCTCAGTTCCCTCTTCCAGTCTGTACCATATCGCTTTTCACTCTGGTGCTGATGTTTTTCCTCCTGTCTTGACTCCTCTCACCTCTGCTTCTATCTTATAGCATTCTTCCACTGAATCTGTTCAGGTGACTAAATTGGTAGACTTTCTTGAGTGTCCAGTGTCTGGGTGACTGCCTTCTGAGGGCAGCGAGTGCCTATGAGCTGTGATCTGTCAAGGTTACTTGGAGGCCTCTAGTGGCCCCAACCTTTGCTAATTTTGCCTAACTGAATAAAGCCACTCTACAGAAAAGTCTTAATACATATTTTTAGCCTTACCTCACATTCCTCCCTTTTCAAAATTGCTTTTCTAAGCTCCGCTTTCTTTATCCATGGCTTTACTTGTGTTGCTTCCAAGTTCTAAAATCAAACATGTTGACATCTTACAGATTTTACAAGAGAACTACCAATTGCAATACCTCCAGGAAAATTTTTCTGATCTCATCAAAGAAAAGATTAAAAATCAAAGAGTAATTAGCCTTTAAGCAAATATTTATCATATGCACACATTCCTTTCATTTAAATCTACAGTAATACATTTTACACAGATGCTGGAGCTCAAAATGCATCAAAATGTATTTAAGAGCATTCAGAGCATTTACAGTGATGAGTCTTACTTTTAAACACAAGTCTCCACTTAACCCTATTTTTTTGATGCACTGCAGGTTGCACCTATAGTTAAAGGGGTGTGAAAAGGTTGTGTGTTTTAAACACATTTCGTTGTCCTAATACTTCACAAGTATTTCTTACTCCCCATGGATTATATTACCTTTTTATTCATTCTGGTACTTATTATGCACTCCCAGTTACTAATCTCATATATACATAGATTTATGAGGTCTTTCTACAGTAAAGAGAACTCAACTCACATTTAAGAGGCACCAATTTTGAGCCTGTTTTAAATTCAGACAATGCCTTGAACCAGTCTGACAAAACATATAATTCATCTAAGTTACATGTCTTTCATGAATACAAATCTTCTTACTCAGTGAACCAGTTTTAAAATTTCCACTTCTGATTCCCAAATGCTTTGTTGGATTGACCCAAAGATACTATTGGAGACGCTTGTTGAAAATACATCCATCTTAATAAGTAAAATTAAACTGATTTATTTCTTTGATGATGTTATCAAATACAGAGTTTTGTCTGGTGTTTGTTTTTTTGGCCTTTACGTTTATTCATCTATTTATACCTTCTAGATCATCTCTGGGTCCTCTTGGGTTCAGTGCCAACCAAAGAAAGGAGGAAGCAGGGGAGCTGTTGCTGTTATCAAGAATAACAACATGGATTTTCCTGGTTCCCAGTGGTAAAGAATTCACCTGCTGATGCAGGGGACAAGGATTTGATCCCAGCTCCAGGAAGATTCCACATGTGTGAGGCAACTAAGCTCATGTACCACAACTACTGAAGCCTGGACACCTAGAGCCTGTGCTCCACAACAGGAGAAGCCACTGCAATGAGAAGCCTGCACCCCACAATAAAGAGTAGCCCCCATTGGCCAGAACTAGAGAAAGCTCACACACAGCAATGAAGATCCAGTTTAGCCAAAAATAATAATTTTTTAAAAAGAATAGCACAACCTGAATCAGCCTGACTACATTTCGTGTCCACAAACTAGTGTTCCCTCTAGCTAACCTGAACAATGACATTCTGGCACTCCACATTACTAACTACTGAACTTTCCTCCCCAGAAGCTCATTATACTTATCAGGGTATTTATCCCTGAGAATTGTGTTAGTAAGCATTTTTATTCAGAGTCCCTGCAGATGCTCTATTTCTATGAGCTGGTTTGGCATGATTTAACCAGGACTGCATCCGTAAGTTGTAGGTGAGTTATACAAACATGATCCTCAGATTAGCTAACACTTACTCACACAGAGTAGAATATTCTGCATTTGATGAACTTTCCTGATGTATGCTTTCAATGAAAAGAAAACAGCACCTGAAGTTGAAAGTGTTATTTTCTTTAACATTCATATATGGTCTAGCAATGAATATCCCAGGATCTTGGCACTTTTGATGAGTCCTTACATTGTATGACTATAGGAGATCATAGTTTTAAAAGCCTGTTTGATCATACAGAAACTTTATTATTATCCATGACTAAAATGGGGAAATAATCTTTTTAAAATGTTAAAGGATGACTGACATCTAATTTTGCTAATCTGCTCAGAATCAATACTAACCTCATTTTCTACCTTGCAAAAGGAAATGTTAAAGAATGTTCAAACTACCGCACAAATTTACTCATCTCATATGCTAGAAAAGTAATGCTCAAAATTCTCCAAGCCAGGCTTCAACAGTACTTGAACCATGAACTTCCAGATGTTCAAGCTGGATTTAGAAAAGGCAGAGGGACAACAGATCAAATTGTCAACATCCATTTGATCATCAAAAAAGCAAGAGAGTTCCAGAAAAACATCTACTTCTGCATTGTTGACTACACTAAAGCCTTTGACTGTGTGGATCACAACAAATTGTGGAAAATTCTTCAAGAGATGGGACTACCAGACCACCTAACCTGCCTCCTGAGAAATCTGTATGCAGATCAAGAAGCAACAGTTAGAACTGGACATAGAACAATGGACTAGTTCCAAATTAGGAAAAGAGCATGTCATGGCTGTATATTGTCACCCTGCTTATTTAATTTATATGCAGAGTACATCATGCAAAATACTGGGCTTAATGAAACATAAACTGGAATCAAGATTGCTGGGAGAAATATCAATAACCTCATATACGCAGATGACACCACCTTTATGGCAGAAAGCAAAGAGGAACTGAAGAGCCTCTTGATGAAAGTGAAAAAGGAGAGTGAAAAAACTGGCTTAAAACTCAACATTCAAAAAACTAAGATCATAGCATCTGGTCCTATCACTTCATGGCAAATAGATGGGGAAACAAAGGAAACAGTGAGAGACTTCATTTTCTTGGGCTCCAAAATCACTGCAGATGGTGACTGCAGCCATGATATTAAAAAATGTTTGCTCCTTGGAAGAAAAGCTATGACCAACCTAGACAACATCTTAAAAAGCAGAGACATTACTTTGCTGACAGAGGTCCATATAGTCAAAGCTATGGCTTTTCCAGTAGTCATATATGGATGTGAGAGTCAGACTACAAAGAAAGTTGAACACCAACGAGTTGATGCTTTTGAACTGTGGTATTGGAGAAGACTCTTGAGAGTCCCTTGGACTGCAAGGAGATCAAACCAGTCAATCCTAAAGGATATCAGTCCTGAATATTCATTGGAAGAACTGATGATGAAGCTCCAATACTTTGGCCACCTGATGCAAAGAACTGACTCATTGGAAAAGACCCTGATGCTGGGAAAGATTGAGGGCAGGAGGAAAAGCAGATGACAGAGGACGAGATAGTTGGATGGCATCACCAACTCAATGGACATAAGTTTGAGCAAGCTCCAGGAGTTGGTGATGGACAGGGAAGCCTGACATGCTGCAGTCCATGGGGTCTCAAAGAGTCAGATACGACTGAGCAACTGAACTGAACTTCTGATCTTAAATAGGATCTCTGACATACTTACATTTTCTGTTAAGGCATACATTTTCTGATGATTTTTAAAATTTTTATTTATTCTTTGTAACCTAATGCAAAGTTAATTGTTTCTTGGAACTTTAATGATAGATTGATGGGGTTTTATCTAGAAGTCTTGATAAATAAGAATATTCTTTATGGAATTTCCACATCCAAATTAATAGATAATGTTTTCATGAAATCTGTATATAAACAGAATCTGAGGGCTAGCTGGTAGTGACAGGGAAAATTAAAAAAAAAAAAATTTATTTTTCTGGAGTTGAGCTGTAGGAGTTGCCTGTATATTTTTGAGATTAGTTGTTTGTCAGTTGCTTCATTTGCTATTATTTTCTCCCATTCTGAAGGCTGTCTTTTCACCTTGCTAATAGTTTCCTTTGATGTGCAGAAGCTTTTAAGGTTAATTAGGTCCCATTTGTTTATTTTTGCTTTTATTTCCAATATTCTGGGAGGTGGGTCATAGAGGATCCTGCTGTGATGTATGTCAGAGAGTGTTTTGCCTAAGTTCTCCTCTAGGAGTTTTATAGTTTCTGGTCTTACGTTGAGATCTTTAATCCATTTTGAGTTTATTTTTGTGTATGGTGTTAGAAAGTGTTCTAGTTTCATTCTTTTACAAGTGGTTGACCAGATTTCCCAGTGGGAAGATTTGGGAGAATGGCATTGAAACATGTAAAATATCATGTATGAAACGAGATGCCAGTCCAGGTTCGATGCACGATACTGGATGCTTGGGGCTAGTGCATTGGGACGACCCAGAGGGATGGTATGGGGAGGGAGGAGGGAGGTGGGTTCAGGATGGGGAACACATGTATACCTGTGGCAGATTCATTTTGATATTTGGCAAAACTAATACAATTATGTAAAGTTTAAAAATAAAATAAAATTAAAAAAATATATATTGCTCCTGTCATATTCCTATGGTCAGATTTATATTACCTGTATACTACTTTGTTAAACTTTTATTCTTTTAAAAGAAGAATTCCCATGATACAGAATAGTGGTTTTCAAACTTTAGTCAAAAAGTCACTTAGGATGCTTATTAAAATATATAAGAAAAATGCATATATAAGAGTTCCCTGGTAACTCATACAATAAAGAATCTGCCTGCAATGTGGGGGACCTGGGTTTTATCCCTGGGTCAGGAAGATTCCCTAGAGAAGGGAATGGCTACTCACTCCAGTGTTCTTGCTTGGAGAATTCCATAGACAGAGCATCCTGGAGTGCTACAGTCCATTGGGTTTCAAATAGTTGGACATGACTGAGCAACTAACACTTTCACTTCACTTTTTTCATACATGTATAAAGTTTATACACCTTTATTAAAACTTCTTGTATTGGGCTCAGAAATGTATGTTTTGACATACACTTCAGATGATAATTCAGAGAAGGCAATGGCACCCCACTCCAATTTTCTCTTGCCTGGAAAATCCCATGGATGGAGGAGTCTGGTAGGCTGCAGTCCATGGGGTCACTAAGAGTCGGACACGACTGAGCGATTTCACTTTCACTTTTCATTTTCACTTTTCACTTTCACTTTCATGCATTGGAGAAGGAAATGGCAACCCACTCTAGTGTTCTTGCCTGGAGAATCCCAGGGACGGGGAGCCTGGTGGGCTGCCGTCTATGGGGTTGCACAGAGTCGGACACGACTGAAGTGACTTAGCAGCAGTAGCAGTAGCAGTCAGTTGATAATTTGGGGTGTAATATAGAGAAAAGGCTGTCCTGAGTCTTTGAATCAGCATTCATATAGTGGGAGGCCCAGCGGGGACAGTTTTGCTCTCTGATAGGCATTAAATCATGAATTTTCTAAGAGTTGTGCTTCTTTATTTAACTCTATAGTTCATGTATTTAGTTAATTTCCTTAAAGAACCTAATGAAAAACTTATCAGTATTATTTCTCAGTGTTTTGATGAGCTTTTATCCCTCCCTGTGTCTTTATTTGTATATATGTTTGGAATTTGGGGGGGAGACTGAGTCAAGGATGGCTAATCAGACACTATTTTAATCAGATTCTGATCACTTTTCCTTTGAAGGTTCTTTCAAGATCACTTTAGGTAAAAACATGACTTATAGGCTGAGCAGACTGTTAATGAAGGTCTCTTTGCACCTCTTTATAAAGTTGCAGCAAATCATTCAACCCTTTTCAGAAGGTCAAGCTTCATGCTGAGGAAATGATTGATTTCCATTGCTTCATCAGGGGGGTTTGAAGCCTGGAATAAGGGATTGCTCAACTCAAGTGTTTTTGGAGTCAGCTTCGTATTTATTCTTATAACTTTCTTTTACGCCATATCATCATTCAGTGAGGCAAGCTGTGCTTTGAAGTATTTCTCTGATAATTCCTGAGAGCAAGTGTCTAGTAGGTAAGGGATTTGAACTGACTTTAAGCACAGCCTCATGTGCTTTATGCGGATGTTTCAATGTTTTAACCTATTGTCTCTGAGGAAAAAGATTAAACATTAAATGTGGCTTCATTCCATAGTTTCTAATATGTTTAATCAAGAGTGCATTTTTTAACTTATTCATAAATTGTTTAATTTTGTTAAGGCAAGAATTAATCCTTAAAGTGAACTGAGGATTAATTGAGAATTAAATCTGCCGTATGGTTAAGCATATACCCTTCTTTGTTAGCTCATAAATGCTTTGACCATCTTGTGGTCTATAAATTGAACATATAAAATCTTGCTTGAAGGAAACAAGATCTTCAACATAAGATAAGCATAGAATGACAATAAGTGAATAAGAGATTTGTGCAGATTTAGCAAAACTTTAGACATAATTTTTCTCTTAATTCATATTCAATTTAATGTTAAACATTTTAATTATATACTCAACTAGGAAAAGATATTCATTTTTTTAATAACTCAAGGAGCAGAAGTTAATTTCCTTTCCTCACAAAAGAAAAGATGTTAAGGATTCTAGAGAATTATAGGGGTTTTCTTAAAGTCTATTACTGAAGCCTTAACTCCAAAAATAATTAGCTTGAGTTTTACTGCTTTAAAGCTATTCATCTCCCCCCTGAACACACCTTTCAAATAAACAGACAATCAATAAGGAGTTTTATAATAGACCAATCTCATTAGTTTTGAAGACCTATTGAGGAAAATAGCACATATTATTATGCTAGTTATTGTCATAAATATTCAGTATCCTTTCATGTAGCAGCAAGATACATTGATGTTTTCTCCTGTATTACTTCCATATTTTTTATAGATAATAGCATTTACAGTTTCATGTCACCACTTCCCTCCTAGAAATTCTGGAATATTGATGGCTCCTGAAGTTTTAATGAATTCTATACTTCTATTTTTTCTAGGTGCGGATTATATGTATATTAACTGGAATTCTGAGTATATTATTTTATCCAAATATTTTCTATCTCGACAATTTTTAACAAAAGACAAAATTATTTCTTGATATTTTTATATCATCACTTATAGTATTGTCTAAATCTCAATAACATAGCTTTATTAATCCCAGATAGCTTTCTAAAAGCATTATTTTCTTTATTGCAAAAAATCTGGTCATAAATATAAGAATATACTTTAAGGGTAACAGATCTCCTTCCTCTTGGCCATTTCTATGCCTTCATCTCTGATTTATTTACTCACATGTCTGGAAACAGGCATTTATTAACATGTTATTTTTTTTTAAATTGGAGGATACATATGAGTGCTTACCATTGAAAAATAAATAGCATCAATATGTAATATTTGCATTTAATGAAGGGAATGGTAGAAACAATGCTCAGTTGTTGATGTGTCTGGTGGTGAAAGTAAAGTCCAGTGTTGTAAAGAATAATATTGCATGGGAAACTAGAATGTTAGGTCTATGAATCCAGGTAAGCTGGACGTGGTCAAACAAGAGATGGCAAGAGTGAACACTGACATTTTAGGATGCCCAGTGTGGATGTGTCTGGTGGAGAAGGTAAAGTCTGATGCTGTAAATAACACTACTGCATAGGATACTGGAAAGTTAGGTGGATGAATCAAGGTAAACTGGATATGGTCAAGCAGGAGATGGCAAGAGTAAACACTGACGTTTTAGGAATCAGTGAACTAAAATGGATGGGAATGGGTGAATTTAATTCAGATGATCATCATATCTTCTACTGTGGGAAAGAATCCCTTAGAAGAAATGGAGTAGCCCTCATAGTCAACAAAAGAGTCCAAAATGCAGTACTTGGGTGCAATCTCAAAAATTATAGAATGGTCTTGGTTTGTTTCAAAGGCAAACCATTAAAAACCAGAGTAATCCAAATCTATGCCCCAAATGCTAATGCCAAAAAAGTTGAAGTGAAGTTAAATGGTTCTATGAAGACCTCCAAAACCTTCTAGTCAGTTCAGTCGCTCAGTCGTGTCCAACTCTTTGCGACCCCATGAATCGCAGCATGCCAGGCCTCCCTGTCCATCACCAACTCCCGGAGTTCACTCAGATTCACGTCTACCGAGTCAGTGATGGCATCCAGCCATCTCATCCTCTGTCGTCCCCTTCTCCTCCTGCCCCCAATCCCTCCCAGCATCAGAGTCTTTTCCAATGAGGAAACTCTTCGCATGAGGTGGTCAAAGTACTGGAGTTTCAGCTTTAGCATCAGTCCTTCAAAAGAAATCCAAGGGCTGATCTCCTTCAGAATGGACTGGTTGGATCTCCTTGCAGTCCAAGGGACTCTCAAGAGTCTTCTCCAACACCACAGTTCAAAAGTATCCATTCTTTGGCCCTCAGCCTTCTTCACAGTCCAACTCTCACATCCATACAGCAAAAAAGATAAGATATCATTTCATCATAAGGGATTGGAATTCAAGAGTAGGAAGTCAAGAGATAGCTGGAGTAGAAGGCAAGTTGGCCTTGGACTACAAAATACAGCAGGGCAAACGCTAAGAGAGTTTTGCCAAGAGGTCACACTTGTCATAGCAAACACCTTCTTCGAACAATATGAGAGACGACTCTACATATGGACACCATCAGATGGTCAATACCAAAATAAAATTGATTATGTTCTTTGCAGCCAAAGAAGCAGAAGATTTATACAGTCAGCAAAAAGAAGACCTGGAAATTACTGTGGCTCAGATCATGAGCTCCTTATTGCAAAATTCAGAATTCAGTTGAAGAAAGTAGGGAAAATCACTAGGCCACTCACAAGTTAGCAACTGAACAACAACAATGGTGGAGTCATAAGTATCAGTCGGTTCAGTTCAGTTGCTCAGTTGTGTCCAGCTCTTTCTGACCCCATGGACGGCAGCATGCCAGGCTTCCCTGTCCATCACCAACTCCTGGAGCTTGCTCAAACTCAAGTCCATCGAGTTGGTGATACCATCTAACCATCTCATCCTCTGTTGTCCCCTTATCCTCCTGCCTTCAATCTTTCCCAGTCTCAGGGTTTTCCCAGTGAATAAGTTCTTCCAATCAGGTGGCCAAAGTATTGGAGCTTCAGCTTCAGCATCAGTCCTTTCAATGAATATTCAGGACTGATTTCCTTTAGTATTGACTGTTTGGATCTCCTTGCAGTCCAAGGGACTCTAAGAGTCTTCTCCAGCATCACAGTTCAAAAACATCAATTCTTTGGCACTCAGCTTTCTTTATAGTCCAACTCTCACATCCATACCTGACTACTGGAAAAACCATAGCTTTGACTAAATGGAACTTCGACTGCTGCTGCTGCTAGGTCACTTTAGTCGTGTCTGACTCTGTGTGACCCCATAGATGGCAGCCCACCAGGCTTCCCTGCCCCTGGGATTCTCCAGGCAAGAACACTGGAGTGGGTTGTCATTTCCTTCTCCAATGCATGAAAGTGAAAAGTGAAAGTGAAGTCACTCAGTCGTGTCCAACGCTTAGGGACCCCATGGACTGCAGCCTACCAGACTCCTCCATCCATGGGATTTTCCAGGCAAGAGCCTGGAGTGGGGTGCCATTGCCGTCTCTGGGACCTTTGACTAGACATTACCAAAAAGTAATGTCTCTGCTTTTTAGTATGCTGTCTAGGTTAATCATAGCTTTTCTTCCAAGGAGCATGTGTCTTTTAATTTCATGGCTGCAGTTACCATCTGCAGTGATTTTGGAGTGCAAACAAATAAAGTCTCTCACTGTTTCCATTGTTTCCCTATTTGCCATGAAGTGATGGGATTGGATGACGTGATCTTCATTTTTTGAATGTTGAGTTGTAAGCCAACTTTTTCACTCTCCTCTTTCACTTTCATCAAGAGGCTCTTTAGTTCTTTGCTTTTTGCCATAAGGTAGTGTCATCTGAGTTATCTGAAGTTATTGATATTTCTCCCGGCAATCTTGATTCCAGCTTGTGCTTCATCCAGCCTGACATTTCTCATGATATACTCTGCATGTAAGTTAAATAAGCAGGGTGACAATATACAGACTTGACGTACTCCTTTCCTAATTTGGAACCAGTCTGTTGTTCCATGTCTGGTTCTAACTGTTGCTTCTTGACCTGCATACAGATTTCTCAGCAGGCAGGTAAGGTGGTCTGGTATTCCCATCTCTTGGAGGATTCTCCACATTTTTTTTTTTTATTATCTACACAGTCAAAGGCTTTGGCATAATTAATAAAGCAAAAGTAAATGTTGTTCTGGTATTCTCTTACTTTTTCAATGATCCAACAGATGTTAAGAATTTGATGTCTGCTTCCTCTGCCTTTTCTAAATCCAGCTTGAAATCTGAAAGTTCACCATTCAGATACTTGCCTAGAGCCAGACATCCGGGAATGCGAAGTCAAGTGAGCCTTAGAAAGCATCACTACTAACAAAGCTAGTGGAGGTGATAGAATTCCAGCTATTCTAAAAGATGCTGTGAAAGTGCTGCACTGAATATGCCAGCAAATTTGGAATACTTAGCAATGGCCACAGGACTGGAAAAGGTCAGTTTTCATTCCTATCCCAAAGAAAGAAAATGCCAAAGAATGTTCAAACTACCATACAATTGCACTCATCTCACACACTAGCAAAGTAATGCTTAAAATTCTCCAAGCTGGGCTTCAATAGTACATCATAAATGTATTTTGCTAATATTATACATTAATAAAAAGTATATATTAACAACCAAAATGATGAGAAAGACTTACACAGCATCTATAGATTGAAAGAATATGGATTACTTTTACTTTCTTAATTATATTTATTTTTCTAAATTTCTAGCATTGGCATGTGTAATTTTATAATAAGTCAGCACTTGGAGGATGTTACTTCTTTTCTATGCTTGTGCTTTTCTCAGGCACTAATATCATGTATAGTCCAGAGAACTGAGAAATTCGTTGAAGGCTTCTTTGTTTGGGATCATTGTAAAGACCACAAAAGGATATCTAGACGATGAATTTTAAAAGCTTAAAAACTATATTACTTTCAACACTATTAACCCATGAAATAGATGCATAAAAGACATATGAAAGATTTTACTATCTGTCGGTAGCTCCTCCTCTCTAGAAATTAGTGGCAATACATCATATGAATGCTGCAAATTGAATAGTTTTTGTGCTTATCTCAACGTTTCTTTTCTAAGTTTCTTGTTCATCACAGCAGCAGCCAAAAGAGTTTTTGGACATTGCTAAAGCAAAATATTAAGGTGTCGTATGATACTTAAATTGCTTTCTAGAGAAGAACTCATTTTCCTGTAAATTGCTTTGGCATATTCTGTCTGCTTGCACTTCAAGTAGTGGAAATGGTTGAGTGATACTGTAGCTCTCCTTTTCTATAACATGCATTCTATATCACGGAGAGTTATTTCTTAGAATCTGAACATATGTTGTATTATGATATTTTCTTTTTGACAACAGCAGCTTGATTGTTCATTTACTTCACGCTCAATATTGTGTGGGCTACCTAAAGACCACGTGACTATTAATAAAAGATAAAAATGTTTCTGTGGAATAGGGAGTTCATTGCTTTTTAGCTTTCTCTTTCATGGAAAACTTTTCAACAAAAAACTACTTTAATTCTCTATGTAGTATTTTTTTACTTATTCATTTTTTGTGTTATGGTATTGATGGGGCCTTAAGGAAACATTTGAAATGGACTATGGCTAGCCTTATTGCTTTAAACTGTATTCTAAGAACAAAGGATACTCCTGAGTCTTTCAAATCTATTTTATAATTGAGTCTTTTTTTTTTTTTTTGGCAACTAGGCTGCTGGAAGGTTTTCAGTTGCAGAACTGTGTATTAGCATTTTATAATTTCTGTGTAAACAATATTATTTTTCAAGAGGATATATGTAACCAGGTATGATTTGAGTAATATAAATTTGTGCCAGGGGAACTTGATTTTGTTTGGCTGAAATTAAAAAAAAAATTTTGTCCCACTGAACTTATCTGGAGTTTGGTGCTGTATGACCTAATTCCATGAAGAGGATATAGCTGCAGGAAGATGTGCAATTGTGTGGCTATGAAAGCATGACACAGGTGGATTCTTTTCTATGGTGTAACTTACAGATTGCATATCTGTGGATTCACCTGGATGATCAGTGGGTTGAAATTGATTATTATGTGAGAGGGGCTCTTATGGGAATGGATAGGGTGACTTGGGTCATATGTTATTGAAAAAAGCCAACTTCTAAGCCTCAAGATTTAGAGGTCTGTTATATCCTGCTGTGACACCAATGTGCATCAGGGGTTAATGCAATCTTCTAACATTCTAAAAGCCAGATTGATCTTTGTCTTTTAAATGTCTCCTGGGGCTTCCAGGCTATGAGGAGAGAGTTGAAGGGCAACAACAATATATTTTCATGAGGGAGAGTGAATGTGACTGATGGCTAGCACAGCATAGGCAGAAGAACAAAGGTGGAAACGAAAGTGACTCAGAGGTACACTCCATTTCATAAGTCTGTCTGCAGAGCAATAGTGACTCATTTTGTCAGTAACTCAGACTACCTCATTTTTACTTTATTTAGAAGTCTTACTGTTAAGGACAATGTACATAAATGAATCTACATATATTTTTAATTTCTAATAGAACTCATGGTTGAGAAAAGATTAATGTACACATTAGTGTGTGGACAATTGAAGGAGACTCAAATTTACCTCAGGCTAACTGACATTTCAAGCAAGTTATAGAAACTCTCTAGGTTTTTTAACTCTAAAATGTGCTGGAAATTTTAAGGAGAAATCAGACAAACCATTTTCAAATGGTTATGAGTGTGTGCATATGTTTTACTTTACAATATTAAGAAATTGCTTAATAAAGCAAGATGTAAGAAAACTCATTCTAAAATGAGATGCTGTTTAGAAATGTTAATATGCTTAAATCAAATAATGTATATGCGGTTTCCTAGGTGTCTCAGAGTTAAAAAAACCAGCCAGCAATGCAGGAGATGCAGGTTTCATCTCTGGGTTGGGAAGATCCTCTGGAGAAGGAAATGGCAACCCACTCCAGTATTCTTGCCTGGGAAATCCTGTGGACAGAGGAACCTGGTGGGCTACAGTCCATGGGATTGCAGAGATGAACATGACTTAGCGACTAAGCATGCATGCACCATGTATGCATATAAGTGTGTGCTATGAATTGATAAACCCATATTAATAATTCACTTTCAAGGACAAATGTCAACATTTTATAATTTACACAGGCCTATATTTAGATAGAATTTTGTCCAGGGATCTCTCTGGTGGTCAAATGGCTAAGTCCACTTTGCACTTCAATGCAGGGGAACTGTGTTTGACCTCTAGTCAGGGAACTAGATCCCACATGTCACAACTAAGAGTTTGCATGCTGAAGCTGAAGATCCTGCATACCGCAACTACAGATCCTACATGCCACAAGAAAAGTTGAAGATCCCACTTTGCTCTCATTATATAGCAATCAACCATGTACAAGAGTATTACCACAGTTTGCTGCAAATATTTGTATCTCTCTTTGTGTACATCAGTCACTATCTAATTACTTCACAATTATCATTCATCTAAAATAATAACACCGTCTCTAAAAGTCAATTTTATTCATCCTATTTCCAAAGAAACATGTTCTATGTTACTAGCTCTTCTATTCCACTACCTCTTACCTTATTCCCACATCTTCATCTGTCTAACACTGTATTTCTCTGCAACTCTTCACAGCAAACTTGACTCAAAGAATTGAATAGACACCTTTTCATTTCACACTTTCCTCAAACCACTCCAATGTGGCAACAGTCATTGAAATGGGAAAAGTAATAGAACTTAACTTGTAGGGGTGTTGTGAATAGAGTTAATATATTAAATTAATACACTTAGAGGAGATTTTGGTCCGTAGTGAGGCATCATTAAATATTAGCTACCATAATTGTCAGTATTGTAATCAGTATCACTGCTTTACTTACCAGGACTATTGTGTAAGTAAAGATCTCCATGCTGGTCTGGACTCATTAATGATTGAAGGCCATCTTTTATTTATGTCTATAGTTCCAGTACTGAGCACATTCCCTGGAAGATAGTATAAGCTCAATACTATGGTTCCAATAGTTCTTCAAATGTTCATTTTTTATATTAGCACGTGATGCTCATTGATTTGTTAAACATTATATCATTTCCATAAAATGTAGTTATTTAAATCAAACCAAAATGTAGAATCTTATAAGATCATAAGGAATATTTTTGTGACTGAATCTATTCATAAAATGTAAAGAGATGCATTTGGGTAAGAAGTCTTTAGTAGCTATTTAGATGGTTTTCAAGGATGTTATAGCTCTAGAAATCTGCTTAACCATAAATAGTATTCTATTGACACACTTATTGGAGACCTTCCACAGGTCAAAACTATACTAAGAACTGAGAAATAATGGTGAATAATGCTTAATCCTGACATAAACAGTTTACCTTTATTTATAGAAGAAGCAAATATAGGCAAACAATTACAACAAAGCATGGTGAATGCAGGGTACTTTGGATTCACACAGAAAAGGCATCAACTTATGATTATGGGATTTCCTGGTCAAAGTGGGAATTTGAGGAGAGAATTCTTGGCAGAATTAGCAGCATACAGAAGGATTTGGAGATCAGAGAGGATATTTTGAGAGGGAGACTACTTATGGATTTGCACATTTAAAATCTGAAGAGAGCAAGTAGGAAATGAGGAGAGATGAAGCTGGGGAACAAAATGCTTCTATGACAAGGGTTATAGAAGCCATGTTAAGGAATTCCAAACTTATCTTGAGAACACTGGACGAGTTGGATCAAGGAGTAACACTAAGGTTGCTGTATTATAAAAATCACTCTGATAGAAATGGGTAGGTGGAGGATAAATGGAAGGAGGAGAGAATGGAAGTGAGGAATTAGGAGGCTGTTGCAGTGATCCAGATGACAGCTGATGGGTCAGACAGCTGATGCCTGAAATAAAGAAGCAATGGTGGAGGCAGAGGTCAAAGAATGGATGTGGGAAGTATTAAGAAGTGGCAGGTATTGTGGCAGGTATTCATATGAATACTATTAGTTGAGAAACCCAGCAACTGTAGGACAGTAAAAATGTTCTGACCATTTAAATAAGATTTACCAGTTGCCAGAACTGAGGGGAGAGGGAAGTCACTTTCCATTCTTAGTGACAAAGCAACAAATGGGACCTGAATAGCAAACTGCATGTTTATGATTGTGACTGCTGAAGGTAATGTCTGCTTAAGGCATTAATATTACAGTTATCAGAGCAGGGCGAGTGCAGATTGCAATTGGCATATGGTAGACATTAGCTCATTAAAATATGCAGTCTAGCAGATGTACATCTTTCAGTATGCTAGGGGAAATATTAATTTTAAGAATTAAAAATTCCTGAGACTTTGGAAGTTTTTAAGTTCTTGGTTCTCAAAGTCCTCTGATGGGTAAATTGGAAACATTTCATTGGTTTTTTGTTCAGACACTTCTGATTACAGCTGAAACGTGCACAAACTCTGTTACTAAGGCAATCCTGGAGAGAAGAGGATGAAGAGAGAAACATCCTATAAAGCCCCTGTAATTATACTTTAAGTTTAGCTCTTAAAATGATGATGTACTACATACTGTCAGATCTAAAGGTAGAACACATTTTACATAAATGATTTGAAACAGTTTTAAAATATGAAACTATATCTAAAGCTATCATTTGATACTGTATTCAGAGAGGAATAACAACATCTTATCATTTCCACAGTCTATGACTAAAAATCTTTTCTATCATAACTGTCCTTTTAGGAAAATAGAAATCAAAGAAATCAGGAATGTTTCTTAAATTTCTGCTCAAAACAAAACCATAGAATTTAACATAGAAAACAAGGATCATTTTCAAGTCACCATTTTTTTTCTAAACGAAATGATGAATATTTAAAAGATTGAGTCCAGATGAGATCTGAACACTTGTTTAATTTCATATACATAACCTTCATATCTATGGAATTGGGTGAATATTTTGTCATACTTATCTGCCATTCCTAAGCAGTATGTATGTATGTGTGTGTGTGTGTACATTCACAATAAATCTAGAAAGAATATCTTCTTCAATCAATAGATAACAATTTTGAAGCATCCATCCCTGAAATCAAATAGCAGATGAAGCTGATTGTCAGAAACATCCACAGACCAAAAATGTGCCCCTGATGGAACTACATACAACACTACTAGGTTTGAGAACTAACACACCTGAAAATAAGTCATTTGCATAACTCATGGAAAATCTGCTAAGATGGAGTTTCTAGCATTCTGGAAGAACACCAAAGTCTGGGACCCTGTAATAAAAACTGTACTGATTGTCAATAGCACAAGAATTATCATTCAACTTGAGAAAATATATTCTAACCAGCTAGGCTGATGGACCTCTACTTTTATTTAGAAATGTGAACAGATGATCAAGAATCACCAAATATTTGAGGAAAACCAAAACGATAAACAGAACTAACCCCTAAGGTAAACAGAAGGCAATCTTTGAAATAAGTATAATTAATATCATCAGAGAAGAAATTAACAAGTAAGAAAGGAACAGATTGCTGGGAAAAAATAAGTAACTAGGTTTCTTTTTGACGTTAAAACCATATTTACTGAAAGACACTTCATCTTAATAGATAGAGTGACTAGTAAAATGGAAATGCTAAAAAATGGGTTAGTGGGCTGGAACATTGAGTCAAAGTCATTTTTCCAACCAGTTATAAAGTCACCAAGAAGAAAAAATTAAGATACAAGAAAATAGTTCTAGGATTTCTAATAGCCAAGTAATAGCGTAATAGGAGAACCAGTAAGACAGAACAAAGTAAAAGTGACAATATAGGGTAGAAGAAGTGGATAATAAACTGAGCAAAATAATAACATTTCTCAGAACTTAAGATTTAAGTCTCTTTATGTAAGAGTCTTTTAAATGCAAATAGAATAATAATTTGTAACAGTGTTTTAAAATTTTATAACTCAAAATGGATTAAAGATCTAAACGTAAGACCAGAAACTATAAAACTCCTAGAGGAAAACATAGGCAAAACACTCTCCAACATAAACCACAGCAGGATACTCTATGACCCACCTCCGAGAACATTGGAAATAAAAGCAAGAATAAACAAAGGGGACCTAATTAAAATTCAAAGCTTCTGCACAACAGAGGAAACTATAAGCAAGGTGAAAAGACAGCCTTCAGAATGGGAGAAAATAATAGCAAATGAAGCAACTGACAAAGAATTAATCTCAAAAATATACAAGCAACTCCTGCAGCTCAATTCCAGGAAAATAAATGACCCAATCAAAAAGTGGGCCAAAGAACTAAATAGACATTTCTCCAAAGAAGACATACAGATGGCTAACAAACACATGAAAAGATGCTCAACATCACTCATTATCAGAGAAATGTAAATCAAAACCACAATGAGGTACCATTTCACACCAGTCAAAATGGCTGCAATCCAAAAGTCTACAAGCAATAAATGCTGGAGAGGGTGTGGAGAAAAGGGAACCCTCTTACACTGTTGGTGGGAATGCAAACTAGTACAGCCACTATGGAGAACAGTGTAGAGATTCCTTAAAAAACTAGAAATAGAACTGCCATATGACCCAGCAATCCCACTGCTGGGCATACACACCGAGGAAACCAGAACTGAAAGAGACACGTGTACCCCAATGTTCATCACAGCACTGTTTATAATCGCCAGGACATGGAAGCAACCTAGATGTCCATCAGCAGATGAATGGATAAGAAAGCTGTGGTACATATACACAATGGAGTATACTCAGCCATTAAAAAGAAAACATTTGAATCAGTTCTAATGAGGTGGATGAAACTGGAGCCTATTATACAGAGTGAAGTAAGCCAGAAAGAAAAACACCAATACAGTATGCTGCTGCTACTGTTGCTAGTCACTTCAGTCATGTCCAACTCCGTGACCCCAGAGACAGCAGCCCACCAGGCTCCCCCGTCCCTGGGATTCTCCAGACAAGAACACTGGAGTAGGTTGCCATTTCCTTCTCCAATGCATGAGAGTGAAAAGTGAAAGTGAAGTCGTTCAGTTGTGTACTACCTTCAGTGACCCCGTGGACTGCAGCCTTCCAGGCTCCTCTGCTATGGGATTTTCCAGGCAAGAGTACTGGAGTAGGTTGCCACTGCCTTCTCTGCAATACAGTATACTAACACATATATACAGAATTTAGAAAGATGGTAATGATAACCCTGTATGCAAGACAGCAAAAGAGACATAGATGTATAGAACAGTCTTCTGGACTCTGTGGGAGAGGGCGAGGGCAGGATGATATGGGAGAATGGCATTGAAACATGTAAATTATCACATGTGAAACAAATCACCAGTCCAGGTTCAATGCATGATACAGGGTGCTTGGGGCTGGTGCACTGGGATGACCCAGAGGGATGGGATGGGGAGGGAGGTGGGAGGAGGGTTCAGGATGGGGAACACGTGTATACCCATGGCGGATTCATGTCAATGTATGGCAAAACCAATACAATATTGTAAAGTAAAATAAATAAAACTGAGATAAAAAAATAAATAAACTTTTAATTCTAGAAACTTTTTGGTGAAATTTATTCTTTTAATATTTTGGTATCAATATTTATTTTAAAAATCTTACTTAAAACTTTTAAAAACACAGACATGTACCCCCTTAACACTGCTGCTGCTGCTGCTGCTAAGTCACTTCAGTCGTGTCCGACTCTGTGCGACCCCAGAGACGGCAGCCCACCAGGCTCCCCCGTCCCTGGGATTCTCCAGGCAAGAACACTGGAGTGGGTTGCCATTTCCTTCTCCAGTGCATGCAAGTTAAAAGTGAAAGTGAAGTTGCTCAGCCATGTCCGACTCTAGCGACTCCATGGACTGCAGCCTACCAGGCTCCTCCGTCCATGGGATTTTCCAGGCAAAAGTACTGGAGTAGGGTGCCATTGCCTTCTCCGCCCTTAACACTACTGTGCCCAAATCCTACTACCTTCTTCAAATGTAATTATGTTTAACAGTTTGGTATATTTCCTTCCTGAATTTCTCCTATAAGAAATGCACATATATGCACATATACACATGTATTACATTCTACATTATTGGTTAGAAATTCAAACTTATTAAACATTTTGAAAGATATGAAACATAATAGAAGCAATTGAAATGAATTAAACATAAAATGATGTCCAGCCTCACTGTAATCAGAATGTGAATTAAAATGAGTTTGACAAAAAATTGTATTTGTAATATTTTGTGTTGACAAGAGTAGGATCAGCACGCACACTTAAAAAAAAACTAGTTGGAAATGAAAGAAGTACAGTCAATTAGAGAGAAATTTGACAGTATTACATTCAACAAAATACACATACTCTGACTCAAAAATACATCATTTTCATGAATCTAGTTCCAGAGGTACTTTCAGATATATATATAAAATATATATTCACAAGGCTGTGTACCATTCTTGAAAATCCTAAAAGTAAACTTGCGAAAACATACATGCTAAGAGTAGACATGTATGTGTCATTAGGCATGTGTCATTGGAAGCATGAAAGCTTTTAACTTATAAAGCCCAGTTTATCTATTGTTTTCTTTGGTTGCCTGAGTTTTTGGTGTCATATAAGAATCTTTTGCCAAAGCAAAGGTCAGAAAGACTTACTCCTATGTTTTCCTTTAAGAGTTCTATAGTTTTTGTTTTTACAGTTAGGTCTTTGGTTAATTTTGAGTTAATTTTCATATGTGATATGAGATAAGGTTCCAACTTAATTCTTTGGCACAAATTTATTGTCAGTTCATTTCAGTCACTCAGCTGTGTTCAACTCCTTGTGACACCATGGACTGCAGTACGCCAGGCTTCCCTGTCCATCACCAACTTCCAGAGCTTACTCAAACTCATGTCCATCAAGTCAGTGATGTCATCCAACCATCTAATCTTCTGTCATCCCCTTCTCTTCCCACCTTCAATCTTTCCCAGTGTCAGGGTCTTTTCCAATGAGTCAGTTCTTCAAATCAGGTGGCCAAAGTATTGGAGTTTCAGCTTCAGCATCAGTCCTTCCAATGAATATTCAGGATGATTTCCTTTAGGATGGACTGGTTGGATCTCCTTGCAGTCCAAGGAACTCTCAAGAGTCTTCTCCAAAAGCATCAATTCTTTGGCACTCAGCTTTCTTTACAGTCCAACTCTTATCCATACATGACTACTGGAAAAACCATAGCTTTAACCTGACAGATCTTTGTTGGGTAATATCTCTGCTTTTTAATATGCTGTCTTGTTTCATCATACCTTTTCTTCCAAGAAACAAGCATCTTTTAATTTTATGGCTGCAGTCACCATCTGCAGTGATTTTGGAGCCCAATAAAACGGTCTCTCACCATTTCCATTGTTTCCCCATTTATTTGTCATAAAGTGATGGGATTGGTTGCCACGATCTTAGTTTTCTGAATGTTTTGTTTTAAGCCAACTTTTTCACTCTCCTCTTTCACTTTCATCAAGAGGTTCTTTAGTTCTTCACTTTTTGCCATAAGGGCAGTGTCATCTGCATATCTGAGGTTATTGATATTTCTGCCAGCAATCTTGATTCCAGCTTTTGCTTTCAAATTTTTTGTGCCTCCAGTATAATATTGAATAAAAGTGGCAAGAGCAGACATCCCTGTCTTTTTCCTGATCTTAAAGGAAAAGCATCTACTCTTTCACCATTAAGTAAGTTGTTAGCAGTGGGTTTTTCATAGACACCATTAATTATTTTGAAGATATTCATCTCTAGTCCTAGTTTGATGAATGCTTTATAGCAAAAAGATGTTGAGTTTTGCCAAATGTTTTTTTCTGCATCTTTTATGAAAATAATGTGATGTTTTTTATTCTATTATTGATATAATGTACTGTATTAATTTATGATGTTAAACCAACATTGCACCACTGGGATAAATTTCACTTGGTTATGATGCATAATTCCCTTTATATGTTGATGGATTTGGCTTGCTAATATTTTGAGGAATTTAGCATTTATATTCATATGAGATGTTGGTCTGCGGTTTTCTTGTGATGTCTTTGGTTTGGATGGTTATTTTATTTTATACATTAAAATAAAAGAGCATAAAATACTATCAAAATAATAATTAGAGGTTAGTGAGCATAGAATTTATGTCAAGAGTTCTAGTCATCACTTTTACAGATATTTAAGCTCACCATTCTAAAATCAGTGGGTTTTTTTCCATTATTAAAACTAAAATTAAAAAATGAGAAAACAAAAGGAAACTAGAAGAATAAAATCTGAAGGTTTTGAGAGGTTAATAAACTTGCTCACAGTCACGAAGTTAGTTTTAGGTCAATGTTGTCATAAGCCTGTCTTCAAAGCCTATTTAATATTTGTTTAATCAGATAAACATTACTTAATATGTGTAGTAATTATTTAATATTTAATCAGATAAATATAATATTATAACTTATTCTTTGCAATGCTATACTTTTTTGAATATTCTGATTTGGTCTTCTAATTCCTTTCTCCTTTTAAAATTTTTCTTTAGATTCATCCTCATCTTGAGTTGGTTTTTGATAACACTGGAGTATCTTTCTTTGCCTCATTATCTACAGTGACATTTTTAGAAGTAGTACAAGCTCTTAGCCATTCCTCTGGTATAGATCTTAGTTTTCTGAATGTTGAGCTTTAGGCCAATTTTTCAGTCTCCTCTTTCACTTTCAACAAGAGGCTCTTTAGTTTCTCCTCACTGTCTGCCATAAGGGTGGTATCATCTGCATATCTGAGGTTATTGATATTTCTCCTGGCAATCTTGATTCCAGCTTGTGCTTCCTCCAGCCCAGCGTTTCTCATGATGTACTCTGCATATAAGTTAAATAAGCAGGGTGACAATATACAGCTTTGACGTATTCCTTTTCCTATTTGGAACCAGTCTGTTGTTCCATGTCCAGTTCTAACTGTTGCTTCCTGACCTGCATATAGGTTTCTCAAGAGGCAGGTCAGGTGGTCTGGTATTCCCATCTCTTTCAGAATTGTCCACAGTTTATTGTGATCCATACAGTCAAAGGCTTTGGCATAGTCAATAAAGCAGAAATAGATGTTTTTCTGGTACTCTCTTGCTTTTTTGATGATCCAGCAGATGTTGGCAATTTGATCTCTGGTTCCTCTGCCATTTCTAAAACCAGCTTGAACATCTGGAAGTTCATGGTTCACATACTGCTGAAGCCTGGCTTGGAGAATTTTGAGCATTACTTTACTAGCATGTGAGGTGACTGCAATTGTGTGGTAGTTTGAGCATTCTTTGGCATTGCCTTTCTTTGGGGAAACAGTGTCATACTTTATTTATTTATTTATTTATTTTGGCTCCAAAATCACTGCAGATGGTGATCGCAGCCATGAAATTAAAAGACGCTTACTCCTTGGAAGCAAAGTTATGACCAACCTAGATAGCCTATTTAAAAGCAGAGATATTACTTTGCCAACAAAGGTCCATCTAGTCAAGGCTATGGTTTTTCCAGTGGTCATGTATGGATCTGAGAGTTAGGCTGTGAAGAAAGCTGAGCACTGAAGAATTGATGCTTTTGAACTGGGGTGTTGGAGAAGACTCTTTAGAGTCCCTTGGACTGCAAGGAGATCCAACCAGTCCATCCTAAAGGAGATCAGTCCTGGGTGTTCATTGGAAGGACTGATGCTGAAGCTGAAACTCCAATACTTTGGCAACCTCTTGCAAAGAGTTGACTCATTGGAAAAGACCCTAATGTTGAGAGGGATTGGGGGTAGGAGGAGAAGGGGACGACAGAGGATGAGATGGCTGGATGGCATCACCGACTTGATTGACGTGAGGTTGAGTGAACTCCGGGATTTGGTGATGGACAGGGAGGCCTGGCGTGCTGTGATTCATGGGGTCGCAAAGAGTCAGACACGACTGTGTGACTGAACCGAACTGAACTGGTTTAGATGTTATTGCAATTTCATACATATAGAGTTAGTTGTACAAAGTCATTGGCAGGGTAGAATCACATTACTTCCCTAGCAAAGTGTTATACATAACAGTTGGAATGTAAAATCGTCTAATTTTTTTTTTTTTTAATAAGCACACCATTAAACTTTTTTCTGGTTAACTGATTTATCAATTTCAAGGTCTCTGTATTAGAGTGGAGCAAACACTGTGGCAGAGGAATGATATATTCTGTTTCAAATAAACCAACTATAAAAAGGTAATCATGAAAATTTTACTAAGGTCTGGGTGTATAAAGATATCAGTGAATTATTTTAAATTTTCTAGTTGTGACAAAAACATATTGGGTCCATAAGAAAATGTTCATCTTTTTTAGAAATTTGTTATAATTGTGTGAAATTGAAACTATTAGTTGTTCAGTCATGCCTGACTCTTTGCAACCCCATAAACTGTAGCCTGTGTGGCTCCTCTGTCCATGGGATTCTTCAGGCAAGAATACTGGCGTGAGTTGCCATTCTCTTCTCCAGGAGATCTTCCCAACCCAGGGATCGAACCTGAGTCTTCTGAATTGCAGGCAGATTCTTTAGTGTCTGAGTCACCATTTTACAAATGGGACCTAATTAACCTTAAAAGCTTCTGTACATCAAAGGAAACTATTAGCAAGGTGAAAAGACAGCCTTCAAAATGGGAGAAAATAATATCAAATGAAGCAACCGACAAACAACTAATCTCAAAAATATACAAGCAACTCCTACAGCTCAACTCCAGAAAAATAAACGACCCAATCAAAAATGGGCCAAAGAACTAAATAGACATTTCTCCAAAGAAGACGTACAGATGGCTAACAAACACATGAAAAGATGCTCAACATCACTCATTATCAGAGAAATGCAAATCAAAACCACTATCAGGTACCATTTCACACCAGTCAGAATGGCTGCAATCCAAAAGTCTACAAATAATAAATGCTGGAGAGGGTGTGGAGAAAAGGGAACCCTCTTACACTGTTGGTGGGAATGCAAACTAGTACAGCCACTATGGAGAACAGTGTGGAGATTCCTTAAAAAACTGGAAATAGAACTGCCTTATGATCCAGCAATCCCACTGCTGGGCACACACACTGAGGAAACCAGAAGGGAAAGAGACACGTGTACCCCAATGTTCATCTCAGCACTGTTTATAATAGCCAGGACATGGAAGCAACCTAGATGTCCATCAGCAGATGAATGGATAAGAAAGCTGTGGTACATATACACAATGCAGTATTACTCAGCCATTAAAAAGAATACATTTGAATCAGTTCTAATGAGGTGGATGAAACTGGAGCCTATTATACAGAGTGAAGTAAGCCAGAAGGAAAAACATCAATACAGTATACTAACGCATATATATGGAATTTAGAAAGATGGTAACAATAACCCGGTGTACGAGACAGCAAAAGAGACACTGATGTATAGAACAGTCTTATGGACTCTGTGGGAGAGGGAGAGGGTGGGAAGATTTGGGAGAATGGCATTGAAGCATGTAAAATATCATGTAAGAAACGAGTTGCCAGTCCAGGTTCGATGCACGATACTGGATGCTGGGGGCTAGTGCACTGGGACGACCCAGAGGGATGGTATGGGGAGGGAGGAGGGAGGAGGGTTCAGGATGGGGAACACATGTATACCTGTGGCGGATTCATTTTGATATTTGGCAAAACTAATACAATTATGTAAAGTTTAAAAATAAAATAAAATTAGAAAAAAAAAGCTATAAGAATATATTGTACAGTACAGGAAACAGAGATAGTATTTCGTAATAACTATAAATGGAGTACAGCTTTTGCAATTGTGAAGCAACTATATTATATACTTATAACTTATTTAATGTTGTACATTAACAGTTCTTCAATAAAGAAAATAAAAAAAAAAAAAAGAAAGGGGACTTCCTGATCATCCAGTGGTAAAGAATCCACCTGCCAATGCAGGGGACACAGGTTTGATCTTTTGTCTGGGAAGATTCCACATGCCATGGGGCAACTAAGACCTGGGTGCCACAACTAGTAAGCACACACTTTAAAGCCAGTGAGCTGGACTGAGCTCACATAACACAACTACTGAAGCCCCCAGGCCTAGAGCCTATGCTCCCTAACAAGAGAAGCCACTGCGATTAGAAGGCTGCACACCAGAACTAGAGTAGTCCTGCTCGCTGCAACTAGAGGAAGCTCACACACAGCAATGAAGCCACAGCATAGCCAAAAATAAATAAATAATTTGTTAAAGGAACAAAGTGACATTGATGCAAGTAAGACTATCAGTTTACAAACATGGAATATGAATAGTGGTTAAATGAAGACTAATTCCTATGTTCTGGTTATAGTTTTAAATATTCATAATTAATGATAACAAATTTATGATTTTAGGGCTCAGATTTTTTACTCATAGGATGGAGACTGTAGTAATTGTTATAGTGAGGATTGAAAAGAGAAAATATTAGTATTGAATAAGCATCCTCAAATTTTTTATGTGAAAATATAGTTTTATTTTTTAATATTTTTTAAATTATTATTTTAATTGGAGAATAATTACTTTACAATATTGTGATTTTTTTTTTTGCCATACATCAACATGAATTGGCTATAGGTATACATGTATCACCCCATCCTGAACCCACCTCCCATCTCCCTCCCCATCCTATCCCTCTAGGTTGTCCCAGAGCACTGGTTTTAGGAAGCACCCTCAAGTTTTATTAGATTGGTGGAAAAATAATTGCAGTTTTCCATTGTTGAATTTTGCTATTTGACGCTGGAATGCATTATTAAATAAATGTGGTTATGTTATACATCATTTTAATGTGCTTTTCTTGCTTTTATTTGCTAATTATTTATTACTTGCTGTTTATTTTATATGTATATTAGACTGAGGAAATAATGTTAGACAAAAAGTAAATTCAAGCAATTTTCTTATTAGAGTTCAAAATCGGTCATAAAGCAGCAGAGACAACTCACAACATTAACAATGCATTTGGCTCAGGAACTGCGAATGAACATACAGTGCAGTGATTCAAGAAATTTTGCAAAGGAGATGAGAATCTTGAAGATGAAGAGCACAGTGGCTGGTCATTAGAAGTTGACAACGACCAGTTGAGAGCTCTTATCGAAGCTGCTGCTGCTACTGCTGCTAAGTCGCTTCAGTCGTGTCCGACTCTGTGCGACCCCGTAGACGGAAGCCCACCAGGCTCCCCCGTCCCTGGGATTCTCCAGGCAAGAACACTGGAGTGGGTTGCCATTTCCTTCTCCAGTGCATGAAAGTGAAAAGTGAAAGTGAAGTCGCTCAGTCGTGTCCGACTCTTCATGACCCCATGGACTGCAGCCTACCAGGCTCCTCCGTCCATGGGATTTTCCAGGCAAGAGTACTGGAGTGGGGTGCCATTGCCTTCTCCGCTTATCGAAGCTGGTCTCTTACAACTATAAGAAGTTGCTGAAGAACTCAACATTGACCATTCTATGATTGTTCAGCATTTGAAGCAATTTGGAAAAGGAGAGAACACTTTCAGGATAGAGTCAAAAGAGATGTGGCGTTAGGACAAGTCAGAGGGACTACAATCATGAGTAGGATCAAGTGTGTGATTGCTAGCATGAAGATGGAGGATGCAATATGAAATGAGAAAAGCAGCTGATTTTAAACAGAGGAGAGATGCTTCTGGCTAAAAACCAGCAAGGAGACAGGGGCCACAGCCTTGTTACCACAAAGAACTGAATCTGCCAGTAACTGAATGTGCTTAGAAGCAGACTCTTCCCAGAGTCTCCTGGTAAGAGCCCAGAGGCAATATGGCTTGTTGGTTTCAGCCTTGAGAAAGTCAGAGCAGAGCCTATGTTGACTTCTGACCTACAGAACTGTAAAATAATAAATTTGTGTTGTTATATACCACTAAGGTTGTGGTAATAAGATACGGTAGCAATGGAAAATTAATACACTGTTCATTTTGAAAATATATATTTAGACTAGTTTTACTTTAGATTTTAGAGTGACTGGGTCTCTTTCTTTTGGCAGTATTTTCCTGGAATTATTGTGTGTGTATATTTGTGTGTGTTATTTCTCACCATCTAATACATAAGAACTCAAGTCTAGGGAGAATTTTTCAAGAAGGCTATTTACTAAACTTCTAGTCTAAGTGTTAGAAAAAAGGGGTTAAAAGTAAAAAACAAGCAGAGTCACAGATACAAAGAACAAACTAGAGGTTGCCAGACAGGAGAGTTGGGGAGGTATAAAATAAAGATTAAGAGGTACAAACTACCAGTTATAAAATAAATAATTCAAAGGAATATAATATATAGCACAGGGAATATAGAATATTTTATAGTAATTTTGTATAATGTGTAATCAATAACAATAGAATAACTGTTTTACACCAGAAACTAACATACTATTTTCACTCAACTAACAAACATACTATTTTTACTCAGCTTCAGTCATGTCTGACTCTTTGTGACCCTATAGACTATAGCCCACCATCTCCTCAGTCCATGAGATCCTCCAGGCAAGAATACTGGAATGGGTTGCCATGCTTTCCTCCAGGCATCTTCCTGTTGCAGGGATCGAACCCACATCTCCTGCACTGCAAGTGAATTCTTTACCCACTGAGCCACCAACTGCACTTCAATTGAAAAAAAAAAAAAAAAAAAAACCCTTGGTACCATATAAAATCTGCCTAACTCATTATGATCTAGGGTCCACATAAAGGTTTTGAGACTACAGTAATAAGTAAAGTGTTAGAAATGGCATTTGTGCTAGTTTTATATAGAAAAAAACTCCAGTATCCTTACCTGGAGAATCTCATGGACAGAGGAGCCTGGTTGGCTATAGCCTATAGGGTCGTAAAGAGTCAAACACGACTGAAGCAACTGAGCGTGCATATAGTTGAGTTAAAATAGTACGTTAATTTCAGGTGTACAACAGTTATTCTGGAATCTTCCTGTTACATATTTCACTTTGGAATCTGAATTAGTAGTAGGTTGCTGGTTGAAGACTCAGAATTGAACTCCTAGTCATCTTTCTCTCCATGCTTTAAACACACACAGATTTTGATCTTATTGAAAAATTTAAAAATCTAATTTTTTTTAAGATCAACTATCTCTACTCCCTCGTATCTTTTTATGGTAAAATATTTATTAACATGCAAAGAGAAGGAAAAAAAAATATTGTTCAGGAAATCACTCATTGGCCCTTGGTGTGCTGTTTCTTTACAAAGTAACTGAAAATGCCACAAACTACTTAGAAATCCATTCCTGAAATCTTAAGTACAAGGGATAAAAGGAGTGTGTGAGTGATGTGTGTCTGTGTGACGTGCGTCTGTGAGACAAACTTGTCAATTAGAATGTAATTTCTAAAATAACTCATTTTTACTGATAGTTTCTAATGAAGAAACTGTATAATGGAGAATTAAAATTTTTGAAATTATAATAATGAGTTTAACTTCTAACTCAAAGGAAATTAAACATTTTGAAACATTATTTTTTATTACTGATAATTGCAACCAAGAAGTAAATATATTTTTAATTATTTTATATGATGTTCATTATTCTAGGCATTTTGAAAGGAAAGAGAAACACAATGAAGTGTAGGAAGAAAAAACTAAAGTTTATGAAATGGATTATTTTATTCAATTTTTAAATAATTGGCATTCAGTAAGTCTCATCTACTAATGAGGAACATGGTTTATAGTAAATCAGACCTCTCCCAAAGTTATATAATTTTTCAGCAGTAAAAAGTGGGACTCAGTTCTAAGACTGATGGTCATTTAAATTCATGCTTTATGCAGGATGAGACTCAGTTTGTGACTTTTATAAAACTAAAAATCAGTTCTTAATATAATATAGCTAAAAGTTGAAATAAAACCCCAAGAGTACAATGTTTAAAACAAGAAAAAGGAAGAATGTAATTCAGTGCTATATACCTACTCATTATTTATCTACACATTCATTCATATAACATTTTAGTTGATTACCTATTACTGTGATCTCTCTTTAAACATTAGGATAAAATAGAGAATAAGACAGACAAATTCTCTGTCACATTGAGATTATATTCTGGTGGGGGAATCAGACAATGAAGATAATAAAAGAAGTGCTTAATATAAACCTCTATATTGAACCTAAGGAGAAAAATCAAGCAAGCGTATCAATCAGAATAACAATAGTAGTAAAGTACCTGTAAAATCATAGTAGTTCACAACCCAAAGAATTATTTCTTACTCATTCTACCAGTCTCTCATATGTAATCAGGAGAACTCTGCTCTTTACAGTTAGAATTCAGAATGACTTCATGGCTACCACCTCAAATATCAGTGTATAAAATGTTCACTTCAAACACTGGTATAGAAAATGTTTAAGCAGAAAGAGTTCTCAGAAATGTCTTATAAAACCAATTAAATCTTCTGTCCTAGATGTAAATGTATTAATTTCATAATATATTGGCCAGAGGTCATATACCACCAAAACAAGTTTCTAGGAAGTGAAAGAAAGTGAAAGTGAAAGTCGCTCCATTGTGTCTGACTCTTTGCAACCCCATGGACTGTATAGTCCATGGAATTCTCCAGGCCAGAATACTGGAGTGGGTAGCCTTTCCAACCCAGGGATCTTCCCAACCCATGGATCAAACCCAGGTCTCCCACATTGCAGGCAGATTCTTTACCAGCTGAGCCACAAGGGAAGCCCAAGAATACTGGAGTGGGTAGCCTATCCCTTCTCCAGGGGATCTTCCCGACTCAGGAACTGAACTAGGGTCTCCAGGAAGTACAATGTTCCAAATAACAGAAATGGGAAGAATTGGAAACTTATTGTTGAATGTCGTGCCCCTAAAAGACGTGCTGAAACCCTAACCCCTGATACTTGTGAATGTGACCTTGTATGGAAATGGAGCCTTTGCAGATATCAAGCTAAGATAAAACCCGTAAGGATGGACCCTAATCCATTATGACTGGTGTCCTCATAAGAAGAGTATAATGTGGACACAGTGACACACAGAGAAACACTACATGAAGATTGTGGCAGATACTGTAGTGATACATCTATAAGACAAAGAATGATGAGGATTGCCAGCTATCAGCAGACGGAGAGAGACATTAGAACAGTTTCCCTCAGAGCTCTCAGAAAGAAACAAGGCTGAAGATACCTTCAGTTCACACTGCTAGTCTCTGAAAGTAAGAGACAACACAATTCTGTGTGGTAAGCCACCTCCTTTTAGGTGCTTTGTTATTAGCAGCCCTATAAAACTAAACAAGTACTAATGATTACCTAAAAAGATATAATGCAGGGGTGGCTAATGTGTAACAAGAGAAATTCTGTCTAAGAAGGTGCTATTTGAGCAGGAACATGAAACAGAAGGGCTTCTCTGGTGAATCAGATGGTAAAGAATCTACCTGCAATGGGGGAGAACTGGGTTCAATCCCAGGGTTGGAAAGATCCCCTGGAGGAGGGCATGGCAACCCACTCTAGTATTCTTGTCTGAAGCATCCCCATAGACAGAGGAGCCTGGCAGGCTACAGTCCAGGGGTAACAGAGAGGTAGACATGACTGATTAACTGAGCACATGAAACAGAAATGTGAAAAAGTGAAGGGGTGAGCAATATTAAATCTGAGGAAATGTGCGCTCAATGTCAATTACTTTGACATTCATGTTACATAAGTCTTGACATACAAAAACCAACTTGAATCCATAAACTACATACTAGGAAACAAGGCTTTTTCTAGGACTTAATAGACTTGTAAATTCCAGAAGGGCTTAGGAAAGACATTATATTTGGCTTGCTTTTCTATCTAGTACACTCCTTGAGTTACTGCTGGTAAATATTCAGTTCAATTCAGTTCAGTCAATCAGTCATGTATGACTCTTTGCAACCCCATGGATTGCAGCTTGCCAGGCCTCCCTGCCCATCACCATCTCCTGGAGCTTACTCAGACTCATGTCCATTGAGTGGGTCATGACATCCAATCATCCCATCCTCTGTTGTCCCCTTCCTCTCCCACCTTCAATCTTTCCCAGCATCAAGGTCTTTTTCAATGAGTCAGTTCTTTGCATCAGGTGGCCAAAATATTGGAGTTTCAGCTTCTCCATCAGTCCTTCCAATGAATAATCAGGACTGGTTTCCTTTAGGATGGACTGGTTGGATCTCCTTGCAGTCCAAGGGACTCTCAAGAGTCTTCTCCAACATCAGAGTTCAAAAGCATCAATACTTCAGTGCTCAGCTTTCTTTACAGTCCAATTCTTACATCCATCCATGTCCAGTTCTAACTATTGTTTCCCGAACTGCTTAAAGAATTCTTAAGAGGCAGTTCAGGTGGTCTGGTATTCCCAATTCTTGAAGAATTTTCCACAGTTTGTTGTGATCCACACAGTCAAAGGCTTTGGCATAGTCAATAAAGCAGAAATAGATGTATTTCTGGAACTCTGTTGTTTTCTCCATGAAAAAATGGATGTTGGAAGTTTGATCTCTGTTTCCTCTGCCTTTTCTAAATCCAGGTTGATCTTCTGGAAGTTCATGGTTCACATACTGTTGAAGCCTGGCTTGGAGAATTTTAAGAATTACTAGCCTGGGAGATCGGAGAAGGCAATGGCAACCCACTCCAGTGTTCTTGCCTGGAGAATCCCAGGGACAGGGGAGCTTGGTGGGCTGCTGTCTATGGGGTTTCACAGAGTAGGACACGACTGAAGTGACCTAGCAGCAGCAGCAGCAGCAGCCTGTGAGATGAGTATAATTCTGTGGTAGTGTGAGTTTTCTTTGGCATTGCCTTTCTTTGGGATTGGAATGAAAACTGAATTTTTCCAGTCCTGTGGCCACTGCTGAGTTTTCCAAATTTGCTGGCATATTGAGTGTAGCCCTTTCACAGCACCATCTTTTAGGGTTTGAAATAGCTCAACTGGAATTCCATCATCTCCACTAGCTTTGTTCGTAGTGATGCTTCCTAAGGCACACTTGACTTCACATTCCAGGATGTCTGGCTCTAGTTGAGTTACCACACCATCCTGATTATCTGGGTCATGAAGATCTTTTTTGTACAGTTCTTCTTGGACTGCAAGGAGGTCCAACCAGTCCATTCTAAAGGAGATCAGTCCTAAGTGTTCATTGGAAGGACTGATGCTAAAGCTGAAACTCCAATACTTTGGCCACCTCATGCGAAGAGTTGACTCATTGGAAAAGACTCTGATGCTGGGAGGGATTGGAGGCAGGAGGAGAAGGGGACGACAGAGGATGAGATGGCTGGATGGCATCACCGACCCAAAGGACATGAATTTGAGTGAACTCTGGGAGTTGGTGATGGACAGTGAGGCCTGGTGTGCAGCGATTCATGGGGTCGCAAAGAGTCAGATACGACTGAGCAACTGAACTGAACTGAACTCTGTATTCTTGCCACCTCTTCTTAATATCTTCTGCTTCTGTTAGGTCCATACCATTTCTGTCCTTTATTGTGCTCATCTTTGCATGAAATATTCCCTTGGTATCTCTAATTGTCTTGAAGAGATCTCCAGTCTTTCCCATTCTGTTTTCCTCTATTTCTTTGCATTGATCACTGAGGATGGTTTTCTTATCTCTCCTTGCTATTCTTTGGAACACTTCATTCAAATGGGTATATCTTTCCTTTTCCCCTTTGCCTTTCACTTATCTTCTTTTCATAGCTATTTGTAAAGCCTCCCCAGACAACCATTTTGCCTTTTTGCATTTCTTTTTCTTGGGGATGGTCTTGATCCCTGCCTCCTGTACAATGTCATGAGCCTCCATCCATAGTTCTTCAGGCACTTTGTCTATCAGATCTAATCCCTTAAATCTATTTGTCACTTCTACTGTATAATTGTAAGGGATTTGATGTAGGTCATACCTGAATGGTCTAGTGGTTTTTCCCCACTTGCTTCAATTTCAGTCTGAATTTGGCAATCAGGAGTTCCAGATCTGAGCCTCAAGTCAGCTCCTGGTCTTGTTTTTGCTGACTGTATAAAGCTTTTCCATCTTTGGCTTCAAATAATATAATCAATATGATTTCAGCATTGACCATCTGGTGATGTCCATGTGTAGAGTCTTCTCTTGTGTTCTTGGAAGAGGGTGTTTGCTATGACCAGTGCGTTCTCTTGGCAGAACTCTATTAGCTTTTGCCCTACTTCATTCTGTATTCCAAAGGCCAAATTTGCCTGTTACTCCTGGTATTTCTTGACTTCCTACTTTTGCATTCCAGTCCCCTGTGATGAAAAGGACATCTTTTTTGGGTGTTAGTTCTAGAAGGTCTTGTAGATCTTCATAGAATCGTTCAACTTCAGCTTCTTCAGCGTTACTGGTCGGGGCATAGAACTGGATTACTGTGACATTGAATGGTTTGCCTTGGAAATTAACAGAGATCATTCTGTCGTTTTTGAGATTGCATCCAAGTACTGATTTCAGACTCTTTTGTTGACTATAATGTCTACTCCATTTCTTCTAAGGGATTCTTGGCCACAGTAGTAGATATAATGGTCATCTGAGTTAAATTCACCCATTCCAATCCATTTTAGTATTAGAGGTCAATTACTGAATATTCAAATCAAAGGACTCTATCAGTATGAAATAGAAGGAAACTGTAGTTTTGAAATTTCAGTCTAGGTATTTACCAAATGATGTTTTCAACCAAGTAGTCCTTATAACAAGAGAAATATCCTCATCTACTCTTTAACAGGAAAAGTTCAATTTTAGATATTGCTGTTGTTCAGGTGCTAAGTCATGTCCGACTCTTTGTGACCCCATGGATTACAGCACACCAGGGTCCCCTATCCTTCACTATCTCCTGGAATTAGCTCAAATTCATGTCCATTGAGTCGGTGATGCTATCTAACCATCTCATCCTCTGCCACCCTCTTCTCCTTTTGCTTTCAATTTTTCCCAGCATCAGGATCTTTTTAAATGAGTCAACTCTTTGCACTCTTTAACAGAATAAGTTTGATTTTAGATATATTTTGTTTTAATTATCTTTGAGCTAGAGGGTTAAAATAGCTTTAATTAAGATCTTAATTTGTACTTCACTAAAAAATACTCTGAAAAAGTCATTAAGACATAACTCCTGGGTTTAAGAAGAACAGATGAAAGGAAGATTAAGATATAAATCACATAATTTACCAGTGGAAAATACTGTATTTTCTCTTATGTTCTTTCAGGTCTAGGAGGAAAATCTCCTACATTAAGTTTCAAGCTGAGGTTAACTCCCTACTTGGTGAGCAATGGAGCAAGTTAAATCACCAGGTTATATCGTTATAATTTCCTGAGGGTCATTTTCCTCCAAAACTGGTAAAAAAAAATTTAGGAAAATCTATGAACATGTTTCTAATTTTAACAAAATTATGATATACAATGTTCTCAGGAAGGGTTGTGGTTTTCTCAAAAGTAGAAAAAAATAAATTATGGGCAGTAACTGGAAATTTTGCTTATTTGTTATCAGATATTTCATGTCACTTATTTTGATACAAATGCAGCAGAGTACCTTAGCAAGCACATGATCACTAGCTAGCTCAGTTAGTGCTGGCCAGATAAGGAATATAATTTGAAATTATAATTATTCCTAGTCCCTATGGCAGCTAGCACAGTTCTTTTTTTCTTCTTGTTTTAATGAGTTTGTCTACTTATGAGCTAGTGTGTGTGTCTTTTTAATTCCATTTATATGCAAAAAAAAAAGTTTCCAGAAATTAGTTCAACAACCTGTTTCAATGTAAAAGCTAAGTTAAATGTGCAAGTACTTTCTGCTTAAGAGTTTTCCATAAGAGAAATTTTTTCAGTGAGTTTGTATGATTTTTGGTGTCAATTCTTATTTTCATTTTTAAAGTTTTATATTTTTACTATTATACACTAAACTGAGATCTTCTAGAAAGAGTTCCCTAGAAATGTAAGCTATTTGTGGGGGCTGGACTTTTATTTTATTGTATTTTTTTAAATTTTATTTTATTTTTAAACTTTACAATATTGTATTGGTTTTGCCAAATATCGAAATGAATCCACCACAGGTATACATGTGTTCCCCATCCTGAACCCTCCTCCCTCCTCCCTCCCCATACCATCCCTCTGGGGCTGGACTTTTAAAAAAAATTTCCTTAAAAGTCATTTTCAGATATGCTGTATGGAATGAAATGTGGGGTATTGGTAAATCCCCAGACTGTGCACTAACTAAAAAAAGAAGCAGTTAAGGGTGGGGAGAAAGATCCTTCATTTTTCAAAAAAAAAAAAAAAAAAAGCTCAAGATGACCATTTATTTGTTCTAAATCTTATATTTATACTTTCCAAAGAGCTTGATGATTGACAAAGATAGATAGATAAACAGACTGTCACTCAGCACATGGGTTTTGGGAGGACATATTATCACTTTAGAAAAAATTAGATGTGGAATGTAAGCACTGATGGCCTCTATCCTTAGCAGACCCAATGATGAGAATGGTACTCAAATCATTCCCACCACACATTGAAAACATCTGCTCTTTCTTTTAAAGTACAGTTAATAGGGCAATTATATTGGGAACAGGTGAAATGGGTAACGATACAGAAAGCTTGTTCTAGATCAGTGTAAATTGTTCTTGTCTAGGGTAAAATACAAATCAACGTCTTGAAAACAGGGTTGAATTGTTATTATCTGTCAAGGACAAACAAAATGCATCAACTGAAGGTAAAAACCAGGGTAGAGTCAGTATAACACTGTTCCCAAAGTTGGCTTGTTTAGTAGATATTATTTGAGACTAAAAGCAGTAAATATTTTATGTATATATTATTACTGGACTTCCCTGGTGGCTCAGATGGTAAAGCGTCTGCCTATAATGCGGGGCACCCGGGTTTGATCCCTGGGTTGGGAAGATCCTCTGGAGAAGGAAATGGCAACCCACTCCAGTACTCTTGCCTGGAAAATGCCATGGATGGAGGAGCCTGGTAAGCTACAGTCCATGGGGTCGCAAAGTCAGACACCACTGAGTGACTTCAATTTACTTTTACTTTACATATTAAAACTTCTATTCATACATATAAAACATTTATTGAGACCGATTGTATGCCAGACACTGTTCTACAAACTGAAAATGAAACTTGCACTGGAAGGAGAGATCTGTTCTTAGGCACTATTAATGGAATTCAATTAATTAGCCAGGGTTCAAATTTATAGCATTTGTGGAGTTATAAAGAGCACCATTATCAATAACTTTTATTCTTGGTTCAGATTTTTTTCCCCTCAAAATCATAGGCACTCTTCCATTTACTTCTTTCAGTTAGAGAAGACATAAACCTAATTTGTGCTATTTTGTAGACAAGCCATGTTTTGGTGTATACTTAAATATTTTTCTTCCCTTGTGGTTCAAATATTGTTACAAAAAAAAAGCAAAAAATAGACAACACTGGATCAGAGATCCCTTCATCTTATCACATGACACTAGTAATTTGACCTCAAAAGCAGTTAATCCAACCACCAATATTGGTAACATAAAAATATTTTAATATACCACATCTCTGTAGCAGCATCTTGAGCTCCTTTCTTAAGTAATTTTCCTGATATAGCTTATATAGTAGTGTTTTAAATGCTGCTGTTTATATCCACATATTCGCATGTGTCTGAGTTCTCAAAATACATAATGATGCCAAAACAGAACAGATAAATTGTCTGCATGTTAAATCTGATATGGAGTGTCAGCTCCCTTTAATTCAGCACCATTTCCTAAAATTGAAAAGACTGTATACAGTGTTCTTGTTATATTAACTGAGACAGGTAAGTAATTTGCCCCTGTGGTAAGTAATGTAAATCATTACTTTGAAAATCAAACAGCACATATATAATATGAAGCCAAGGGAAAGTTTGCATGATTTTTAAAAGGGAAAATATGAGATAGGCCAGGCAGCTTGGGTTATGCCCTCAGATTCTCTGGAGAATTATTTCTGTTTTGCCATTAAAGTATTTCTTTGAAAAAATTTCAGAATTGTTTTAATTAAGAGTAGTAGACAGTTAGCATAAGGAATTCCATAGGTATTTGTATTTAACTCACCTCATTTTATCAGTTTCTTTGCTCTCCTTGAGCTGAAGTTGGTCCTCCTGCCTTTTTAGCGTTGTAGGTCATCGTGAGGACAGAATTTAAACCTGCAGGTGAAAATGATCTGCTAGTGCGTCAGTGAGTCAAGGCCAGCCCTACCTTCTTTTCAAATCACTTGGCATTTCACAGGTTCTGTGGAGAGGCCTGGAAATGGCCTGACTGCACTGCAGGATGTGTAAGAGTTTATTTGACTCTGGCACTCAATTTTCACTACTGTGGTTGAAATTTTTCCAGCAAGCCAGATGGTATTGGATTATATAGATCATAAAGAATAATTGGTATGTAATCATTCACCTAATGCCTTTTTGACTCTTATTTTGCATGGGACACAAAGATTGGTGCTTCTATCATAATATAGAAATTAGACATATGAAGACAGAGGAAATGCCCTTTTCCTGCTCTGAATCAGAATGAGGGATTAAGCAGGAATGAAGGAATGTTCTTAAGAGTCTAATTATGTATTTCTAAAGAGTTTATAGTTATGACCAACCTAGATAGCATATTCAAAAAAAGAGACATTACTTTGCCCACAAAGGTTTTTGTGGCTATGTGGTTTTTCTAAAGAGTTTATAGTTATGACCAACCTAGATAGCATATTCAAAAGCAGAGACATTACTTTGCCCACAAAGGTTTTTGTGGCTATGTGGTTTTTCAAGGCTATGGTTTTTCCTGTGGTCATGTATGGATGTGAGAGTTGGACTGTGAAGAAGACTGAACACCAAAGAATTGATGTTTTTTTTTTTTTTTTTTTTTATTTTATTTTTAAACTTTACATAATTGTATTAGTTTTGCCAAATATCAAAATGAATGCTTTTGGACTGCAAGGAGATCCAACCAGTCCATTCTGAAGGAGATCAGCCCTGGGATTTCTTTGGAACAAATGATGCTAAAGCTGAAACTCCAGTACTTTGGCCACCTCATGCGAAGAGTTGACTCATTGGAAAAAACTCTGATGCTGGGAGGGATTGGGGATGACAGAGGATGAGATGGCTGGATGGCATCACTGACTCGATGGACGTGAGTCTGAGTGAACTCCAGGAGTTGGTGATGGACAGGGAGGCCTGGCGTGCTGCGATTCATGGGGTCGCAAAGAGTCGGACACGACTGAGCAGCTGAACTGAACTGAACTGAACTGAAAGAGTTTATTTTCCCACTGTAGATGTGTGTCAGTCAATACTCTCTGGATTGGTAAAATTAGAAGATTAAGAAGATGGTGAAGAGGCAAAAAACTCATTCATTTTGTCTTTATTTATTCCCTCTTAAAAGAAATTTAGCACTCTAGTCTTCCTGAAAGCATCTCTCTATATCAACAAATATTTATTAAATGTCTTTCAAGGAATGATTCTGTGGCTTATTACAACAAATCAGACATTTCCTTACCTCCAGAAGCTTGGAATCTAGTGAGGAAGACATATATGTGCACAGTTAGGTTCAATAAATGGTAAGAGATTTGTCCAAGGTCCAGTGCAGCCTTGTGCTGGGGGGTTAGTTCCATCTAGACCTGAAACCAAAAAAAGGCTTTATATAGTAGAGCAGCACCATCCATACAACTTTCTGCAATGATGATATTCTCACTGCATTGTCCAGTAAGGTAGCCACATGTGACAACTGAGCATTTTTAAAATGTGCTATTATGACAGAAAAACTGAGATTTTAAGTTCATTTAATCTTAGCTAATGCACATTTAAATTTAAGCAGCCACAAGTGGCTCATAGCTACTATATTTGGTAAGGCAGTGAGGGGAAGGTACTTTATGAGTTGAATTATTTTTGTCTTTATTCTCCTTTGTTATATTTTTATTCTGTAAGTATATGTTTGAGGTGTGGGTGGAACTCTCAAATGAAAAGGAATAAATAGTTCACTCCCATTTAAAAAAGCATGTCCTCTCTTTTGCTTGATGAAAGAGGTTTGATGACTAAGAACTACATTGAGTCTCATTCTTTTAATTCACTTCACCTTTGGCTTTCCCAGGAGGTGCTAGTGGTAAAGAACCTGCCTACCAATACAGGAGACTGAAGAGATGCAGCTTTGATCCCTGGGTTGGGAAGATCCCCTGGAGAAGGGCATGGCAACCCACTCCAGTATTCCTGCCTGGAGAATCCCATGGACACAAGAGCCTGGCGGGCTACAGTCTGTGAGGTCACAAAGAGTCGAGTGACTAAAGCAACCTAGTACACATGTATGGGGACATTCAAATTCCAGATACCTGGATTTGCTTAGCTCTATATAGGATGGCCAGGTCACTGGATGAGGAATGATTTCAGGATTCTTTGTTTACCATAGCAAAAAGCTTGCAAGTTTCTTTGGGGTAATAGATACGGAGAAATTATAAAAAAAAAAATGAAGGTACTTATAATCTAGAGGAAAGAATTCCTAAAAACTGGAAATTAGGTATTACATATGACTCCTCTTAAAATTCAACATCAAATGTCATATTTTTATTGCTTATGAAGTTAAACAGAGAAGGCAATGGCACCGCACTCCAGTACTCTTGCCTGGAAAATCCCATGGATGGAGGAGCCTGGTGGACTGCAGTCCATGGGGTAGCTAAGAGTCGGACACGACTGAGTGACTTCCCTTTCATTTTTCACTTTCCTGCATTGGAGAAGGAAATGGCAACCCACTCCAGTGTTCTTGCCTGGAGAATCCCAGGGACAGGGGAGCCTGGTGGGCTGCCGTCTATGGGGTCGCACAGAGTCGGACACGACTGAAGTGACTTAGCAGCAGCAGCAGCACGAAGTTAAAAATTTTTCTTTAGGTTTATTGGACTTTTGTATCCCTCCTTTTCTGAAAATTTCCTCGTTTTATTCCATTGCTCAATTTGGGTACGTTTATTCAAATGTAAGGTCTTTACAATTTTGAGACATTATCCTTTGTCATATACATTGCAAATATGTTGGCAGTTTGAGCTTACATTTTGTCAATGGTACATTTTTCGGCAATAAAATATTTTAAAATTTACCTAGTGTTTGTTGGTCTATTTACCTTGGTTTTTTGTTTTTTATTTTCTTCCCCTGTCTGTTGTCACACTTAGACATAGTATACTATACCAAGATTAGATTTCTTTTATAATATTTGCTTCCAGAAATGGTTACATTTGTTACATTTGAAGCTTTAATTTTTCTGGCATTTACTATTATGTATGATGTGGAGTGTGAATCTAATGTTACTTTTCTCTCTGAATGGCTAGCTATTTGTCCCGGAAGTATTCATTAAGACATCCATCATTTTCTCCAATCTGATATAAAGTGTCACCTTTACCATAAGCTGTTTAAAATAGTTTTGTATTTTCTGTCTTGTTTTATCGATCTGCCTTTTTTCCCCTGAACCAGATGCCTCCGTGTATTCTTTATTCTATGTTTCTCTAAATGTCAGTGTCAAGAGTAAACTGGTATCCTTTCTATCACACTTCTTTAAGATAAGCGGTTCACGTTGCCTTTTGTTTTTCCTGCATCGTTTCTCTCTCCTCTCCTCATACATATCAGTGTTCTTTGGATAGAATATGAATTTTTCATTCATTTAAAAATATATGTTTTATTATATATCTTTCATTTGAGATTATTTTTTCCATTTACATTAAATTTAAGTACTAGTTTGAAAAAAAGTATATCCATCTGTGTATATATGTGTGTCTGTCTGTGTATATATATGTGCCTCTATGTATGTATATGAATATATGAGTGTGTTCATACAGATATACATCACACTTTTCTAGGTTTCAGTGATTGTCATAAGTCCTTTAAAACTATTAATTCCCCTCCTAATGCTCATACTTTTATTTCTTTCTCTGTTCATGTCTTCATTTTTTTTTTTCCAAAATGTATGGAGACTGAACATATTTTTTTTAAGATTTATTTTTGACTCTCCTGCATCTTTGTTGCTGCATGAGTGGGGGCTACTCTTTGTTGCACTGCCCAGGCCTCTCATTATGGTGGTTTCTCTTGTTGCAGAGCACAGGCTCTAGGCTCATGGACTTCAGTGATCGTGGTGTGTGGAGTCAGTAGCTGTAGCGCATGGACCTAGTTGCTCTGTGGCATGTGGGATCTTCCCAGACCAGGGATCAAATGCAAGTGCCCTGCATTGGCAGGTGGATTTTCAACCACCAGGTCACCAGGGAAGCCACTGAACATATTTTTAATATTTTCTTGTTGAGTAGAGTTGTTCTGTTGGCTTCATGTGTGAAATGTAGCTCAGTTTCATTTAACATTCTTGATTCCCATTTTTTTCCTATATATGTCTCATATTTAGTGATGCAAAGAAGTAATATAGAAGTAAACCTGATTTGTATCCTTATATAAATAATGTGTTCGTTCTCTTCCTTCTTTTCTTTGTGGTTCAAGCGTTATTCTAGGGTTTCCCTGTATATAGTTCTTTATTTAAAATTGATGAGGGCTTCCCTGGTGGCTCAGAGGTTAAAGAGTCTGCCTGCAGTGCAGATAGACCTGGGTTCGATCCCAGGGTCAGGAAGATCCCCTGGAGAAGGAAATGGCAACCCACTCCAGTATTCTTGCCTGGAGAATCCCATGGACAGAGGAGCCTGGTGGGCTACAGTCCACGGGGTCTCAAAGAGTCGGACACGACTGAGCGACTTCACTTTCACTTTCTTTCCCTGGTGTTCAGTGTTTGGGAATCTGCTGCTCCAAGAAAATCCCACATGCTGTGAAACAATTAAGTCTGTGCAACCCAACTACTGAGCCTGTTCTCTAGAGCCCAAGAACAGCAGCTACTGAAGTCCACTCATTCTAGAGCCCATGCTCTAAAACAAGAGAAGTCACTGCCACTGCAATGATAAGCTTGTGCATCGTAACTAAAGCGTAGCCCCACCTCTAGCTGCAACTACATTTTGCACAGCAATGAAGACCCAGTGCAGCCGAAAGTTAAGTAATTAATTTTAAAAAATTAAAAATAAAATTGACTTAGGGACTTCCCTGGTGGTCCAGTGGTTAAGACTCAGTGCTTTCAATGCAAGGGGAGTGGGTTTGATTCCTGGCTGGGGAATTAAAGCAAAAGAAAAAGAAGTTTAAAATTGATTTATCCTGAAATATGACAATTCCTTACACTTTTTTACTGATAGTTCTTTTGATCAAGAACTTTTTCATTTATACTTTTGGTTATTTCTTCTATTTTTTTTTCTTATTCCAATAATATCAGATTACTCATATTATGGCTTTCCTTTCATTTTCCTGATTTTATCATTTTATTTCACATTATTCATTCACATAGAAATTTCATCTGAATTATGCCATTATCAAAACTGAAGGTTGCATCACTAAATCAACAGTATGAAGAATTGATTTTTTGTTGACTGTCCTTAATGTGTATTTTAATGCCGCTTTTATATAATAACATTGTCTATCGGATAGTTCCAGTATTTTCTACATTTCCATGTGTGAAATTTAATATTATGTAAGACTCCCTCCCATAAACATAAAGAGAATATTTTTCCCCTTTAACGTAATTGCAGTTGTGTTTCCATATACCTCAGCTGTCATAATGCCGGGACCATGGTTGCCATTATAGTTTCTTTGTTTGTTTGCTTAGCAACTGTAATCTTAGATACAACATAATTGCTTTTCTCCTGTATATTAAAATGATAGTCTTTTAAAATGTGGTTTTCATGTTTATCTGTTCACAATAGTCATTGAGTATATAAATGAATTTTTATAAACACATGAAATGTTTTCTATTTTGCATGCTTTGCATTCTTTAGGACTTGTTGTTCTTCTTCAGTAATTGTTAGGAATACAGGTTCTGCAGCTAGCTGAAACAGTTTCATACCCTGGCTGGGCAGCCAACCAGCTGTATGACCTTTATTTTACCTAGGGAGCTTCTCTGCAACTCCATGTGCTCAACTTCACTATGGGGATAATAGCAGAACCTACATTTGGGGGCTGTTTTGAGGATTATGCAGCATTCCTCTATTCATTCACTCAGAAGATATTATTGAGTACCTCCAACTTGCAAGCTGCATTCTAGGCAGCATGCATGGAACATAACAAAATTGACACAGTTTCTGTCCTCATGGAGTTCATTTGCATCCTGGTGGTAAAAAGATGAATAAAAATACAAACAAAATAAATTTAGGATTGCTTCAAGACCCTGAATTTGCTCACAGATAGGAGAGAGAAATTGATTGTAGTTTACAATTCCTAGAGAGAGCATCATTTTGAAGTATAAGAGTTTAACCAATATCGCCATTATCAGAGTATTTTGTGGTTTTATGCATGACTGTGGAAAGCCTGGATGCCACAGTGCTGACCACTCTTTGTCATGCTATTACATCAGAATTGTGTGTGTGTGTGTGTGTGAGTGTGAGTTCAGAGGAGCATGAGGTATAACTCTGAGAACTATTCCTCCTAAAAGGTGCTTCAAAGAGGACTCTGGAGGCCCCAGTCAGGCACTAATAACAATGGTGCAGTTTTCCAAAAAAGAGAAACAGAATATAGTTAGTCAGAGACCTTGGGAGATGCACAGGAAAAGACCCTGTATTGGGGATTTAAGGGAATGCAGATGATATGGATAGCTCGCTACAAACTCAAGGGATAACAAATCCATGTAGATATTCAAAAAGTAATAGGTACTCAAAGAGTTGCAATTGTCCAGTGATACAGTTGTAATACAATGTGCATTTCCTGCCAGTGAGTGATTGTTGATGAGTGGTTTGGATAAAAATGAATGTAACTATTAGCAAAGCTGAAGATGATATGGTTAATGTCATGGTGATCACTAAGGAAAATGGATGTAGTATAACTAACTGAGAGGTCTGATTTTTCTCCTCTATATCATAATTATCTAGTGAATATAAATCAAAAGGTGTGGTATCTTACCTCTCTGTCAAATTGCCCAAGCAAAATTAACTGACCAGAAAGGAAACCAACTGCTGATATTTGCTTCATTTGTACCATCCTCCATCAACTGAATGATATGAATTAAATCTATCTTGGTATTTGCACCGTTTTCAGGTACTGTAGCAAGGTTCCTGATGAATCCATTGTGCTTGCATACATGCTAAGTTGCTTCAGTCGTGTCCAACTCTTTGCAGCCCTATGGACTGTAGCCCACCAGGCTCCTCTGTCCATGGGATTCCCCAGGCAAAAATACTGGCGTCAGTTGCCATTTCCTTCTCCAGGTGATCTTCTCAACCCAGGGATCGAACCTGAATTTCTTATGTCTCCTGCATTTCGCAGGTGGTTTCTTTACCATGGGCTTCCCTGGTGGCTCAGAGGGTAAAGCATCTGCCTACAATGTGGGAGACCCGGGTTCAATCCCTGGGTCGGGAAGATCCCCTAGGGAAGGAAATGTCAACCCACTCCAGTACTCTTGCCTAGAAAATACCGTGAACTGAGAAGCCTGGTAGGCTACAGTCCACAGGGTTGCAAAGAGTTGGACACGATCGAGCAACTTCACTTTCACTTTCTTTACCACTAGCACTACCGGGAAACCCCCGTTGTGCTTAGGGATTAACAAATGAAAACTATGCCTATACTGACTGGCCTGTTTTATAACTAGGTAAAACCTGGAAGATAATTTCACAAGTGGTTTTGTGTCCTTTAATACTGTAGCTTTCTGGGTTAGTAAAATAGTTTCCAGAAAACATGATCTCTTCCATTCAATATTCTTGCTCAGAAACACAATTATTTTTAGATCTGTATATAATACAGTAATGTATAGAAAAGAAAGATATCAGCAGAATTTTAAAGAGAATGTGAGTACTTGTAAACATTTATTCATTCCAAAACATTTAGAGTGCTCAAAATCCGCCCCCCGCCCCCCCACAAATGATAATCAGGTGTATAAATAATTGAAATTCATGTAATGATTCATTCAATAGTGATGGGTCCAGAGTATTAAAGAGTTTATAAGGGAAAGTAGTAAGGCAAATTTTCCTGGATGGGACAAGAAAAAGGACATTTCAGATGGAGATCACCATGTGCAAAGTATCCAAGGAAATCAATGTTATTCTGAGTTTGGGTAACTGAGAAGACTGGTGAATCTGAATTATATGGTTCCATAAAGAGAATGAGAAAGATGAAAATCTCAGCTGAAAAAGCTTTTGCCACAGTCCCAACCATGGAAATATAAAATGTTCCTTAGAGGAAAGGTCTGTGGTCTTACTGATTTGTCAGTAGCTCAATCTCCTCCTCATCTGAACAAAATTTGTGGGCATATAGATCAATATAAACTTAGGAATATCACAATACAAATTTTATTTGGAACTGTAATGAAAGAATAAAAATGTAATTACTGGTTTCTTTTAGATTGTATAATCACATGCCTTTTTGAATTGTCACTAACATCAGAAGAGTGATGTTATAACTTAGAGTTTACAGTGTTCTATATAATTTTGCTTGTTTCATCATTACTACAACTATAATAGAAGAAATCTGAATTGAAAAGTACTTGCAAATGTAGTTTGGGTTTAGACACAGTGACATATATTAACTGTTAAACATTGTTACATTTTTTTTTCAAATTCAGACAATATATTATATATATTAGCAGTCATAGCTTCGAAGAAGGCAATGGCACCCCACTCCAATACTCTTGCCTGGAAAATCTCATGGATGGAGGAGCCTGGTAGGCTGCAGTCCATGGGGTCGCTAAGAGTTGGACAGGACTGAGCAACTTCACTTTCACTTTTCACTTTCATGCATTGGAGAAGGAAATGGCAACCCACTCCAGTGTTATTGCCTGGAGAATCCCAGGGACAGGAGAGCCTGGTGGGCTGCTGTCTCTGGGGTCGCACAGAGTCGGACACAACTGAAGCGACTTAGCAGCAGCAGCAGCATAGCTTGGTAAAAAGCTCTCAAAATAACAAACCTTGATCTGTGACATTGGTTAATTTCCTTGGTCTATTTACTCATCCTATTGGTAATTTCAAGTCATGGACAGTCTAACAACTGGTTCATAAAATGTCTGTGTGTACAATGATTGGCTCTCCTACATTGGTATTGAGGTGGTATACACACCATTGTATGTAGGCACATATCATAGGCAGTGTTATTCATAATACTACTAGAGTGTTTATTGTGTGAATATTATCTATTATGAATAACACTGCCCCTGAAAAATATATGAAAAGAGATTATTATTTCCCCTATTTTCATATAAGGACCTGTCATTTGAGAATGACTAAGTCATTGATTACAAATTCTAGAACAGCAGAGTCAGAATTTGACCCCATGGTTTGGAACTTTTGACCAACCATTATAAACCTTTTCTGTATCAAAGGTTATATGCTGGATAGAGTGTTAAGGTCAAACTGCCTACATAGGACACTTATTTATAAGAAGGAAAAGAAGGGAAGGAAAGAGAGCCATAAAGAGAGAGACATGCAGAGAGAGACAGACAGCAAAAGGAGAGGAAGCCCCTTCCACATTCCCTCAAATAGAGAACTTTGCTAGCCTAACTAGGTCCATAAAGCATTTCAAGAGGTAAACAGAGGATCTGTAACTTGTTCAATAGTAAACCTATCCCACCTGATAGGAAAAAGAGAAGCAACAAAGGCAATAAACCTTCAAGACATCAAATTCCTGGCTGCACAGGTTGGTGAAGCTCCATGGATGCTAAAGGTATGTGATTATTAAAGGGGTCTCTTTCTAGGTTCCTCACTGAGTTACTGAGTTTTGACCTTGGTTTTGTTTCCTCCCTCTGCATGAAGAGTTATAGACTTCCATGTAGGATAAAATAAACCCTTCCCCAAGTTATCTCATTTATCCATTTCTGCATTAAAAAGACGATAGGCCTACAGAGCTTTGCTGGTGAGAATGCCCAGACCTAAGGCAGGGGACGAAGTTAGCAGCAGTATAAACCATAATTCTTATTTTGATGTCTGCGTCTCAATTCCCAGTACACAATTTCTGCTTTAAGAGCTTGAATATCAAGCGTGTTTAATGTGATCATCTCATGCAGGTTAGGAAGGAAATTAAGAGATCTTAGCAAGTGGCTGAGAGTTATAAGTCTTCATTAGTGACTCAGACCTGCCCTGGGCTTACAACAATCTGTTATAAAAAATCATGAGTTAGAGCTCACTTTTTCATCCTCTTTTTCTCTGAAGAGAGGACTGAGGCTCAGAGAAGTTAAATAACTTTTACAAGTTCACATAGCAAGAAAGGCTTCCCCTATGGCTCAGCAGTAAAGAATCTGCAGGCAGAAGACACAAGTTCAATCCCTGGGTTAGGAAAATCCCTTGGAGAAAGGAAATGGCAACCCACTCCAGTATTCTTGCATGGAAGATCTCAATCCCTGGGGTTGCAGAGTCAGACACAACCACACAGCTAAACAATACAGAAACGTTAGTAAGAAAAAGTAGGCAGAAATCCGTGGCCTGTAATGGAGAGAGTCATTTCCTAGGCAGGTTGATAAGGAGTCTAGGGGTCCCCAAGGAGAGAGGGGTCTGGAATTCTCAAGGAGGAAGAAAGGACAAACTTTTTTTACTTCTCTACATTCCTTAGGATTATATAACAATAATGTATCCTGCCTGAGGACAGTCTCTGGATTAAACCTTCTGGCTAATTCTGTTATTTTAAAATGTAAATTATAGGAGTAGGTCTGGTGAGCTCTTTACAACCTCCAGACATTCTTTGGATTCATTGGAGAGTATATAACTTCATTGCTAACACTAGCAAGTGGGTACTCTTTCTGCCCCCTTCTGATTCCTATGTCAGAAGCTTTCTCTATCTCCTTTATACTTTAATAAAACTTTATTACACAAAAGCTCTGAGCGATCAAGCCTCGTCTCTGTCCCCGGATTGAATCCTTCTCCTCTGGGGGCCAAGAATCCCGGTGTCTTCGTGTGATTCAACAACAACCTTTCATAACTTCAAATCACATTCTTTATCCACAATACTATTCTGGTTCATGGGAAACCACAGAAGATTCAATATAGGATACTGTACTGCAAATTACTACAGAATTGATCCATAGCATATTTTTTATCCTACAAATCTGGGGGTTGAAAATGAAATAGTATCAGATCAGCTCAAATATGCTTTTCTCAACCACGTTGTTTACCTATCTATTTATCTTACCTTTCTTTAAAACAAACACTAATTATGGATTCTCTGTCAGGAGCTGATAAATAAAAAACAAGAATTCAACATTTTGGACATAGATATTCTTCATAACAATATTATAACATGGGTGATAAATTACAAAATGAGCACATAAAGGGAATAAACAAGCTTTGATTTGAGGATTTGAAAAAAGCATGCACAGAATTAATGGCATTAGATATGTAACAGAAGATAAGGAGGTATCCTTAAATAGGAAGACAGAGAGAGTTTTAAGAACAATTTAGATAGGGCATGAATGGCTTCACTTCTGGAGAAAAGAATTCCTTTGGGAAAGAATGGGCTGCAGAGTTTTGTAGAACCACTTCATATTAAGGAATCTGACCTCAATTTGTAAGCAATGAGACATTAGAGTAGAGTGAAATCATTCCGTTAATTTTTTTCAGGAACTCCAATGTTTCCTTTATTGCAAATTATAGATGAATGTACCATATACCTTATATTTAGACTGACATGTTTTTTTATTTTTCCCAAAGTGCTATTGCTCTGGAATACCCCATATCTACCTTTTTTCCCCATTCCATTTAATTTTGACTAAAATTAAATGAAAGCACTGAAGTTAGGCTAGGATAGAGAAATATTTGCTTCTGTACTTCTAGTGATAAATAATGTTGACTCAATATAGCACCAGAAGTGGGGATGGAATGGAGCCCAAGCATTAGCAAGACTCTTCCAGACTTGATGGGATGTATTGACTAAATATGTATGGGCTTTGTGAATATGGAGTGATAAGGAGAGGCGGAAATAGAGAATAGTTGAAATTTCTAAAACTGGAAAACCATTATGCCAGCAATCAAAAAGATAGTAAAAAATAAAATGTCTTCTGATCTTAAGATGTGAGGCAAAGATGCACTGTAGAAATATATCATTTTATTGTTATTATATGTATGACCTCTTAGCACACATAATATATATATGACCTCTTAGAAGTCATACATATTAATTGCATGGATGTCTCCCTTCATAAAATCCTTCAAATTAATCTGCTAAGTTGCTTTAGTCGTGTCCGACTCTGTATGACCCCAGAGACAGCAGCCCACCAGGCTCCTCCGTCCCTGGGATTCTCCAGGCAAGAATACTGGAGTGGGTTGCCATTTCCTTCTCCAATGCATGAAAATGAAAAGTGAAAGTGAAGTTGCTCAGTCATGTCCTACTTTTCACGACCCCATGGACTGTTGCCTACCAGGCTCCTCCGTTCATGGGATTCTCCAGGCAAGAGTATTGGAGTGGGTTGCCATTTTCTTCTCCATTCAAATTAATCTATTTATAAATAAAGTTACATATTTTAATTTATTAATATTTATAATTTGAAGCTAAATGATCAAATTGTATATGTATGTGCACTCTGACCAAGCAGCAGGTAGATCCAATATGTAATTAACTTAATGAATTTGGCTATTACATGAACCCACCATTAGTTAAAGAACAAAGGAAATTTGTTATAATTAAATTAAATAATTTTGCTTTAATCTTGGGTCCACATTGTCTGCCCCAAAACTCAATCCTTGTAAGCGCCTGACGATTGGTGAAGAAGACTGATGAAAATTGTGTGGCAACTTTGTTAATTAGCAAGGCCTTTAGATAGATTTTATTCCACAATTAAGTCTGATCCAGGATGTTCTGCATTTAATGGAAAGAACTGGTTCAAGAAGCAAAACGTTCAGGCTGTGATAACAGGTCCATTGCTGATTAGCCTAAGAACTTTCTCAAGGTAAAAGCCGTGTAAATCTTAATAATCTCATGTATAAATTACCAATAATGATGCTTGCCTTACCAACAAAACACTTTGAATGCCAAAGTCATCATATATGAGAGCGGAGGAATCTAAAACATACAACAGTATATAACAGTGTGAAGCTGTTACAATCAGAAAAGTGAACTGGAAGCTCAGGGTACAGTTGAGAGGAGTAATTACAGCTATTTTTCTATATAGTCTCATTCCTATACCTTCCACCTGCTTTTTATTTTTTTTAATCTAGTCGTGTTTCTGTCACTGATTCTGTGTAGTTTCAAACTTAGGTTGGAAAAAATATAGGCTAGATATACGTCTTCTGATCTTTGTAGACCAAAGATTCAATCTGTTAGATCCTTTGTGCTTTCTGAGGGAAATAACTACTGGGGCTGATGTGTTAATGTTTTGTTTATACCAACTAAATTTAGCTTGAAATGAAAATAATATAAACAATCAAAGCAGTAGTAGTTAACTATTGAGTCCTTTTTGTGCCAGATACTGTTTTAACATATAAACTAATGAAATTTTCTCTATAACCCAAGTCCTTTTGAAAATTATTTACTCTCCACACCCTGCCTCAATTAGTAAAACTTATTCCTCTGTTTTTTGACTTGAGTTTGAGATTGGTCCTGTGACTGTTTTGACCAATAAAGTGTTAGCTGATGTCATGTGAGTGAGAGCTTGAAAAGTTCTTGCATGATTGGACTTGTTCTCTTGGGCTTCTGTTACACAGAAGGAACTTGGCTGCTGATCCCAGGAGGAGTGGGGTAAATATGTGAAACAGAGACATTCCAAATAAACAGTCATTAACTGGGTTTCATCTGATCAGGAATATCCCCAGCTGACCACAGAAAGGTGAATTAAGTACAGTTGACCCTTGAACAACACAGGTTTGAGCTACACTTGTCCACTTATATAAGGATTTTTTTTTTCAATTAATATGTACTATAGCACTATGTGATCCACAATTGGTTGAATCAGTAAATGCAGAACTATGGATAAGGACGGAGGGCTAACTGTAAAGTTACACACAGATTTTTGACCTGAGTTGGGGGTGTGTCAGCACCACTAACCCTTATGTTGTTTAAGGGTCAACTATAAGTGTTTATTATATTGTATACCATTGAGATTTTGTGATTATTTGTTGCGTATCATTGTTTTAACTTGTATGAGTGTTGACTTACACAATAAGGTAGTATTATTATTCCCATTTAATAGTGGAGGAAATTGGAACATAAAATAATGATTTTCAAGGAATCACACTACTAAAGAAGCATTGAGCAGGAATTTGAACCAAAGCAATTTAGCTCTAGTACAATAAAGACCAGGAAATTAGTGCATAATATTTGGATTCCTTTCTTACAATAAACTGAAAATCTACAACAGATGTTTAGAGGTTTTGTTTATTTCTTTTTTAAAACACTTGTACTGATTAAAAAGAAATTCCCCAAAACATATTGATAACAAAGACTGATGTCACAGGATTAGCAGTGAGGTGAAAATATGGACATATTTTAATATGAAATTAATATACAGTATATTATTAAAATAATTACTAAATACTATATTAGTATTTTAGTATTAGTCTCCATTTTCCCTACTATTTTCTACTCTTATTCTATCCAATCAGTTCCATCTTTCCTTCTGTTAAAACTGACAAGTGTTTAAATTTTTTTTCTGTATTTGTTAGAAGGTGATTTCTTAAAAGTGCTTTTTTGAGTCTGTGGGATGACATTTCCATTAATTAGTGCTCTGTTTTCTTTCCAGACCTTCACTATTTCTTTTTCTGTATTTTTTGTCTTTGAATGAAGCAAGAAATATACATACTCCGAGTCTGTAGATTGTTCTTGGACACCCTCTAATATTTAGTTGGGTGAAGATTGAGTCTCTCTGATCTAAGGCAGAAGAAAATGTTTATACTCCACAATTTTCAGCATATTTCTCATTTTTTAGCAGCTATTCATTTAAGTGAATCTTTTGTTTTGAGATAAAATTATCTTCTTTCTCTCCAGCCTTATTCTTTTGACTTGTGATCTAATGGGTGTAACACACATAACATACACATATACACACACATTTTCTGCTCCTATTATTTCTGTAATTTTTTGGAATTTTATTCCAAAATAGATTCTAAATACTAGTTCTGATTCTGCTCTGGAACAATGATCATATTTTTGTTTCTGAAAGCATTTAGAAATTTGATCAGGGAGATTTTTGTCAGCTCTACAAAATCATCACTTTTACAGCTGAGGCATGGTTATCCATATTTCTGATTAAAGCACAGCTTCTGTAGCTAAATCAGAAGGCAGAAAATGAGTAAGAAACAAAGTGACCTCCAACCCCTTTTTTTTTTCCCCTGGAAATGTCTGTTTTTAAATGTAGTATGTTGCCAGGAGGTAAAACCAGAATATGGCTTTAACAGTATATTTATACCTAACTCATGGGTAGAATTATTGCCTTCCAGATATTGGAGTAGAATTTTCTCAAAGTTTAAATTTTTATTTATTTTCTAGGTAACAAAACAGAGGTTAGTAGAAAGATAGCGGAGTCTTTTTCAGGGGTAGATAGATAGATATCCTGTTAACTGGAGATCTGAAGTTTTATTTGAGCTATGCTATCATTTTAGTATTCTACTAATCTTTTTTTCACTATGACTAACTGTCCTGTTTTCCAGGTATGTGGCCCACCAGGCTCCTCTGTCCATGGGATTCTCCAAGAATACTGGAGTGGGTTGCCATTTCTTTCTCCAGGGATCTTCCCAATTCAGGGATTAAACCTGCATTGCTTTCCTCTCCTGCATTGACAGGTGGATTCCTTACCAGTGCACCATCTGTTTTCCATGATCAATAATTATTTTAATTCAGTAATCTCACAATAGTGTTTGCAGAGCAAAAATACCATTGTTGACTTACCTCATTTACACTCCTTTGGGAGTTTTAGAACTGGAAAACCTTAGGAATTTGTAGATCATCTTCTCCATTTTATAGATGAGGGCTAATAGTTTGCCTAAGACAAACAACAAGTTAGCGTTAAACAAAGGACTAAAACTTAGGCACTAAATCACTTAATTCAAATTGCTACTGCCCCAAGATATACCTCTTTGGCATATTGATTATACTAAGCTGATTATTTTTAAGAAAAAGCAGACATAGGAAAAACTGATTTATCCTTTTATAAGAAACATTTACATTTAACAGGAAAATATCCATTTATAAGGATGTCTCCCTCCCTGAACCAGGAAGAGAAGGATAATCAAATTTCTAGAAACTGTTATCAGTTGAGAAGACAATGACTTAAAATTGCATAAAAACCATATCCTTGTTTACCATGCTTTTCCTAGTCACCTTCTATAACTGACTCTGCATGCTCAACATCTTTTTTCTTTAGCATAAGACATTCAGGTAATGACTGGCTATTTCAAGACAGTTACTCAGTTTTCCAGAGTATCTCCAAGGGATACAGGGGGTATGCGTGCATGCTGTACTAAGTTGCTTCAGTCACATCTGACTCTTTGTGATCCTATGGACTGTAGTCCACCAGGCTCCTCTGACCATGGGATTCTCCAGGCAAGAATACTGGAGTGAGTTGTGATGCCCTCCTCAAGGGGAGCTTCCTGCCCCAGGGATCAAACCCATGTCTCTATATATTATTAAACTTTTGTTGTTGTTGTTACTGTGTCTTATATCAATGAAATTATTATTTCAATTTAAGTACTGAAACCAAGCAGGATCCTGTGGAGCCTTCCCAGTTACAAATCCTTCTTGTGCCCCTTGTTTCTTGTCTGTAAGAAATAGGTTTTATTCAGCCTCTTAGACCTTTTCTGAGTTCCAAAAGGCAGACTCAAACAATTGCTAATTAGGTAAGTGAGGAAATTGCAGAAATAAAGGAGGAACAGTCTTGAAACAATATTGCAGTGATGAGGGAAGGTCCTGGCTCTTCCTGAATAAATATACATAACAATATCTTTGAGTTCTTTCACAGAAAATAAGGTTCCTTCTCAGGTGGAGAATGCTAACCTCAGTCTAAGCACAAGATTCCTGGAATACCACCACCCCTTTACCTCATCACCAACTAACCAGAAGAAAGTCCTACACCCTGTAGCCCTTACTCCAAATTTTACCTATAAAAACTGCTTACCCAAAACCATCAGGGAACTTAGGTTTCTTTGTGCACAAGCCACTCGGTCAGCTTCTTGGCCCTGTAGTGAACTCATCTCTGATATAAACTTGAAGGTTTCAATTTGTTTGGCTTCACTGTGTGTTGGGCACACAAAATTGCATTTGGTAACAAGACCAGCCAAAGAACCTAAAAATGTAAGAGGAAAATTTTTCTGCCTATACAGTTTTGGCAAAAGCAAGAGTAGGAACTGACTCATTTGAAAAGACCCTGATGCTGGGAAAGATTGAAGGTGGGAGGAGAAGGGGATGACAGAGGATGAGATGGTTGGATGGTATCATTGATTCAATGGACATGAGTTTGAGTAAACATCAAGCGTTGGTGATGGACAGGTAAGCCTTGTGTGTTGCAGTCCATGGGGTCGCAAAGAGTCAGACATGACTGAGCGACTGAACATAACTGAACTGAATACAGTTTCGAGGGCGACAAAAGGATCATAAACCAGCAAAAGCAGCTGGACGCTGGATCAGCTGGACAAGGATGCCACAGCTGAGATTCAGGGACCTTTGTCAAAAGCTGGCAGAAGGTAAGTCTCCCGAATCTTTGCTGGTGGGGTTTGATAGTAGTGAAAATGGTGAAAGTCTTTTTCCTTTTACCACGTCAGTCTCCCGAATCTTTGCTGGTGGGGTTTGATAGTAGTGAAAATGGTGAAAGTCTTTTTCCTTTACCAAATTTAGATTAGGAAGAGAAAATATTTAAGTGAATTTTTTTCATTGGGTATAGCAACTTTGGTAAAAATTCTCAGGTGGGTACTCTTATGGGTACTCTTGTTTTCTATTGATACTTTTCCTCTCAGAAAGAGTTTTATTATTTTCTTTTTTCTCTGCCATCTTATTTCATGTTCTGAGAGCTTGGCTTTATGATTAGTGAGAATATTCTCTCCTCTATCCACCAATTAAAAGATATATATATATATATATATATATATATATATATATATACACCAGCATGGATCTCGTAGACAGCAAAATGGTCTGTGGATCTGATAAGCCAGATAGTCAGAAGCACACGATACCATCCTGGCCTGGGACAGCATCTCTTTTTGGGAAGTTTGTCATAAAAGAGTTTCAGTCCATAAGGGTCCTTTGTTATCTCAACCTTCATTACCTAATGGTATAAAAATCCCATTCCAGGAGTGACAGCTTAGTGTTACAGATTGCTGAGTTTATAACCAGAGGCATCTCACATTAGTATGGGAAACTAGGAACCCTATTTTCACTATACCATTCTTACCACCTGTAGAATAAAGGGCTTTTACTTTCTTAGACTATCCATATAGAAGTGGACAAAAAATATTAAAACTACCGCACAATTGCACTCATCTCACACTATAGTAAAGTGATACTCCAAATTCTCCAAGCCAGGCTTCAACAGTATGTGAACCATGAAATTCCAGATGTTCAATCTGGATTTAGAAAAGGTAGAGGAACCAGACAACAAATTGTCAACATCTGCTGGATTATTGAAAAAGCAAGAGAGTTCCAGAAAAACATCTACTTCTGCTTTATTGACTACACCAAAGTCTTTGACTGTGTGGATCACAAAAAAATGTGGAAAATTCTTAAAGAGATGGGAATACCAGACCACCTTACTGCCTCCTGAGAAATCTGTATGCAGGTCAAGAAGCAACCATTAGAAGCAGACATGAAACAACAGACTGGTTCCAAATTGGGAAAGGAGTACGTCAAGGCTGTGTATTGTCACCCTGCTTATTTAACTTATATGCAGAGTATATCATGAGAAGTGCTGGGCTGGATAGAAGCACAAGCTGGAGTCAAGATTGCTGGGAGAAATATCAGTAACCTCAGATAAGCAGATGACACCACTCTTATGGCAGAAAGCAAAAGAAGAACTAAAGAGCCTCTTGATGAAAGAGAAAGAAGAGAGTGAAAAAGCTAGCTCAACATTCAAAAAATAAAGATCATGTCATCCGGTCCCATCACTTCATGGCAAATAGATGGGGAAACAATGGAAACAGTGAGAGACTTTCTTTTGGGGACTCCAAAATCACTGTGGATGGTGATTGCAGCCATGAAATTAAAAGACATTTGGTCCTTGGAAGAAAACCTATGACCAACCTAGACAGCATATTAAAAAGCAGAGACATTACTTTGCCAACAAAGGTCCATCTAGTCAAAGCTATGATTTTTCTAGTAGTCATGTATGGATGTGAGAGTTGGATGAGAAAGAAAGCTGAGTGCTGAAGAATTGTTGCTTTTGAACTATGGTGTTGGAAAGACTCTTTAAAGTCCCTTGGATTGCAAGGAGATCCACCCAGTGAATCCTAAAGGAAATCAGTCCTGCATATTCATTGGAAGGACTGATGTTGAAGCTGAAACTCCAATACTTTGGCCATCTGATGCAAAGAAGTGACTTATTTGAAAAGATGCTGATGCTGGGAAAGATTGATGGCAGGAAAAGGGGATAAGAGAGGAAAAAATTTTAGAAAGCATCAGTGGCTCAGTGGACTTGAGTTTGAGCAAGCTCCGGGAGTTGGTGATGGACAAAGAAGTCTGGTGTGCTGCAGTCCATGGGGTCACAGAGTCGGACTCGACTGAGCGACTGAATTGAACTGATGAGAGTAACTAATTTCAGGGCCAGGTCTTTAGTTTTGAGTGCTGCGGAGTGAAAGATTTCAGATTGATACAAAACCCACAGCTCATTACCCAGGTCATTTTAAATGCCATGATTAAAGAGCCCTCCTTCACATAGGCTCTTTAATAACCCTATATAATCTTACAGTTCCAAAACTGGACAATAGTGCAGAAGGCCTTATTGTATTTCTGTTTTCAGCTTCCCCCCGAGGGTCTTACAGATGCTAAAAAAAAAAAAAATTAGGTTAATTAACAAGATAATGGGAATAAGGTAAGGGGAGAATCAAGGGACTCTTCCTGACAAGGTGGAATTTTTCTTAACAATTACTAATGTTACCTAACTCAAGTATGGCTGCTCAAACAAATCAGTCTTAATTTGTCTCTCTTTGGTAGCAATGAGAATGATTGAACAGAGAAATTATGTTTCAGCAGAAACTATAATACCCATTTGTGGGTATTAGATTTCAGTGCTGTTCATTGTCTTTGAGATTTCATAATTTATTTTTAAACTGGGCTGTACCCCAGTTTCTAGTTTCCTCTAAATATCTGGTTTTGACTCTCCAAACTGATATTTCCAATTTTATCCCATTCTTTTGACTTGGAATCACTAAGAACAAAAATTGCCTTTTAATTCCCTAAAGCCCTGCAAACTGAAGCTATATGACTTGATACAAACTTCAGAGAAATTGTCACAACAGCTCATGTTTAAATAATCTTTGTACCTGTTGCTGTATGGTCCAGCAAGTACCAATTTACCTGATAACATCATCAGAGACATTCAAACTCCAAGCCCAGAAAATCCATCAGATCGCCACTGTCCGCCCTCCCTTCATCTGAAGATGCTTCAGGCCTGATGTCTAGAACTCCTTTTTCAACTGGTAGTTCTCAGGACTCATAACTTCACAAAACTTACAACCTTCAACATCTCTGTCTTTAGCTGAAGATGGCATTAGCCATATCAGTTTTCCTAGGTATCTTCAATAGATAAAGAAGGTATTCATGTTATTAAAGTTTTGTTTTTCTTCTATTAATCTGTCTTATATAACATGATTTTTTGTTGGCCAAGTAAATTATACTGGACACTAATTGTGAAATAATATGGAATCTGAATTGTAGGGAGGAAACTCAGATGATGAGCATATATATATATGTATATATATAATGACAGGATGTTAAATAACATCTCATCTAGTACTAATAACTACCTTGTAGAATGTAATATTTCCCCTAATTGAAAGGCAAGAAAAATACTCAACTAAAGCATTCACTCACTTGTTCAAGGTTATACAACCAGTAAATTCAGAGCCTTCATTTTAATCCAAACTTGGAGAGTGTATTGACTCAAACTTCCTATTTTTATACACTGTTTACTTTGTCAAATTACTCATAATCCTGGCATCTTCACTTCTGCATTTGTTTAAAAGAAAAAAAAGAAGAAAAAAATTATTACCTATCTGATAAAATTGGTGTAAGGATGAAATTGGAGAATAAATGTGGAAATGCTTTGAAAATCATATTATGCAATACTATTAGATATTATTTATATCCTCTTAAAATAGTCATCATCACCAGGTTTTACCATCACATCTAACACTTAAATGCAGTCAAGCATGACAGAGTTAGGTCTGACAAGGGAGAGATAACAGCAAGCTAAAATGAATTCTCCCTAATCCCCATCCACTCATCCATGGTTGCTGTGAATTGATAATACTCCTCCAAATTTTCAACCTTAGTTCACTAGCATCAAAAGTCCGATGAATGAGTGAAGCTGTTCAGCCTCAAGCAGCATTTATCTGCAGAGGTCTGTATCTTTTAGCTTACAAAGTTGTAAAAACAACCTGCCAAGATGAAAGACATGAAAATGTTGCCTTACATTTATAGCAGGTTATCCTATACTGCAGACGTACTGACTTTGCCCATCCACGCTGATAGAACACCTATTGGCCACTTTTAAGTGTGAAAAATGGAGATTTGGCCAAGTTAGGATAGGAGGTTAAAACAGTTTGTCTTTACCCAAGGGAAATTTTTTAAAAGTAAGGATGTTGTTGGAATTATTTTGTTGACCTCATGTATAGTTTGACATCTTGATTTCCATGTACTTGTACTGTGTGTACTTTAAAATAATTGTCATTTTTGAAGAATGGTATCTGTTTATATTTTGCAAGTACATTTAAACATGTGGTTGAAAAATTCTGTTGAGTGAAGGAATTTTTGTAGGGATACAAATAAGTCTCACATATTCTCAAATATGTTTAAAATAATAAGATAAAAAAATATTAAAATAATATTTAAACTAGATTTCATGTTATATAGCTTGTTGAGAAACCTTGTATAGAGAGAAGGACAAGCATCCTCCTGATAAACAGATAAAAAACTGAGGCTCAGAGAGACTTTATATTTTCTTAATGTTACACAATTATAGATGATTAAAATTAGGATTCAAATATATATAAGGAAATAACAGGGAAGAATTTTATATTTTGGCATATTCAGATAATCTTTATTTAAATGGATTTATTGGGAAGTTAGACATTTCATACAATCAAATTCCCAGATAAGGAATTTTTATTCCTTTGTATCCCTCCCGCTTAAATCTTTAGTTTTAGCACTTGGAAGAAAGTGTACTAGAGATGAATTTAATATTTGCTTTCTCTTTTCCTTGATAACTCATTATCATTTAGGTCAGTGGGCTTCAATTCAAAAATGCCTTTAGACTTATATAGCAAGTGGACTGTTTGCCCCTACAATAAATGGTCTGCTGTATTTTTGTATTGAGCAGAATGAATTTTTCTGCTTCTAAATTATTAATTGTTGTTTGCTTTCCCTCATATCTATTTAGGAAGTAACATTCCTCCATCCTTTTATCACCAATCTCAATCTTTCTACTTTGCTGTAGTAGGGGAGGAAAAAAAAAAGTTTCCTCTTCAAGATTCTTGGCTGAGAATAGATTAGCAGGAAAAAAACAAACTGAAATTTAATAACACGTATACCTCCTGTATACATGGGTCATATCCAGGAAAACAAAGTAAGTCCACGAAATGGTTCAATCCACTATCTTAAAATATTATCTACTGCTAAAGACAAAATATATTGGAGAGGTGGATAGAAGCAAGTTACAGGAGGTTTTCAGGAAAAGCATGGTAAATAAGGACATGTTGCTATTATGCAGATTTAAGTTCTTGCCTTCTCTGTTGATAACAGTCAAGAGATTTAGTCACCCTCCTCTTTCTAGTAGGGAGGAATCACTCTTACAAACTGGAAATTTCCCTGATAAATGTAAATTTCTCTTACAAAAAAATGCAAATTTATCTTCAGATTGATTTTCAGAACTTCTTCTATATCTTATATTTCTTAAAAATTATTGTTGTTGTTTAATTGCTAAGTCATGTCCGACTCTCTGCGACCCCAGGGACTGTAGCCTTTCAGGCTCCTCTGGCCATGGGATTTTCCTGGCAAGAATACTAAAATGGGTTTCCATGCCCTCTGCCAGGGAATATTCCTGACCTAGGGATTGAACCTGGTCTCCGATGTCTCCTCCATTGGCAGGGAGGTTCTTTACCACTAGTGCCACCTGGGAAGACCTTGCACACATCCTAATCTTGTCAGCAACTCCAGCCTTTTGAAACTGCAGAAGAAAGAACACAAGGCTGATACTCCTGCCTGACTATGCAGTTTCTCTCTACTCACTGGGGAAGGTGGCACAGTTCTTGAGGCGCTAGGCCACTGTATTCCTCCTTCGCCTGGCAAAGTAAAAGAGCCACTCTTTCTTTCTCTTCCTTCACTCTGTCTCTGTATTTCTATTTGGCATTGGTGCACAGATTTTGGCAACATCTCCTGCACGGGCAGGCAGCTTCTTTACCATTGAGCCACAATTAGCCCAAATAATCCTTATGCCAAACAGGCATATTTGTGGATTCCCCTTTACTGTTCATTTGTTTTCAAAGTAAAGGCAATCTACTTAGAGTTGAGAATTTCCTTGAGTTAAAATCCACAATTTTAATGAAAAAAAAATTGCTAACATTGTAACTAAAGAGCTTGTTTAAATTTTGTTTAAATTCCATGTTTTCAGTTATATTCTGAGGGGTTATAATACATGCAGATTTACTAAAACTTCCTAATAGTGACAAGCTATTTGTTCTCAATTGAGAATTTATTTCATAATATTCATGATATGCTATGAATAATTTTTACTAGCCCTCTTTGTGTTTTTTTTTTTTTTTGATTTGTTTTGCCACAACACAAAGCTTGCTGATCTTAGTTCCTCAACCAGGGATTGAACCCAGGCCCTCCAGCAGTGACAGCACACAGTCCTAACCACTGGATTGCCAGGGAATTCCTGGGCCAACTCTGTTTAGTTTTTTTCCACATTTTTCTTTTTTGGACTCTTGTACAAATCACTTTTCATTATGTTTGCACAAAGCATGGAATTTCATTACAAAGATGTACCAAATAGAGACATTGGAGAACTGGAGTTCAAAGGTGACTCTCTGAATAATAAAAGAGGAGTAATAAAGGGAATGGAAGAGAAGCTACTGTGGCCCCCCAGTGTAAGGCCTAATTATTCTTGCCCAAGGCAAAAGAGAAAAGGGTTCCTGGGACTTTTTTTTTTCCCTCTGCATTTGGTGCCTTTGATGTAAACAGACTCCAGTGAAAACTAGCCAGCCCCTTTCAGCCCAATGGAAAAGCCTTGGGGAGGCTTGTGGAGGGGAGGGGTGAGCTGGTCATCAGGTAAGAACTGAATTTCAGGCATTTTCTCTGACTTGACACTAACTTAAGCCTAGAAAACATTAGTAAAATGGACATAGGTGAGTGGTGGCAAATTCTAATGTGTGCGCAGGTACTACATTTTCAAGGGTAGTAGATAAAGAAGCCTTTTAAGAAAATGTTTGGTATGTCTCTGACTTTGAGGGCAGTTGGAGGACAGCTTACTTGCTCACTCTTTTACTTTCTTACATCAACCTTGACCCAGAATTCAGTCTCTTCACTGGCTTTTACAAGATAACCTCTCATACAGTAGAATTTTGTGACTTTCTTAAACTTTACTAAGAACCAGATGTATGTTCAGAAAATAACTGTACGAAGAAAGAATTTCCTCTCTTTTTCACTCTTACCCTCTCCATTCCTCCTGTAATCTCTCAATTTTCGTATTTCATGAAGTAGAAGAATTTTCTCCATTAATGTTTTGGTGCTGACTACTGTGTCTAAGAAAGCCTTTTAAGACATTTTTCATAATACGAATTATATTAGCTAATAAAATGCATGAATATTAGCTATTAAAATGCATGAATGGTTTGGTAGACTTTGTTGTTACATACTTATGTGAAATTCCTTTTACTTTTTAATTATGAAAATTTCCAAGCATATGGGAATAAATAGCGCCATGATTTTTACCCAGCTTTAAAAACTATCAAAATTTTTCTACACACATTTTACTTATTCCTCCCTCTTTTTTTCTATCACTGAGATGTATCAAAACACTTCATTTTTAAATTCTTCAGTCTCAAAAAAAGTTTGAAAATCCATAGTGCTTTATCATATTTTACTTATTAACAAAAGTGTTTAGTGATATTTTATAACCAGTACACATTCCAAGTTCTCTGGTTGTTTAAAAATGTTTCTTTTCCATAAAAATCAGCATACTCTCCAAGTCCACTATATCTTCTAACATGTTTCTGTTTTATATGTGAAAACTTTTAATAGTTTTTTCTAGTTTAATATATTTGGGGTAAATCTACTGAAAGCAAAAATCAAATAGAAGAGGAATGTTGCAGATCTAGGAAAAGAGCCAGCTGTGAAGAATGAGGGTGAGAAAGAGGAGGCATATCTCAGCAAGTACAGCAAACACAAAATACAGTTTTTAAAGTGGAGAGCATTGCCTTAGGACCTGTGCAAATTTCACTGTAGGCTATTTTTCAAAACTTCAACCTTTTCTGAAATTCTTTTAGTTCATCTTAACTTTGGGGTTACTGTTTTCATCTTTTTTTATGGCTACATTTCCTAGATGTATGCTGCTCATCTCTTGGGATATCATTTATTTCAAAGTGAATTTTATTTTTTGAAAATGCATATTTGTTTGATAATTCTAGGGTCTTTGTCAGCTAAACTGCTCTTGCATTGCTTGAATTCCCCACAATCTCCTTACTGATTCTCCTTATTCTTTTTCATTTAGCCCACACTTGAGTTTATAAAGGCTTTTTTCCAAGTGTTTCCAGTTCTCAGATTCCCACTCAATGCATGATCTCCTGTAGGGGTGAATACAGCAATTTACCAAGGCCCCTCCCCTTTTCTGGTTCTCCCTGTTCTTAATACTGTCCCGTTGCTCGTGATGCTTGGGGAATACTAACCATATTTATCCATATTTTGAGTTTGTGAGGATTACTTTCTTACCTAATTCTGCTTAAGATGTCCATATATTTGTTTTGATTTTATTTCACTATTTTCTTTTTTTTTTAAGACAGGTTTTTAGGGATATAGATGATAGAAAGAAAGAAATAGATGATTGATAGATAGATAGGATGAATGTCATGTCTTTGCAATTAGAAGAAGTATCTGTATACAAATGATAAAAATTCCTTACACTTTGAGAGCACTAAGTTGTCATTTCCGAAATCAAATTGATTATATTCGTGGTAGCCAAAGATGGAGAAGCTGTATACAGTCAGCAAGAACAAGACCAGGAGTTGACTGTGGCTCAGATCATGAACTCCTTATTGCCAAATTCAGACTGAAATTGAAGAAAGTAGGGAAAACCACTAGACAATTCAGGTAAGACCTAAATCGAATCCCTTACGATTATACAGTGGAAATGAAAAATAGATTTAAGGAACTAGAGCTGACAGACAGATTGCCTGATGAACTATGGATGGAGGTTCCTGACATTGTACAGGAGACAGGAATCAAGACCATTGCCAAGAAAAAGAAATTCAAAAAAGAAAAATGGCTGTCTGAGGAGGGCTTACAAATAGCTGTGAAAAGAAGAGAAGCAAAAGGCAAAGGAGAAAAAGAAAGAGATACCCATTTGAGTACAGAGTTCCAAAGAATAGCAAGGAGAGATAAGAAAACCTTTCTCAGTGATCAATGCAAAGAAATAGAGGGAAATAATAGAATGGGAAAGACTGGCAATCTCTTCACGAAAATTAGAGATACAAAGGGAATATTTCATGCAAAGATGGGCTCAATAAAGGACAGAAATGGTATGGACCTAACAGAAGCAGAAGATATTAAGAAGAGGTGGCAAGAATACATAGAACTATACAAAATAGATCTTCACCACCCAGATAATCACGATGGTGTGATCACTGACCTAGAGCCAGACATCCTGGAATGTGAAGTCAAGTGGGCCTTAGGAAGCATCACTATAAACAGAGCTAGTAGAGATGATGGAATTCCAGTTGAGCTATTTCAAATCCTAAAGGCTGATGCTGTGAAAGTGCTGCACTCAATATGCCAGCAAATTTGGAAAACTCAGCAGTGGCCACAGGACTGGAAAAGGTCAGTTTTCATTCCAATACCAAAGAAAGACCATGCAAAAGAATGCTTAAACTACTGCACAATTGTACTCATCTCACATGCTGGTAAAGTAATGCTCAAAATTCTCCAAGCCAGGCTTCAACAATACATGAACCATGACTTCCAGATATTTAAGATGGTTTTAGAAACAGTAAAGGAACCAGAGATCAAATTGCCAACATCTGCTGGATCATGGAAAAAGCAAGAGAGTTCCAGAAAAACATCTATTTCTGCTTTATTGACTATGCCAAAACCTTTGACTCTGTGGATCACAATAATTTGTGGAAAATTCTGAAAGAGATGGGAATACCAGACCACCTGACCTGCCTCTTGAGAAACCTGTATGCAGGTCAGGAAGCAACAGTTAGAACTGGACATGGAACAACAGACTGGTTCCAAATAGGAAAAGGAGTACATCAAGGCTATATATTGTCACCCTGCCTATTTAACTTATATTCAGAGTACACCATGAGAAACACTGGGCTGGATGAAGGACATCCTGGAATCAAGATTGCCAGGAGAAATATCAATAACCCCAGATATGCAGATGACACCACACTTATGGCAGAAAGCGAAGTACTAAAGAGCCTCTTGATGAAAGTGAAAGAGGAGAGTGAAAAAGTTGGCTTAAAGCTCAACATTCAGAAAACTAAGATCATGTCATCTGGTCCCATCGCTTCATGGGAAAGAGATGGGGAAACAGTGGAAACAGTGTCAGACTTTATTTTTTTGGGCTCCAAAATCACTGCAGATGGTGATTGAAGCCATGAAATTAAAAGACGCTACTCCTTGGAAGGAAAGTAATGACCAACCTAGACAGCATATAAAAAAACAGAAATATTACTTTGCCAACAAAGTCTGTCTAGTCAAGGCTATGGTTTTTCCAGTGGTCATGTAAGGATGTGAGAGTTGGACTATAAAGAAAGCTGAGCGCTGAAGAATTGATGCTTTTGAACTGTGGTGTTGGAGAAGACTCTTGAGAGTCCCTTGTACTGCAAGGAGATCCAATCAGTCTATCCTAAAGGAGATCAGCCCTGAGTGTTCATTGGAAGGACTGATACTGAAGCCGAAACGCCATTGTTTGACCACCTGATTCAAAGCGCTGACTCATTGGAAAAGACCCTGAATTTGGGAAAGATTAAAGACAGGAGGAGAAGGGGACGACAGAGGATGAGATGGTTGGATGACATCACTGACTCAATGGACATGAGTTTGAGTAAACTATGGAAGTTAGTGATAGACAGGGAGGCCTGGTGTGCTGCAGTCCATGGGGTAGCAAAGAGTCAGACACGACTGAGCAACTGAACTGAACTGAGTATTTTGCTAGCATGCCCTTAGACAATACAAGTTCTTGGATTAATACATGTCAAAATAATCCTTGCAGTCCTCATTGTATGTTTTTGGGTGTGAGCATAGTTAAGAATTTCTGGAAGATGTAACACCTATAGATAGTAACATTTCTTTTTAGGTTAAAGTTATAGTAATGCTAAACAATGTTATTATCACAACATAAATTCTAGATATACGAACACTGAATTTCAGGAATGTCTCTTTTAGAAAGGAATGACTGGATTACTTTTGTTATACTTCTTATTGTGAGGATCAAGCAAGGATAGAAGTTGGGGGCATCTGTTACCTGTAGTGGTGATGCTGGGTCACAGTTTGATATCAATATGGTCACAATTAGTGTTCATGTAAGTCCAGTGAAGATAAGACTAAGAGTTTATCATGACAGAAATTAGGGGAGATAAGGAACTGATATGAATATGAAAGAACAGTAGAACGATTTCTTCTAAAATATGCCCTTATTAAACTATCTATGAATGATAGCTAGCTCTCAAGTACTGTCACCAATTTCTTTTGTGGGCTACTAATAAGGAAACACGATTACTTATATTTATGGGATTGAAACAAGGGATTGCACATTACTAAAGACAGTTTATGAATGTTTTGTCTAAACATTACTCTCAGTTTGCTACTCAGCCCAGTTTGTTTTTCTACCACATTGGAAAATTTATTTTATATATTTTTTTAACCCCAAACATAACTGACAGAATCCAGATTATAAACTAGGCTGTACATCACTGATTAAATGATTGTTGTCATGATTTTTCTTAGTTTAGAATGTGTGCAGAGAAGGCTGAGTCTGCATCAAAGTGATAGTGTATTCAGTATACTTCTATATGCTGTACTGGGGTGAAGATATTCTCCAGTTTTCAGCATTGGATATTGCAGCAGGATGTTTTGTTCACACAAGGAATTTTATCAGAAAACAAGTGTGTCCACAAACATCAGAAGGAAGCATCCAAATAGGGATTCAAATAAGACAGAGAAAAATGTCTCACTTATCCAATGAACCAGTTTACTCCTTAAGAGCATCACTTGCTCCAATATCAGAATGTGGCTTTAACCTGTGGCTTTATAACATCACTACCATATCCTTCATCTAGTGCCAAAGGAAGGCTCAAAGTGGGAAGACACTGCTACCGACTCCCGACCATATATGCCATAGATAATGAATGCTGAAGTTCTCCAGCTGTTGCTCTATGGCTATTAGAATAGTAAAGGAGACTTTATATTAGGAAACTTAATTCATAGATATATTCCTGGGGAAAATGGGTCAAGAAAGAAAAAAATACCAGCATTAAATTCTTAGAGTTGGGTGATATAGTTCCTTTTCAAAAGGTGACACTTTTAGGTTTTTATATTAACAAAAAGAAAAATAAGAAATTGGAAGATGATGAAAGGAATATGCAACTTTACAGGAAGAGTTTATTCAAATGCATAGGTATTACTTCGCTGACAAGCATAAGGACATGAGATGGTATTAAAGATTAAATTGAAGGACTATAGTGCCAAATGGCCTTTCCAGGTGGCTCAGTGGTGAACAATTCATTTGCCAGTGCAGGAGACACAGGAGACCTGAATTCGATCCTGGCGTCAAGAAAATCCCCTGGAGAAGGAAATGGCAACTCACTCTAGTATTTCTTGCCTGGAAAATTCCATGGACAGAGGAACCTGGTGGGCTATAGTCCGTGGGGTCTCAAAGAGCGGGACATGACAGAGTATGCACACGCCATACAATAATGCCAAATAGGTGACAAATTCTAACAAGAATACCAAATGATGGGCCCAAATGCCATTTCCTTAAGCTAGTGATTGCTTCATTTTCTTCAAAGAAGGAGGTCATATTCAGAAAAAATTGTGAAATCACAGTAGCTAATTGGATTTGTTACCACAATTAAATGCTTAAAGTAAGTTTTCAATCAGAGATAGGTACTAGAATTGCTACATTTGATTTGGAATGCAAATACTGATTAGGGATATGGGGTCCTGATAATCTCAGCAATCAGGGGGATAGTGTCATCTACATAATGCTTGTTATTCCCCCGTAAGTACACAGCAAAAGCACACAGTCCTAACTGCTGGACCACCAGAGAATATCCTGAATGAGTTTCATCTGTACTTAGATTCACCAACTATTTCTTGAACATCTTAAGTACTCTAGTAGGCATTGGAGAATCCAGTGATAAACAGCTCACTTTCTAGTGGGTAAGACTTTTGTAAAAAAACATTGAATTTATAATAGTAAATAGCTTGTTGAACCTACATGCTGGCATATATACACATATGTCCCATTTAACTCTCATACTATTGATTTTGGCTTCATTTCCTGGCCTGTGAATATTATTTGAAATTCTGATTCTGTCATCTACTATATAAGCTCTGTTTCCTCTTCTTTTCTTTGCTCCCATTAACTCATTTTATGTATAAAATTCATAGCTATTTCACTTATATTATCATTGAAGTAAGTGATAAACGATTCAACAGCATAGCTTTGTGATTTTGTAGTCAAGCGGAATTTCTTCTCAAATTATAATCAGTAAAATGTAGAGAAAATTTATCAAACTGCTTTTATCTTCAGTCTGATCATATACAAATTCATAAAACTAGTATTTATCTCTGGGGATCTATGTGACAATTAAATTGATATTCCATTATTATATTCAAAGTTCCTGGCACATAATAGGGACTAACTAATTACTTAAGCACCAAACTATGACAAAGGACCTAAGTCATCCTTTCTGATTATTATTCATCTATTACTCAAACGTCTATTGAATATCAAGTCTATTCCAAATATTTTACCAAAGCCTACAGATCTTAAGAACATTAAGACACATTTTCAAGTTTGTGATTAATTATGAAAGATAAATAATCAAAAAGCTTTCAAGCAAGATATGCATACATGTATGCTCAGTCATATCTGACTCTTTCCAACTCCATGGAATGTAGCCCAGGCTCCCTTGTCCATGGAATTTTCTGGCAATAGTACTGGAGTGGGTTGCTATGCCTTCCTTCAGGGGATCTTCCCGATCCAAGGATTGAACCTATGTCTCCTGCATCATCTGCACTGACAGGCTGTTTCATCACAACTGAGTCATTTGGGAATCCCCAAGCAAGATATATAATAGTATCAATCAATTTAATCCATATTTTTCTGCATCATTTACAAATATGCTAGCTGATTCCCGTTGATGTCATTTTCAAAACCTTGAGATCTAGCTTCGTCATCTGAAGGTGAAGTTCAAATTTCAAATGATTTGCTCAAAAGAGCAAAACCCTTTAAAGTCAAATTTAAATCTATCTCTCATCTTACTTTATCTCCTTGTGCCTTGTGTAAACACTGCTCTCTAACCAAACCAACTGCTCACCATTTCACATGCATATTAAGCTTCCTCTTGTAGCTCTGCCACAGTTTTGCACAAGCAGATTTTTCTTTTCAGGTCTGCAGTTCTCTTATTCTCTTTTCTTTACCTGGCAAATTCCAGTTTCAAAAATGCATTTAAAAATACCTACTCTTACGAAGACTTTCTGATTTTCCTAGGCAGAAGGAGCACTTGCCTCTCCAGCTTTCTAAAATATATTATATATGCCTCTTCTATATTTAAGACAGATATTAATCTTTGTACTAACATTTTTTTATGACAAAACTGTATGACAATATGTGAAATGTTCAATTTACTTAATCATTTATTGTAAAAATGTGTTTTGCTTTTTATAACTTTCTTTCAGACATATTTGTTCTTGTAGTTTTTAAGAAAAATGACAAAGGTTGAATTACTAAATCAACACTGTGTAACTTTTATCTAGTTTCTGTCATATCATTACTTAGACTGATATTTAAATGCACTGAAGTGTCTGGAACTTTAAAGAAGCCACTCTTTATGAATCAAAGGGTATTGCTGCTAAGTCACTTCAGTCGTGTCCGACTCTGTGCGACCGCATAGACGGCAGCCCACCAGGCACCCCCGTCCCTGGGATTCTCTAGGCAAGAACACTGGAGTGGGTTGCCATTTCCTTCTCCAGTGCATGAAAGTGAAAAGTGAAAGTGAAGTCGCTCAGTCGTGTCCGACTCTTAGCAACTCCATGGACTGCAGCCCACCAGGCTCCTCCATCCATGGGATTTTCCAGGCAAGAGTACTGGAATGGGGTGCCATTGCCTTCTCCGCAAAGGGTATTAATGCCATACAAATAATCACCACATTTCTATCTTAGTCTTAAGTTTGTTTTTTGATATATAAATGAGATTTAATTTAAGATGATAACCATCTGTGTGATATCTTCCCAGCAGCTGTTCTATCTTGCTCATTTTGAGAGTTTGATTTCTCTAAACCAAGAAAGATTTTATGCAAAAAAGGTTTAATGATGCACAAATAACACACTTTAACCTTTAAAGCAAATACCTTGAAATTTACATCTTTAGCTTATTGTCACATGTCAAAATTTGTATCTTAAAGGATCCAAAGATGCTTCCATTACTCAAAAAATTTTGACTTCTTTGAAACAGTCTCTGAAGATATACTAACAAAAATAATTATTTTACACTGATCTTTCTTTCCTACTAAAAAATTCATCACCTCACTGATAAGTTGAATTGTTGACTGAGTCATTTTCTAATTGCCCAAAGAGTAAACATATCTTCAAATTGTGAATGCTGAAAAAAAGGTGTCTGAACCTGTAGTTTCCAGGGAGGGGGTGGAGGTTCAATTATTTTTAAGCATCACTGAAAAAAGTACAATCTTCTAGAAGAAAATTACTTATAAAATGATAGAACTCATTTTTTTCATTTATTGTATGTCTACCAACAAAATCTCCTTTATTTTCTTGGTGCTCTGTTATGGTCTTTACAGACTGGGACCTGGGGACTGGAGTTGACGAAAAGAGGGATGTGGGGGACCCAAGTCTTGAGTGAAACAAGGGTGCTTTATTTGTGGCAGCGTGTGTTTATATATCTTTATACAAGGAAGTTTTAGGCAGCAAAATTTATTGGCATTTCACCATTTTTAAATAATTTTCACATACCTATTTTTCATTTGATTCTTTCATCAGCATTATTCATTGCATTGTAAACGAGTAGTTTTTAAGCATTCTTATTCTACTAATGAAATGGCAACCCACTCCAATATTCTTGCCTAGAGAATCCTGTGGATGGAGGAGCCTGGTGGGCTGCTATCCATAGGGTCACACAGAGTCGGACACGACTGAAGTGACTTAGCATGCATGCATGCATTGGAGAAGGAAATGGCAGCCCACTCCAGTATTCTTACCTGGAGAATCGCAGGAACAGAGGAGACTGGTGGGCTGCCATGTATGGGGTCGCACAAAGTCGGACATGACTGAAGCAACTTAGCAGCAGTAGCAGCATTCTACTAATGATTCCATGACATTCAAGATATTATTTACTTTCAATACCAAAAGGACAGTAGATGATGAAACTGAGACTATACTCCAGACTCTTAATTTCTATTTTCAGTCTATTTTTACTTCTCATACTGTCTTCAAGCTGTTAGGACACCTTATCATCTGAAAATGCCTCTAGAACTTTGAGTTAATTAACCTGACATAGTAGAAGACTTTGTAAATTTCTGTACTTTATAATAAGTGGTCTCATGCCTATAGAGAAATATAATGGGCTTCAATTTCTGGTACTTTTATATATATTTTTCCATTAGGCAGTATATTGTCTATGATAATGAATTCTCATGTTTTATTGCATGTACGAACAACTCAGTAAACTTAGTGTACTCAGGGGTTTTAACCACCTTAAATAGTCTTCTGACTAATTAATTACTAAGCTAACTGCTTGCAGCCCAAAAAAGACATACTATCTTCCCAAGTCTGATAATATTTTTTTAACCTATGGATAAATATAAAAAATTAAATACCAAATCTTGTATTGTTTCAGGATTCTTAAAGCACTTTAGCCACTCAGAAGGCCGATGCTACAAAATGAATTAGGAAAATTGATTTATTAGTTCCTTTCCATTTTTATGCATGCAACATAATGAGTATCTCCAGATAAGGTACTCCAGGGAAACTGCTAGTTAGGATGCTCAGGAAAGTTTGAAGTCTCTAAGGCTGCTTTAGAAAGTTCCATGTTATGCCAGATGGTTTTCCAGAATTCTAAGATTATTATAAGATTCCAGGAGCCCATGAAGCAGATCAGAAATTTAAGCAGAGTCTGGATTCCTTCTGCCACCCTGTGTATGCTTTTGACTTTCAGAAACTTGATTTTGACTAAAGTTAGCAAATACTTAACTTCTTATCTACTATGTACCAGACACTTGGTGAGACTGAAAACAACAGTGACAAACCCATGGTCCCGGCCTTCAAGCACTTTACCCTCTAATAAGAGAAATAGGCAGGTAAACAAACCAAGTCTAAGTACAAGAAAAAATATGTGCAAGACATGGATGGAAAGAAGAGAATAACAAAACTATGGAAGAAACTGCTTTCACACTGAGCCCATTTACTCCCTTCATCACTTGGCACAGTCTGGGGCTGGAAATCAAAATTATTCCACAGAGTGATTCACTGAATTGCAAAGTACCAAATATGCATACCAGTATGCTGAGGTTTCCTTGGGACATAACATACTATCCTGAAATCTCAGATCCTGGAGAAGATTGTAATGCCCCATCTAAAAGATGCTGTTAAACCCTTGACTTTAGAATTAGATGCCTGGATGTGTTTCTCTTTTGTTAGCACAATAATTTAAAGGCAAACCATTACAGTCTATCTTTGTATAATTTTATCAAATGTTTCCTTTGAATGATTGCACAAGGTAAGAAATAAGGTGTAAGTCATTGACACAAAAATATATTACTCAGGGACTAGTTGGGAATACAGATACCATGCTAAGTATATTCAGTGGAAAGGGATTTAAAAGAGGGGAAGTAGAGGTTTGTGCAATATTTGAAAGGGTTGTAAAAGCAGAGGTCAGGAAAGCTACCACTGAAAATATCAGCTTTTAATAGCACAAAAGTTGAGGAGTTTCAGGAAAAGTCCAGTAAACCTAGAGTTACAGTCAGCTTGCAGCTGCCACCAACTACTGAGCAGAGAGCCTGGCATACAGTAAGCACTCCGTAAATAACAGAAGTTATTATTTTTTTGTTGTTATTATTATCATCTTCATCTTATTTGCTGAGTAAAGCATAAATTATCTGATACTCAACCTGGTATTTACTCTGAAAATATACTAAATTCAAAATAAATGGCAATTCTTAGGGGAGATTAATGAGTAAACTGACTTTTCTTTTCTGGAGAGTGGGAGTGTGGGGACAGTAGAGTATTAGCTGATCAAGGAGGGATGTGTGTCTGTGCGTGTGTGTGTGTGTGTGTGTGTGTGTGTGTGTGAATATTTGAATAATACTTTCTCTCTCCTTGTTTATCTTTCCAAGTCTTCCTCAAATGCTTTGGTAGTTTTCGTTTTATTGCTTCCTGGACTTAGCAGGGTGAGGGAAGACGTTTGCTCACGTGGGTAGAGCTCTTTTACAGCAACGCGTTTGGGCTTCACGAAGCTGGTGACTGGCTGTCCAGCTGAGATGTGATGCCTGAATGTGATCATAGGTCCATTATGACTGGACAAACAGGATTAAGAATGCCATTTTAAGTTTCACTTGCATAATAATGTGCACTTATGTTCCAGATGTTCTACATTATCTCACATTGATGTCTGCAGATCCTGTGACCATCTCTTTTACCCCATCAGATCTGTGGTGTCACAGCAGCTCCCTTCCTCCCAGACAGATTGTACGGCCCATCCCTGCCATGCCTCTGAAAGTGCCCTGTATGTTAGGGGTTCCTTGCCATCCCATCTTGTGATTTTCAGTTTCACAGGGGTAGCCATGGGATTAGACCCCAGGCTCTGCCTCTGGACTTGATCTGTGTCAGAGTCCTTTCTGTGACTGCAGTATGTGTGACTTGGTGAGGGGGATGCAGAAGGACTGATGTCTTGAGAGTAGAGCTGGCCTCATGCTTTGTGGTCAGCTTGAAGATACTTCTGCCATGGCTCCTGGCAAGGTTGCAACATTTTTCTACAATAGACAAGGAGGTCTTTGATGCAGAAAAGCAGTGTTTCAGAGGCCTAGCTCACTGCTTCTGGATAGCAGAGCACACAGTCAGAGTGGATTCTTCCTGGGGAGTCCCGCTGTGGACTAGCTGTCATCCATTGGGCGGGGCACACAGGGTCAGGATGAAAAATCTGAGGAAGACTCTCACTGGGAACAGGGTTCTAAGAGAGAGCAGGGATCTTCCTAACCCAGGAGTTGAACCCAGGTCTCTCTCATTGTAGGCACGTTCTTTACCAGCTGAGCCACAAGAGAAGCCCAAGAATACTGGAGTGGGTAGCCTTTCCCTTCTCCAGTGGATCCTTGTGATCCAGGAATCGAACTGCGGTCTCCTGCATTGCAGGCAGATTCTTTACCAACTGACGTATCAGGTAAGCTCCTAGGAAAGGGTACACTGGGTTTAGGTTGAATGGATGACAGACTGTCATATGCTTGCCAAAGTTACTCCTATCATATCTTCAAATTGAATTGCTTATTTTCTGTTTATTATCAACATTTCCTTGTTTATATTTTAATTTCAAGAAGAATATATATGGAAAGAAAGGCAAGAATTATTATATAAATGATTAGCCAATTTAAGAGATGGCACTTTAACTTTGGATGGGAAAGTGACAGCATTTCAAATGGTTCAAAGCACAAACTAAAATGAGACTAGACCTAGATTTCAGCTCCACCTTTACCATTTATTAACTGCATACTTTTGAGCAAGATGTCTAAACTTTTAAAATTTCAGTTTCCACATCTGAAAAATGGGGATGTGTGTGGATTTTTGCTCAGTCCTGTGCGGCTCTTTGTAACTCCAGGGACTGTAGCCCATCAGGTTTCCCTATCCATGAATTTTCCAGGTAAGAATATTGGAGTGGGTTGCCATTTCTTACTCCAGGGGATCTTCCTGATTCAGGGATTGAACCCATGTCTCTTGCGTCTCCTGCATCATCAGGCAGATTCTTTACCACTGTATCACTGGGAAAAGCCAGGGAGCAATAATGGCACCCCACTCCAGCACTCTTGCCTGGAAAATCCCATGGATGGAGGAGCCTCGTAGGCTGCAGTCCATGGGGTCGCTAAGAGCTGGACACGACTGAGCGACTTCACTTTCACGTTTCACTTTCATGCACTGGAGAAGGAAATGGCAACCCACTCCAGTGTTCTTGCCTGGAGAATCCCGGGAAGGGGGAGCCTGGTGGGCTGCCGTCTGTGAGGTCGCACAGAGTCAGACACGACTGAAGTGACTTAGCAGCAGCAGCAGCAATATTGCCACCTGGGGATAATATCCTGCAAGTTGCTTGACAGATTAAAATAAATAATGTATAAAGACTACTGAGCAGGGAGCCTGGCATACAGTAAGCACTCAGTAAATAATGGAAATTACTTTTTTTGTTGTTGTTTTTATTATCATCATCATCATCATCTTATTCGCTGAGTAAAGTATAGATTATCTAATACTCAACCTGGTATTTACTCTGAAAATATATTCAAAATAAATTGGAAATTCTTAGGGGGGTTAATAGGCTTTATTTCCTGGAAAGTGGGAGTGTGGGGACACTAAATAGAGTATTAGCCAATCACGGAGGGTACGTGGCTATGTGTGAATATTTGAAAGGCTGTCAAAAACAGCAAGAAAAGCATGCTCTAGCTCATAGATATGTGATAATAAGATATTTTGGGGAAACTGAAATAGTTCAGTTTAGCTGAAGTTTAAAGTTTGATAATGGGAAGTGTGTTAGTTATGGTTCTCCAGAGAAACAGAACCAATAAGATCTATATGTATATATGATTTATTATAAGAAATTGGTTCACATAGTTATGGAGGTTGAGAATTCCCACTACATGCCATCTGCAAGCTGGAGACCCAGGAGAGATATTGACTTAAATTGCAGTTCAGGTCTGAAGGCTTAAGGATCAAGAGAGTTGATGGTGAAAATTCCAGTAAAAGTACAGAAAACCTCAGCTACCAAAAAAAAAAAAAAAATCCACAGTCAAGAAGAATGAATTCTCCCTTATTCTATATTTTACTCTACCTTGGCCTCCAGTGGATTGATGAAGAAAACCTGCATTGGGGAGGGCAATCAGCTTTACTCAACCCACTGATGCAAATGTTAATCTCATCTAGAAACACTCTCACAGACATAATCAGAATTGTATTTATCCAAACAAGGAAATGGCAACCCACTCAAGTATTGCCTGGAGAATCCCATGGACAGAGGAGTCTGGCAGGCTATACAGTGCATGGGATTGCAAAGAGTATAATATGACTTAATGACTAAACAAACAACAACCAAAACAATAGACAACCCTATGGCCCATCACAGACAGGGGTTGCAGAGAAAGCGTGACACAATATACATAATTTATCCGTAATGAATTGGGCTAAAGAATCTGGATTTTATCTTATAGGCAAATAGGTGTCAATGAATCCCTTTTTGGCAGATTAGTGACATATCAGATGTGGCTGAAGCAAGATCAGTCTGTTTTAGTATGTGAAGAATGAATTATAGGGGGAGAGACTTGAATCAGAGCAAAGAGAATAGAGATAATTAGGCAGCAGTGGTGGGAATGGAGAGGAGAGGATGCCACTTGGCTTGATGTGTACACTAATGTCAAGGTAGAGGTATCTAGTAGACATTATGGATCAGAAGACACATCTAGACTGGGGATTTATAATTGGAAATCATCCTGTTGTCAAATGTTCATGGGAGTGGATAAATACTTTCTGGAAAATATGTAGAATAAGAAGAGAAATGGGCCACAGATGGAACATAAGAGGGAAGAGAGGTAAAAACATGGGATGGACGAAGGTGAATAGCAGAATGTGAGCCTGGTTTTAAAGGATAAAAACTTAATGCACATGAAAGTGGGGTAAGGTGGGGGGAAAAGCCATAAGGGGGTCCCAGCTACCATCACAGAAAGGAACAAAAGCCATAACTCAGGGATTTGAATGACTGGTCTTATATAAGTCTCAAAACATTGTCACTTCCTTATTTTTGTTGTTTGATTTTCCCAGTCCATTTTACCACTGTGATCACCACAGAAGCCATACAAGGAACATGTCTCTGTAATTATTTTGAGGCCAGTAAATAGAAGATGTGAAGAGACAGCGTTTCCCCTGCAGGAGCCCCGAGGATGGAGTAGGAAAGCTTAACTGAAATGGAAGGAGACAACCATGCAGAGTTCATGCTTCAAAGGAGAAAGAGCACTGAGATTGAAACCAGCCGACCTTTTCCTAAGAGACTGGTTTTAAGATATGAGAATAACTTAAGAAATCCTATAGATTTCCTTCTAGTTATTATGGTAAGAGAGGAGGTAGGTGAGTGGAAACAAATTTTAGCAATGGAAACATTTGGCAGGAATATCCCCTGGTAATATCCCTTGGTCGGTTTTCAGAAACCTCATGGTAATGAAGTAGACACAGCAGGGTGAGGGACCTCTAACCCTTTATGTTCAAATTTATCTGTCCCTGGTGGAAGAACAGAGGCTTCTGGGACTTGTGTTGAAGAAGTAAAGATTCAGGTAACTGCCTGGCAGACATTTATTATTGAAACCACCTTCCTTCCTATTTTACATATATCTCTTATCAAATAGGAAACTCTATCACTACTGACTGTGGAAAACACTTTTCAGTTTAACTCGATAACCTTTGCCCAGAATCAACTCGCATTGACTTCAGTTTAGAGATAAGAGGCTGTTGCAGTATCTATGATCTCCCTTTGAAACCACACAGAGTATTAGACTGGCACATTTTCATGTAGTATTCTTAGTCCAGAATAAGCGTTTTCTCACTTTACAGTGTGACATCTTATTGCTATTCTAACAGGACTGTTTCCTCTGTCTTTCGCAGTAACTTCACTGAAATTGTCTGCTAATTTGAGCAGTGTTATTTTTCACCAATTGAATTCTTAGGATGAGTGAATTTTTTTGCTTTATCTCTATTTGAATATTTGATGAATAAAATATTGTGGCTTGACAACATGCTTTTTTGGCTCTTTTGACTAGCAAATGAAACATTTGTCTTTTACAGGAAAGCAACCTCTTCCCAATACTCCAATTTTGTTTAGTTTTGCTTTTACAAATGATAGCCTCTCATTTTAACTCAGTGCATTTGGATAAAGCACTGGACTCTTTCTACTTCTCCAAGACCTCATAACTGGGTTGTATGACTATTCTCTAGATTTACTGAGGGAAGTCATATTCTCTGCAAATGTCACTTACTTGATTCTCAAATGTTCAATAGCAACCTGGATTTCTATTAGTACAGTGTGGTCCCTGTGCTTCAATTCCAGCATTAGAAATGTTACCCCATCTCTGCACTATGCTTGGGCTTCTCTCCAACAGCTTGCCCTCTCTGGGTCCCATACTCACTGTCCCTCCTCTTCTTTGTTCTCCTTATCCCCCCTCTTCTTCTCCCCTCCCCAAGTTTGCTCTTATGACAATGTTCCATGATGACTTTTTTTCCCAAAAGATTTCAGAGATTTCCAAAAGCATTACTGGGTAGAAGCAGGCTGATTTTTAAATTTTTATTCATTTGTGAATGAATTTAGGAGTGGGGATTTCTACTAAATTGATATTTATTCATATTAATTGGGGTATATGTCAACACATATAAATGTATAGTATTTCTGTTGTGTGTGTGTGTGTGTGTGTTAGTTGCTTAGTTAAGTAGTTAAAATAGGAAAAATGAGTCTGGAATGGTGGTGGCTGTTGGCTAAAAGACAAACAAGGGAAAAGCCCAGGAAAATAGAACAAAGGAAGGTCTGAGTACTGGTGTGAGAATGGCAGGTAAAACAAACAGCCCTCATGGCTAGCCCAGTTTACATAGGGAAGGCTCAGGGAGAGTAGGAAAACACACACACACACACATAAAAAGAGGAGCCAAAATTGAGCAGGGGTGGGGAGGGTTCTTCTCTTCTCCTCGTGTCTTTTGTGTCGGCCCACCCTCATGCCTCAAGGATGCATTTTCCTGTGCTTGCCAAATAAAACTGAGCTGTAACACTGGTCTGTCCATCACTTCCAATTTTTGTTGCAGTGAGACAGAACCGGGGAAGTTACACACTCCCCCGACGTTTCCAGTTAAGCAAAATCAATAAAGATTGGAAAGCTTATACACATGCCTGTAGCAATAATAACTAATACCAAATATTGAAAACATGAAAGAGTCTACTCTAAATTGAGTTCTAAGTTTGAAAACTTGCTGCTGCTGCTGCTGCTGCTGCTAAGTCACTTCAGTCGTGTCCGACTCTATGTCACCCCATAGACGGAAGCCCACCAGGCTCTCCCATCCCTGGGATTCTCCAGGCAAGAACACTGAAGTGGGTTGCCATTTCCTTCTCCAATGCATGAAAGTGAAAGGGAAGTCACTCAGTCGTTTCCGACTCTTAGCGACCCCATGGACTGCAGCCTAGCAGGCTCCTCCATCCATGGTATTTTCCAGGCAAGAGTACTGGAGTGGGGTGCCATTGCCTTCTCTGAGTTTTGAAAAGTGGAGACAGGGAAATCCTAGACATAAAAATAGTATCCCTTTCTGCTGATAGAAAGCCTGTGTGGAAGAGAAATCATACTTGATCTGGGAAAAACAAACAGAGAACTCAGTTACAACTTCTAGAGAGCACAGTTACAACCAAGGGGTGGAAGTCAGTAAGAAGAAAGATTGTGAACCCATGTACCTAAGAATACCATGATAATTTGAAAGGTATAACAATTTGAACTTGTCTTGTGAAATAATGGTCTTCTTCATCACTAGAAAGTTTACGTAGAGGATGCCAGTTAGCAATATTGTAGACAATACTTCTTTATTAAGTAGTGATTGGGTTGGACAAATAAAGAAATACTCATTGGGTTCAAAACCAAAACTATGTTTGGATTTCTATGGTTTAAACCTAATCAGTGAAGCATAGTGGAAAAGGGTAATAGATTTTGAGTCAGAAAAGCTATCATCAATTTCTGGCTTTGTTATTACAAGAGAAACCAAGCTAAGATGGTAGGTGTTGCAAGAGGCATCAGAGGGCAGACACACAAACCATAAAACATCACAAAAACTAGTCAATCTAATCACACAGACCACAGTCTTGTCTGACTCAATGAAACTAAGCCATGCCTTGTGGGGCCACCCAAGATGGGCAGGTCATGGTGGAGAGGTCTGACAGAATGTGGTCCACTGGAGAAGGGAAAGGCAAACCACTTCAGTATTCTTGCCTTGAGAACCCCATGAACAGAATGAAAAGGCAAAATGATAGGATACTGAAAGAGGGACTCCCCAGGTCGGTAGGTGCCCAATATGCTACTGGAGATCAGTGGAGAAATAACTCCAAAAAGAATGAAGGGATGGAGCCAAAGCAAAAAGAACACCCAGCTGTGGATGTGACTGGTGATAGAAGCAAGGTCCAATGCTGTAAAGAGCAATATTGCATAGGCACCAGGAATGTTAGATCCATGAATCAAGGCAAACTGGAAGTGCTCAAACAGGAGATGGCAAGAGTGAACGTTGACATTCTAGGAATCACCGAACTAAAATGGACTGGAATGGGTGAATTTAACTCAGATGACCATTATGTCTACTACTGTGGGCAGGAATCCCTTAGAGGAAATGGAGTAGCCATCATGGTCAACAAAAGAGTCCGAAATGCAGTACTTGGATGCAATCTCAAAAACAACAGAATGATCTCTGTTCGTTTTCAAGGAAAACCATTCAATATCACAGTAATGCAAGGCTATGCCCCAATCAGTAAAACTGAAGAAGCCGAAGTTGAATGGTTCTATGAAAACCTACAAGACCTTAGAACTAACATCCAAAAAAGATGTCCTTTTCATTAAAGGGGACTGGAATGCAAAATTAGGAAATCAAGAAACACCTGGGGTAACAGGCAAATTTGACCTTGGGATATGGAATGAAGCAGGGTATTAGAGTTCTGCCAAGAGAACACACTGGTCATAGCAAACACCCTCTTCCAACAACACAAGAGAAGACTCTGCACATGGACATCACCAGATGGTCAACATCGAATTCAGATTGATTATATTCTTTGCAGCCAAAGATGGAGAAGCTCTATACAGTCAGCATAACAAGACCAGGAGCTGACTGTGGCTCAGATCATGAACTCCTTATTGCCAAATGCAGACTTAAATTGAAGAAAGTAGGGAAAACCACTAGACCATTCACGTAGGACCTAAATCAAATTCCTTTTGATTATCAGTGGAAGTGAGAAATAGATTTAAGGACTAGATCTGATAGAGTGCCTGATGAACTATGGATGGAGGTTTGTGACATTGTACAGGAGACAGGGATCAAGACCATCCCCATGGAAAAGAAATGCAAAAAACAAAATGGCTGTCTGGGGAGGCCTTACAAATAGCTGTGAAGAGAAAAGAAGCGAAAAGCAAAGGAGAAAAGGAAAGATATAAGCATCTGAATGCAGAGTTCCAAAGAATAGCAAGGAGAGATAAGAAAGCCTTCCTCAGCGATCAATGCAAAGAAATAGAGGAAAAAAATAGAATGGGAAAGACTAGAGATCTCTTCAAGAAAATTAGAGATACCAAGGGAACATTTCATGCAAAGATGGGCTCGATAAAGGCCAGAAATGGTATGGACCTAACAGAAGCAGAAGTTATTAAGAAGAGGTGGCAAGAATACACAGAAGAACTGTACAAAAAAGATCTTCATGACCCAGATAATCACGATGGTGTGATCACTGACCTAGAGCCAGACATCCTGGAATGTGAAGTCAAGTGGGCCTTAGAAAGCATCACTATAAACAGAGCTAGTAGAGATGATGGAATTCCAGTTGAGCTATTTCAAATCCTAAAGGCTGATGCTGTGAAAGTGCTGCACTCAATATGCCAGCAAATTTGGAAAACTCAGCAGTGGCCACAGGGCTGGAACAGGTCAGTTTTCATTCCAATCCCAAAGAAAGGCAATGCCAAAGAATGCTCAAACTACCGCGCAATTGCACTCATCTCACATGCTGGGAAAATAATGCTCAAAATTCTCCAAGACAGGCTTCAGCAGTACGTGAACCATGAACTTCCAGATGTTCAAGCTGGTTTTAGGAAAGGCAGAGGAACCAGAGACCAAATTGCCAACATCTGCTGGATCATGGAAAAAGCAAGAGATTTCCAGAAAAACAGCTATTTCTGCTTTATTGACTATGCCAAAGCCTTTGACTGTGTGGATCACAATAAACTGTGGAAAATTCTGAAAGAGATGGGAATCCCAGACCACCTGACCTGCCTCTTGAGAAACCTATATGCAGGTCAGGAAGCAACAGTTAGAACTGGACATGGAACAACACACTGGTTCCAAATAGGAAAAGGAGTACGTCAAGGCTGTTACTGTCACCTTGCTCATTTAACTTATATGCAGAGTACATCATGAGAAATGTTGGGCTGGAAGAAGCACAAGCTGGAATCAAGATTGGTAGGTGAAATATCAATAACCTTAGATATGCAGATGACAACACCCTTATGGCAGAAAGTGAAGAGGAACTAAAAAGCCTCTTGATGAAAGTGAAAGAGGAGAGTGAAAAAGTTGGCTTAAAGCTCAACATTCAGAAAAAGAAGATCTTGGCATCTGGTCCCATCACTTCATGAGAAAGAGATGGGGAAACAGTGGAAACAGTGTCAGACTTTATTTTTGGGGGCTCCAAAATCACTGAAGATGGAGATTGCAGCCATGAAATTAAAGGATGTTTACTCCTTGGAAGGAAAGTTATGACCAACCTAGATAGCATATTGAAAAGCAGAGACAGTACTTTGCCAACAAAGGTCCGTCTAGTCAAGGCTATGGTTTTTCCTGTGGTCATGTATGGATGTGAGAGTTGGACTGTGAAGAAGGCTGACTGACGAAGAATTGATGCTTTTGAACTGTGATCTTGGAGAAGACTCTTGAGAGTCCCTTGGACTGCAAGGAGATCCAACCAGTCCATTCTAAAGGAGATCAGCCCTGGGATTTCTTTGGAAGGAATGATGCTAAAGTTGAAACTCCAATATTTTGGCCACCTCATGTGAAGAGTTGACTCATTGGAAAAGACTCTGATGCTGGGAGGGATTGGGGGCAGGAGGAGAAGGGGACGACCAAGGATGAGATGGCTGGATGGCATCACTGACTCGATGGACATGAGTTTAGGTGACCTCTGGGAGTTGGTGATGGACAGGGAGGCCTGGCATGCTGTGATTCATGGGGTCACAAAGAGACATGACTGAGCGATGAAGTGAACTGATGACTTTGAGCAAGTCACGTAAGCTTGTTGCTGCTGCTGCTAAGTCGCTTCAGTCATGTCCGACTCTGTGCAATCCCATAGACAGCAGCTCACCAGGCTCCTCAGTCCCTGAGATTCTCCAGGCAAGAACAGTGGCATTGATTGCCATTTCCTTCTCCAACGCATGCATGCATGCTAAGTCACTTCAGTTGTGTCTGACTCTGTGTGACCTTATGGACAGCAGCCCACCAGGCTCCTTCGTCCACAGGGTTCTCTAGGCAAGAATTATGGAGTGGGTTGCCATTTCCTTCTCCTCATGTAAGCTTGCTGAGCCTTATTTCCTTCATCTGTAAATGTTGATAACAGTAATATCAACCCATGGGGAAATGAGAGTAAAATCTGCGAATAAGTGAAGCACCGAGGACATACACAGTACTGAATGGATCTTTTGGATAATCCATAGCTATTGATTCTGGGCCATTTTTACCCAAGCAGCAATCTAAACCAGGAGGAGATGAAAGGTTGTTGCTGAGCCATGAAAGATGTCAGGATTCTTGTCCTCCAGAGGAAATGAATTCAATCCAGGGCCAGTGATGAGGCTTGATTGCTCATAGCTTTTGTATAATAAAGTTTTATTAAAGTATAAAAGAGAGAAATCTTCTGACATAGACATCAGAAGAGGGCAGAAAGGGTGCCACCTTGTTAGTCTTTAGCCAGATGTTATATAGCTACTAGCAGGATGCTCATCAGAGAAAGGAAATGTCTCACAACTGAGAGGCTGGCACCAAGCCCCTCACCCACAACATGCATTTTGAAATAATATTGGCATAAGGTGGACTGTCCCTGGCCATAAAATGATTGACATGAATCTTGAAGAAAGGCAGGTTTTCAAGCAAAGACATAGTCTCATTAACATAGCTTAAGAGAACATTTGCATGAGTAAAACATACTGGTTTGTCAATAAGGTTCTGGGTCTTAGCTGAATGGACTTGAAGACAGAGTCTAAGGTAAATACATAATTCATTAACATAGCTTAAGAAAAACATTTCCATAAGAAAAACGCATTGGTTCGCTCAAGGTTTGAGAAAAGTTCAGGTGGAACCAGGTGTCATCATTGCAATAGAGAATTTTAAAAGAAACCACGTGGTTTTTCTTTTTATAACCCTGTGTGTGCCAGGATCAAGTTGTCAAAATCATAACAAGCAGTTACGTTGTGACTTTAGTTCAGACGTCAGTTACTAAATTAACCAATAGACAGCAGATATGCACCAAGAACGCAGTTCACATAGATCTATTGAGTGCTTACTAGGAGTCAGACAGTGAATCTCATTCCCTAATACATTTAGAAGAAAAAAAAATAACAAGCCCTGGGGTAGCATGCAAAATAATGAATTAAGATTTTAAAGTACACTTCAAATTTTGGCTGCTTTTCTCTAAATTTAAAATTAATCTTACTCTGGCTTTTAACATCTTCCTGGTGAAGATTATTGCAGCAAGGGAGCATCATGCCTAATTACTTTAAAACTGTATCTTTTTTGGAAGTATATTAACATGTATTATACCTCTGCTGTCCTCAAAATGAAAATAAACATTTTACATGGTTTTCTTCTTTTTATCTGACTGCATTTTTACATATCTTTTTTTCTCTTAAATTTACACAAATGCTTGCTGCTAAGCTGCTAAGTCACTTCAGTCATGTCCGACTCTGTGTGATCCCACAGACAGCAGCCACCAGGCTCCCCCGTCCCTGGGATTCACCAGGCAAGAACACTGGAGTGGGTTGCCATTTCCTTCTCCAAGGCATGAAAGTGAAAAGTGAAAGGGAAGTCGCTCAGTTGTGTCCGACTCTTAGCGACCCCATGGACTGCAGCCTACCAGGCTCCTCCGCCCATGGGATTTTCCAGGCAAAAGTACTGGAGTGGGGTGCCATTTTAAGGGAGAATTTTAGCATAAGTTCACATGTCCTCAGCAAATCTGTCAGGAAACATTTTAATAAAGAAAACTTTTCAGTTTTTTTTTTTTTTTTTTATACATGGGTAAAACACATCACACACAATTATTTTTAAATCCTTTTCAATTCAAGACTATATCAGTCAGGGCTCAGTCAGGAAACAAACACCACATTAATTTGAATAGGAAATTTCATTTGAAGAATTATTAGTCAATTAATAGCAGATTACTAAGTGTTAAAGATAATTCTTAAAAAAAAATACAAGAAAAAAAGCAGATACAGGGAGCAGACAGTACCTGAGGACTAATGCAGATACTCAAGGAAGGAAAAAATTTACAAGAGGCACCTCCACCCTCAAGAATGGGATCTAGACCTCACTGCAGGAGTGGCTGTGGCTGTGATCTCCTGGATGGTTGAGATGTAAGTGGGGGTGCCACAAGCTGAGACTGGTAAACAAAAAATGGCCCACTGGCCTGCCCACAAAACATTCCAGGAACTTGCCTTCTGGCGTGCTGTTGAAGACTCTAGGCAAACAGCCCATTGGGGCACTTTCAAGACTGGCTGGAAAAGCAGTTGTGGCAATAGTGGAACTTGCTGGGAACCCCACTGTGCTCAAACAAACCCCAGTTTGTACTAAATTTCATGGGAAACCGCTGGTGGAAAATTCTGAAAAGGCAGAATATTACACCTGCTGGAACTGTGCTGAACTCCCTAGAAATATAGCCACAGTATCAGTAAAAATCCCTGGGAGATAAACACCACTAGGTACTCTGCATGCTGACAGCACTGCAGCAGCAAGAAAGGAGGAGCTCAATAGGGTGAGAAGCAGAAGCCCTTTCCTCTGTACTGTCCCTCCAGCATCCCGTGCTAACAGAGTTTCACATCATGCCAGCTGGTGAGAGGAATGTTTACAGGATCTGACTCGTATCACGAAGCAGGGCAATAAAGGATGGATTTGTTGCTGAGAGGCAAAACATTGAAAACTGGCACAGAGGTCATTAATAACTTTTATCTTTGGAAATCTGGGTTGCTTGCAATAAATTATGCAAATTAACAGAAGTCTGAAAACTGAAAAGTAGAATAAACTTAGAGCTAAAGTAAGAATGCCGAATACATGTAATACTGTGTATACTAAAGGATTAACTTTATGAAAGGGAAGTTTTGCCTTTGTTCCCAGCCCTGGGAAGGGAACTTCTAGGCCTTTACAATGTTCTACCTGAAAAATGTCTTTTGGGGGTCCCTGGATCACACCATACAGTCTATGCTAATGATGTGACTTATGGTGGAGGCCTTATGTCAAGCAGAATTGGCTTGACTTCTGGAGGTGCTGGAGGCGAAAGTCAGCCAGGCAAGCAGGAAGCCATGTCTATGGATTTTCCCCCAGGAAAGATTCTAGACATTGAAAATTGTGCGAACCTCTGTGGTTGGTAATACCCTGTTCTTATTGTCACGTATCATTGATGAAAGAAAGAAGTGCCATCCATACAACTCCATTGTGACAGGAGAAATGGAAGCTTCATACCTGATTTTTCTTGGGTCCTGTTCCATGTCCCTTTTTCTATTCCTGATTTGAATCTGTGCCCTTTGACTGTAATAAAGCATAACCATGAGACACAGATGTGATCCCTGGATTGGGAAGATCCCCTGGAGAAGGGAATGGCTACCCACTCCAGTATTCTTACCTGGAGAATCCCATGGACAGAGGAGCCTGGCAGGCTACATTCCATGGGGTCACACAGAGTTGAACACGAATAAAGTGACTTAGCACAGCACAGCAGCACATGAGTATAATAGCTCAAGTTCAAGGGGAAAGAGGAATCACTGACCTTCTATTAGCTATCTCTTTATCATATTTACTAGCTATCTATTGGTGCATAATATTCACTACAAAATTTAGCAGTTTAAAACACATATATATTATCTCACAGTTTCTGCAGGTCAGGGATCCAGGCCTAAGCCCTCTGCTTCAAAGTGTCTTACAAGACTAAAACAGTGCAAGTTGAGGCCATGGTCTCAACTGAAGGCTCGAATGTTTCCAGGCTCACTCACGTTTCTGAAAAGATTCATTGTCTCAAGGGTTGTTGTACTGAGGGCCTCATTTCCTTACTGGCTGTTGGCTGGAATCCACCCTTAGCTCTGTGCCACATGGTCTCGCCTAGGGCAGTTCAAAACATGGTGTCTTGCTTCATCAAAGCAAGTACAGGAGAAGAGTCAGCAAGAGTGTACCAACAAGATAAAGTCACAGTATTTTATGGCCTTATTTTGCAATTGACATCCCATGTTTTTGCCATATTCTATTTGTTGGAAGCAAGTCACTAGGTTCAGCTCACACACAAGGGACAGGATTCCATTAGCGTATGAGGAGACTAAGGTCATTGGGAGCCATTTCAAAAGCTGCCTACCACAATCTTAGGAGGATTGATTAAAACAATGGCTGTGAAAATACTTAGAATGTATTTTTGCAAGGATTAGAATTATTAGTCCATAAAGTACAGTTTTTGCTGTGATCTTTAATTTGAATTCCTATCCTAGTAAATTACCTTTTTCTCCCGTCTTATTGTCTAATTGGAAGTTAACCAGACCAGGTTCACTCTAGGGATTAGAGCCCTGCCAAAGCCCTGAACACCACGCACTAAAGTTGATGTAATTATTTCTAGTGTCAGACATTGCAGATTACCATGTAGCTTGATTCCGCGTTACTGTCTAATTTGTTAGTTTTGTCTCTGGCTCTGAAACAGAGCCATTTGCTGAACTTCTGGGGACCACACCTTGTGTGCTATGCCAAATTCCTATGGTCAGCCTTCTGTGAAAGTACCATACTTGACAGAGGATTTACTCCTCCTTAATTAAATGTGCTTTCAGGGGTCTGGGAAGGTTTATATCATGCTACATTCCAAACCAGGCTTGAAGAGGGTTCTATAATTAGACCATGATGACTTTGTGAAAAGTGTGTGACCCCAGCGTTTTCACTGTTTTAGGATAGAGAAGTAAGGGGTGATTCAGTGAAATTACTGTGCACACACACACACGCACACACACTCTATGGAAATGAATGAGCATGGGCATTTAAGAAAAAAATAACAGTGCTTCTGAAACAAAGGTTTATGTCTTAATTGAGAAATCTGATCATGGAAACTAAGAGTGCCCATGAAGTTGGAAAGATTGTTTAGCAAAGGAAAATATTCATAATGATTTTAGTAGTTTTTCTGTAAAGACTAAACTCAGTTTCCTATGTTATTGGAATTTTTTCATTCTTAAGGTCAATTTCATTAACTCCATTCTCTTTTGGTCAAGCTAGACAATTGTTCTCCATAACACAAAAGGAATTTATAATGTGCACTAGTTCATGAAGAGTCAGTTACATAATTGGACCTTTACATGCATATGGAGCTCCTTAGGTTAACCAGCAGTTGTTAGAGCATAATCCTCTGTGAGTTTAAGTTCTACCCAAATTTTAGAGCTTCCTTTGATTCATTGTGGAGAGGGAAATGGCAACCCACTCCGGTATTCTTGCCTGGAGAATCCCAGGAACAGAGGAGCCTGGTGGGCTACAGTCCACGGGGTCGCACAGAGTCGGACACGACTGAAGCGACTTAGCAGCAGCAGCAGTTGATTCACTGAATGATTGTAATAATTTTAACAGTGTTTTCCAGTCCTAGCTCAAACTGCAAACAATTATTTCATATAATCTTAGAGCAAGTTTCTGATTCTTTAAGTTATAAATGACAAAGTTTCAAACTCTGGTAAGGCTTTAAAAATGTTTACAAGGAGATTTTCCAATTCTGCTTCTCACTGTGTGGTTTTGCCTTTCTAGACCTAATATGACAAGGGGTTACAGGAAAGATGCTTCCATTATTGAAAGGCACATACGACTGATTAATGAAAAGTTGAATCCTACTAGAATCTTTCAACCTTTCAAGCCTGTTTAAAAAACAGGCTAGAGAAGTAATAGACTTAAAATAGCAGATATTCTCTTTCTTCTCCATTGCTGGCTTTAAGGAAGCAAACAGCCATAACATCTATGGCTGCAAGGAATTGGATTCTACCAACAACCACATGAACTTTTAAGATCTCAAGACTCAAACCTTGGATATGACCACAGCTCCAGCTGAAACCTTGATTTCATGTTTATAAGACCATAAGCAAAAAATTCAACTTACGCCACACTCAGTTGACCTATAACTGTGAAGTAATAAATACATGCTTTATGTGCCTAAATTTATGGTAATTTATTATGCAATAAAGAGATAACTAACATAGACTTTTATATCTGAAAGTGAGATACTGCTATTAAAAAATACCTAAAATGTGGGTGTGACTTTGGTACTGGACAGTGGGTGAAAACCGGAGTAATTCTAGAGAGCATGATACAGAAAACATAAATAGCCTTCAACAGACTGTTAGTGTTATTACAGACCATAGAAGCACTGTTGCTGAGGGTTTAGAGATGTGAGGAACATGTTATTGGAAGCTGGAGAATCCTTGTTATGAAGTGGCAGAAAACTTACCCAGGTTTTCTCCTGTAGTTATGTGGAAAATACAACTTGTAAACAATGTAACTGGTTATGTAGGTGAGATGACTTCCCAAAAAAGTATTGAAGTTGCTGCCTGGTATCTTCTTGAGGCTTAATGTAAAATGTGAGAGGAAAGATAAATCAAGAAGACAATTCTTAAACAAAAGGAGCTAGGACCATATTATTTTCAAAATTTTCAGCCTCTCTGGATGCCTAAAAAGTTGGTAAAAGTCAGAAATATCAGCTGAACCTGTGGCATGCAGAAGGCACTGAGTATGATTGTACAACCTTTGGCTAAAAGTTTCTGAAAGATCAAAAAGTCAGAATATTCACTCACACTAAGGGCCCTTTATTAGATCCTCATGCTGCTGCTGCTGCTAAGTCGCTTCAGTTGTGTCTGACTCTGTGCGACCCCATAGACGGCAGCCCGCCAGGCTCCCCTGTCCTTGGGATTCTCCAGGCAAGAACACTGGAGTGGGTTGCCATTTCCTTCTCCAATGCATGAAAGTGAAAAGTGAAAGTGAAGTCGCTCAGTCGTGTCCGACTCTTAGCGACCCCATGGACTGCAGCCTACCAGGCTCCTCCATCCATGGGATTTTCCAAGCAAGAGTACTGGAGTGGGGTGCCATTGCCTTCTCCAAGATCCTCATAGACCCCCTCAATCAAACCAGAGGCCTCTAGGAAATTTAAGAGTATTTGACTTTCAGCCATTTCTGCAGGACCCAATGAGAGAGGAAGGGATTATCTTTAAAAGACTTGTGGGTGTGGCTTTTGTTCAATGGAGTGAAACCCAGTGAAAATCCATACAAGATCCTCCGAGTCCTTTAAAAAAAGTTGTTTCAGCAGAAATACTGCAAGCTTGGGCTAAAACAGGAAAAGTAAGAAAGGAGGTTGTCAAAATCCCAAAATTCTGCTGAAAGAATGCAGGATAGTGCAACCACTCAGCTGAAAACATGTTCACTCATATCAAAGGAATGGTGGATGACTCAGTGGGCAGAATGAAGAGCCCCAAAGGTGAATCTGAAAGCCATGGAGGATCTCCTAGGTTTTGAAACCTAATCAAGAATCTCTGGCTGGACTTCAGAGCAGACATGGACTAGTGATTCTTTTCTACCTTCCATATCCCCTCTTAAAACAAAACAAACAAACAAACAACAACAACAACAACAAAACCCTGGAATATTTATAGCTATTATGCTATGCCTGTCTCACCTCTGTGCATTCACCACTAGGGGTTGATAACCTGTCTCTATAGTGTTATAGGTGTGCAGATGGAGAGGAATTGAGCCCCAGAGATTAAGAGAATATATCTTAATATTTAAGAGATTACATTTTACATGTACTTAAGAGATTACATCTGGGAGCCTCAAGCTCATCTGGATGAGTTGGATGATGAGATTCTGAACTCTGAGCTGATGCTAAAATGGAATGAGACACTTGGGACCTTTGGAAAAGATTAATGAACTTTGCATGTGCAAGGAAAGTGAATCCTTAGGGCCAGAATTTGGGCTGCTGTAAGAAAAATTTTAAAATTGCTCCTTTAAATGTGAAAACTGTGATTATGATGACTATTATCCTAATTATTAGATTACATTACATAATGATTTTTGCAGATGCAATTTAAGTTCTCGATCAGTTGATTTTACATTAATCTGAAGGGAAATTATCCTGGGTGATCCTGACCTAATCTGGTGATTCCCTTTAAAAGAGGGTCTAGGGGCTTCCCAGGTGGCACTAGTGGTAAAGACCATGCCTGCCAATGCAGGGCACATAAGAGATGTGGGTTTGATACCTGGGGCAGGGTGCTCCCCTAGAGAAGGGCATGGGAACCCATTCCAGTATTCATGCCTGGAGAATCCCATGGACAGAGGAGCCTGGCAGGCTACGGTTCATAGTGTTGCAAAGACAGGACTAAAGCGACTTAACACACATACACAGAGGTCAGAGAGCTTCTCCTATTGGTCTTAAAAAGTGAGGAACTATGTTTTCCCTCATAGCTCAGTTGGTAAAGAATCTGCCTGCAATTCAGGAGGCCCCAGTTTGATTCCTGGGTTGGGAAGATCCCCTGCAGAAGGGATAGGCTACCCACTCCAGTATTCTTGGGCTTCCCTTGTGGCTCAGCTGGTAAAGAATCTGCCTGCGATGCAGGAGACCTGGGTTTGATCCCTTCGTTGGGAAGATCCCCTGGAGAAGGGAAAGGCTACCTACTCTAGTATTCTGGTGAGAATACCATGGACTGTCTAGTCCACGGGGTCGCAAAGAGTGGGACATGACTGAGTGACTTTCACTTTCACTTTCATGTTGTGAAAAAATGCATGAAGGGGAAAAGTACCAAGGACCTGAGGCTGGTCTCAAGTTATGGAGAACAGCCCCAGCTGAGAGCTAGGAAGAACACGGGGTCCTCAGCTCATAAATGAAAAGAACTGAATTCTCAAAACAACCATACCAACTTGGACAGAGGACCCTGAGTTCCATAAAGGACGGCAGTCTGGCTGACAACTTCATTACAGCTTTGTCAGACCCTAGCAGAAGACCCACTTAAGCTGTGCCTGAACTCCTGACCCAAAGAGATTGTAAGATAATAAATGTATGTTGTCTTAAGCTCCTGCATTTGTGGTAATATATCACAATAGCACTAGACAACTAGTTAGTCAGAGTTCAGCCAGAGAAGCAGAAGCAGTAGGATGTTGCTTATGTAACTGAGATGGCTAGCCAAGCAAGTCTGAAATCCATAGGCTGGGCAGGCAGAAAGGGAAAGGCAGGAATTCTTTATCAAATGTACTGAAACTATTCTCTTCATTTTGTGGTTTGTCTTTTCATCTCCTGATGAAATTAATCCTTTTTTCCCTTATATTTAGTGCCTTTGTGTTCTATTATCTTTTCCTTGTCCAATGTAGGTGAAGACAGTCACCCATGTTTCCTTCAAAAAACGTTATTATTTCACCTTTCACATTTTGATATATACTATATCTCGGTTTAAGTTTATATATGTTAGGAAGTAATGTCAATGTTCATTGTTTTCCAAATAGATATTCAATTTATCTGATGCTATTTCTTAAGAAGAAGATTTTTTAAATTATATTCAAGTGATATGTTTGTCATAAATTATTAGCTGGTTACATATTTCTAGAGTTCCTCTAGTGTACCATCGGTCTATCTGTCTATCTTCTTGTCAGTATCCCACTGTCTCAATTACTATGGTTTTGTAGCATATTTTCATAACTGGTAGTATATATCCTCCAGCTATGTTATTATTAAGATTGCTTAATCTTTATTATTAAGATTGCTATTATTACCACTGATCCCTTTCATTTTCATATCAATTTTGGAATCAGTTTGTCAATTTCTACAAAATAATTCTGGGATTTTTTGATTGGTTTTTCACTGACTTAAGATAAATTTGGAGATACTTGGTATCTTTATAATATTACATCCATGAAAGTGGTCTATCCTTTCATTTATTTAGCTACTCTTTCAATTCTTTCAATGTTTTTTTAATTTCTGGTACTGTGGTCTTCCTATCATGTTTTAAGATTTCAAGGCACTTTATGCTTTTGATTTCACTACAAGTGATATAATTAATTCTTTAATTTTCTATTACCTTTTTACTTGTCTATAGTTACACAATATAGTTATATGCACTGGCCTTGTATCTGTCTTCGTTACACTCAGTTATTACTTCTAATGCTTTAGCTATAAGTTCTTTTGGATTTTTCTTCAAGATAGTATTGAAGAACTGTGTGTTGTATTGAAGATACCAAAAATGAGGAAACAGTGAGACTCCCCGGTTACAGGACCATATACCTTTCTTTCTTTTTTTTTTTTTGAGAGGGAAACATATAAGTACAGATCAAATTATGATAACTATAAGGAAATCATATTACATATTAATAAAAAAGCTGTGACAAACCTATTCAACATATTTTAAAGCAGAGACATCAGTTTGCCTATAAAGATCCATATAGTCAAAGCTATGATTTTTCCAATAATCATGTATGGATGTGAGAGTTGGACCATAAAAAAGGCTGAGTGCTGAAGAATTTTTGCTTTCAGGTTGTGGTGTTGGAGAAGACTCTTAAAAGTCCCTTGGACAGTAAAGAGATCAAACCAGTCAATCCTAAAGGAAATCAATCCTGAATATTCATTAGAATGACTGATGCTGAAGCTGAAGCTCCAATACTTGTGGTCACCTGATGTGAAGAGCCAAATAATTGGAAAAGACCCTCATGCTGGGAAAGATTGAAGGCAGGAGCAGAAGGGACAACAGAGGATGAGATGGCTTGATGGCATCACTGTTTCAATGGACATGAGTTTGAGCCAACTCCAGGAATGATGAAGGACAGGGAAGCATGGCATGCTGCAGTCCATGGAGTCACAAAGGGTCGAACATATCTTAGCGACTGGACAAGCTTCATAAACCCCTTTGTGAAAGTGAAAGTGAAAGTCACTAAGTCGTGTACCACTCTTTGCGACCCCATGGACTATACAGTCCATGAATTCTCTAGGCCAGGATACTGGAGTTGGTAGCCTTTCCCCTCTCCAGGAGATCTTCCCAACGAAGGGATCAAACTCAGGTCTTCCGCGTTGCAGGTGGATTTTTTTACCAACTGAGTTATGAGGGAAGCCCTATAAACCCCTTTGGTATATCTAAATTCATACATAACTTTTAATATTGATAGTACTGTACTCCCTGTGATATCATCTTTTGCCTTCCAATATATTTACCAAATAGCGGTTAGTATTTACTTATTGCCTACATGTTAAGTGGAAAAGAGAAAATCTATCAGGTTGGCTCTCTTTGCATAACAGGCCATCTTCTTCTTTTTTTTCCCCCATGTTTTTTAAGTATTTTATATGACTTCACTGTTCTCAGAGGTGTTTAATCACATTTCATAATCAATGAAAAAGAGCACAGAAAGACGTATTGTTCAGATGTTTTAACTAAGGTTAAGTGAGACTAGAGGGTCTGCTGGAGACATCCTGATAATTATCACATTGCCTGTTATGGTGGTTACCACAGCAGTCTGCCTCACGCCTCCTCTTCACAAAATTTCATGCGCTAGTTCTTTACTCAATTTTAAATAACAGCAATAAACAGCTATTTCTCAGAAACAAGTGACTGGAAACTAACACTTGGCAAATTCATGGCTCAGCTTTAATCCCCTCCCTCCTTTTTTATTAACTAGACTGCTGTACTTAAAATTAAATCCTCTCCTGGGCTCACAGCTGATACTGCAAACACTGCTAATTGGACAGACTGAAGTGTGAAACTAAATATATATGTTGTCATTTTACTCAACAATTTCTGGAAAATGTATTGCAGGTAAATCAGCAGGCGTTAGCAAAGCTTTCAAGAAAGTAAACATGAGCATATTAAACCTCATGATGGATATGTTTTCCTGCCGGAGCAAAGCAAGCATCTGACTTTTGTAACCATTACTGAAGCAGCATAGATTTGTCATTCTGAAAACAAGTGGGACTTTTACCTTACACAATTTTGAATGTTTTGATTGATTTTTGGATAATAGCCTTCCCAAACTTTTTTTCCCCCCTCCAGCATTTTGTCCTTTCTGATTGTCCCAAAAGGAGTGCCAAATATCTCCTATTAAGTTATTTCAATATATAGTTTTAAATGTCTTTCATTGTGTTGATTATGCAGGAGGAACTTGTGAAGTATTTGTTTAATGGCCAAAGCAACAGGATGTTTCACGTTGTTTTTCATTCTGGAGTCTCAGTGAGATAGAAGCATTGGAAATCAGGTAACTAAATACTTAAATCAGACATGACTAAATGACTGAGCAACTAAGCACAACGCAGCAGATACTTAGAAAAGAGAAACCTCACTAGAGTTTCTTTGGGACCCAGGGTGATATCTACTTATGTTGCAGAAACCAGTACTCAAGAACCCAAGTGTCACACTCGAAGAGTTGAAGAACTCAGGTTTATTATGCCAGTAGGCCCAGAGGAGTCAGTTAACACTCCAAGGTTTGAGCCCCGAACAAAGGGGTTACAAAGTTTTTATACTCGGACAGGCATGATTAAGCAGGCTTGCAGGGGTTGGGCGATTGCAAAGAGCAGAACAAGGGTGAGTGAGATAAGCTCCAGTTCCTAGTATTGTGAGTCTGCAATTTCTGAGACTATGTGACCTACATGATCCAGACTTTGCAAGAAGCAAGCTGAGTTACAGAGGCAGAAGGAGCAGGAGGTTATGTAAAATTTTAACTTTTTATCTTCATCATCCCCCTCTCGACGCTTCTATCACTCATTGTAGAAAGCATCATCTCATGTTTTGGTAGGACATTCAGAGCTCCCCATTGTGTAGGGGGCTATATTGAGCTATTACCATTTGTAACTTTATGGATTCAATTTAGGAGGTTCTGAACTGGGTAATGGCATTGAGAATACAAGGGCAAAACAAGAGCCCCACAAAGAACATGAAGAGAGGACCGGTTAAAGGGAGAAGCTACAATGCCCAGCTCCAGATATTGTCCCAATTACCCCAGGGATTTGCTAGTTCCTCTCTCCTTTTCATGATTCATTCCCGTAGCTATTGGGCCATGTCCCTGACTATTCCTGATTGGTTTATATAAACACAGCATTCTTTGTTCAAGAAGAGACAGAGTCCTCCCTTTTCAGCCATCAGTAGGTCTGCTGCTGCTGCTGCTGTTGCTTCAGATAGAATTACTGTCATTAAGAGTATTCATTTCAAATATCTAAGTATTGTGCAAGCATTAAGAGTTTGGAGTCACCAAAAATCACTTATTGAATATTTATCTAATAATTATTGATAGCTTCCTATATTACTAATATTCTCTTTTGTTCTTTCACCTTTTTAGTCTCATTTAATTTGGCCAAATTATTAGAAAGAAAGGAAGTTACCTCAGAGGAAACTTGTACATCTCACATAAGATCACAACTAGATAAGCCAGAAATAAAATTTGGAATTAAAATCAAATTTCCATGATTCTAATACCAAGACCAGATTTCTTTTCTCCAGTAATGACAACTCTAAAGACAATTTGTTCAACACCAGAAATACCATTTGCTTTAATTCACTGAAACTTCAGCTGCTGCTGCTGCTGCTGCTGCTGCTGCTAAGTCGCTTCAGTCATGTCTGACTCTGTGCGACCCCATAGGCAGCAGCCCATCAGGCTCCCCCATCCCTGGGATTCTCCAGGCAAGAACACTGGAGTGGGTTGCCATTTCCTTCTCCAATGCATGAAAGTGAAAAGTGCTCAGGAAGTCGCTCAGTTGTGTCTGACTCTTAGCGACCCCATGGACTGCAGCCCACCAGGCTCCTCCGTCCATGGGATTTTCCAGGCAAGAGTACTGGAGTGGGGTGCCATTGCCTTCTCTGGTTAGTAGGTCTAGCCCTCTCCTATTCTGTAAAACCACCTCAACCAGAGAATCTAGTTGGTCCTATAAGGCCACCAAAGATTTGTCTACTCTCTCTACATCGTCTATGAAGTCCTTGGATAGTGTATGGTAGAAGGTAGTTGATGAAGCAATTCCTCCTAGTCCCATACCTATCCCAGTTGTAATTCCCAGACCTACTATGTAGGGCTATAAGCTTGGCGGCTCTTTTTGACTGTGTATGTGCCCACTCATCCTCCCACAAACACAGTATGGTGGCACCTCTCTCAAGGCCTTTTCTTTGTTTGTGGGACAGATGCTTACTTGTAGATAGATGTTTACCAGTCAATTAGATGAGTATGTGCACCTTAGCTTTCCTCAATCCCCAGATGTAGTACAGTGAGAGTTTGGTTGTTAGGGACAATGTTCATCTGGGGATTGGTGGCTCAGAGGGTAAAGTGTCCGCCTGAAAGCCAGCATTTAACAGGAGGCTTCCTGTGTGCTGTTTTGGATCTGTCACGAATTCTCTGTTTCTTATTAATTCCTGAATATTCAGGAATTAAGAGGAGAAGCAAGCATCTCCCAGGGGCTGAGGAATCCAGGCATTTCCTTCATTAGTTTTTCTATACGGTGATAAGTGCCCCCTTCCTTGTTATGAACCATATGGTAAAAGTGATTATTTACAGCCCTCTCTCTTTCATATAGATGACCCCATGTTTCCTTGTAAGTTTTGATTTTATCTCTGCTGAAAATAGCTATGTTGTATAGCTACAGTATAAATACCTACACAATGTTGAATAAAACACCTTTGCTCCATCAGAGCATTGGTTCCTGTGTCTTGCTGTCTCTCTCTCTGTCTCTCCCTCTCTCTCTTTTTCAGGCTGATACCCTGGAGGGCAGTGGCTCTCTGAGTTACACTTTCCTTCCCCTGGCTTATAAAACCCTCTCAAGAAGGCACTCTGTGCCTTTACCCCATCGAGAGGGTGCCTGAGGCCTCCGTGAACAGAGCAAGCCCCGTGGCAGGAGCTTTATTGGCTTTCTGCGTAAACCAAGGAATATCAGCCTCTTTCTCTCTCCTTTACTTTCTTATCGGTTAACTCCGAACCACCAGGTTCCGGTCCATTAAAGGACCTCAACATCTGTCTACAATGCATGAGACCTGGGTTCGATCCCTGGGTCAGGAAGATCCCCTGGAGAAGGAAATGGCAACCCACTCCAGTACTCTTGCCTGGAAAATCCCATGGACTGAGAAGCCTGGTAGGCTACAGTCCATGGGGTCTCAAAGAGTTGGACACAACTCAGCGACTTCACATTCACTTTCACTTTCACTTTCAAGGTGCAGATACCCATCTAATTGACTGGTAGACATAAGTAAGCATCTGTCCCACCAACAAAGAGAAGGCCTTGATGGGGACAGTACCATATTGTGTTTGTGGGAGGATGAATGGGCCATTTAAAGTTTGATTACATACGTCCCTGGCTAAATTGCCTACAAGTTCAGTTCCTCCATCATTTATAAAGCATTCTGGAGCCTTTTGAGTTAAGCTAAATTGCCCTTAAGACTGGCCCTTGTAAGGGTGGATCTATAGGAGCTCCCATGGCTGTTATATTATTCAATGGTACTGGTGTAACTAAGTACCATGGAGCTCCTAAGGATAAGCAAAGCCAGCAATCCCTGGCCAGCTGAGGATTGGTGTCATTAAGAAGGTGATGAGTTGCACTGAGAACCTGGTATAGATGAAGTTTAAGGGGGAGTTAACTCTGTAACCTGGGCCATATTGCCATCAGGCAGAGCCTCATTTTTTTTAGGGCCAAGTTGGTCCATGATTTCGTTTGTCTACATTATTGTCCCTGTCCAGGAGTTTTTTTTTTTTTTTTTTTCATTTATTTGGAAGACAGACACCTGTTCTAGGTTGTAACATCTGCATGGCATTTGGGGTACATGGAGGCACAGGGGCATGATGAATGCCATGGTGTTGGAATATCACCTGGGCTTTGGATCCTCTGGTGGGAGAAAGGTAGTGGCAGCAGGGGGCATAACTGAAAAATATTTTTGGCACCCGGGCCCCTGGATATACATTGCATGGTTATAAAGGCAGTAGGTGATCGACCTATAGGATTGGCTATTTATACTTTGTTCTAGCTGATGGTTAAATAAGTGATTTTCCAAGGGTTGACTGTAATGTTGACAGGTGTATGATGGATAAGGAACGATGCCATCTGTTTCATAAGGGACACCAAAAGGCTGTAAAGCAGCCTGCACATAACAGATAATGGAACACTAGCAAAAGGTTTTCTCCCCCTCCTTGGGTTGTCACAGCTATAGCAACTGAGCCTATTGTGAAGGGGGGTCAGCTATACTGTGAACGATTTAGTTAGTAGGGAGAATGGATCATAAGAGATATCTAATAAGAATGAGGCTTCCCACTATGGTGAGATAACAGACAGCTAACTGCAGCTTCTGACTTAAATCCCAGTCCTGGGATGCAACTGAAGCTAGTCCTGTAGTGAAGAGCATAGCAATAATACCAATCAGGGATAGAGGTCAGGGTTGACAATGAAAATCCATTGATATTTTGATAGCCAGATCCTCAAACTTCCACTATGAGTTGACCAGACAGCTGCTGGAGTGTGGCTGGAACAAGGCTGAAGAATCCTCAAACTTCTGCTGTCTGTTGACTAGTCAGCTTCTGGAGTGACTAGAGCAGAGCTCAGTGTCCTTTGTGGGTGAGGGCCATTGCTTTTGGAACCAGATCTTGAGGGGATTTTCAGGGTCCCGAACTGCTTTCCAGGTGTTCTCATCACAGGAAGCTGGCTGCCTTCTTGGCTCTGGTGTGGTGGATCCAAGGGATGATACTTGTAACTTTAATAGCAGTTGGAGTTGCCAGAACGACCATGCAAGGGCCTGTCCAAACTGGCTAAAGTGGTTCTTTTTTTCCTAATCTTTAACCTATACCTCATCTCCTGGCTGATAGGGGTGAACCCAATTGCCTAAAGAATGGGTGTCCTTTCTAAGGTTTCTCGGGTGATATGGTGGAGGACTTTTCCCAGTGCCTGAGGATGTTGGGACATCTCCAGGGCAGCTAGTCGATGGGGGTTGCCCATGAGTTTTCCTATTACTGGGGGTGTTCTCCCATATAAGATCTCAAAGAGAGAATAGCCTGAAGATCTCAGGGTGTATTGGGCTTGGAGTAAGGCCAAGGGTAACATGTCGAACCAAGATAACTGGGTCTCCTGACAGAGTTAGCTAATGTAGTCTTGAGTGTTCGATTCATGGATTCAACTTTCCCTGAGCTCTGTGACCTGTAAGCAGTGTGAAGCTTGCGCTGCCTGTCTTGGATGAAACTGCTTTCCTCAGTGAGCAGTTCCAGTTCTGGGTTCTGGAGGGGAATGTCCATCAGGTCCGGCTTGCTCGAGTAAATTTCATCTATGACCTCCTCACGGTTACGAGCGGGGTTCCTGCTTCCATAGGTAAAAAGATGGCAGGGTTCAGCATCCGCAGTCTGAAGTTGGACCCATAGGTTTTCGCAAAGCAGTCCTTGAAAGTGAATTATCCTGGAGTTGGTCAGTTACCTATGCCCCTGGCTGTTCATCAGGGCAGTAACAGCATGGGAAACCTTTACATTTATATTTTGTCCTCGAGTAAGCTTATCTGCTTCCCTGACCAAAACCGCAGTGGCAGCTAATGCCTGGAGGCATGGCAGCCAGCCCACGGCCACTGGATCCAGTCATTTGGACAGGTATGCCACCAGGCTCTGCCATGGCCCAACTGTTTATGTGAGGATCCCCTGTACAATGTGATTTTTCTCATGTACAAAGAGGTTAAAGTCCCGTGTCACAGCTGGCAGCCCTAATGCTGGAGTGTTGCTCAAGAGTCTCTTATCTCCTTGAAGGCCTTTTCCTGTTCAGGTCCCCACTCCAAGGGGTCCTTACGAGACCCTGCTGTGGCTTTAAACAAAGGTTTGGCAATTTCAGAAAAACCTGGTATCCAGATCCGGCAGAATCCGGCAGCCCTGAGGAACTCATGGACTTCTTTTTTGGTGTTCCGCTGAGGTATTGAACAGATATCTTGCTTCCTCTCATTTCCAAGCGCCTGATGCCCTTTTGAGGTGACAAACCCCGAGGTACTTGACCTCCTGCCTGCAGATCTAAGACTTTTTCCATGACACCTTGTACCTTACGGTGGAGAGTAGAGCCAACAGAGTTTTGGTGCCTCTACAGCAGTCCCCTTGGGTGGGACTGGTTGCAACAAGTCATCCACATACTGGAGTAGGATGCAGCTGAAAGTTCCTTTGGGAAAGGCAGCAAGGCCCGGAGCCAGGGCTTCACCAAACAGAGTAGGTGAGTTTTTCAAGCCTTGTGGCAGTCGGGTCCAAGTCAGCTGTGTCTTTCTCCCAGTATGTGGGTCTTCCCATTCAAAGGCAAACAAGGGCTGTTGACAGCTGGTGGCAGAAGAATGCATCCTTGAGATCGAGGCAGGTGAATCAGCTTTCCAGAGTGGGTAAGAGACTCAGGAAAGTGTAGGGATTTGAGACCACTCGATGGATGGTATTCACTGCAATGTTGACAGTGAGGGGGGTCCTGGACAGGGTGGTTATCATTCCCTCCAGACTTTTTGACTGGTAAGAGCGGAGTGTTCCAAGGAGACTGATGTTCAGTTAGGATCTCGGCATCTCACAGGTGCTGGATGTGGTTCTGAATTCCCAGGCATGGCTCCCGTGGTACTGGATATTGCTTCTAACAGGAGTGGCTCCTGGCCTCAGGTCCACTACAATAGGGGCACGTTTTTTGGCCAAACCTGGGGGCTCCTTCTCTGCCCAGACATCAGGGAATTCTTTTAACAGTTTTGGGGGATTTATTTGTTCCCCCCCTTAGGAATAGAGACACAATTCATCTTCTCTGGGCATGGTCACAGCCTTCACCAAAGCTAATTGTCTCCCCAGGGTGAGGCTCTCAGGCTTTCTGGGGACAAAGGTGATTTGTGCCCCCAGCTTTGTGAGTAAGTCTCTATCCAGTTGGGAATGGGGCATTCTGCTAAGCAGAGAAATTCATGAGTCACCAGATGGCCCCCTAGCTGACACAAATGGACCTTGCAAAATGAGCGGGCTGCCATGTCCCCTGCGGCCCCAGTAATAGTTGCTGTTTGGCCTGTGCGGGGAGCCACAGCTGTGGTTACCATGGAGTGCTCAGCTCCGGTATCCACCATAAAAGTCATTGATTGGCCTCCTACTTTCATAGTGACCGTGGGCTCCCTGGGGCTGAGGATCAGGTAGCCCAGTGTTCCCTTGTCTGATTCTGCTCCATCCAGGCTGATAAGGTTTTGGATGGCTGGTTCAGGTTGGTACCTTTCTTTGTTGGGTTGACTGAACTTCTTTGACCCTTTAGATATCCCTCTGCGATGGGGGCACGCATTTCTCCAGTGTCCGATCTCTTTGCAGTAGGCGCACTGGTAGTGGCGTAGTGGTGGTCTTTTCTTAGTTTCCCCTTTCCATGAGGGAACAGTCTGTTTCATTTGATCTGAGCTCCTCAATGCCTCTGCCAGCAGGGCTGCTTTCTGTTTCCTTTTAAAATCTGCTTTTCATTGGGCTTCACGGTCTAGGTTCACAAATACTTTATTTGCTACCTCTGGGAGCTGCGTGGCACTCATTCCAGTGAAACCTTCCAGCTTTTGGAGGTTTTGTTGGATGTCTGCACAGGATTGAGCCACAGAGGCAGCGTTAACCATCCGTTTATTCTCAGGTGTCTCAGGGTCGAAGGGGGTGTATGTCCGGAACTCTTCATACAGCCTTTCATAGAAATTGGTGGGAGTCTCACCCACTTTTTGGATTATCATTGTAATTTTGGACATATTGATGGGCTTTTTGGCTCCTGCTTGAAGTCCATGTAGAAGGACATCATGGTAGCGACCCAGGATTCCTTGTCCTTCTCTGGTATTGAAATCTCAATTAGGTCTCATCTCTGGCATCACTTCTCGTGCCCATCTATCTACATCTAAGACCTCTGCAGGTCAGGTGGTGTGCCTCCTCATTTGTCTCGGGCCCCTCTGCTCCAACTCGGCCAAGCCACCAGTCCGGTGGCTCAAGGAGCCACCATGGCTGGAATCTTGCTGGGGCCTCCAGAAATGTTGCAGAAACCAGTAGTCAAGAACCCAAGCACCATACTCGGAGAGTTGGAGAATTCAGGTTTATTATGCTGGTGGGTCCAGAGGAGTTAACACTCCAAGGTCTGAGCCCTGAACAAAGGGGTTACAGAGTTTTTATACTTGGACAGGCATGATTTAGTGGGTTTTCAGGGGCTGGGCGATTGCAAAGAGCAGGACAAGGGTGAGTGAGATAAGCTCCAGTTCCTAGTATTGTGAGTCCCCAGTTTCTGAGACTATGTGACCTACATGATCCAGATTTCACAAGAAGCAAGCCGAGTTACAGAGGCAGAAGGAGCAGAAGGTTATGTAAAATTTTGACTTTTCCTCTTCACTTATTTAGTAAGATTTTCTGTTCCAAAATTTTATAACTATGTTCACCTTTCAGTTAGACATTATTGATTAACTTTTAATTTAGAAGAGACTCAAGTTAAGGATAATGTTAGTTTTCTCTTCATGACAATCTTGATTCATTTTCTTCCACTTGTGAGAATAAATTTTACAAAAGGCAACATCCAGGTACTCTTGATTTCTGGCTTCCACATGGTTTTGACCAATGACATGCATTACCAGAAGACTAGAAAGCAGGAGAAGGAAGAGGCTGGGTATTTATTTCCTTTTCTCCTTTATACCAGGTCACAGTTATGTCAGTTGTTGTATTCATCTATGCAAGACTTAGTCTTTTTGACAGACAGCTCCTTCTCTCAACAGAGTCCAAATCACTGTTTCTTGCCCTTGCCCATTCAGCTATAATGGTACTAATGATCCACAAACTTGCTAATCTCTGAGCATCATTCCTCATTGGTTCTGTTAGCCTTGTCCACACATCTATAAATTATTCTTTGTTATACTCTCTTTAATTAAACTTTTGAAGATGAAATCTGTTTTCTGGTAGACTGTTGAGAGAGAAAATAATTGGCAGCAAGGTTGGACTCAAGAATCAAAACCTCAAAATGGAATTCTGGGTTTTCTTGTGTGTAATTGAATCACTGTATGGACAATATTGACACTGGCAATTGATATTACATAATGGCAACAGATATTTTAAATAATCAACATTAGTGGCATCAGATGAAGAGTCAGTGGAGGGCAAGTCAATTAGAAGACAAGGGAAAAGTGGAACTTAAGAGTTTGTATTTGCTTTTTTCTGCGTGTGATAGCTTTTTATCTAAATAAAAAGACGAAAATGAAATATGAATGGCATGAGTGGACCATGCTGGTCCGTGCTCATTTTTATCTATATGCATTTTATTTGTCCTTCTTTCCACTATCATGCGCTTTAGGAGGTTGTCTTCTACAGATTGTACCACTAAATATCTTTGTTACCTGGCTATTATATTAGTATTATCTCCCTCAATCAAGATTCATCTCTATAAGTTACCTTTCACTGAATTCTTTAAAAATCTTTTTTGTGCTGTTTCCTGCCATGACACTGACTGATAAGACAAACTCCCCAAAGTACTAAATGGAAGCACTGGATCTTCTTGACTTTGCTGTTTGTAAGTTATATTGTCTTAGGAGACAGGGAATCTGAAGTCAAGTACTTGTTCCTCTTTCGAGGAATCTTTCTGTGACTCTGTTTTGTTTACTGTTAGCAATGAGCCCCTATTGTGTGAACTGCACATCCATATCCAAGACTTGGTACAGTATCTGGACAACAGGGGCCTGTTAGCACATGGACCTTATTGTTTTTCTGGGAACAACTGCAGCAAGCTGTTATACTATGAGAAATGAAAATGGCCACATATCGTTTTCTAAAAATGGTGAGAAAGAATAGAATACACTCAGAAATTAAGAGATAACCAAAACTTATATATCTTAGTTCAAGATACTGGATGACTATTGGTAAAGAGAAAAACTGATTCTGACAAAGGTGGAAGTTTCTTAAACTGTCCAGTTTCTGGGAAATATTTCAAGTTGCAGGAAAGGGAATAAGCTATGAAAAAGATAAAGACTTCCTTTCACAGTGTTTGGGAATCATAATAGCTTAGGAGAAATCCACTTTGAAGCATCAGTACTGGCTACAGTGAAAAGAGCCAACAGTACAGCAGTGGCAGGAAGGGGACTATGTACCATTTTTGGTATTTGCAGCATCAAAAAGGGCAGGTCAACAAGGGCAGGTAACAGGTATAAGCTTGTAAAGACCTTAGAAAGAGAAATTTCTCATTAAATTTTTAGTTTTAGTATCTGTAATACTAGGTGAGGGGTCGGAGTGAATACCATTGTGACTGTTAACACTTTTGGTTTGGTTTGGGGATTCTCATTAGAAAAGACTGATTCTAGGAAAGATTGAAGGCAGGAGGAGAATGGGATGACAGAGGACAAGATGGTTGAATGGCATCACCAACTAAATGGACATGAGTTTGAGCAAGCTTCAGGAGATGGGGAAGGACAGGGAAGCCTGGCGTGCTACAGTCCATGGGGTCACAAAGAGTCGGATATGACTGAGCGACTGAACAGCAAAGGGATTCTGTTATATGTATTGACCGTTACAGAAATATATTGAACCACTACTGTGTGTCATAAGGGGTATGACACTTGGTATTCTTTATTTCATTCATGCTAACAACTTTTCAAAGTACTTCTATGCTTATTTTATAAATAAATAAACTGAACATGAGTAAATTTTATTAACTCACCTAAGTTACAGACCTATTAGGTCCACAAGTCTAGACTCAAAACTTATTCTCAGAAGTCTGGACTCAAAACTTATTCTTAGCATATAATCAATTCTCAACATTCTCACTGGCTAAGGTCCAATATTGGTCAGAGATTGTGTTTTAGAGGAAATTTCTTTCCTTTCACTATAATGTTTCCCTTGGGTTGTTGTAATATTTTCTTTCTTTTTCTTTTTTTTTCATAGCAACTATATGCATCTTCCATCCCAGGTGGAATGAGGACGACTTCAGAAAGGCTGAGGCGAACCCACAAAAAGAAATAGAGCAAAGAGAACAGAAAGTGAAAGATCTGACAATAGCTTAATAGCTTTTAGGCTGGATTCAGGCAAAATCTAGTTGGTTTGCATTGTTTTCTTCAGTTGGTCTCTGGTATGTTTGTGTCACCTGTGACAAAGGAATGCCAACGGTGAAGTTCTGAAAAGATAATGGTCATTATCTTGGGAGTCTGAAACATAGCCTAATGACATGCTAATTAAATTGGCCTCTTTTTGCTGGTAGACTGGCTTTTGCACAGGTTTTATTCTTTAGATATTTCCTAGTTTATGAGAACAAGAAAACGAAACATATTTTTATTTGTAGTTATTACCAAACACATATCTTATCAATAAGATACTTTAAAATCTTTCCTGTGATTTAGCATAGAACTCTAATATATTCCAAGGATTAGAGTTCTTTATGAATTTTTACCACTTAAAAACCTTTTCTAGGGGATGGACCTTCTATTCATGAAAATACCAAGCCTGTGCCTAAAGCTTCACTCTCCAATTTCAGGCCTTACAATTGATACCTGATTTTTGTCTTCCTGTATCTCCGAATAGCATCTCCTAAATATCTTATTACCTTTGTCCTTCCCCTTCTACTAGTCTCAACACATTCAAACTTTATATGATATATTTTGGATGTGAGCCCATCTTTTTCAACTCAACTACTATTAACTACTGTTGACTTTATATCTTTTGTGCATGCCATACCCAACTGGTTAAGTATTATTGCTCTCTGCCTTTTCTTCTCCTACTCCAGACTCTTACTCTGACAGTTTCTGTTTCCAATCTCCTGGATCAACAATTATAACACATAATGCACTTTTTCCTCCATGCAATTCTTCCTAATATTCTGATAGTTCATTTGGCAAGGAAAAAACATTATGGCTAGTCTTTTTTGCTAATGGAAGAGAAAGAGAAACATGACATTAACTTCTAAGATGGGTTTTAACAAAACATATTGAGATTTTTTCCTACCCCATCAACTTATGGACTAAATAGGTGTGTGTCTGTGTTTGTGAAAACACTGATCTTCAAAAAGTTATGAATGAGAGCTGGATCTGATAACACAAATTAAATATTCAATTTATAAACTATTCAATTGGCTGTCAAGGGAAGTGTTGGCCAGGAAAATAAGGCAGTGTTATCAGATCCCAAAGTTATTATTTGTTAGGCCATGTAAAAGAATGTAGTTAGAGGAAGAAAAAGTTAAACGAATCTTAAATCCCTTGTCAACATCTACTTTTTAAAGATTTAGGCTATGATAGAATAGCAGATAATTTTTCAAAGGATTACTCTATAGAGGGCAGGACTATAAGTCCTACTCCCTTTAAGGCAACCAAAATTGAGGAGTGGCTATCGCCCCAAGCTTTATGAAAGGGGTTTCACAGATACTGTCCAGAGGACTTGGCGTGCGTCTCCACTAATATCCAGATGGTAGTGGATCCATATACAATTCCACAAGGAAATGAAGACATTAAGGGATAGACTAGCTCTCTGTTACCCAGTGAGCAAAAGTATAGGTGGCTTTGCTGGATTAAATATGACCAAATGGGGGAGAGAGAGCCACCCTGCCTGCAATAACTTCTGAAGTGGAAACAATAGTCAAATTAAGAACAGGGTGCATTAAAACAGTTATAACAGCAACAGAAACAACAGTAAAAACAAGATCTGAGTGAGGTCTTGCACAGATCATGGAACATGTAGTTTGTTGTTCCTGGTGGAGAACAAAGGAATCTAGGAAAGGACCAAAGAGAGAAGGAGTCATATTTAAACATCTGCTCTGCCCAGAGGTACATAACCAACTTGAAAGAGGAAAAAAAAAAATAGTGAAGCAAGAGCTTCTTCCACAATGTGGTTGGGTCTCATCCAATCACGGAGAAGGCAATGGCACCCCACTCCAGTACTCTTGCCTGGAAAATCCCATGGACAGAGGAGCCTGGTAGGCTGCGACTGAGCGACTTCACTTTCACTTTTCACTTTCATGCATTGGAGAAGGAAATGGCAACCCACTCCAGTGTTCTTGCCTGGAGAAACCCAGGGACAGAGGAGCCTGGTGGGCTGCCATCTATGGGGTTGCACAGAGTCAGACACGACTGAAGCGACTTAGCAGCAGCAGCAGCTGCTCATCCAATCAACTGAATGCTTTGAAAGAAAAACACGGGATCCTCCAAGGTAGAGGGGATTCTGCTTCCAGATGACTTTGAACTCTAGCTGCCATGTCAACTCTTCCCTGGGTCTCTAGCCTCCTGGGCTGTCCTGTAGTTTTCAGAGTTGCTAGTACCCAAAATACAGTTAGCCACTTCATTAAAATAAATTTCCCTCAGTCTATGTAGAGGTATACCTTGGTTCTGTTTCTCTGAAGAAGCCTGACTAACATCTATCTGATTTCTGAACCTGTTCTCTTTTCTTCATCTGACCATGGATAGATGGCAGAAAATGAACCTGTAAATTTTTTTTTTTTTAGTTAACTTCATGGGGTGAGGAAATGGAAACGTGAGAAATGGAAGAAGGACAACCTTCACTTTCCCCAGGTTCTCATGTTAAAGGACCCAAGTGATGGAGATGATATTTACTTTATATCAGTTTCGATTAATATTTGGACATGGACATTTTTACAGACCTTTTTACTGAAGGAAAAAAGTTCATTCAGAAAGAAAGTTTCTCTTATAAATGCACAGTTGGCTCAATTTTTAAAAATGGAATTCAGTTATGCAACTGGCATCTAAATTCAGAAAAAGAATGCTAGCAGTATAAGTTCAAGAGTAGAAACAAACAAAATACATTTGCTTTCTGATTATAACCTATGATTCATAATTATTTAACAAAAAGGTTGTAGAGTCAATATTTCCATCTGATTCTTCAAAATGCAAAAGGAGCAAAGTTCATACCCATGCGTGTTTTTGTGTATGTGTGTGCATTCAAATAATAAAATGCTAGCATTTAAATTGAGGATTTGATTTTATGCTCTAGATCTCTCCTGATAATATATGCTACATGTTCAACATAATGTTCAAAGGGAATTAAAATATCCCTTATCACAATTTTTACTAAATTCAAACATTTTTTTTATTGCGGTTCATGGGGTTGCAAAGAGTCGGACATTACTGAGTGACTGAACTGAACTGAACCTTTATTTCTCTCAGCCAGACAAAACACGTGTCAATTCAGTAAAACAACTACTGTGAATTGAAGGCAGAAATTCAGTGAATCATAATTTATTTTCTTGATTTTCATTAAATTGGCTTAATTGCTTGAATTGACATTAACATGAAATGTCTTGTCACCATATAGAAATAGCCTCTTAATTTATGGATCAAGCTTTCTTTTTCTTATCCTATGTAGTATTTAATAATTGTTGCTGTGTGGTTTTCTATTGGTGTAATGTGATAATTAAAGTAATTAAAGAAAAATCACTTTTTCAAAGGACAGAACACTATAATCCATCATAAATGAGTAGTAAGTGTCCACTATTTATTAACCGGTTCCTGTAATTAATTATTTAATCAAGGCATGGCTTAAAATCCCTAAAAACAAATTGAATTTCATGTCTATGAATATATCATGCTGATTTAGGAAACATTTTCTAATAAATTTCTGCATATTTTTAAAAACCCAAGCAAGTTTTGGATTATGATTTTTCATTAAATGTAAGCCCCATAAAAAGGTAGCAAAGAATGAATCTCTAAATTGCCTATTAGTTAGCATAGCTCCAGGCACACAGGCATACTTATTAAATATTGTTTGATAATTTCATGCTGGAAATGAGGAAATTAATAATATATAGCACAGTAATTGTGACTTTAATATTTTTATAGAGAATAAATAAATTGAGTAGTAAAAATAACATTTACTATTATACAAATGTTTATGGAACACATTCATATTTTCTCGTCCATTTTCTATTATTATACCATTTTACAGATGAAGAAACAGGCTCAGTAAGGTATTACCATTGCAGGATCCATGCTCTGTTCACATTACAATAAATGAGATAGTTTTATTTTAATTAGACATACTCACTATTGCTTCCCTAGTAGCAGAGCAAAGTAACAGATGCCTCAACTACAAAGGCGGCAGGATGAGGATAGGAAGAAAACAATTCCTAGCTTAAGGCATTGAATTAGCCCATTTCTACCTAAAACAGTTACTCTGTTTAATAAAAGTGAGTTGAGACACAAATCCTATCATTAAATAAACTCTGGTTAATTTACAAATTCCAGTGGGAAAAAATGGAGAAAATGGAGGAAATGTCAACCTCATTGTGGATTTATTTCTCTAATTTTTTGCACCAATTGAAATGGGCTGGAATTGTAATGGAATTAGCCCAGAAATGAGAATTTGCACAGTCCTAATTTACAGACACTGGTATAGTCTAGTCTGTAAAACCATCTTTCTTTCTCTAGTTCTGATTTATGTCTGGTCCTTAACAAGTATGGAACATTATGTTTCTAAACATACAGTTTTTTTCATCTAAGTTATAGAATGAGACAGAAATTCAATGTTCTGTGGAATGCTTTTTTTTAAAGGAATTGCTTTAAAATGGTGTGTTGGTTTCTGCCATACACCAGTGTGAATCATATATATATATATGTCCCCACCTGCTTGAGCCTCTCTCTCACCCTGACCCTGTGGAATTCTTTACACTGTAATTTTATTATAAAGCAATCTGTTGAGAATATTAGGTACAGGTATTCTGTTAAATTATATGCTACACTGTCAAAGAGGAAAATAGTACAATTAACAAGATAAATAGTTTAGCAAGTGACATTCATAAAATAAATATACAAATACCCTTGAAGTGTTAGAAAGTGTTAGTCGCTCAGTTGTGTCCTACTCTTTGCAAACCCATGGACTGTAGCCTGCCAGGCTCTGTCCTTGGGGATTCTCCAGGCAAGAATATTGAGGTGGGTTGCCATGCCCTCCTCTAGGGGATCTTCCCAAGCCAGGGATTGAGCCCAGGTCACCTGTATTGCAGGCAGATCCTTTACCATCTGAACGACTAGGGAAGCCCCAAATATATGTATTCCTTGTGACTCAGATGGTAAAGAATCTGCATGCAATGAGGGAGACATAGATTCAATCCATGGGTCGAGAAGATTGCCTAGAGAAGGGAATGGCTACCCCCTCCAGTATTCTTGCCTGGGAAATTCCATGGACAAAGGATTCTGGTGGGCTACAGTCCATGAGGTCGCAAAGAGTTGGCCATGACTGAGCTACTAACACTTTCACTTTCACATGCACGATTAGGAGTTATAAAATATAATGAAAAAGTGATTGTCTTAATAAATTTGTAAGAACCATATAAGTCATACTAAAACATAAATTTATTAAGTAAAATTTGGGGCCCTGGTGAAGACAGTTACTGAATTACAAGATGAAACAATAAAATTTATATTTTATTTTATATATTTATATATATAAATATAAATATATATATATTATATATATATAAAATATATATATATAATTATATATATAATTATATATAATAATATATAATTATATATATAATTTATAATAAAATATAAATATTTTATTTATATATAAATATTTATATAAATATATATAAATTTATATATACATATTTATATAAATATTTATATATGTATATATAAATATATACATATATAAATATTTATAAATATATATATATAACATTTATATTTTATTATAAATTATATATATATAATTATATTTATATATTATATATTATATATTATATATATATTTTATATAAATTATATATATAATATATATATATAATTATATATATTATATGTATAAATTATATATATATAATTTATAATAAACTATAAAAATATAAATATATATAAATATAAATATTTATATTTTATTATAAATTATATATGTATAATTATATATATATAATTATATATATAAATATAAATTTATATATAAATATAAAATATTTATATTTTATTTATATATATATGTATATATATATATATACACACACATATTGTTTCAACTCAAAACAAATGCCAGTGATTTCAGGATCACCCAGAGGAAAAATTCAGTTCAGTTCAGTTCAGTTCAGTTACTCAGTCGTGTCCAACTCTTTGCAACCCCATGAATCACAGCACGCCAGGCCTCCCTGTCCATCACCAACTCCCAGAGTTCACCCAAACTCATGTCCACTGAGTCAGTGATGCCATCCAGCCATCTCATCCTCTGTCGTCCCCTTCTCCTCCTGCCCCCAATCCCTCCCAGCATCAGGGTCTTTTCCAATGAGTCAGTTCTTCACATGAGGTGGCCAAAGTATTGGCGTTTCAGCTTTAGCATGGAAAAACCATAGCCTTGACTAGATGGACCTTTGTTGGCAAAGTAATATCTCTGCTTTAGGTTGGTCATAACTTTTCTTCCAACGAGTAAGCATCTTTTAATTTCATGGCTGCAATCATCATCTGCAGTGATTTTGGAGCCCCCCAAAATAAAGTCTGACACTGTTTCCACTGTTTCCCCATCTCTTTCCCATGAAGCGATGGGACCAGATGCCATGATCTTAGTTTTCTTAATGTTGAGCTTTAAGCCAACTTTTTCACTCTCCACTTTCACTTTTCATCAAGAGGCTTTTTAGTTTCTCTTCACTTTCTGCCATAAGGGTGGTGTCATCTGCATATCTGAGGTTATCTATATTTCTCCAGGCAATCTTGATTCCAGCTTGTGCTTCTTCCAGCCCAGCATTTCTCCTGATGTACTCTGCATATAAGTTAAATAAGCAGGGTGACAATATACAGCCTTGATGTACTCCTTTTCCTATTTGGAACCAGTCTGTTGTTCCATGTCCAGTGCTAACTGTTGCTTCCTGACCTGCATATAGGTTTCTCAAGAGGCAGGTCAGGTGGTCTGGTATTCCCATGTCTTTCAGAATTTTCCAGTTCATTGTGGTGTGGATTAAGTGACAATAAATATAATCAAGTATATTTTTTAAAATAGGTAGATAATGGGGGCTCAGTTCAGTTCGGTTGCTTAGTCTCATGTCCTATTCTTTGTGACCCCATGGACTGCAGCATGCCAGGCTTCCCTGTCCATCAGCAACTCCTGGAGCTTACTAACTCATGTCCGTCAAGTCGGTGATGCCATCTAACCATCTCGTCCTCTGTCATCCCCTTCTCCTCCCACCTTCAGTCTTTCCTAGCATTAGGGTCTTTTCCAATGAGTCAGTTCTTTGCATCAGATGGTCAAAATACTGGAGTTTCATTTTCAGCATCAGTCCTTCCAATAAACATTCAGGACTGATTTCCTTTAAGTTGACTGGTTGGATCTCCTTGCAGTCCAAGGGACTCTCAAGAGTCTTCTCCAACACCAAGTTCAGGGGCATCAATTCTTTGCCATTCAGCTTTCTTTATAGTCCAACTCTCATATCCATACACGACTACCAGAAAAACCATGCCTTTGAATAGACAGACCTTTTTTGGCAAAGTAATGTCTCTGCGTTTTAATACACTTTTTAACGGGAGCTACAGGCATATATTCCTAAAGTTATTTTGTTTTAATAACAGGGTAGACAACTCAATTTTGTCTTTTTACACACTTCATGACGGTCTCACAGCAAGTGTACCAGGGTGGTCTGTCATTTGCCTCCTCCAGTGGATCACGTTTTGTCAGAACTCTCCACTAGACCCATCCATCTTGGGTGGCCCTACATGGAATGGCTCATGGCTTCACTGAGTTTTGCAAGACCTTTTGCCACAACAAGGCAGTGATCTGTGAAGCTTACATAGTAAAATATATTCATTTCCTTAGCAACAGTTACTTTTATTATTGTTATAGCTTACATATCACATTCAACATATTAGAGCCCTCTAGGTTCTTGTTAATGAAGCAAACAAAGAAAACAGATATGTAGGTTTTAAATGATTCTGAAACCCTTTGCTTAGTTCTTTCCCCATCAGTGTAATACCTAAGCAAAGAAGCAGTACAATGTTTCTCACTAGAGAGAGGTTCAGAATTACCTAGTAAACTGGTTAAAACACAGATTGCTAGTTTCCACTTCAACTGATGGTTTAGAGATGGGACAAAAATATGCACTTTCAAAAGCTGCAGATGCTGCAGCTAGTTCAGGGAGTGCACTTTTTGGACCCCTGAAGGAGAAACTGCTCTAAAGTAAAGAGTCCTAGGTTAAAAAATTAATTCCATCCCTTATTGGTACTGCAGAATACTTAGTCTGCTTGGTATCAAATCTATTCTAACCTCATTTTCTCAATTGTGAAAAAGGGAAAATAATAACAAAGCATTGTTGTGAGATTTAAGTTAGACTAATACATATTGAAAACACAATGCAGTATCTGAAAAATGACAAATTATACAATAAATATGATTTCCCATTTTCTCTGTAGTAATGGATGTTTCAGTGTTTTTCACTGTATCTTAACTTTCTTTTCCATTCCATTTATTAATGATTTCCTGATGATAGGTTTTAAACATGAAATACTTTAAGTACTGAATTTAAAGTTTTAGTAAACTCTTTTCTAGGTAGAGTAAGTCTCCTATATACAAATATGTTTCATTCTGAGAGTGTCTTCTTAAATCCAATTTGTGTGTAAGTCCAACAAAGTTAGCCTGGGTACAGTCTGTACTGTAATAGGTTTATAATAAAATAATGCATAAAAAATAAACAAAAATAAAGAAAACATTTTAAATATTACAGTAGAGTATCATAAAAAGTACAGTAGTACAGTATAACAGCTGGCAAACAGGGTCTGGGATTGAGTGAGCAGGCAAGAAAAGTTACCAACTGGAGGAGAGAGAGGAGGTGGGAGATGGTAGAGCTGAAGGATTGTCAGCAGTAGGAGAAGGAGGGCAAGCTGCAATGTCATCATGCCTGATGTTAATGGCATAGGTTCTGGTTCCTTATTGGAGATTCAATTCCATCTACCCTCTTGAAAAAATGATCCAGTGATGTCTGGTTAATAGCTCCTTTTTCCTCGTCACAGATGACGTGGTAGCATTGGACTGCATTCTGAATGGCTGCTGCAATCTTCATGTACTGCGCTGTTTAGCTCCTGGACCTCTAAAATGAACAATGCCTCCTTTATTTTCCAAATAAAGAAAATCTGCTTGACATTTCTTGTGCTGTGAGTCTCTTTGGTTCTTCAGCTACATCTTCTTCCTCTTGTCTCTCTTTGTTCTTTCTCTGAGACTCCAATTCCATCAGGTCTTCATTAGTGGCTCAGACTTCATTAGTGGCTCGGACTTCCCTGGTGGCTCAGATGGTAAAGCGTCTGCCCACAGTGTGGGAGACCTGGTTTCAATCCCTGGGTTGGAAAGATCTCCTGGGGAAGGAAACGGCAACCTACTCCAGAATTCTTGCCTGGAAAATCCCATGAGCAGAAGAAGCTGGTAGGCTACAGTCCATGGGGTTGAAAAGAGTCAGACACGACTGAGCGACTTCACTTTCACTTTCATTTTCTTTCTTTCTTCATTAGTAAGCTCCTCACGTTGCATAGCAAGGAGTGCAATGATCTTGATCTTGTTGCTTTTGCAGATCTCCCTTGAAATAAAGATACTGTACTACTGTTCTGTGCAGTAAAGTACATAAACACACAAGCACTTGTAGAGGATGCATGCGTGTGACAAAGCTCGTGAACTAATTTACATGATTGAACATGCAAACGCAACTTTGCATCTCTGAAAGTTTGCCACTTGAAGGTTTGCCTGTAGGGGACTTAATATATAGGAAAACAAATGACTTTAAAAGTTTCAAGAGTGTTCTTCAAGACTGTACAAGTTTGAAATTCAAATTTTATCATAGTTGTTAAACCCAAAATATGTGTAGAATATTGTATCATTTATAGACTCTATTTCTGCCATTTTCATTACCACTCATAAGACTTCTAAATGATTTTTTCAAATATTCTGGTATCAATTAAGTTGATTATATTACTACATAAAGGAAATTTGAAAAAAAGTTTTGCAAATTAATAAATTAATAGACCTGTCATAGACACAGAACAAAGTTTTATTTAGGGACTTACACAAAGCTTGGGCTCCCCTAGTAGCTCAGAGGTTAAAGCATCTGCCTGCAATGTGGGAGAGCTGCGTTCGATCCTTGGGTTGGGAAGATCCCCTGGATGAAGGAAATGGCAACCCACTCCAGTATTCTTGCGTGGAAAATCCCATGGACAGAGGAGCCTGGTGGGCTATACTCCACGGGGTAGCAAAGAGTCGGATACGACTGAGCGACTTCACTTCACACAAAGCTATATTTTTAAACTATTGCCATTTTTATTTAGTAATTGATACCCTTGTTTTAAAAACAAAATAATTTTCACAAAAAGAAGTCATATTTTCTATTCACTATAAATATATAGTTTATGTCTTCATTGATGTTTCTTTGTCTTCTGTGTGTGTGTATTAAGACACCAGAGAGAGAAGATAGACTTTCAGCTTGTTGAACTGGGGTCAGTTTTAAACTAGTAAATTTGAAAAAGTCAGTTTAATCAGGAAATCTTAAAAGTACATTATTTATATCAAACTAAGTTTAGACATACATGTTTACTGATTCAGCCACACTCTAATTTAGGGCCAAGGGAAATTCATAACATTTAAACTGACTGGATGAAATTTCACTCTGTTATCTCATAAGCCATACTCTTATTGCATGCTCTAGAATCCCAGTTTTAGGTTTTAAGATGGGTGGAATGTTAGAGTAGAAGCATTCTGGAGTTTTATTACTGGTTATAATATTTTAAAGATATTTGTAAATTGCTTATGATATTTTAAAAGTTGTATTTACTGGGACTTTGCAAAACATTCAACTTAGGACTCATAGAAGTTGAAAATTTTCATATTAGTATTTTATAATATCAGATTACATAGTACCTTGTTAAATTATGTCATCAAAATAATGAGTACAGCTGTTAAAAACAGTGTTAGGAATGAACACAAGGGACTTGCCACTTATCTGGTGGGTGCAGAAAGGTAATATACACTCCTTGTTTTGCTACAATATATGATGATATTTTAAAAATTGGATCCTGATTCTAGGAAAGATTAAAGGCAAAAGGAGAGATTAAACATGGCAGAGAATGAGATGGTTGGATGGCATCATTGACTCAATGGACATGCATTTGAGCAAACTCTGGGAGATAGTGAAGGACAGGGAAACTTGGTGCTACCATCCATGGGGTCGCAAAGAGTAGGACATGACAGTGACTGAACAACACAACAAGGCAGAAAATTAATATATCAAAAATATTTCATGGTTATTGTTACTTATTGTACTATAATCCCTCACTTTTAAAATTCTTAATTTTGATTAATCTCCCTCGTTGGTGTTTATGTGTTGTTGATTAACTTCTGAAAGTGCATGGATATGCCTTTCAATGTCTCATGTATTTGTGAATGTTCTTCCAAAGTAATTTGTGAAAAGTGAAAAAGTGAAAGTGTGAGTCACTCAGTTGTGCCCAACTCTTTGGGACCCCTTGGACTGTAGCTCACCAGGCTCCTCTGTCCATGGAATTTTCCAGGCAAGAATTCCCTTCTAAAGGGGATCTTCCTGACCCAGGGATTGAACCTGGTCTCCAGGGATAAAGCCGGTCTCCTGCATTGCAGGCAGATTCTTTAACATCTGAGCCACCAGGGAAGCCCTGTAACTTGTATATAATGGTTAATTCAGCTCTGTTAAGCCAAATAAATATATTTATTTAAAATGTATTTCCTTTCTGTAGCTCTATAGAAGAGGAAGTGTTATCTTTTGACTTTAGGTGTTGCCATGGATATGTATGGATATGAGAGTTGGACTGTGAAGAAGGCTGAGCGTCGAAGAATTAATGCTTTTGAACTGTGGTGTTGGATAAGACTCTTGAGAGTCCCTTAGACTGCAAGAAGATCCAACCAGTCCATTCTGAAGGAGATCAGCCCTGGGATTTCTTTGGAAGGAATGATGCTGAAGCTGAAACTCCAGTACTTTGGCCACCTCATTGGAAGAGTTGACTCATTGGAAAAGACTCTGATGCTGGGAGGGATTGGGGGCAAGAGGAGAAGGGGATAACAGAGGATGAGATGGCTGGATGGCATCACTGACTCAATGGATGTGAGTCTGGGTGAACTCCGGGAGTTGGTGATGGACAGGGAGGCCTGGCGTGCTGAGATTCATGGGGTCACAAAGAATTGGACAGAACTGAGCGACTGATCTGATCTGATCTGATCTGATGGATATGTTTAATATACATTTCTTTGTAGATTCATTACTTTATCTTTCTGGATTATTATAAATACTTTGAATATATATTCATACACATACTTCTACTTATATAGCTTGTTTAAATCAACAGTGTAGATGTGTTTAAATTAATTCTGCCACGTATTTAGTTATAGATACTAATCTTGAGAGATGATACGCTAAAGTGCTTTAGAGCACAGACTGCAGAGTCTGACAGCCTCAGGTTTAATCCTTTCTATATTAACATAGCAACTTTGATCTGAGGCAGTTGATCTATTGGTGTTTTGGTTTTCTTGTCTCTAAATGGGCATGATAATCCTAACAGCCCTAGAGTTCTGTGAGGCTTAACTGAATAAACAAATTTGTCCAGGGCAAGTTGACCATGGCAAGCAGAATTTAAGCGACAAGCACAATGTGAGTGTAAGCTTTAACTTTACTTCTTTGCCTCATGAAAACTTATTTTTCCAATATTATTTATTCCCTTATTACACTGTATTCTTCTTGATCTGTTCTTGATGCCTCTAAGCTATTTTCTGAGATTGAAATTTTCTCTCTGATTTGAATTTTTACAGTATCCAGACTTCTGTTTACTACTTTCTTTGAAGTTCTTAATTGGTAATTGTGTTTTCAATTTTTATGCTCTTTTTACACTTCAAATCTTCCCTCTCTGTGAGTGCATGATTTATTTAAAAGTAACTGTGTTTTCTCAAGCCCTTTACGTCATATGAATTTTAAATTTTCTTCAATTTAGAACTTGTTCACAATAAATACTTAAAGACATAACAGTAGAATCTAAAGAATGACACCCAAATGCCAGAAATGTCAAAGACTTACAATCAAGAGATACGCAAATGAAATTTAATTAAAGAATGAACTGAGTCATAAAACATAAAAAAATAAGAAAAAAGAAATTAGTGAACTTGTTGGCAAAATAATTAAAGCCAATCTCCACAAGCTTCACTAAAACTTGGAAGAGCCAGTGAATGAAATGCTGGTGCAAATTCCAGTTAGTGGAATTTCTTGCCTGGAGAATACCACAGACATAGAAACCTGGCAGACTACAGTTCATAGGTTGCCCAGAGTTGGACATGACTGAAATGACAGCATGCATGAATGCACTCTAGGCATATGGGATCTTAGTTACACAATCAGGAATGGAACTATAGCTCTCTGCATTGGAAGCATGGAATCTTAACCACTAGACTGCCAAGGAAGTTCCCCCATGTAGCATTTTTGAGTGAAATTTATCTTTTCAAATTAGGGACTGTTAACAGAATTTAAGCAGATTTTTCTGTACTAAATTCTTGATATAAATGAGATTTTAGAGTTAGCTTTTGATGACTGATTTATATGTTCCCATCTGTATTATGTCTAGATATTGTTTACAATTTCTGGAATGTGGTTGGCCCTGTTCCTAGTTTCTCCTTGATTTTAGCATTCCATTGACTAACTGAGTGTGGAAATGTGTATAAAGGTATTGGATGTTTCTGTTCAAGTCACTGCATTTCCTTGAAGTCTCATCCAGCTACTTCAGTCTTCCACATTCAGCTTTATCTCTATATTGGTCTATTTTCTAAGCAATTTGTTTTGATATATTGCTTTATAAAAGTGATTCTTGAATTTCATTTAAAACAAATAAATAAAAAATTTCCTAAAATGTAGTTCTCACTACTGTGGTAAATCCGCCCCCCCCCATACTATAATTAATATTTTAAGTTTCTTACAATGAAAAATACTTTTATAGGCCTGTTGTGTTATTAAGTGATCATTGTATCTGTTCATAGATTGCACAACGACTGCATGTGTACAACTTATTAATATCAGTAAGTAGGGTCAATGACATATTTTTGTTCTCCCTAACAATATGTTAATAATTTTTGCTATAAGAACTTACAGTTTTTAAGCAGAAATGAAGTTAGGAGTGTGGTGAAGCTGGACCTTCATAAGTACTACCAAGTATTTGGAATCATTTATCTCAATTTTTGGAAACAAGAAAGAACAACCTGATTCTGTTGCTTAGTTGTCTAATTACATGTGGACAAATATATTTCTACAGTTTTTCAAAAGTTCTATAGAAGGAATTTTTTAAACCAAGGCTATCAGATTGAAATATGAAAGTCACAAATATGACCCATATATGCCATGGAAAGTTTTCTAGTCATCACATTAAAAAACAAGTAAAGTTAATATTAATAATGCAAAAATTAATATTTTATTTATCTATTGAGATAATATTGAGATTTTACTTTTTTTAAAATACACATTCAATGCAGTCTGGTATGTATTTTATACTTACAACACATCTCAATTTTGTCTAGCCAGATTTCAAGGGCATAATTGCCACAAATGGCCTGTGGCTCCCATACTGGACAGTGAAGTTTTAAATCCTTACTAGAAAGAATGGCTAAAGTATAGAAACCAAGATATACTTCTCCTTCACATGTTTCTGTTACTCACTTCATATTCCAGGGAATAATCCATCACTACTTGTCCTCATCTGCTGTAACCATGTGGCATTAATTGGTATTATAATCCTCAAAGCCATACAGTGTTTTTCTCAGGGAGGTGGGAGAGGCTGTGAGATAATAAAAGAATCTTAAAGCTAAACATTATATTCAAGGGGTTTTGAACCACCTGATGTGAAGAGCTGACTCTTTGGAAAAGATCCTGATGTTGGGAAGATTGAAGGCAAGAGGGGAAGGGGACTACAGAGGATGAGATAGCTGGCCAACATCATCAACTCAGTGGACATGAGTTTGAGTAAACTCAGGGAGATAGTGAAGGACAGGGAAGCCTGGCATGCTGTAGTCCCAGGGATCGCAAAGAGTTGGACACAACTTAGCAACTGAACAACAAAGCAAAACAAAACAAACCAAAATAAAACACCAACTACCTTTCGGTCAGGGACACATGGATCTGTCCCTCTGGTAAGTATACATATGAGAAAGAGTGCTACAAAAGGTGTGATTAAAAATGCCTTACTATGTTTTCACTGAAGTGCTTGTTCTGCTTCAGGACTCCAACCTCACTTTGATTAGGGAATGTTCCTCTTTGGGACTGGCAGATAATTAATTAATATACTTATTTTCTAATGCTATTGCAATAGTGTGTTTCCATCTATTACTTCTGCGAGTGGTTCAATAGGAAAAGAAAACAGGAAACATAAACATAATCTGAAAGGCTCTGTCATAATTCTTAATAAGCTAGAAAAAGCATTTATCATATGGAAAGGTGACTTGTTGCAATATTTATTTCTATGTGTTTTTCAAGTTTAGTGACAATGTAATGATGATCTTTGCTACCCTTTCCTTTATCCTGAACAAATATGTAATCCCTTGCTCAACTTGTAAAACATATGCTAATCAACATTATTGAGTGGTTATCTAATATTACCTTCTAATTCTTCTTTTTTTAAGTTTTAAACATCTTCATTTTATTTTCATTATGTTTATCTATAGAGAAGTGATATTCAGGGAACTTCTTTCTCAATAAAATACATGAATATGTAACAAAAGAAGTAATTATTCAATGAATTAATCATACCATTATGTTTGGTAGTCAGGCATGTTATATCATTTCTTTGATGTGAAGCTCAATTGGGAACAATCTATCTTATCTGTCATTGCATTGAATTTTATTAAAAATTAAAAGTCTCCAATCTGTAATAAAGTTAAAGATCAAGGACATGTCTAATAATATTTTATTCACACTGCAGCTGTGCTTTGGCCTTTACATATTTTACCTGCATAGTAGTTTGCCATTTTGAGATTAAAAAATCTCACTTTAGACTCAAATATGTATACAGAAGCAACTCAGAAATAATAGTTTAATCCTTACATATTTTTATCAAATATTTAAAAGCAAGCTATTTATGAATGACTATGTGATACATTTAGCAAGATGATCAGAAGTGACACTATAAAAATATTAAGCAGCATTTTAGTGTCTATAAAATAAAGTACAAAACAGTACTAGATCTCTAATAAGAGCCTAGAAAAGTCTACTCTGGTGTGATATCATGGGAAAGGACAAGATTATTTGAAAACTGACTTGAATGAAGAGTCTGCCACAGACAGCATGAGATTTGAGCATCCCTTTTCATGGGCTAATCCCCAGAGAAGCCTAAAAAAGTACACACTAACTGCTGGCTTTGCTTCAAAGCCATTTAGTTTTTAAATATAAGTTAATTCCTTGTAGATCACAGTGTTTTAGAGTATAGGAGTGATCATTTAATTCAACCAACACAATGAGATTTGCTGAGCTGTTCCCTCGAGATACATAAATAAAGAGCAATCATTATGAAGGAGGAAACAGACAGAACAGGCTCCATCTTGAAAGCAGGATTCCATCTTGGGCTGGACTGTGGACTTTGAGCTATATGCCCAGTATCTATGGAAACGATATGCCAACTGGAAAACCAGATCCCCCGGATGGAAGAACCCCAGGGCTTATACCTAGACTCTCCATTGGCCTAAAAAAATACCCTAATTATTTGTGTAACAGAATCATAAATTCTATTATGCTTATTGGGGTATGACCACAGGCCTACTGATAATTGTCCACTGTTAACTACCTAGGCTTAAGGCATATGAATCATGGGTTAACTTTGATTGTATCTTTCTCTTCCTTTGTTCAGACTAGTTCCAGGGAATTTGGGGAGGTGGGTTTGGGCACGTATACTTAGGGTATATAAGGTGTTCACAAAAACTGGGCGGGGTCCTTGGCTAAAAGGAGACTCTGCCTTGGGCCCGCTGGTGTAATAAGCTGCACTCCACTATCCTTCTGAGTGAGTTTGTTTCCCGGAACGTGTGGCTACAACAGTTACTTCAAGGTGTTCACAGTCCAAAGCAGAAGGCAGACAGATAACAGAAGATTTTCAATAAAATGTGTAAGTACATTGAATAGTAATTTCAAAAATTTACAATTAAGTTTACCATTAAAACTTAATAGTCATTTAATGTTTTCTTTGGGTCATGACTGTAAATGGCATTCTTTATATCTTATCTCAATAAATAGCATATCGTTGATATTATAGTGACCATTTCATAAATTAGAAAATAGAATTTCAGACATTTAAAATACTTACCCAGGTGACCAAGCTAGTCAAATGAGAGATGGAGCATTCATCAAATTTTATGACTCTGGTGCCCTTGAACCTCTTAAACTTTTATTCTGGAATAATATACTTCCTATTGTTCTATTTACTGTTAACATATTTTTCTTTTATGAAATTAACAGTGATGGCAGACAGTGATTGAGACTACTTTTTCCTTTTAAAAAATCTTAATTGGTAAAGTAAAAGCTAGCAACACTATGCCAGTACTTTAATTTTTATTTTTAAAAATTGTTTTAAATTATACATCCTAAAGTCTGGGAATCCTGCTCTAAATTAAATTACAGAAATTTTTCTTTAATGGATGGGAAAAACTCACTAATTTTCCAGCCTGTATTACAGTTCTTGAGGCTGCCTATCCATTACTTTCTAAGAGAAGATCAGTTTACAAACATTGTTTGATTGCAAAAAAAAAAAAAATCTGAAGAAGAGCATCTTCTCTAGAGATTAGTTATGATAGTTGCCTCGTTACTCACCACTTCTCTCATCAGGGATGGCTTTGAATCTCAAATTGGTCTATGTCTTTTTTAGGGCTTCAAACAAACCTGACCCAAATGAGTATAACTAGACAGCTAGTGTGGAGAGGACTTCAATTAAATGTTTATGAGCAGGAAAAAGCAGATGTTATCTAATAACAGCTGTTCAAGAAACAGTCTGAGGGAAACCTGTAGCCTTTTGGCTGTACCTGCTGAAAGCAGCATCTGGAGCAGCCACCTTTACATTCAGATGCACATTGGCATCTATGTCAAGTACTTATGTATCACACATAAGATCAACAACAACAGGCCATTTCGTACGAACCCAATTTTTTAAGGAACCTACCACATTTCTTATATGCTATTTTCTCATCAAGTTTTCATATTAAATTTGTCACTATCCAGTAAGAAACCTTTGATAAATTTAATGAATTAAGATAAATGTTCCAGTGCATCATGTTCACCTACATAATTTATATATAAAAACCTGCCTAATTCAGCTCTCAGAATGTTATGTTTTGCCCTAAGCTGACAGTGATGGCAGGGAGGTCAGAGTCACATCTTTTCCCATCCTCAGCTCTACATCTGTCCTTGTTAAGGTCAAAGGGAATCTTGAGTGATAACTGTGCCTCGGTAGGATGAGGCAGCCTGGCTGTTTCTGGAGTTCCATGGACAATGACTATAGCAGAGGAACATAGCGGGTGGAAAATAAACTGCTAGTGAATCATTGACTCTGCAGATATGCCTTCTTTAAAAAATATTTTTGAAAATCAGCAGTGTAATGTTGAGGTTTACCTAAGGGGGTGGGATTACCATCCCTACTGCAGTTCTCTGTCTCCATGCTACTTACTGTGTGGTTTCTGAGGGCAGCACCCCCATTGCATGAGAGATTGTGAGAAATGTAAAATCAGAATGTTTTGAACAAGATCCTAAGGTGATTCATATATATATTAGTTTAAGAATCACTGTTCTGTCCCATATTTTCCATCTTCTAAATTCCAGCTCATATTAGTTTTCCTTATTCTTGCATGCTGAGATTATGTACCCATTGACGGCATATATTCTGATCCTCTGACTCTGGGGTGTTTGTGCTAAGAGGTAGCATGAGTAACTTGTGGTGATAAAAGTTTATCTCTTAATTAATCTCATTTTCCCCATCCTTCCTGAGCAAGCCTAAAGTAGCCCACTGCTACAGTTCAATTATCATTACAGTGAAGTTTGCTAAGTAATTAATATCCATCCTTCTCATAAGCACAGCTTCACAAAGTCATGAAATTTAGTCCCGTGAACATATTGTATCAAGTTCTGTTGAGCATCTCTGGTAGGAGATATCCTCAGCTGTATCTGGAATCATGTTCCAATATTTAGTCCTTGGCAGTGTAGAGTCACATTGCTAAAACTTTTCCTGGGTCAGCTTTAGGCATGCTAATTTGCTAAGTCCCAGGAGGTAATTTGTTGATTTGTCACAGCTATCTTGTTTGTGACCATCTGCCACCTTCAGAGCACGTTAGTAGAATTAATTTGTGTCTATTCTGGAAACATTTTTTGGAGGGAGGACCCTAACTATCTTCACTCCTCTGAATGAATTGGACACATGAATTTGAATTAGGATATGTGATTATCAACTCCCACATTCCAGCTCTGAGTTGGGGTTGCCCTAATGGGTTATTCCCTAAGGATAGCCAATGCTACTTCCTTTTCTACTAAAAGAGAGATTTATATCAGGGAAGATTAGGAAGATGCCTGCAGATATTCTCTGCCAAATGAGGTTTCCTAGCAGAGTTTTACTGTAAATAGTTCCATTACTATTTTCTATAGCAAAGCTTGGTTCTTTCTTTTCTGTAGAGCAGCTGCATTGTAAACAGCTCTTGTCAAAAGCCTCTTGCATTTATAACACATGTGAGGAAGATTTTTCTTTTTTTCTGGTGGTCAGAATTTGATTTGTGTACACCGCAGGTGTTCTTCGTTTTATTGGGAACTCATTTGATTCTGCCCAGCAGATAGCTGCACACCCTGAAGCACTTTCTGTTTTAATGCTGCAAATGTCTCCTAAGCCTGAGTGGCTCCTTGACAGTGTTTTACACTGCCCTGCCCCATAGTCCTGTTAGTATTGTAACCTCTCTGTGGTACAATCTAGCCATGGTTTTCTGGCAATTCAGTTGCCAACGGTATCCCCAGTTTCAGATGTGATATAGTCTCAGCACTTGCTCTGTTGTTTATCTACAACACAACCTGTGCCCTGAACCTATACACAATAGAACCTGTATAATAGAATCTACAATAGAAGATCAGATTCTGTTCTACAATAGAATCTACTGATAGGTTCTTTTCTTTTTTTTTTTTTAATTTAATTTTATTTTTAAACTTTACATAATCGTATTAGTTTGCCAAATATAAAAATGAATCCACCACAGGTATACATGTGTTCCCCATCCTGAACCCTCCTCCCTCCTCCCTCCCCATACCATCCCTCTGGGTCGTCCCAGTGCACTAGCCCCAAGCATCCAGTATCGTGCATCGAACCTGGACTGGCAACTCGTTTCATACATGATATTTTACATGTTTCAATGCCATTCTCCCAAATCTTCCCACCCTCTCCCTCTCCCACAGAGTCCATAAGACTGTTCTATACATCAGTGTCTCTTTTGCTGTCTCGTACACAGGGTTATTGTTACCATCTTTCTAAATTCCATATATATGCGTTAGTATACTGTATTGGTGTTTTTCTTTCTGGCTTACTTCACTCTGTATAATAGGCTCCAGTTTGATAGGTTCTTTATCAGTAGATAAAGGAAAATATGGGCTTCCCAGGTGGAAAGCTGGTAAAGAATTCACCTGCCAAGGCAAGAACATTCTTTGGCATTGCCTTTCTCTGGGATTGGCAAGAGACACAAGAGATGTGAGTTTGATCCCTGGGTAGGGAAAGTGAAAGTGAAGTCGCTTAGTCATGTCCGACTCTGCGACCCCATGGACTGTAGCCTGGCAGGCTCCTCCGTCCAAGAGATTTTCCAGCAAGTATACTGGAGTGGGTTGCCATTTCTTTCTCCAGGGGACCTTCCCGACCCAGGGGTCGAACCCAGGTTTCCCACATTGCAGGCAGACTCTTTACCATCTGAGCCGCAAGATCCCCCAAAGTAAGAAATGGTAACCCATTCCAATATTCTAGCCTGAGAACTTCTATGGACAGAGGAGCCTGGCAGGCCTCAGTCCATGAGATCACAAAAAGTTAGACACGACTGAGCACACACAACACACAGGAAAACATGCATTCTGAGCAGTCCTAATATTGATCTAAGACTTCATATACCCTTTCTGCAAAACCTTTGATTTTAAAAGAAAGTTTGTGTCAATGGATAGATAATGTTTTCACACCAGCTTTCTTTCAGGGTTATTCCTTACTTATATTTAGGAAAAATTTGGAGTAATTACTTTATGCAACTGTAAATGATGCCCAACTTTATATCTGTAACTTCTAACCAAGAATAGTCAAGATAAGTACACCTAAGAAAAACTTCTAAAACCTTCTTTTTATTTTAAAGTGTTATTCTGTGAACTAACACAATCAATATTGTGTAAATTTAGTCTTTCCTTCACCTTTCATCAAATAATTTAGCAGTCACTTGTGATAACAAAATTTTGGATGAAATCTTGGGTAGTAATTTAGTCTAAGATATAGATGGATGCAGCACTGGAATTTAAAAGAGTTCTGGGCAAGCCCCACTGGTAACCTGTATGCTAGCTTGGGTCATCCTGCCCTTCAATGTTCCAATTATAAACTGGAAAAATTCTGTTCTACATAGAATGTATGTATGTATAAAGACACAATGGAATTTTTTTTTGTTTTATTAAATAAAGTAGGAAAACCTACAAAATCAGTTTTTTTTTTCTTTTGACATTTTTATTTCATATTGGGGTATAGCCAATTAACAATGTTGTGATATTTTCATGTGAATAGCAAAGGGACTCAACCATACAAAGACATGTATCCATTCTCCCCCAACCTCTCCCCCACATCGAGGCTGACATATAACATTGGGCAGAGTTCCATGTGCTACACAGTAGGTCCTTGTTGGTTATCCATTTTAAATATAGCAATGTGTACATGACCATCCTAGACTTTTCCCGGCAGCTATAACTTTGTTTTCTAAGTCTGTGAGTCTCTTTCTGTTTTGTAAGTAAGTTCTTTTGTATCATTTCTTTTTAGATTACACATGTAAGGAATGCCATGCAATATTTTTCCTTCTCTGTCTGATTTACTTCACTCTGTATGACACTCTTCAAGTCCATCCATGTTGCTTCAAAGGGCTTATTTCATTCTTTTTAATGGCTGAGTAATATTCTATTATATAAATTGTACCCCATTTCTTTACCTATTCTTCTGTTAGTGTACATTTAGATCGCTTCCATGTTTTGGCTATTGTAAACAGTGCTCCCATGAGTATTGGGGTGCATGAGTCTTTTCAGATTATGCTTTTCTCTGGATATATGCCCAGGAGTGAGACTGTAGGGTCATATGGTGGCTCTATTTTTAGTTTTTTTAAGGAACCTGCATACTGTTCTCCATAGTGGCTATACCAATTTACATTCCCACAAACAGTGTAGGAGGGTTCCCTTCTCTCCTCACCCTCTCCAGCATTTACTGTTTGTGGATTTTTTAATGATAGTCATTCTGGCTGTTGTCAGGTGATATCTCATTGTAGTTTTGATCTGCATTTCTCTAATAATTAGTGATGTTGAATATCTAATAATTAGTTGATGTTGATGGCCTTTTGGCCATCTATATGTCTTCTTTAGAGAAATGTCTATTTAGGTCTCCTGCCCAGTTTTTGAATGGGTTATTTTGATGCTGGGTCATAAGCTGTTTGTAAATTTTGGAGGCTAATCTCTTATTGACCACATTTGCAAATATTTTCTCCCAATATGTAAGTAGTCTTTCTGTTTTTTTTTTTTTAATTATTTCCTTTTCTGTGCAAAAGCTTTTGTATTTAAATAGGTCCCATTTGTTTATTTTTTCTTTTATTTCCATTATTCTGAGAGATGAATTGAAAAAGATGTTGTTGTGATTTATGTCAGAGAGTGTTTTGCTTATGTTTTCCTCTAGGAGTTTTATAGAGTCTGGTCTCATATTTAAGTCTTTAATCCATTTTGAGTTTATTTTTGTGTATGAGTTAAAGAATGATCTAATTTCATTTTTTTTTTTTTACATGTGACTTTCCAGTTTCCCATCACCATTTGTTGAAAAAATTTTCCAATACTGTGTAGTCTTGCTTCCTTTTTCATAGATTATTTGACCATAGGTCCATGGACTTATTTCTGGGGTTCTATCCTGTTCCATTTATCTATATTTCTATTTTTGTGCCAGCACAATTCTCTTTTAATGACCATAGTTTTGTAGTAGAGTCTGAAGTCAGGGAGCCTGATTTCTCCAGCTCCATTTTCTTTCTCAAGATTGTTTTTCTATTTGGGATCTTTTGTGTCTCTATACAAATTTTGAAATTTTTTTCTAATTCTGTGAAAAATGCCATTGGTAATTTGATAGGGATTGCATTGAATCTATAGATTGCCTTGGTTAGTGTACTCATTTTCACAATATTGATTCTTCCAATTCACGAACATATTATATCTTGCCATCTGTTTATATCTTCTTTTTCACAATATTGATTCTTCCAATTCATGAACATATTATATCTTTCCATCTGTTTATGTCTTCTTTGATTTCTTTCATCAACATATAGTTTACAGAGTACAAGTCTGTTGTCTCCTTAGGTAGGTTTATTCCTAGGTATTTTATTCTTTTTGATGTGTAAGTTTTTAAAACCTACAAAATCACAGTTTTAAAAATTTCATAAGAGAAGTGAGATCAAAGAAACCTACTAAACTAAAATTCTGAAACTGACAAGCTCCCTTTAGGGAAAACAAAACAAAACAAACAAACATACTGCACTCATCATTGATGAAGAGGAAGGAAGGGAAGTATATTGCTACAGTTCAAGTAGGAAGACAAAATATTATCTTTTAAAAAGAGTAGGGTCTATGTTGGCTGGCATGTCTGTGAACCATCCCTGGGAGCCCTAGACACACCGCTGCTGCTACTGCTAAGTCACTTCAGTTGTGTCCGACTCTATGCGACCGCATGGACTGCAGCCCACCAGGCTTCTCCGTCCATGGGATTTTCCAGGCAAAAGTACTGGAGTGGGGTGCCATTGCCTTCTCCGCTAGACACACTAGAACATGCAAATACCTGTAACTCTTTTCTAGTGTGCCTTAAAAGAACACATATGTGAAAGATTGGAGGCAAGAGAATTGAGATACTCTTATGGCACCTGTGCATCAGGCAGGCTGATAGGAACAGAATGAACAGAACTCCACAAGTACTCCAGGTATTCAGAGAGTATGAAGTGGTGACTACCTGTGTCTAGAGAAGTGACAGGATAGCTGGTGAAAGAGACTCCCCCTTGAAGTCTAGGCACTCACTGTATGTGATATCTGAAGCCTGAACAGAACAATACAGATATCCTGGGTCTTTCACTGAGTATGAATCATGGTAAGACACAGCTGGAGAGTGGAGTATTGAGAGAACTCCATGAGTCATAGGTACATGGGTCTTACTGAAATATAAGGACCATGATGAAAATTGAGCAACCCCATAGGCACTTTGACACTCAAATTGAATATATGGCATCAGGATTTTTGTGACTTGGGCAGAGCCAGAAACCTGAGAAAGACCTGGAAGTAAGGCCCAAGGCATAGAATGTTGGCAGAATCATGGTCTCCCAAAGATATTTAAGGTTTTCTCAGGGGCTTCCCCAATGGCTCAGCAGTAAAGAATTCACCTGCAAGGCAGGAAACACAGGAGTTGCAGGTTCAATCCCTGGGTCAGGAAGATCCACTGAAAGAGAAAATTACAACCCACCCTAGTATTCTTGCTTGGAAAATCCCATGGACAGATGAGCCTTGCTTGTTATAGTCCATAGGATTGTGAAGAGTTGGGCATGAATGAGCATGCGTGTAAACACACACACACACAGGTGTCCATAGTGGTATAGAATCTGCCAATGCAGGAGATATAGGAGATGTGATCCCTGGACTGGGAAGATCCACTGGAGAAAGGAATGGCAACCCAGTTCAGTATTTTTGCCTGGGAATTCCCATAAACAGAGGAGCCTGGTGGGCTACAGTCCATGGGGTCAAAAAAGAGTCAGATGTGACTGAACACACACATGCACACACACATACACACACACACAGAGACAAAGATATTTAAGTCCTAATCTTCATATTACCTTAGATAGCAAGAGGAACTTTGCGGATGGGATTATGTTAAGGATACTGACGTGGAGAGATTATCCTAGATTATCCAGCTGTCCAATATTATCTTAAGGGTCCTTATAAGTGAATGAGGGAGGCAGAAAGTCACAATTTGAGAGGAGATATGACCATGAGAACTGAGATTTGGATGGATTCTGTTCCCAGTTTTGAAGATAAAAGGGAGCCATGAGCCAAGAAAAGCTGGTAGCCCCTAGAAATTGGAAAGGAGTAAGAAACAGATACTTGCCCAGTGCATCAAGAAGGAATACAGCCATGACAACACCTTCATTTTCACTTCAGTTCAATTGCTCAGTTGTGTCTGACTCCCTGTGACTCCATGGACTGCAGCACGCCAGACCTCTCTGTCCATCAGCAACTCCCAGAGCTTGCTCAAACTCATGTCCATTGAGTCAGTGATGCCATCCAACCATCTCATCCTCTGTCATCCTCTTCTCCTCCTGCCTTCAATCTTTCCTAACATCTGGGTCTTTTCCAAAGAGTTACTTCTTCCTATCAGGTGGCCAAAGTACTGGAGCTTCAGCTTCAGCATCAGCATCAGTCCTTACAATGAATATTCTGAGTTGATTTCAGACTGGTTTGATCTCCTTGCAGTCCAAGGGTCTTCTCCAGCACCACAGTTCAGAAGCATCAGTTCTTCAGCACTCAGCTTAGTGAGACCTATTTCAGACTTCTAAAGCCCCAAACTGTAATATAATAAATTTGCATTGTTTTAAGCCTCTTGGGCTTCTCTGGTGGCTCAGAGGATAAAGTGTCTGCCTGCAATGGAGGAGACCCGGATTTGATCCCTGAGTTAGGAAGATCCCCTGGAGAAGGAAATGGCAACCCACTCCAGTATTCTTGCCTGGAAAATCCCATGGATGGAGGAGCCTGGTAGGCTATAGTCCATGGGGTCACAGAGAGTCGGACATGACCGAGCGACTTCACTTCACTATATACCTCTAAGTTAAGGTAGCTTGTTATATAGCAGCAGTAAACTAATGCAAGACCTGATGAAATCTAAGAGCACAATAAGAGAGCTTAGAGAAATAATTCAATCATCCCATATCTTATCTTGGGTATGAGGCAGCAGCTGCCTATTGTTGGGAGAGCCAAGTTAACAGAAAGAGGTATCCCTAAGGTGTATGTACATGGAGTCTGCTGAAAGCTGAGGGAGAGGTAGGAGAAATGAAATCCCTGAAGTTTCCCAGAACCCAAGATATGCCAAAGGAGAGGTGTTTTTTTTTTTTTTTTTTCCTGTCATCAAATAATATGCAGTCTGTAGTAAATTAAATCTAACTAAAGTTACCAAAAAGCCTAACTCTTGCTCATTACAAACCAGATTGAATTACTTCCCATCCCCAATCTGTCCACCCATCTGCCTAAAAGAAAAAGAAGGATGCTTGTTTCTGAGCCTAAATATTATTTACTTTAACCTTTAATGTTATATTACATATAATTTTGGCACTCAATTTAAAAAATATGAGAATTCTGAAGATACAAGAACATATGCTTTGTCAAGAGAAAAAAATGTCCATGGACAGACTCAGAGATGGACAAATACTAGAATTACCAGATAAGTGCCATGAGAACATAACTACAATAAATATATTAAAAGAGCTAGTAGTAACAGTAAACAATATGCATGAAAAAGACATAGAGATGAGAATTACAAAAAAGAGAAAAATTAAAATGTTATATATAAAAAACACAATATAAAAATAAATATTGTTTTTGGATAGGCTAAAATCAGTAGACTAAACATACCAGGGGAAATAATCAGTAAGATTCAGTCAAGTCAACAGAAATTATTCAAACAGAAACACAGAGAGATATATGAGTAATGGATAAACAGTGCATCTGAGATCTGTAAGGACACTGAAAACAGTCTAGAGTGCATGTAGTGTATTTCCAGAAGGAGAAAAAAGAGAAAGAATGGTGCAAAACAAGTGTTTGAGTGTATATTGGCTAATAACTTTTCAAAACTCATAAAATACTTTAGTCATATACCTAAGATGCTTATAAAACACCAATTAAGATATACTGACCCACTACAAAAATAACCAAACCTCTGGACATCAATGTGGACACATTGCCACAGATGAAGATAATGACACAATCCTGAAAACAGAATAAAAATATATAGTACATAAGGAAAACAACAATATGAACTATGGCTGAACTATTTTCAGAAACAACAGAAGCCAGAAGGCAATAGCACAGCATCTTTAATGTGCTAAAATAGGGAAAAAAAAAATCCCATCAACCAAGATTTCCATATCAAGCAGCACACTTTCAAAAACTAAGGCAACATAAAGACATTTTTCTGGACCAACAAAAATTGATTTTGATTCAATAAGATGTATAACGCAAAACCTGCTAAATAAATGCCAAAGGACATTAGGCCAAAAGGAAAGTATGCAGATAAAACCAGACAGTTTGTGTAAGAATTGAGAATCTTAGGAAGTACTTGGCAAATGTGATAGGAAATAAAGAAGCTATTATTTTGAAAAAAAAAAAAATCCTCTCTCTCAATGTAAATATATCTATTTAAAGATTGTTAACTGTTTAAGAATACTTAGAATATAGAGTTTATAATGGATGTAGGTGCAAAATATATGAGAACAAGATGTTAAGGGTGGGAGAATCATCTTTGAAAGTGTATTGTTATAATAATCTTGTATTGTTTATGAAGTGATAAAATATTTTTTAAGGCAACTGGTGATAATTTAACACTGCATACATTAAGTGAAGTGAAGTGAAGTCGCTCAGTCGTGTCTGACTCTTTGCGACCCCATGGAGCCTACCAGGCTCCTCCCTCCATGGGATTCTCTAGGCAAGAGTACTGGAGTGGGTTGCCATTTCCTGCTCCAGGGGATCTTCCCGACCCAGGGATCGAACCCAGTTCTCCCGCATTCCAAGCAGACGGTTTAACCTCTGAGCCACCACAATGCATACGTGGAGCCCCATATTATGAAAAGTTAGCACTAACTCAATCACACAAAGTGCATAACCATACAGTTAAGAAGAGGTAAAATGGAGTTCTTAAAAAAAAAAAAAAAAATCTGACAACAGAAAAGAAACAAAGATTATGACCAAAAGAAATTAAGCTGTAAGAAGACAGACTTCAACCTAAACATGTGAGCAACTATATTCAATGTGAATGGACTAAGCACCTGAACTGAAAGGCCTAGGCTGTCAAACTTGATAAAACACAAAGCAGTTGGTTGGACTAACTAACCAACTACATGCTTTTTATAAGAAATGCATTTTATAAGCACTGGCAGTTTTATATGTGGAAAAATATGTGCATTATATAAATATAAATAAATATATAATTAATCTGGCACAAACCTGAATCATTTGGGTGGAGTTCATCTATCCAGAGATATTTTGAAGTATATGTCTCCCCTTGTCCTCTCTAACCTCAAGTCCATGCATCTGTGGAATTTATTCAATTTATATGAATCATTTTACCATATATAGCGTGTTGTCACTATGTATCATTATGTTGCGATATATTGAAAAAAAAAAACAACCTAATTTCTTTACTCATGTTAAGCCATGCCATAGAATGTTAACAGAAAGGAGTTTTTCCAAAAAGGAGTAGACAGCAATGTGAAGGCTGTTGATGGGCAGTCAATGACATGTACATGTTGGAGAGAGTAACAGAAGCAAATTGCTAACTTTGGAGCTGATATGGGGCAGAAATCAAATGCCATGAAATTTCTAACTTCATTTGGACTCTAGTTGTCTTTAATCATCTTTAGATAATCATCTTTAGATAATCTTTAATCATCAATCTACTGAAATAACTTTTGCCTTGTTGCTACTCACAGTGTAAGGCTATTTTCATAAGTCTGCATACTTTGCCAAATAGAAGACTTAAATCTAGTGGCAGTCAAATTTCTAAGAAGAGTGAGGGTAAGGATCACATAGAGGAGATAGTATGGCCAAGGAAGCAGTGGTGAGGCAGGACAAAGGATGCCTGTGAAGGGAGGTTACAACATGGTCTAAAGTCATGGAAATGGCGATGGAGGTGGTTATAGTACTAACAGTTGTGGAAGTGGTGGTGGTGATAGAGTTAAGAGAGGCTATAGAGTGCCTCTCTTCTTTATGTATAAACAAGTAAATATATTGAGAATAATAGAGGCCAGGAAGGGATTTGGGGCCTCCCTGGTCATTGAGAGAGTAAAGAGTCTGCCTGCAATGTGGAAGACCTGAGTTTGATTGCTGGGTAGGAATGATCCCCTGGAGAAGGAAATGGCAACCCTTTCCAGTATTCCTGCTTAGAAAATCCCATGGATGGAGGATCCTTCTGGGCTAGAGTCTGTGAGGTTGCAGAGTCAGACACAACTAAGTGACTAACACACACACAGGAAAGGATTTACATATAGAGAAAGAATCCTGGGATGTTGAATTGGAGATTAGAAGTATGAATTTTTTTTTTTTTTAGTGCATATTGATAGACCTATTTGGAAATACAGATGTAAATATTTTTCTTAACCATTATTTTCTATAGGATGAGAAGGCCCAAAAGCAATGGTGCTCCAGTAGCAATGGACACGGCGAGTACTGAGATCTTTGTTTCTAAATACCAGCCTTCAGGTCATATATGGATGTGAGAGTTGGACTGTGAAGAAAGCTGAGTGCCGAAGAATTGATGCTTTTGAACTGTGGTGTTGGAGAAGACTCTTGAGAATCCCTTGGACTGCAAGGAGATCCAACCAGTCCATTCTAAAGGAGATCAGCCCTGGGTGTTCATTGGAAGGACTGATGCTGAAGCTCAAACTCCAATACTTTGGCCACCTCATGCAAAGAGTTGACTCATTGGAAAAGATCCTGATGCTGGGAGGGATTGGGGGCAGGAAGAGAAGGGAACGACAGAGGATGAGATGGCTGGATGGCATCACCAACTCAATGGACGTGAGTTTGAGTGAACTCTGGGAGTTGGTGATGGACAGGGAGGCCTGGCATGCTGCAGTTCATGGGGTCGCAAAGAGTCAGACACAACTGAGCAACTAAACTGAACTGAATTGAACTGAAAGGAATCAGAGCTCCTTTTAAAAGTGGATGATTCTAGGACTGGGTCAGAGAAAGAACAAAATGAACCTGGAGCGTGTTGTGCCAAAAATAAGGAAATGCTAAAAGATGACCTTTGCCAAAGGGCAAAGGAACAATCTTGAAAGAGATCTCACTCACCAAATACAGGAATATTTGACCAAAATATGTGCTTTATTATTTGCCATCAATAACAGTGGTAATATCTTCTGAGTTGCCTGTGGATACTAAGGCTGAAGGACTGATTTGTTAAGGAAAAGAATATTCATAGTCTTACAGTATCACCTCACAAAATATGTAATTGAAAAGGAAATACAGTCACTCTATGGTAGAGAAACCAGACAGATAATAACTTGACCAAGTGTTCAAGGTTAACATAATCAGTGATAGGATGGGTCAGCATGATGTGGCTCCTGAGGTGATGCCCCCAAAGAACATATCACCTCCATGATATTCCAGCCCAGGGTACATGGCCTGAGATGGGTAATAAGGAAACATCAGATGGACTCTGTTTGGTTATTTTATCAAATGAAATGTCTGTATTTTTTTTTTCTTTTAACTGTGAAAATAGGAAAAGTCTGAAAAACTTCAGGATTGAAGAAGACTGCAGAGACCAGACAACTTAATGCAATGCATGATCCTGGATTGGTTCCTAGACCAGACAGTAAAAAGAGCCATAGTTGACTACTGATGTCTTTGAATTTGGTTCTGTAATCTGGATGGTAGTGTGCTGTTGCTGTTGACTTTCTGATTGAAAGGACTGAAGAGATGTTATATATGAGTAACTTCAGGTAAAATATTTACATACTAGCATGTTTGGAAATAATGGGCAATAAATCAGTAAGAGAGATAAAGAGAGAGTAAAATGTTAGCAATTAGGAAATCTGGACATATGGGACTGTTTGTATAGTTCTTAAAATTTTCTGAAAGTTTGAAATTAATTCAAAACAGATAATTTAAATAAGTAAATATAGTAACCTCCTCCATAATTAAAAATAGCATTTCCATGATGTTTTATTTATTACTAATAAATTGGTTGGGATAAAGTACTCATAAGATAGGATGGATAAACCAAGCAATTTAATATGATAAAATGAATTAGTGAATACTGTTTTCCATTGAGCAAGCTGCTAGGCAGTAAAATGAAGATAATTTAGATAAATATTGAATATATATATATATATTTCTTTTTAATTCAAAGTATTACCTTGTAGCTTTTGGGATTTTTTAAATTAAAACTTATCATTTGAACTATATTTTGTTGCTAGAAATAAATAACTAACATTTAAAACTTAGAAGGCATGACTTGGAATTTATCCAGACAACTGGAACTGAAGACAATATATTCCAGTGACAGCACTGGAATTAGCTTTTGCCTCCACATGTATTATTTTACTTGTATATTGATTGACCAATTCAATCAAAGTGGAAGCAACAGTCATATGCTTCATGTCAGGAAGAACGAATGAAAATTAATCGACTCTGCCAAACAATCCTGTCTGTAACATGGTGCTAATTAATAATATGACAGATATTTCCCACCATCAGACTGACCAAATTTAATGAGAGATTTTGAAACACTGGCACCATCTGCATATTTATTTTGTCCCCAGACTCATGAAGAACTGGGTAAATGACATCCAATATGAACAATGTTAGATAAGGGTGAAAAGTATTTGGAGAAAAATAGGAAAGATGAAGTATTATAGATCAACTGAAAACAGAAGAAACAGGATGTGGCAGCAATCCAGGATATGAAATAAATAAGACTAAACTGAACCCTGGGTTTGTGTGTTGAAGAATCATAAAACATAGTAGGAATCATATTTTTTTAAAATGAAAAGAAATACAATATTAAAGACCATTATTAAAATAATGCAAAACAAGCTCCCAATTTGTAAGATGATTATACAAACTTAACAAATATCTATTAAAAATGGGAGTGATACTTATGATTGTGAAGAAAATCTGAGACACATTGTGTCTAATACTTTTGAAGTGAAGTGAAAGTCACTCAGTCATGTTCAACTCTTTACTACCCCATGGACTGTACCTCAACAGGCTCCTCTGTCCCTGGAATTCTCCAGGCAAGAATACTGGAGTGGATAGTCATTTCCTTCTCCAGGGGATTTTCCCCACCCAGGGATGGAACCTGGGTCTCCCACATAGCAGGCAGAGTCTTTACCATCTGAGCCACCAGGGAATTTAGATTATTTTAAACTAAAGTTGAAAAAGTGCAAGAGATGCAGAAATGGAAAAAAAAAAAAAAAAGCATGTGAAAGGTTCTTTTATTTTAAAAAGTAAAAAGAAAACATTTCTTGTTCTGAGATCAGGGGAAATTAATTGAAAGGAAAACTAATACTTCAGCCAACTATTGGGCATTAGTGCCTCGTGGAGTTAATTCATTACAGTGCATAACCTTTACTATGTGAAGGCGATAAGACTGATTTGGAATTATAAAGCGTGTGTACTGAGTCTTTTATAAAAATAATGGTTATCGACTGGTAATTGTCCAACCATACTCTCTGTCTCAATCTTATAACCATTTATACTCATCTGTTAAAGAATACATTAAAATCTGCCTCTCTGGCCAGTTTTAGAATCAGGTCTATGATTAAGCTTCATCAGACTGTTGCTTTAATTGATTCAACTGAGGATTGTCACAGGACAGCCTATAGGGCAGTGGTACTAAAAATATGATCTACAGACTAGCAACATCACTGCCATTGTCTGGGAATTTTTAAAATGAAAATTCTTGTGTACCCGGACTTCATGAATCAGAAAAGGAATGGGGCTAGCTATCTGTGATTTGTTAAGATTTCCAAGTGATTCTGATGCACAGGCAAGTTTGAGAACCACTACTATAAGATAAGTTGTTTGCTTTTTAATTTGTCCATGATGGTGGAGGAAATAAGACTGGCCAGTAATTTCTTGAAAATATTTCTTGATCATTTGAATTCACAGGTCATTTTTAACCTTCCTATTGACAAAAGGTTTCTGTTGCTTTAAAAAATGTGCCCTTTACTTGGCATACCCTGCCCAGTACTCCTAGGAATTCCTTTCACTTTGTTGGACAATGTTGGAGAAAGAAAAATAAGCTGACACAAAGCAAACATTAAAGTTTACAGATTATTCATTAAGGCTAAAAGTCTTCAAAATCTCATTAACGTTGTCTGACAGTAATTTCAAAATGGAGGGAAATGAGCCAGGCTTTTCTATCTAGAAACCAAAGTGTTCTTTTTGTTATCGTCTGTTATTCCCAATATAGGGCTCTATTATTAGTTTTTAACAACAATTGTGTGCCCCTAAAACACAATAGATTCATCCCAGCAATGCTGTTTTTTGCTTCCTGGCATTGCCACCCTCCACTCCACTGTGCTCTCACCATTTCCTTATTTTGCTTCTTCCCACCCAGCTCCTTATATAAAACTGCTTACAATGTCTGTCAGTTATCATGGTATACAAAACATATTTAGCCCTCCTTCCAGTGGCATTTAGTGAATAGTTCCAGATGTTACCCTGGTTACCCATTCCTTTGCAAACAGCAATGATGATAAAGTAATAAATAATATATGCTTGCTATGCTAAGTCACTTCAGTCGTGTCCGACTCTGTGTGACCCCATAGATGGAAGCCCATCAGGTTCCCCCGTCCCTGGGATTCTCCACGCAAGAACACTGGAGTGGGTTGCCATTTCCTTCTCCAGTGCATGAAAGTGAAGAGTGAAAGTTAAGTCGCTCAGTCGGGTTCGACTCTTAGCGACAACCCCATGGACTACAGCCTACCAGGCTCCTCCATCCATGGGATTTTCCAGGCAAGAGTACTGGAGTGGGGTGCCAGCGCCTTCTCTGAAATAATATATAACAGGAGCTAATTTTGTGCAAGGCAACATCCTAAGAAATTTACTTCTACCTTTAAACTGGTGGCTCAGAGGGTAAAGCGTCTGCCTACAATGTGGGAGACCCAGGTTCGATCCCTGCGTGGGGATACTGGAGAAGAAAATAGCACCCCATTCCAGTACTCTTGCCTGGAAAATCCCATAGACTGAGAAGCCTGGTAGGCTACAGTCCATGGGGTCGCAAAGAGTCAGACACGACTGAGCGACTTCACTTCACTTCACTTCACTATGAACTTAAAATGTAGGCAAAGGACTTGATAAAGGAACAAAATCAGAAAGTAAAAAAGAATAAGAAAATTTTCTAAACAAAACAAAAAATACACAGAACACATTTACAAGATCAGTAGAATTATAATTGGTTATATCAACATAATAATTTTTACCTTCAGACATAATATTTGAAAGAAAATTGTAAGATAAATATGTTTTAAGGGAAGCTAAATATGGCATCTAAAGGATTTCTTTGCATGTGACAAAGGACTGTATATATGTTAATATATGATGTGCATAAATATATGATGTGATAAAGGGTTATATGTAAGTACAAAAAAGGAAAATATTTCACCAAATTTTTAAAAAAGTTAAATGCCAAATCAGTTTCCTGTAGCAAAAATGTATTCCCAAACATTCATTTGTATTTTCCTTTCTCTGGATTTTTGTTTCACAGATACTTTCTTTAGAAAGACACATCTTACTCCAATTGTTTATACCTCCTTTAATATCTCATACAGCCCATGGTATACCTTGGTTTTAGAGTAAATTAAGTATCTCTGGTGAATATTTAAATAAGAGGCTTTTAAAAAATAAAAACATAGTTTGTTTCTATAATGCTTGGAAATCCACTTTTTTTTTTTCTAATTTAATATCTTGGCCCTATCACTTACTCACTATGTGATCTTAGAAAAGTTACTTTAGGGACTTGCCTGGTGGTCCAGTGGCTAAGACTTCCTGCTTTCAATGCAGGGGGCCAGGGTTTGATCCCTGGTTAGGGATCTAGATCCGACATGCCACAGCTAAGTTTGCATACTGCAACTAAAGATCTCACAAGCTGCAATGAAGATGGAAGATCCTGCATGACACAACTAATATCTGAGGAAGCCAAATAAATAAATAAACATTAAAAAAAGAAAAGTTACTTTACTACTTTATGCATGAGTTCATCTAAAAAATGGAGAAAATAGTAGTTTCTAAGTCATAGATTTATTAGAGGAACAACAGGGCTCAGTTCAGTTCAGTTCAGTCACTCAGTCGTGTCCGATGCCTTGCGACACCATGAATTGCAGCACGCCAGGCCTCCCTGTCCATCACCAACTCCTGGAGTTCACTCAAACTCATGTCCATCGAGTCAGTGATGCCATCCAGCCATCTCATCCTCTGTCGTCCCCTTCTCCTCCTGCCGCCAATCCCTCCCAGCATCAGAGTCTTTTCCAATGAGTCAACTCTTCATATGAGGTGGCCAAAGTATTGGAGTTTCAGCTTTAGCATCAGTTCTTCCAATGAACACCCAGGACTGATCTCCTTTAGGATGGACTGGTTAGATCTCCTTGCAAGGGTCTCTCAAGGGACTCTCAAGAGTCTTCTCCAACACCACAGTTCAAAAGCATCAATTCTTCAGTGCTCAGCTTTCTTCACAGTCCAACTCTCAAATCCATACATGACTATTGGACAAACCATAGCCTTGACTAGATGAACCTTTGTTGGCAACGTAATGTCTCTGTTTTTTAATATGCTGTCTTGGTTGGTCATAACTTTCCTTTCAAGGAGTAAGTGTCTTAATTTCATGGCTGCAGTCACCATCTGCAGTGATTTTGGAGCCCAGAAAAATAAAGTCTGAAACTGTTTCCACTGTTTCCCCATCTATTTGCCATGAAATGATGGGACCAGGTGCCATGATCTTAGTTTTCTGAATATTGAGCTTTAAGCCAACTTTTTCACTCTCCACTTTTATTTTCATCAAGAGGCTTTTTAGTTCCTCTTCACTTTCTGCCCTAAAGGTGGTATCATCTGCATATCTGAGGTTATTGATATTTCTCCCAGCAATCTTGATTCCAGCTTGTGTTTCTTCCAGCCCAGCGCTTCTCGTGATGTACTCTGCATATAAGTTAAATAAATAGGGTGACAATATACAGCCTTGACGTACTCTTTTCCCTATTTGGAACCAGTCTGTTGTTCCATGTCCAGTTCTAACTGTTGCTTCCTGACCTGCATTTAGGTTTCTCAAGAGGCAGGTTAGGTGGTCTGGTATTCCCATCTCTTTCAGAATTTTCTACAGTTTATTGTGATCCACACAGTCAAAGGCTTTGGCATAGTCAATAAAGCAGAAATAGATGTTTTTCTGGCACTCTCTTGCTTTTTCCATGATCTAGCGGATGTTGACAATTTGATCTCTGGTTCCTCTGCCTTTTCTAAAACCAGCTTGAACATCTGGAAGTTCACAGTTCACGAACTAAACATAGGGCTAATATGTGTTAAATGCTTAAACTAGTATCCATGACATTATAAGTTCTCAGTTATTCTTAGCTATTATTATTGCTATTATGATTACTATCAGAAAATGAATATAGAAAGTCCACAACCTCAGCTAGTAATTGCCTTTGTTTATATGTAATGGAAGGTTATAAGCTATATTGTAGCTAATTTAATGAACTTTATGAACTTGATTTTCTACTTTGCAATGAAGGCTGCAAGCATTCTTATATGTCTTCAGGTAATGCCATGCACTTTTGGTGATGTATGGAGTTAAAGGCTATTAATTTATACTTTAAAAACTGCTAGGTCAGCCAATACTAAACAGTGAAACTTTCAATGTCTTGGCCCTAGTCCTGTTTCCCCAGCTCTGTGTAACTAGAATTATATCTTATCCCTACATGTAGGTTGCCATGCCAGCCAGCTAGGAACGGGCCGTTGATCCTAACTCTAATCAGCTGGGACTTGAAGTGATTTCCTCTGATCTGAGGGATGGGGTGGATCATTTTCTGTTGCCTCTTCTCCGTTATAAAGTCAACTTCTCACCAGCCAAACCCAGAATTTCAAACTATCAGAACTTCAACTAGTGTCAAAGCCTGAATAACCAGAGAGCTCCAAATATGGAACCTATTCCTACTTTTAGTGATTCCCTAGGAATATGCTTCTTTCTGGATTCTTTCTCCTTTGTTCTGGCCCAGTTACTCTGCCAACTAACACAAGACCTTCTGAAAAATTGAAGTTTAGATCTAAATATCTTCCATGGACTCATGCTAAAAGTTATCTTGGTCTTTGCTTATGCCAATCATGTACTTCAGGACCAGAAATTTATTGGAAGCTCAGAATCTTTAGCACATTTCCCCCCTGATATCACCCATCTGACCAGAATCCTAAAACTTTAACTTTTGCTTTAATTTTTCACTGTCCTCCAAAGCCTATTTAATAGAATAACTTCACTAACGAAGTTGTGGGAGCTTAGATTTAGACTCCTCCAGATATCATGAGTGCTCATGATTTTTCTCTTTCCTCCTAAGGGATAATATAAAGTCATTTGTTTGGCATTTGGACAGCTGTCCCAGCCCAGAGCATGTATCTCTACCTGTTCCTTTCAGCTATTCACCTCATTTCCCAGGTACATACCACACTGTATTTTGTTGGTGTTTTAGTTGTTAAGTTGTGTCTGAATCTTTTGTGGCCCTATGGCCCTAGCAGCCTGCTAGCCTGCTAGGCTGCTCTCCCCTGGGATTTCCCAGGCAAGAAAACTGGAGTGGGTTGCCATTTCCTTCTCCAGGGGATCTTCCAGGCCTAGGGATTGAACTCATGTGTCCTGCATTGACATGGGGATTTTTTTACCACTGAGCCACCTGGGAAGCCCTTATCATAGATATACAGAGATAATAAAACCAAAAATATTGTTAAAGTCAGTGCCTTAAAGTATAGTGGAGTATTTCTCATACTCTACTTATGAGTGGTCCCAGCAGCATTAAGAAGCTTAATTTGTACCATCTTCTATGATGATATACAACTACGTGGAGGTAGAGGGTAATATTACTCTTGCTGCACGAGAGATTTAGCAACAACAAGCTGGATTTACACCCAGCAGGAACTCTACAAAAGGCTGTTTGATAACAGAATGAACATTAGTCCTAAGATCTGGTTCTCTATATAGAATATTTCCCATTTGTGTCTTCTGGGTAAGTTCTTAGCAAACACAGTAGAAATCCCTAGATGTGATTATAGTTCAAAGGGTGTAGGGAAGGAAATCTTTCACTTTTAATTAAAGAGTATCAGTTTTTGTTAAGCACCAGCAGGGTGTCTATCGCTCACTACAGGAATTTAAATCAATAATTTAGAGGAAGAATTAAAACATCAGCCAAAGAAAGAAGAGGTAACTGCTCTAGGAAATTTTATTGGCAAAGGCTAGAAGATGTAATCAGATCAAACCAAAGTTCATAGTACTCTTAATCATTTGGGGAATGAGCAATACATATCTATTGGGCAATCATGTTTATTAGAATTGGAAGTGTATACAAAGAATAAAGTGGTAGCTTATTAGACTGTCAGTAAAGTAACATGGAGAAGCCAATTTGGGGCATGCTAAAAATGTCAAGTAAATGCATACATATATAAAAATATATATAAAATTAGAGGTAGAAAACAAACTTTGAAAAGGATTATAGTATGGGCTATAAGATATATATTATGTTTCATTCAGAAATACTGTTTTAAAAAGAAAAAGCAGATATAGTCTTTTGAGCATTTTCCATATTTGCAAAACAGAGATGATGTTAATGCCTAACAAAAAATGACTTAATGAAAGCATTACAGAACCACTCAATTAAATGTAATGCATTGAATATATTATAATTGATATGAGTAATGAGCAAAAGTTGAAAAAATAGAATTTAAATAGAATTTAAAATATGTACACTAATTATAAAAATGTAAATTACATATGCATATAGACAAAGGCCAAGGAAGATTATGCAAAAAGATAAAATCATTCACTTTCAGTACATAAATCAAAAATGATATACTTTTCTACTAGGTATCTTCTATAAGATTGTTAAGATAACATTGAAATTTATACATGTAAATAGATTGGTACCCTATTTTCAAGATTTTTCATGAAATTTTCAATGCCTAACTCTTGTAAGTCTCTACATGAATTCTTCACAAGTGGTTAAAGTGGGAATTCATCTTTAATATTCAAATTTAGAGTTTAGTTGGGATCTTCATGTGAAAAATGTTAATACTTATATTTCATATATTTATACATATTATATACAGTATATATTTTTCCAAAGATATAAGTTGAAGTATATATTATCTTCTCCTTCTTTTTTCCTTCTCCAGAGTATTAAGGCTTAGCAACACATTTTAATTCAGACAGATTTCAAATATTGCTTCATTAACAGTCTCACATTTGACGTCTTTGCTATAACTGCAGTGTGTATTATGTCAAAAGCTGCTCTATAACATCCCTGGAGACTCAGTTACCGTGTGCCTTGCCTGTAACCTGGGCAAGTACTACTGTAATGTCTGATATAACAGGGGCATATTTTCTTTGAACATTTTTCAGATACTATTTGATATAAATATCATAGTAAATTACTTTGGAAACCATCAATGGTTGGATGAAAATAATACACTTATAAAAATATATTAATATGAGAAAATATTATTTTATACTAAAAATGCAAAAACTCTTATTCATGATTTTATAGCCACTTAGGAAAATATATACATTTTAATCCTCTTTCCATATGTTATATTCAATTATATTTTATAAAATATACTAAATTTCAAGGAGGTATTATGGTCCCTTGGCATTCCTAGAAGAACACATCTGTAGGAAATATTTTTATTGCTTTATTTTTCCTAACTGCTCTAACTGATTTCAAAATGTATTTGGTGGCTTCTTAGAAGAAACTTACGAGTATGCCAAGAACAAGTGCACATTCACCATTGCAACGGAAAGAATAAAATACTTAGGAATATATCTACCTAAAGAAACTAAAGACCTATATATAGAAAACTATAAAACACTGGTGAAAGAAATCAAAGAGGACACTAATAGATGGAGAAATATACCATGTTCATGGATTGGAAGAATCAATATAGTGAAAATGAGTATACTACCCAAAGCAATTTATAGATTCAATGCAATCCCTATCAAGCTACCAACAGTATTCTTCACAGAGCTAGAACAAATAATTTCACAATTTGTATGGAAATACAAAAAACCTCAAATAGCCAAAGCGATCTTGAGAAAGAAGAATGGAACTGGAGGAATCAACCTACCTGACTTCAGGCTCTACTACAAAGCCACAGTTATCAAGACAGTATGGTACTGGCACAAAGACAGAAATATAGATCAATGGAATAAAATAGAAAGCCCAGAGATAAATCCACGCACATACGGACACCTTATCTTTGACAAAGGAGGCAAGAATATACAATGGATTAAAGACAATCTCTTTAACAAGTGGTGTTGGGAAATCTGGTCAACCACTTGTAAAAGAATGAAACTAGACCACTTTCTAACACCATACACAAAAATAAACTCAAAATGGATTAAAGATCTAAATGTAAGACCAGAAACTATAAAACTCCTAGAGGAGAACATAGGCAAAACACTCTCTGACATACATCACAGCAGGATCCTCTATGACCCACCTCCCAGAATATTGGAAATAAAATAAAAAATAAACAAATGGGACCTAATTAACCTTAAAAGCTTCTGCACATCAAAGGAAACTATTAGCAAGGTGAAAAGACAGCCTTCAGAATGGGAGAAAATAATAGCAAATGAAGCAACTGACAAACAACTAATCTCAAAAATATACAAGCAACTCCTCCAGCTCAACTCCAGAAAAATAAATGACCCAATCAAAAAATGGGCCAAAGAACTAAATAGACATTTCTCCAAAGAAGACATACAGATGGCTAACAAACACATGAAAAGATGCTCAACATCACTCATTGTCAGAGAAATGCAAATCAAAACCACTATCAGGTACCATTTCACACCAGTCAGAATGGCTGCAATCCAAAAGTCTACAAATAATAAATGTTGGAGAGGGTGTGGAGGAAAGGGAACCCTCTTACACTGTTGGTGGGAATGCAAACTAGTACAGCCACTATGCAGAACAGTGTGGAGATTCCTTAAAAAACTGGAAATAGAACTGCCTTATGATCCAGCAATCCCACTGCTGGGCATACACACTGAGGAAACCAGAAGGGAAAGAGACACGTGTACCCCAATGTTCATCACAGCACTGTTTATAATAGCCAGGACATGGAAGCAACCTAGATGTCCATCAGCAGATGAATGGATAAGCAAGCTGTGGTACATATACACAATGAGTATTATTCAGCCATTAAAAGGAATACATTTGAATCAGTTCTAATGAGGTGGATGAAACTGGAGCCTATTATACAGAGTGAAGTTCAGAAGGAAAAACATCAATACAGTATACTAACGCATATATATGGAATTTAGAAAGATGGTAACAATAACCCGGTGTACGAGACAGCAAAAGAGACACTGATGCATAGAACAGTCTTATGGACTCTGTGGGAGAGGGAGAGGGAGAGGGAGATGGTGGGAAGATTTGGGAGAATGACATTGAAACATGTAAAATATCATGTAAGAAATGAGTTGCCAGTCCAGGTTCGATGCACGATACTGGATGCTTGGGGCTAGTGCACTGGGATGACCCAGAGGGATGGTATGGGGAGGGAGGAGGGAGGAGGGTTCAGGATGGGGAACACATGTATACCTGTGGTGGATTCATTTTGATATTTGGCAAAACTAATACAATTATGTAAAGTTTAAAAATAAAATAAAAAAACTGAGATACAGCGATTGAAATGAAAATTAGCTTAAGTGGTCACCGGGTTACTGTTATCTGACATTAATAAAAATGATAATAATATTAAAAAAAAGAAAAAAATGAAAAAAAAAATATATACACACAAATTCTTCCTAAAGGAATCTGCTTGCAGTGCAGGAGACCTGTGTTCAATCCCTGGGTTAGAAAGATCCCTGGGAGAAAGAATGGCTACCCACTGAAGTATTCTTGCCTGGAGAATTCCATGGAGTGCAAAGAGTTGGACACAACCGAGCAAATATCACTTTCACTTTCAAAGGAAGTTGCAATATTATTAAACTTAATTCTATTTATTATTCTATTTATAATGACCAGAACAGAAGAGAACATGGTGGTTTACAGACCTCTAATTTTAAAATATTTTCTTATGTGCAAATATTTTACTAGCCCTAATCTTATAGAAGAATTAGTGCAGGTTTCATACCATGTGATTCTTGCCTATCTTAGCAAACTCAGGCCCAAAACTTGAAGTCATCCTGGTCCCCTCTCTTTCTAACACATGCCAAATCCAACCCATCAGCAAATCAAACAGGTCTACTTTCAAAATGTATCCATAATCTTACTCTTTCTAACCACATTTACAGTTACTCTCCTAGTCTAAGACATCGTCTCTGAACTGGATTATTTCCATAATGTTTTAATTGGTCTTGCTTTGGCACTTACTCTCCTACAATTTATTTTCATCGCAGCTGGTAGAGTGATTCTGGCATGCAAAAACAGATAGATCATTGCATTCCTCTTCTAAGAACACTCTGGTGGTGCTGTGACTAAAGGGTTATAAGGCCCTATGTAATTAGGCTCTTACTACTTCTCTCTTAAACATCTACTTTTTGTTTTGATTGTTTTGCTCTAATTGCACTGAATTTTATGCAGTTTCTCAGATCCACCAGGCATTTTCACACCTCAGGAGATTTGACGCTTTTTTTTCCCCTTTGCTTGACATGCTGTCCTCAGAGAGCTCCATGCATATCCTGTTCCCCCACTCCAGTTCTCTTATTTAATGAGTATGACCATCAATTATGAAATCACACTCCTTTCTCCTACTTCCTGTTCTCTTATACAGCCTTACTTTTCCCTCTGAAGAATGTATTACCATATACTACTTGTATAAATACAGTTAATTGTTTATTTGTGATAGGATGTGGATAAGGAGAGGAGAAAGCAATGGCACCCCACTTCAGTCCTGTTGCCCGGAAAATCCCATGGATGGAGGAGCCTGGTGGGCTGCAGTCCATGGGGTCGCTAAGAGTCAGACACGACTGAGTGACTTCACTTTCACTTTCCACTTTCATGCATTGGAGAAGGAAATAGCAACCTACTCCAGTGTTCATGCCTGGAGAATCCCATGGACAGAGAAGCCTGGTAGGCTGCAGTCCATGGGGTCGCACAGAGTCGGACACGACTGAAGCGACTTGGCGGCAGCAGCAGCAATGGATAAGGAGAAACCAGAAGAGTAAAAAAGAAGTCCTATACTGGTGCTTTGATTTTGTTATAGTAGCCAAATGGGTTTAAAGTGGGGAAACCCTAAACTTCCACACATTTCCTTAGTGGATACTTTAAGCCACTTAAAAATAGAATCTCATCTCAACTCTCAATTGTGCAGAGATGGCCTAGAGAGATATCATTGTGCTTTACATATCAGGTAGCATCTAACCATATAGGGATCACATATTCTAGGCACAGCTGTCTTGTTTTGGGTTATTTGTAATGTTCACAGATTTTCTAAAATATTTATCTTCTAATCTGAAGAGACTGAGTTTTCTTCCTTCTTCTACACTTCCTTTCTTCTTCCATATATTTTTTTTTAAAAGTACCAATAGCCCCTTTCCTTTTCTGAACACACAAACTGTATCTTGCAGACAGAAATCTTGCAGCCTCTTGCAGTGGGTCTCAGCCTATCCAAAGCTGGGCAAGTTCTGGCTCTGAATATTTAGAATCACTAGTTTTGCTTCCACCTTTAGTCTTCTGACTCCCAGTTTCTCTGTGCTGATAGAGAAAGTGAATCTGTTTTCTGTTCTTGGTTAAGCCGCAGCCTATTTTCCAGTACGGATCATGTGACCTTTGGGTTAGAGAGAATCCTGTCTCCACAATTATTCTCTGATGGGTGAGAAACTGTTAAGATGAATTGTTTAAACTGGTTCTATTATAGCTTCTGGTTACATACTGTGAAGTGGTAAAAATTTGCAAATTTATTGTAGATAGGCGTTTTCCAGTGACCTGTTGGTTTATGTCTATCTTGAGATACAAAATATTGTAACAATGGCCTTTCTAAGCTGAATTTTATTGAGCCTTATAGAGGTGTCATATGCCTTTTCTGTTACATGTTGTTATCGGGATATCTTACAGTCATGAACTGTAATTGAGCAGAAGGCCTCCCCCACCCCGCCCCCTCTCCCGCCCTATATCTTCTGCCTGCTTTTTGTTTGTAGAAAAGCTATAGTCTCCCAGGCTTCCCTGAGTCACAGTGGTTGGTTCAAAAGTAAACAGCTGAAAGGATGTGAACATATACTGACCAGAATTCCAGTTTGGATGGTCATGGTTTGGAAAATGAAAAACAACAATTCAACACCTATTGATGCAGCAAAAGCAGATCTAAGAGAAGTTGATAGCAATGTGAGCTTACCTTAGACAATAAGAAAAATTTCAAGTAAACCACCTAACCTTACACCTAAAGCAACTAGAGAAAGAAGAACAAAGAACATTCAAATTTCATAGAAGGAAAGAAGTCATAAAGAACAACAACAAAAAAATTAAATAGAGACTAAAAAAATAATAGAAAAGATCAATGAAACAAGAAGTTGGTTCTTTGAAAAGACAAACAAAATTGATAAGCCTTTAGCCAGACTCATCAATAAAAAAAGGAAGAGGGCTGAAATCAATAAATTCAAATGAGGATGAACTTAAAACCCACACCACAGAAAAACTAGGGACCATAAGACACTACTTGTTGTTTAGTCACTAAGTCATGTCTGACTGTTTATGATCCCAAGGACTGTAGCCTGCCAGGCTCCTCTGTCCATAGGATTTTCCTGGAGAGAATACTTGAGTGGGTTGCCATTTCCTTCTTCAGGGGATCTTCCTGACCCTGGGATCAAACCTGCATATCCTTCATTGGCAGGAATTGGCAGGAGGATTCTTTACTGCTGAGCCACCAGGGAAATCCCCATAAGAGATTATGACAAGCAATTAAATGCCAATAAAATGCACAACCTAGAAGAAATGGACAAATTCTTAGAAAGATCTAATCTCCTGAGACTGAACTAGGAAGAAACAGAAAATATGAACAGACCAATTACAAGTGCTGAGAATGAATCTATGATTTAAAAAACTCCCAAACAACTAATGTCCAGGACCTGATGGATTCATAGGCGAACTTTACCAAAACTTTAGAGAAGATTTAGCACCTATCCTTCAAAACTATTCTAAAAAAAAAAAAAAAAAAATTGCAGAGGAAAAAATACATCTGAATTCATTCTATGAGGCCACCATCACCCTGATACAAAAAAAAAAAAAAAAAAAAAAAAACCCACAGACAAAGACTACACACACAGAAAAAATTACAGGCCAATATCACTGATGAATATACATGGAAAAATACTTAACAAAATGCTACAAAACTGAATTCAATAGTAGGTGCCCAATATGCTACTGGAGATCAGTGGAGAAATAACTCCAGAAAGAATGAAGGGATGCAGCCAAAGCAAAAACAATACCCAGCTGTGGATGTGACTGGTGATAGAAGCAAGGTCCGATGCTGTAAAGAGCAATATTGGATAGGAACCTGGAATGTCAGGTCCATGAATCAAGGCAAATTGGAAGTGGTCAAACAAGAGATGGCAAGAGTGAATGTCGACATTCTAGGAATCAGTGAACTGAAATGGACTGGAATGGGTGAATTTAACTCCGATGACCATTATATCTACTACTGAGGGCAGGAATCCCTCAGAAGAAATGGAGTGGCCATCATGTTCAACAAAAGAGTCCGAAATGCAGTACTTGGATGCAGTCTCAAAAATGACAGAATGATCTCTGTTCCTTTCCAAGGCAAACCATTCAATATCACTGTAATCCAAGTCTATGCCCCGACCAATAACCCTGAAGAAGCTGAAGTTGAATGATTCTATGAAGACCTACAAGACCTTTAGAACTAACACCCAAAAAAGATGTCCTTTTCATTATAGGGCACTGGAATGCAAAAGTAGGAAGTCAAGAAACATCTGGAGTAACAGGCAAATTTGGCCTTGGAATATGGAATGAAGCAGGGCAAAGACTAATACAGTTTTGCCAAGAAAATGCACTGGTCATAACAAACACCCTCTTCCAACAACACAAGAGAAGACTCTATACATGGACATCACCAGATGGTCAACACCAAAATCAGATTTACTATATTCTTTGTAGCCAAAGATGGAGAAGCTTTATATAGTCAGCAAAAACAAGACCAGGAGCTGACTTTGGCTCAGACCATGAACTCCTTATTGCCAAATTCAGACTTAAATTGAAGAAAGTAGGGAAAACCACTAGACCATTCAGGTATGACCTAAATAAAATCCCTTATGATTATACAGTGGAAGTAAGAAATAGATTTAAGGGCCTAGATCTGATAGATAGAGTGCCTGATGAACTATGGAATGAGGTTCGTGACATTGTACAGGAGAGAGGGATCAAGACCATTCCAAAAGAAAAGAAATCAAAAAAGCAAAATGACTGTCTGGGGAGGCCTTACAAATAGCTGTGAAAACAAGGGAAGTGAAAAGCAAAGGAGAAAAGGAAAGATATAAATATCTGAATGCAGAGTTCCAAAGAATAGCAAGAAGAGATAAGAAAGCCTTCTTCAGCAATCAATGCAAAGAAATAGAGGAAAACAACAGAATGGGAAAGACTAGGGATCTCTTCAAGAAAATGAGAAATACCAAAGGAACATTTCATGCAAAGATGAGCTCGATAAAGGACAGAAATGGAATGGACCTAACAGAAGAAGAAGATATTAAGAAGAGATGGCAAGAATACACAGAGGAACTGTACATAAAAGATCTTCACGACCCAGATAATCACGATGGTGTGATCACTGACCTAGAGCCAGACATCCTGGAATGTGAAGTCAAGTGGGCCTTAGAAAGCATCACTACAAACAAAGCTAGTGGAGGCGATGGAATTCCAGTTGAGCTACTCCAAATCCTGAAAGTGCTGCACTCAATATGCCAGCAAATTTGGAAAACTAAGCAGTGGCCACAGGACTGGAACAGGTCAGTCTTCATTCCAATCCCAAAGAAAGGCAATGCCAAAGAATGCTCAAACTACCACGCAACTGCACTCATCTCACAGGCTAGTAAAGTAATGCTCAAAATTCTCCAAGCCAGGCTTCAGCAATATGTGAACCATGAACTTCCCAATGTTCAAGCTGGTTTTAGAAAAGGCAGAGGAACCAGAGATCAAATTGCCAACATCCGCTGGCATAGAAAAAGCAAGAGAATTCCAGAAAAACGTCTATTTCTGCTTTATTGACTATGCCAAAGCCTTTGACTGTGTGGATCACAATAAACTGTGGAAAATTCTTCAAGAGATGGGAATACCAGACCACCTGATCTGCCTCTTGAGAAATGTGTATGAAGGTCAGGAAGCAACAGTTAGAACTGTACATGGAACAACAGAATGGTTCCAAATAGGAAAAGGAGTACATCAAGGCTGTATATTGTCACCCTGCTTATTTAACTTATATTCAGAGTACATCACGAGAAACGCTGTACTGGAAGAAACACAAGCTGGAATCAAGATTGCCAGGAGAAATATCAATAACCTCAGATATGCAGATCACACCACCCTTATGGCAGAAAGTGAAGAGGATCTCAAAAGCCTCTTGATGAAAGTGAAAGTGGAGAGTGAAAAAGTTGGCTTAAAGCTCAACATTCAGAAAACGAAGATCATGGCATCCGGTCCCATCACTTCATGGGAAATAGATGGGGAAACAGTGGAAACAGTGTCAGACTTTATTTTTCTGGGCTCCAAAATCACTGCAGATGGTGATTGCAGCCATGAAATTAAAAGATGCTTACTCCTTGGAAGGAAAGTTATGACCAACCTAGATAGCATATTCAAAAGCAGAGACATTACTTTGCCAACAAAGGTTCATCTAGTCAAGGCTATGGTTTTTCCTGTGGTCATGTAAGGATGTGAGAGTTGGACTGTGAAGAAGGCTGAGCGCCGAAGAATTGATGCTTTTGAACTGTGGTGTTGGAGAAGACTCTTGAGAGTCCCTTGGACTGCAAGGAGATCCAACCAGTCCACTCTAAAGGAGATCAGCCCTGGGATTGCTTTGGAAGGAATGATGCTAAAGCTGAAACTCCAGTACTTTGGCCACCTCATGCGAAGAGTTGGCTCATTGGAAAAGACTCTGATGCTGGGAGGGATTGGGGGCAGGAGGAGAAGGGGCTGACAGAGCATGAGATGGCTGAATGGCATCACTGACTTGATGGACGTGAGTCTGAGTGAACTCCGGGAGTTGGTAATGGACAGGGAGGCCTGGTGTGCTGTGATTCATGGTGTTGCAAAGAGTAGGACACAACTGAGCGACTGATCTCATCTAATCTCTGACACCTAATCAAGTGAGATTTATCCCAGAATTGCAATGATTTTTCAGTGTCTGCAAATCAATCTGTGTGGTACACCAGATTAACAAACTGAAGAATAAAAAGCATATGATCATCTCAATAGATGCAAGAGCTTTTGGTAAAATTAAACATCAATTTATGGTAAAAACTCTCCAAAAAAATGAGAATAAAGGGAACATAGCTCAACAAAATAAAAGCCATATATGACAAACATAGCTAATACCACACTCAGTGGTGAAAAGATGATAAAGAATTTTCTATTAAGATCAGCAATAAGACAAGGATACTCACTCTCACCACTTTTATTCACCATAGTTTTGGAAGTTGTAGACACAGCAATCAGAGAAGAAAAATAAATAAAAATAATCTAAACTGTAAAAGAAGGTATAAAACTGTCACTGTTTGCATATGATATGATACTATACATGCTGCTAAGTCACTTCATTCGTGTCCAACTCTGTGCGACCCCATAGATGAAGCCCACCAGGCTCCCCCATCCCTGGGATTCTCCAGGCAAGAACACTGGAGTGAGTTGCCATTTCCTTCTCCAATGCATGAAAGTGAAAAGTGAAAGTGAAGTCACTCAGATGTGTCCGACTCTTAGCGACCCCATGGATTGCAGCCCACCAGGCTCCTCTGTCCATGGGATTTTCCAGGCAAGAGTACTGGAGTGGGGTGCCATTGCCTTCTCCAGATACTATACATAGAAAATCCTAAAAGATACTACCAGAAACTATAGGAGTTCATCAATGAATTCAGTAAAGTTGTAGGATACAAAATGAAGACATAGAAATCTGTTGCATGTCTATACAATAACAAAAGATCAGAAAGGAAAATTAATGAAATACTCCTAACCACAATTATCAGTGCATCATAAAGAATAAAATACCTAGGAAATAAACTTTCCTAAGGAGGCAAAACATCTGCATTCTGAAAACTATAAGATGCTGATAAAAGAAACTGAAGACAACATAAACAGGTGGAAAGATATACCATGTTCTTGGATTAGAAGAATCAGATCAGATCAGATCAGATCAGTCGCTCAGTCGTGTCCGACTCTTTGCGACCCCATGAATCGAAGCATGCCAGGCCTCCCTGTCCATCACCAACTCCCGGAGTTCACTCAGACTCACGTCCATCGAGTCAGTGATGCAATCCAGCCATCTCATCCTCTGTCGGCCCCTTCTCCTCCTGCCCCCAATCCCTCCCAGCATCAGAGTCTTTTCCAATGAGCCAACTCTTCGCATGAGGTGGCCAAAGTACTGGAGTTTCAGCTTCAGCATCATTCCCTCCAAAGAAATCCCAGGGCTGATCTCCTTCAGAATGGACTGGTTGGATCTCCTTGCAGTCCAAGGGATTCTCAAGAGTCTTCTCCAACACCACAGTTCAAAAGCATCAATTCTTCGGTGCTCAGCCTTCTTCACAGTCCAACTCTCACATCCATACATGACCACAGGAAAAACCATAGCCTTGATTAGACAAACCTTTGTTGGCAAAGTAATGTCTCTGCTTTTGAATATGCTGTCTAGGTTGGTCATAACTTTCCTTCCAAGGAGTAAGCGTCTTTTAATTTCATGGCTGCAGTCACCATCTGTAGTGATTTTGGAGCCCAGGAAAATAAAGTCTGACAATCAGTACTGTTAAAATGGTATACTACTCAAGTTAGTCCACAGATTCAAACAATATACAGATACAATGCAACCTCTGTCAAACTACCAATGACATTTTTCACAGAACTAAAGCAAAAATCTTAAAGTTTGTATAGAGACACAAAAGGCCTTGAATAGTCAAAGCAATCTTGAGAAAGAACAACAGTTAGAGAAATCTGATCCCTGACTTCAGACTACAGTCATCAAAATAGTATGGAACTGCCTCAAAGATAAACATATATATAAATAGAACAGGACAGAAAACCCGTAAATATTATTTAACAATCAACAGATAAGTGAATAAAGAAGATGCTGCTGCTACTGCTGCTGCTAAGTTCCTTTAGTCATGTACAACTCTATGCGACCCCATAGATGGCAGTCCACCAGGTTCCTCCATCCCTGGGATTCTCCAGGCAAGAACAGTGGAGTGGGTTGCCATTTCCTTCTCCAATGTGTGAAAGTGAAAAGTGAAAGTGAAGTCGCTCAGTTGTGTCTGACTCTTAGCGACCCCTTGGACTGCAGCTCACCAGGCTCCTCCATCCATGGGATTTTCCAGGCAAGAGTACTGGAGTAGGGTGCCTTTTCCTTCTCAAAGAAGATGAACTACATATATATAATGGAGTACTACTCAGCCAAAGAAAAGAAAGAAATAATGCTACTTATAGCAACATGGCTGCAACTAGAGATTATCATGCTATATGAAGTAAGCCAGAAAGGGAAAGAGAAATATCATATTATATCACTTATGTGTGATACACATAGAAAGGCCATGCCAAAGAATATTCAAATCACCACACGACTGTACTCATCTCACACACTAGCAAAGCAATGCTTAAAATTCTCCAAGCCAGGCTTCAACAATACATGAATTGTGAACTTCCAGATGTTCAAGATGGATTTAGAAAAGGCTGAGGAACAAGAAGTCAAATTGTCAATATCTGTTGAATCATCAAAAAAGCAAGAGAGTTCCAGAAAAACGTCTTTCTGCTTTAGTGACTATGCCAAAGCCTTTGATCTATGGATCATAACAAAATGTAGAAAATTCTTTAAAAGATGGGAATAGCAGATCACCTGACCTGCCTCTTGACAAACCTCATGCAGGTCAAGAAGCAACAGTTACAACTGGACATGGAACAACAAACTGGTTCCAAATAGGAAAAGGAGTAGTTCAAGGTTGTATATTGTCACCCTGCTTATTTAACTTCTGTGCAGAGTATATCATGCAAAATGCTGGGCTTAATGAAGAACAAGTTGGAATCAAGATTGCCAGAAGAAATATCAATAACCTGAGATACACAGATGACACCAAATTTATGGCAGAAAGTGAAGAAGAACTGAAGAGCCTCTTGATGAAAGTGAAGAGGAGAGTGAAAAAGTTGACTTAAAACTCAACAATCAGAAAACTAAGATCATGGCATCTAGTCCCATCACTTCATGGCAAATAGATGTGGAAACAATGGAAGCAGTAAAACTTTCTTTATTTATATTTTTTGGCCCCAATATCACTGCAGATGGTGACTACAGCCATGAAATTAAAAGACTCTTGCTCCTTGAAAGAAAAGCAATGACCAACCTAGATGGCATATTAAAAAGCAGAAACATTAGTTTGCCAACAAATGTCCATATAGTCAAAACTATGGTTTTTTCAGTAGTCATGTATGGATGTGAGAGTTGGACTATAAAGAAAGCTGAGCACCAAAGAACTGACACTTTTGAACTGTGGTATTGGAGAATACTCTTGAGAGTCTGGACTGCAAGGTGATCAAATCAGTCAATTCTAAGGAAATCGGTCCTGAATATTCATTGGAAGGACTGATGTTGAAGCTGAAACTCCAATACTTTGGCCACCTGATGCAAAGAACTGACTCATTGGAAAAGACCCTGAAGCTGGGAAATTGAAGGTGTGAATAGAAGGGGACAACAGAGGATGAGATGGTTGGATGGCATCACTGACTTGATGGACACAAGTTTGAGCAAGCCATGGGAGTTGGTGATGGACAGGGAAGCCTTGCATGCTGCAGTCCATGGGATCACAAAGAAATGGACACAACTGAGTGACTGAACTGAACTGATGTGTGATACAAATGAACCTTTCTATGAAACAGAAACAGAATCACAGATACAAAGAACAGATTAATGGTTGCCAAAAGGGAGGGGTTGGAGGAGGCAATGGCACCCCACTTCAGTAATTTTGCCTAGAAAATCCCATGGATGGGGGAGCCTGGTGGGTTGTAGTCCATGGGGTCGCTGGAGTCGGACACGATTGAGCTACTTCACTTTCACTTTTCACTTTCATGCATTGGAGAAGGAAATGGCAACCCACTCCAGTGTTCTTGCCTGGAGAATCCCAGGGACGGGGAAGCCTGGTGGGCTGCCGTCTACGGGGTCGCACAGAGTCGGACATGACTGAAGTGACAAAGCAGCAGGAGGAAGGATAGAGAAGGGGTTTGGAGGAAGGACAGAGTGGGAATTTGGGGTTACAGATATAAGCTTTTACATACAAAATGGATAAGCAACATGGTCTTACTGTATATTGCAAAGAACAATATTCATATGTATATATACATATATATGTATAACTGAATCACTTTGCTGTGCAGTAGTAAGTAACACAACATTGTAAACTATATTAAAAAAAAAAGCCCATAAATAAATCCATCCATAAACCCATGCATCTATGGTCAGTTCAGTTCAGTTCAGTTCAGTCGCTCAGTCATGTCTGATTCTTTGCAACCCCCATGGACTGCAGCATGCCAGGTCTCCCTGTCCATCACCAACCCCGGAATCCACCCAATTCCATGTCCACTGAGTCAGTGATGCCATCCAACCATCTCATCCTCTGTCATCCCCTTCTCCTCCTGCCCTCAATCTTTCCCAGCATCAGGGTCTTTTCAAATGAGTCAGCTCTTCACATCAGGTGGCCAAAGTATTGGAGTTTCAGCTTCATCAGTTCTTCCAAAGAACACCCAGGACTGATTTCCTTTAGGATGGACTGGTTGGATCTCTTTGCAGTCCAAGGGACTCTCAAGAGTCTTCTCCAACACCATAGTTCAAAAGCATCAATTCTTTGGTGCTCAGCTTTCTTTATAGTCCAACTCTCACATCCGTACATGATTATTGGAAAAACCATAGCCTTAACTAGATGGACCTTTGCTGGCAAAGTAATATCTCTGTTTTTTAATATGCTGTCTAGTTTGGTCATAACTTTCCTTCCAAGGAATAAGCATCTTTTAATTTCATGGCTGCAATCACCATGTGCAGTGATTTTGGAGCCCCAAAAAACAAAGTCTGACACTGTTTCCACTGTTTCCACATCTATTTGCCATGAAGTGATGGGACCAGATGCCATGATCTTAGTTTTCTGAATGTTGAGCTTTAAGCCAATTTTTTCACTCTCCTCTTTCACTTCAATCATGAGCCTTTTTAGTTCTTCTTTGCTTTCTGCTCTAAGGGTAGTGTCATCTGCATATCTGAGGTTATTGATATTTCTCCCTGCAATCTTGATTCCAGTTTGTGCTTCAACCAGTTCAGCATTTCTCAAGATGTATTCTGCGTATAAGTTAAATAAGCAGGATGACAGTATACAGACTTGACGTACTCCTTTTCCTATTTAGAACCAGTCTATTGTTCCATGTCAAGTTCCGACTGTTGCTTCCTGGCCTGCATACAAATCTCTCAAGAGGCAGGTCAGGTGATCTGATATTCCCATCTCTTTCAGAATTTTCCACAGTTTGTGGTTATCCACATAGTCAAAGGTTTTGGCATAGTCAATAAAGCAGAATAGATGTTTTTCTGGAACTCTCTTGCTTTTTCCATGATTCAACAGATGTTGGCAATTTGATCACTGGTTCCTCTGTCTTTTCTAAATCCAGGTTGAACATCTGGAAATTCATGGTTCACATATTGTTGAAGCCTGGCTTGGAGAATTTTGATCATTACTTTAATAGTGTGTGAAATGAGTGCAATTGTGTAGTAGTTTGAGCGTTCTTTGGCATTGCCTTTCTTTGGGAGTGGAATGAAAACTGACTTTTTCCAGTCCTGTGGCCACTGCCGAATTTTCCAAATTTGCTGACAGATTGAGTGCAGTTCTTTCATAGCATCATCTGTTAGGAATTGAAATAGCTCAACTGGAATTCTATCACTGGTCAGAATGACCATCATTAAAAAGTCTGCACATAGTAAATGCTGAAGACAGAGTGGAGAAAAAGGAATTCTCTTTCACTCTTTGTGGGAATGTAAATTTGTACAGCCATTATGGAGAGTAGTATGGAAGTACTTTAAAAAGTTAAAAACGGAGTTACCCTATGATTCAGGGATCTCATATGCATATATCTGGAGAGGACTATAATTCACGAAGATACATAGACCCAGTGTTCTTGCAGCACTGTAATAGCCAAGACATGGAGAAAACCTATATATGTCCATCAACAGATGATTAGGTAAAGATTTGGTATATATATACACACATACACACATAATGGAAAAATATTCAGTCATAAAAAAGAATGAAATAATGTCATCTGTAGCAACATGGATGGACCTAGAGATTTTCACACAAAGTGAAGTAAGCCAAATAGAGAAAGGCAAAGATCATAAGATATTGTTTATATGTGAAATCCAAAACAAACAAACAAATGAACTCCTTTATAAAATAGAAATAGACCCACAGATACAGAAAACAAACTTATGGTTATCAAAGCAGGAAGGGAGAGGGAAGGGATAAATTAGGAGTTTGGATTCAATATATACATACTACTACATATAAAATAGATAAACAAAAAGATCTAGTGTATAACAACTGGAAGTATACTCAGTATTTTGTAATTATATATATATATTTATTATATAAAATGGAATATTTTATATAATATTTTATATTATATACAATTTAATCTTTTATATTTGCAATATTTTATTGCAAATATTGATTTACAATACACCTGAAACTATCACAAGATTGTTAGCCAGCTACAATTTTTAAAATATTACAAAACAAATAACAATTTGGCTAGAACTGGTAACAATTTAAACAGTAAATCAACCTTATCCCAGTTACCAAATCTTTATTCCCTTTCTGAAATATACAGGTAACAGTATCTGATGTGCATTCCAGAGTTGTTTTACAGATCCTAAAATCCCCGCCAAATGGAAGAAGCCAACTGCAAAATGACCAGTTGCATGTAGCCTAAGACCAGCTGGAATTTAAGAACTGATAATGTTACCCTGTGACACTGTCCTTTTATCTCATCATCAGCCAATCAGAGAACTATGCACCAGCCAATCATACACAATGTGATTCCTCTCCTTTCTCTTGCCCTTAATAACTTTTCTCTGTAACTCATCAGGGAGTTCAGTTTTTTGAGCACTAGCTGCCCCACAGGTTTTGACTGGTGCCAATAATAAGTGCTGGAACTGCCTTCACTACAATCCAGTGTCAATAGGTTGGCTTTCATGTGGACCCATGTTTGGTAAAACAACCACTGCCATTACTGCTCTCCTGAACTTCAAAAGATACAGGGTTGAAATTTTAACTCTTGATAGCATTTTTTGAATGGAATTAGAAGTCTTTCTATGACTTTTGTGGTGTTTTATATTTTGGAAGGATACTTTTCAGAATATGATACGTTTTCTGTAACGTTCTTAGGTTTGGGTTTCCCCTTAGAATGATAAAGAAAAGGTACAGTTATGACTCAAGTCATGTGAAAATTTCCTATTGCAACTTTCCTCAAAAATAAATCTTGGCATAACACTTAAACTGCATTTCCACATGCCAATAGCATCACATCAGGGCTTCTGAGAGGCTGAGAGAGACCTAAGCCATGTTAACTTTCAAGGATCTCAGTATGTTATACCTAGAGCCAGAACTTTTTTTTTTACATTTAATATTTAATTTTTTATCCTGTACACCAAGAATATTCATTAATGGTTTATTTTAACTAAGAAACAATAATGCAAGCATGAAATAAATATCATACCCTGATTGTGAGGTCCAGCACCAAAGACTCCTTGTACTCCTGTCATGGGCTTACTCAGTGCAGTTCAGTTCAGTCGCTCAGTCGTGTCCAACTCTGTGACACCATGCACTGCAGCACACAAGGCTTCTCTGTCCATCACCAACTCCTGGAGCTTACTCAAACTCATATCCATAGAGTTGGTGATGCCATCCAACCATCTCATCCTCTGTTGTCCCCTTCTCCTCCCTCCTTCAATCTTTCCCAGCATCAGGGTCTTTTCCAATGAGTCAGTTCTTCACATCAGGTGGCCAAAGAATTGGAGTTTCAGCTTCAACATCAGTCCTTCCAATGAATATTCAGGACTGAAATATTCAGGACATAAAGAAAGCTGAGCACTGAAGAATTGATGCTTTTGAAATGTGGTGTTGGAGAAGACTCTTGAGAGTCCCTTGGACTTCAAGGAGATCCAACCAGTCCATCCTAAAGGAAATCAGTCTTGAATATTCATCGGAAGGACTGATGTTGAAGCTGAAGCTCCGATACTTGGGCCACCTGAAGCAAAAGAACTGACTCATTAGAAAAGACCCTGATGAAGATTGAAGGCAGTAGGAGAAGGGGACGACAGAGGATGAGATGGTTAGATGATATGGGCTTAATGGACTTTGAGTAGGCTCCAGGAGTTGGTGATTGACAGGGAGGCCTGGCATGCTGCAGTCTGTGGGGTCTCAAAGAGTCAGACACGACTGGGGAACTGAACTGATCTGAAGGTCAGGTGGTCTGGTATTCCTATCTCTGTAAGAATTTTCTAAAATTCTTGCTCTTATGGGAAGACAACATGGACTCTGGTATTGGTAGACTGAGGTTCAGATGCAGCCCTTGGTTCATTTCCAGCTGTCCTGTGTCAGGGAAGATGTTCAGAGACTCAACACACTCCTTCCTCTAGGACAGGATTTCTCTGTTATTCTTCATGGCTGTGCTTAGAGTAAGATGTCTTCTCTTGTGAGAACTTCAAAACTACAACTCACTGCTAAACAACAGTTGACTGGAGAATGTTGGATCAAATCAAATAAAGATATTCCACATCCAAGGGCCAAGGAGAAGCCCCAGCAAGATGGGAGGAGGGGCGAAATCATGTATAGAATCAAAGCCCTTACCTGCCAGAGACACTCAGAGGGCTCAATCAAACCTTGTGCAATCCAGGACCCAGAGACCCCACAGAGACTGAGCTAGATAGGCTCACTATCATGTATCAAAGACATTTATAGATATCTAAGGGATCTGGTGACAAGCCATGAAATGATCTTATCTCATCTTTAAGTGGTTCCTTCTGACAATCCTGACAAGAGATTTGGGGGTCAACTCTTACCATTTCTATAAATTTTTATTTATTTTCTCCTCTGGCCAAAGCTATAATTTATCACAATACATTCTATTTATCTCTCCCTCTGTGGTTACTGTGATTGGCTGAAGGAACCACATTGCAATCTGATACCCAACTACATACTTGATATCTCTAGATCTCTAGGAGAAATCTCAAAATTAACATGAACAAACAGAACTTTTATTCCCCTCCAACTTTATTGAGGTACATTTGACAAATGAAAATGATATATATTTAACGTATACAACGTGATCATTTGATATACAAATTCACTGTGAGATATTTACCACAATCAGGTTAATCAACACATCAACCACCTCATATAGTTACCTTTTTTTTGGCAGTAAGAATGCTTAAGATCTAATCCTTTAGCAAATTTGAAGTATACAAAATAATAGTATATTAACTATAGTCACCATGTTATCTGTTTGATCTTCATAACTTACTCATCTTATAACTGCAAGTTTGCATCCTATGACCAATATCTTCCAATTTCCCTTGCTCTCTAGCCCATGGCAACCACCATTCTATTGTTTCTATGAAGTTGACATTTTTTGTTTTGATTGCTCCCATGTCAAACCTGTTTTTCTCATCTTCAGTTTCAGTTTCAGTTCAGTCACTCAGTCATGTCCGACTCTTTGAGACTCCATGAACTGCAGCACTCCCTATCCATCACCAACTCCCGGAGTCCATCCAAACCCATGTCCATCGAGCTGGTGATGCCATCTGACCATCTCATCCTCTGTCATCCCCTTCTCCTCCTGCTCTCAATCTTTCCCAGCTTCAGAGTCTTTTCAAATGAGTCAGCTCTTCACATCAGGTGGCCAAAGTATTGGAGTTTCAGCTTCAACATCAGTCCTTCCAATGAACACCCAGGCCTGATCTCCTTTAGGATGGACTGGTTGGGTCTCCTTGCAGTCCAAGGGACTCTCAAGAATCTTCTCCAACACCACAGTTCAAAAGCATCAATTCTTCAGCACTCAGCTTTCTTTATAGTCCAACTCTCACATCCGTACATGACCACTGGAAAAACCATAGCCTTGACTAGACAAACCTTTGTTGGCAAAGTAATGTCTTTGTTTTTTAATATGCTATCTGGGTTGGTCATAACTTTCCTTCCAAGAAGTAAGCATCTTTTAATTTCACAGCTGCAATCACCATCTGCAGTGATTTTGGAGCCCAGAAAAATAAAGTCAGCCACTGTTTCCCCATCTATTTTCCATGAAATGATGGGACTGGATGCCATGATCTTAGTTTTCTGAATATTGAGCTTTAAGTCAACTTTTTCACTCTCCTCTTTCACTTTCATCAAGAGGCTCTTTAGTTCTTCTTCACTTTCTGCCATAAGGGTGGTGTCATCTGCATATCTGAGGTTATTGATATTTCTCCCAGAAATCTTTGATTCCAGCTTGTGCTTCTTCCAGCCCAGCGTTTCTCATGATGTACTCTGCATATAAGTTAAATAAGCAGGGTGACAATATACAGCCTTGACATACTCCTTTTCCTATTTGGAAACAGTCTGTTGTTCCATGTCCAGTTCTAACTGTTGCTTCCTGACCTTCATACACATTTCTCAAGAGGCAGGTCAGGTGGTCTGGTATGCCTATCTCTTTCAGAATTTTCCACAGTTTATTGTGATCCACACTTCATCTTACTAAATGTTAATAAATGGTGCCCACTGTTCAAATTGTGAAAGACAAAATCTTACGCATCATCAATGGAGGTATATTTCTTAGTGCTTTTGCTGTCTTTCATCCACTTCAGTGCCTAATGTTGGAGACTTAACAGGCTCAGCCCTAGATCTTCCCTCATTCTTGACCTAAATTATCTTACTAGGAAATCCATTGATGCCTAGGGCTTTAAATGTAATCTGTAATATATATTACCTGCCTTTCTTTTCTTTCTTTCAAGATTGGCATTCAAAGCATAAACAAGTTCCTACAGCTCTACTTTCAAAAGATACTCAAAATCCCTCTCTTCTTTTTGTTTACTCTGTGATGCCCCTAATGCAGGACACTATTATTTCTTTTAGGGACTACTGCAATGACCTCCTAACTGGTTCCTCTGCTTTTTGTCTTTCTCTAATAAAATTTATTCTTTTTTCAAGAAAAAAATGTAAACAACAAAATCAACGTCATCAATTATATTATATTACTCTCTTGCTTAAAAGCTATGGCTTCTAATTACATACGTAATGAAATTCAAATTCCTTATACTGACCTACAGGGCTCTATATCATCTAGCCTCTCTCAACTTTGTTGATCCAATTTCTTACCATTTTCTTCTTTATCCTCTAACTTCAGTCATAGAAAACTAACTTTTCTCCCCTTAAACATGGCAAACATGTTTGTGCATGTATCTGCACTCCCTGGTTTCCCTATGAGAAATGCTTTGAAATCTAGATACAAAAGACTCTTTTTCCAACCAATGTAAAATAATTCATCCTCTTTTACCTCCAGTTACTATATGGTATAACATCCTGTTCTAGTTTTATTACACCACTCTATGCATTATCTTTTTAAAATTATTATTATTTTTGCCAACATAATGCTAGGATGCCAGTATTATAAGTGTAAGTATCTTGTATGTCTTGTTCACTCATCCATCCACAGAATTTACAACAGGGTCTAGCACTGAGTAGGAATGCAACTTAGATTCAAGTGAATTAATGAAATATATGTCATTAACCCCTCTTGTTCCTGAATCCTCACATTCTTCAGAATTTACAAAGACTGACAAAATTAAATTCAATATATTAAATACTTCAATAACATAAAAACAAAACAAACAACAAAAACCTGACAAGCCATTTTATTGCTATTTTCGTTTCTAACTGTATAATTTTGATGTGTATATGGCTTGCTACTGCTGCTGCTAAGTCACTTCAGTCATGTCCGACTCTGTGCGACCCCATAGACGGCAGCCCACCAGGCTCCCCCATCCCTGGGATTCTCCAGGCAAGAACACTGGAGTGGGTTGCCATTTCCTTCTCCAATGCATCAAAGTGAAAAATGAAAGTGAAGTCGCTCAGTCATGTCCGACCCTCAGCGACCCCATGGACTGCAGCCTTCCAGGCTCCTCCATCCATGGGATTTTCTAAACAAGAGTACTGGAGTGGGGTGCCATTGCCTGTTATTAATCATTGTTTTGTATCAGCAGTGTCCAGCATATTTGGTTCAGCATTCCAAGGAGTGATGTTTGGATGCTAGGTAAGCCTCAAAAGGCTCCAGGCTGTCTCTTATGGGGCATAGATGTATTGTGGGGCATTGTGGCAGAGCTGTGTATGCAAACAATCTGCAGGTGAAGTGTGTTACTGTTGAAGCCATATTTTCATGAGTTAGAGAAGGGATAATCAGTTGAGTGAGGCAATAGAAATTTTCTCCCCCGCTTTTGAAGTTTGGGGGTAATTTATAAAGATTAAGCTTCTACAAGACTTCTGGAAATTTAAGCAGTCTCTTTTGCCCTGTTTCTTCACTAGATTAAGACACTGACTTTTCTAACATAATCCTAGGATACTTCCCCAGCATGAACTCCCAGGCATCCAGGGATCCTCCACTTTACTTCAAAATCCTGACCCCACTCTAGTGATATCCTGAATTCTCACGGGTACAGTCACTTTATTCCTATGTTCAAAAGGAAATTAAAAAAAGAAAAATATCTAAACAAGCAACTGATAACCCTACTGTCCTTTTGATTCTTTCATAAGCAGTCTTGTTGGCTCATTAAATTCAAAGCCATGAGTCATTAAAATAAAATTCCTCTTTCTTCAAGGTCAGATAGCATGAAATATTCTCAGAAGGTGAAGGAGACATCTTTGCATTATGACCCTTAATACATCAAAATAAAGAAGTGAAAACAAACCAGTTCTGCTTTATTAAAAGTCGTATTTCATATTTCAGCCATATTAAAACAGGCTGAAAGTTGATGCTATTAAGGTTGAAAAAAATCCTTCCTTCTTAGTGTTGAGGAATAGAATAGAATGAGCCAAGTAGAGGGGGATAAAGAGAATTTAGCTCTGCCCTTGGAGAGTTGCAGAACCAAGTGTTTCTTAAAGGGTGTAAAGAAGCACCCCCTTATCATATTGTTGAGAGTGCAGAACTGGCATTGGTTGGTGTTAACCAGCTCAGTACAAAATGAGATTCAAAAGGAGCTTTAAAAAATTATATCCACAGGAAGCCCTGAAGCAGCACATTTAAAACAATCCTGCATTCCTAATTCAGAAGACAAGTGTAACCAAGGCAAAACAGGCAGATCAGCAGTTCCTACTCTCTTGGTTTCCCTGAAGGTCCTCAAAAATGAGACTGATCCTTTCAGAAATGGATTCTGACTGAGGCATGATGCCACAGCACACTATATCATCCTAACAGGCTGGGACCTTTCCCAGGGGCTTGTCTTAATGATAATGCCACACTGGATGATGCCATACAGCATATACTCCCTTAGGAAGTTAAATCAAAGAGTGATATTACAATAGTTTCATGAGATTCTCATTGACTTTTAAATCTTTACTCTGATATATATTTTTTTTCATGCAAAGGAAACCCAGGAAAATTTTAAATTACTTCTCCTTAATTATAATCATATAGTAAAACAGACAAGAAATTTGGAAAGACAGTTTTGTATCAGGACTCATCTGCATCCCTTATCAGTTAACAATGGGTGGATAATGGAGGGTTGGGCCTCCCTGGTGGCTCAAGTGGTAAAGAATCTCCCTGAAATGTGGGAGACCCAGATTCAATCCCTGAGTGGGGAAGATGCCCGTGAGAAGGGAATGGCAACCCACTCCAATATTCTTGCCTGGAGATTCCCATGGACAGAGAAGCTTGGCAGACTACAGTCCATGGGGTTGCAGAGTCGGACACGACTGGGTGACTATACTACTACTATTAATGGAAGAAAGTGAAAGTGAAGTCATGTCCAACTCTTTGCGACCCTATGTACTGTAGCCTGCCAGGCTTCTCCATCCATGGGATTTTCCAGACAAGAGTATCGTGCTTTTCCGTCTCCAGGGGATCTTCCCAACCCAAGGATTGAACCCAGGTCTCCCGTATTGTAGGCAGATGCTTTACACTCTGAGCCACCAGGGTTGATATCTAATCAGTTGATGACCACAGCCAAGTCACTAAACTTTCCTGAACTCTCATTCCTTTATAATAGAAATGATAATAAAAATAATTCTCATGCAGGGTTCGTGTGAGATTTAAACATTATGCACAATTCCTTTGTATACTCTAAAATCACCTTACAATTGTTATTTATGTTTAACTTTCATAATCTCTACTAACATCCTGGAAGTGCAGGAGTTAGTGCCTACAGTTCAAATATGTGGTCTCTGATCTACTAGCATTCTATGAAGATCACAGAATTTCAGTCTCTGGACTGGAATGGACTTGAGCAACATCAAATCAAAGCACTCATTCAGTAGTTCAACCTTCTGTACAAAGTCCATGAAAACCAACTACTTGAACTTCTTCAGTTAACAGATAACTCACTACTTCAGAAGGCTTTAATCATTTGTCAGCACTAACTGTTGGAAGGGACATCTTCATCCTGAGCTAAAAGTGATTTCCTTCTAACTCATCCAATCATTTTAGTACTACTCCTGTTTTTCATATAGCCATTCTGTCTGTTTTATATCAATCTTTATAATACAGAGTAAAACCCCCTTTCAGCAATATATCAGTAGTTAATAATTTGAAACTTTTAGAAAGATAATACTTTTACTTCATACCTGTAGTAAAATTGGATAAAACATACTCCATTATCTATTTTTCCCATGACAAACTGAATAGAAGAGTGGTGATGTACATCATACTTTACCCACTCCCACAGATGTCAAAGGATTTAGTACCTATAATCTCAATATGTGGGAGATGTGTGTATATAAGTTAGAGGATAAGCTCAAATATTGCATAAATCGAAGGTTTTGGAAATCAACAACTTAATGAAAGAGCTTTACTCAGAGGATGATAATTTCAAATTGCCCATTTCCATAGCTGGCAAGGCAACTAGGTGCAAAAAGGAACTATTACATACATCCTGACATTTCTTCATTTTATTCATACAAAGATACTAGACTGCTGATTGAATTGTGCCTGTATGCTGCTACTGCTAAGTCACTTCAGTCGTGTCCGACTCTGTGAGACCCCATAGATGGCAGCCCACCAGACTCCTCCGTCCCTGAGAGTCTCCAGGCAAGAACACTGGAGTGAGTTTCCATTTCCTTCTCCAATGCATGAAAGTGAAAAGTAAAAGTGAAGTCCCTCAGTCATGTCTGACTCTTCGCGACCCCATGGACTGAAGCCTACCAGGCTCCTCCATCCATGGGATTTTCCAGGCAAGAGTACTGGAGTGGGGTGCCATTGCCTCCTCCTTGTGCCCGTATACTTGACTTAATAGCTAATTTTGTGACTTGGGAAAAATCATCTTTGAGAATTTTAATTTCCATCTTGTAAAATTAAGTTGATAGTGGTCAAGTTGGAATAATTACTTAGTATCTATTAGATGCAGTTTAAATGACTTATTTTAAGATATATTTAATGGTAATGTATCCAGGATTATAATACTAAAACAGGAATTAATAAATAGTATTTCAATCATCATAAACTAACAGATATTTAATTTCCAGGGAATTTATTTCTTTTGAGTTAAGAAAAAGATACTCTAAATTCATATTTTCTTATATCACAAGATGTTCTTCCTATCTTACAATTGAGGAAGAGAAGCTCAAAATAATTAAATAATGTATCTAGTTCACATTGGTAGTGAAGGAACTGTCAATCAAGCAAATAACTGCTTAATATCAAGATGATTACCCAACACTGCTTCTGATTCAAGGATATATGTATATATTTTTGATTTTTGATAATATTATGCATAGTTTGTACATGTGGACTGTTTTATTTTCTTACAGCTATAAACCAATTTATCTTTATTTGGTAGTGAAGGCTTAAATATGGGAAGGATTATTTCTACCATAGCTATGTTTATTAATATAATACAAAGAACATTTTCATTAATGTTCCTGACACTTTTCTAAGTGATAGAGACTTGGAAAAGATCAAAACAAAATCAAATTAAAATTTACAGTTCAATACAGAAGGTAAAGAGGAGCTTTTCAAAAGCATAGTTCATTCCATTTCTATCAATAATTTATTTTAAAAATACCAAACCTGACAAAAAATGAAACCACTTTGATATTTGAAAGCAAAATAATTGAGTTTATTCATTCTCACCCATTCAGAGTCAAATTTTTAGCATAAACCATTATGCTTCTTATATCTTGCCCACCTCACTCTTGTTTGTTGGTTGGATATATTTAGCACTTCTATTCCAATGACATTATCAAGGTGACACTGAGTGGCTCTTCCTTTCAACAGTCAATGTACTGTACCAAAAATTATAAATATATTAAAATCTAATGCTATGTTTTACCTTGAGGCTGAGTTCAGTAGGTAAACTCAAACTAGGAAATACTTCAAAGTAAACTTGAAATAAATAGCTTTCCATTAATCATATACTGCATATATGGTATCATTTTTCTTTTCATTTAATTCACCTACATGTAACAGTACACTTTTTGGCAGTGGAAGCAATAGAAATAAATTAATAGAAGAATTGAATAATACAACATTTTATCTCTGACTATTATAAATACAGTCCATCTGTTCTTTTCAGGGTTAAATATACCCTTATTTTAAATGCAGGCAGGCAGTGGAAAATAAATTGTCTTTTCCCACCACCATTTTACTTCTAGGCTTCTTCTGTCCTGTTTTAAAAGAGTCTCAGATATGTGACTCCTGACTCCATTCTTTCTATAATAAAATGCTAAATCTGGTTTAGTGTGATATTATGAATCTGGAGATACAACCACATTTTCTCAAGAACCTATTAAACTCAGCCAACAGCAACTTATCATTAAATGCTTCAAAATAAAAATGTAGTCGGCTTCAAAATGCATAAGCATCTTGTGTGTATTGCAAGCCTTAAATATAATATAAAAATTGGTAAGAGAGTAATATAAACCAAGCTGTTTTTAGTCAGGCAACGTTTAGTAAATACCTCACTTCCCATTTCCCACACTATCACTTTTGAATATCTGCACAAAGAGTATTCCTTCAGTATTACTAAATTTAATTTAACTTATATAAAGGAATTTAGTGATTTATATCTTACATACAATAGATTTACTGATTAATACATTCAATTTTAAAATCCAGTCTATATTGTTAAATGCAAAACAGTACTGTTGGACATATAAACATACTTTAACAAATGAAAGAATATAGAAACATGTCATTAGATCCAAATATGTGACCAATTATATTATGAGTCTAGTAATATATCAGATCAGATCAGATCAGTCGCTCAGTCATGTCCAACTCTTTGCGACCCCACGAATCGCAGCACGTCAGGCCTCCCTGCCCATCACCAACTCCCAGAGTTCACTCAGACTCACATCCATCGAGTCAGTGATGCCATCCAGCCATCTCATCCTCTGTTATCCCCTTCTCCTCCTGCCCCCAATCCCTCCCAGCGTCAGAGTCTTTTCCAATGAGTCAACTCTTCGCATGAGGTGGCCAAAGTACTGGAGTTTCAGCTTTAGCATCATTCCTTCCAAAGAAATCCCAGGGCTGATCTCCTTCAGAATGGACTGGTTGGATCTCCTTGCAGTCCAAGGGACTCTAAAGAGTCTTCTCCAACACCACAGTTCAAAAGCATCAATTCTTCAGCACTCAGCCTTCTTCACAGTCCAACTCTCACATCCATACATGACCACTGGAAAAACCATAACCTTGACTAGATGAGCCTTTGTTGGCAAAGTAATGTCTCTGCTTTTGAATATGCTATCTAGGTTGGTCATAACTTTCCTTCCAAGGAGTAAGCGTCTTTTAATTGCATGGCTGCAATCACCATCTGTAGTGATTTTGGAGCCCAGAAAAATAAAGTCTGCCACTGTTTCCACTGTTTCCCCATCTATTTCCCATGAAGTGGTGGGACCGGATGCCATGATCTTCGTTTTCTGAATGTTGAGCTTTAAGCCAACTTTTTCACTCTCCACTTTCACTTTTATCAAGAGGCTTTTGAGTTCCTTTTAACTTTCTGCCACAAAAATTATTGCTTCCCCGTGATTCAGATGGTAAAGAATATGTCTGCAATGCAGGAACCTGGGTACAATCCCTGGATCAGGAAGATCCCCTTGAGAAAAGAATGGCAAGCTACTCAGTATTCTTGCCTGGAGAATCCCATGGACAGAGGAGCCTGGCAAGCTACAGTCCCAAATAGCCTGAAATGACTGAGTGACTAGCACTTTCAAATGTTTATTTTGTCAAAATATTTAAAAATTATTTTGGAAACATAATTTAATGGTTGCTTGATGTTTCATCAAGTGAAATATCTCTCAAAGCGTTGTCCAGGGACAACCTACAATAGGATCTTTTGGAGGTACCTGAAGCAGAATTTGTGGGATAGGGACTCAATAATATGCATTTTACTCAGAAGATTCTTACATGTTCAATTTTGAGAAAGCATAATTGATTAAATGTTTTAAAATCTATTTAATCATGTTTTCATTCTTCTAGGCAGATTGTTTCCAAGGTGTACACACACACACACACACACACACACACACACATATATATAAACATTTATCAAATAATAGCATAATTGAAATTTATCACATACCATAAAAATCCCCTGCTTAAAACATATTTTAGTATAGTCACGGAGTTGTGCCATCACCACTGTTTAATCTTGGGATAGTTTCATTACCCCATAAAGAAATTTTGCAGTCTTTAGTATGCATTCCTCATCCTCACCTCAGGTAGTCATCTATCTACTTTCTGTCTCTATAGATTTGTTTTTTCTGGATATCTGATTCATGGAATTGAACAGTACATTGTCTTTTGTGACTTGCTTCTTTCATTTAGCATGCTTTCAAGGTTCATCAGTGTTGTGTCACATGTATCAGTACTTCCTCCCTTTTTTATTACTAAATAATATTTCATTTCTTGATTATACCACCTTTTGTTTACCCATTCATCAGTTATGGATATTTGACTTGCTTCCATTTTTGGCAGTTATCAATGTGCACAAACATGTTTGTACATGGTTTTGTGTGGGAAAATATTTTTATTTGTCTTGGGTATATACCTAGGAATGGGGATGTTTAATCATATAGTGTCTCCATGTTTAACATTTTGAGAAAAAACCAAAATTCACTTTAGAAAATTCTAAAGTGATGCACCATTTTGCATTTATATCAGCAAAGTTGGAAGGTTTCAATTTCATTCCCATCAAATTCCTATGTCTGTATTTTTTGGTTTAGCCATCCAAGTAGTAAAAATTTTTATTTCATTTTGGTTCTGACTTGCATTTTCCTAATAATTAATTATGTAGTCATCTTTTTATATACTTACTGGCTATTTGTATATCTTCTTTGGAGAAAATATATTCAATTTTTTGCCTATTTTTTAAATGTGTTATTTGGTTTCACTTTTGAGTCCTAAGACTACTCATGTATTCTGGATATAAGTCCTTCATCAGATTTACAGTTTCTAAAGATTTTCTCCCATTCTGTGTTTTTTTTTTTTTTTTTTTTGATGGTCTTATTTGTAGCATAAAAGTTTTAAATTTTGATGAATCTAGTTTACCTAGTTTTTTATTTTGATATGTTCTTTTGGTGTTATGATCTATAATACAATCTATAATAATGTCATCTACAAATAGAGGTAACTTTATATCTTTCCTTCCAATCTGAATACCTTTTATTTCTTTAGTTTATCTAATTTCCCTAAATATAACTTATAGTACAATTTTGAGCAGAAGTAGTGAGAATATATAATTTTCCAAAATTTAGGAAGAAAATAGTCTTTTACAATTATGCATGATGTCAGTTCTGGGTTTTTCATAGATAACCTTTACAGGCTAAGGAAACTTCTCTTCCACTTCTAGTTTGTTGACTATGTTTTAACATGAAAGTGAAAGTGAAATCGCTCAGTCGTGTCTGACTCTTTGCGACCCCGTGGACTGTCGCCCAACATGCTCCTCTGTCCATGGGATTTTCCAGGCAAGAGTACTGGAATAGGGTGCCTTTCCTTCTCCAGAGGATCTTCCCAACCCAGGGACTGAACCCAGGTCTCCCGCATTGTAAAGACGGGAGAGACGCTTTACCATCTGAGTCACCAGGGAAGTCCATGAGCCCAGGTTAAAACAAGTGCTTTATCAATAATCAATGGAAATTATTATATAAATGCTATCTTTTATTTTATAAACATAGTACATTAAAATGATTAGTTTTTTCAGATGTTTAATCTGCCTTGCATCCTTGGGACAATCCTACTTGGTTATTGTGTACAATCCTTTTTATATGTTGCTGAATTTGACTTCTTAATGTGGAAAAAAAAATGTCACCTGCTTATTAGTAAACAAAGGATGTTATGTCCATCAAGCCATCAGCTACTGCAGCTGCCCTGACTGTGTGTTTACCCTGAGGGATTCAGGATGGAGAAAAGTAGGATATTGGCCCTAGATAATTAAGGTACATATCAAAGGAATTATTTCAAGGAGCCCAGACTCTTATCTTCCCATACAGAGAAAAAGCTATAAGCTAAATTAATTAACTTGAGATGTTTGGTTTTCTTAAATAAACACTAATCTTTTGATATTCTGACTACCTGTTTTTTGTTGAAAAACTATATATCCAGGTGCCTTCATTAATTCTTTGAAATAGTCACTTTCAGAGATATCTGAGAGAGGCTGCCTCTTGGGCTTATATCTTCAGTTTGTCTGCTGAAAAAAGCATAATTCTCAACTTTTAGGTTGTAATTGTTTTTCAGTTGACATTAATATTTTGTTGATAATTTTTAAATCTTTGTTCATATTGAATATTGGTCTCTGGTGTTCTTTTTTTTTGTGATGTGTCTGGTTTCAGTTTCAGAGTAATACTGGCTCATTTGAGGCTTGAGAAATACGTCCTTCTCTTTTATTTCTGAGCAGAGTTTGTGAAGAATTTGGATTAATTATTCTTTAAAAATGTGTAGCATTCACCAATAAAGTCATTGGGAGGAGATCTTCTCTTTCTGGAAAATGTATAGTTATAATTTGAAGTCATTACTTATTATAGGTTTATTCAGATTTTCTTTCCTTTTTTAAAAAGCCAGCTTCAGTAGTTTTGCCTTTTGGGGAATTTATTCACCAAAGTTATTTAATTTGTTGGCATACCATTGTTCACCAAATTCCCATAAACTCCTTTTTATTTCCATAAGGTCAGTAGTACTGTCAATTCTCTGATTCTTGATTTCAACAATATGATTTTTTTTCACATTTTTCATCATTCTAGATAAGGGTCTGTCAATTTTGTTGATCTTTTCAAACAAATGACTTTTATTTCACTTATTTTTTCATTTTGGTTCTCTCAACTTTTTTTCTGTGTATGCATAAAGATCTGCACATGTGTGGGACCTTCTATCTACTCAGAAATAGCAGAATTTTCCAAAACCCCATGTTGGCAATTTGATTCTCAGATCTTTTCTTTTAAGTTTTTGACCAGGATCCGGTTAGACCTAACTCACAGCGTAGACTCAGGTAACTATGATGTTTCTCAATCGCTGCTGATTGTTTTCAACAAATGCCCTAGGCTAGGGCTGTTTGCATTGAAAGCTCAAAAAAAGATTAAACAATAGAAACACATTGAGTATGGGGATTTTCATCAGAGCTTCAAGGTAAACCAAACAGTTGACAATGCTCTGGGAATGGGACTTTTCGAGGAGTTCTAATCATGCACTTCTGCTTATGAATGCAAGGTTGATGGTCTTCATTATTTCCATAGTTGTGAGCTATTTCTTTGATTAGCAAATGGAGAATTGGAGTAGGCTAAATTAAAAGGCTACAAACATGGCTGTTCTTCCCCAGGTTTAGCAGCTTTTATATATTAAAGGGTTCTTAGATTACTGGATATTTTTAATAATCTGAATTTTGAAAAGTTGATTTTGACTATTTCTTTGGCCAGTGCTTTCAATGCTTTTATTAAGGAGGGTAATTATGAAGATTATCATACTGCCATTTCAGAAGTCCCTCCCAATTTCAGGCTATTTATTCAAGCTATAACTTTAAAAAAGAAACAGTAAGTAAGAAATATGAATCATTTTAGATGTTTTATAAAAACTGCAAACTTTCTTTCTCTAAAAGTTTATTCCAGTTTACACTTTCATTAGAAATAATGAGAGTGCTTCTCTTACTATCATCTCATTCAGTTCAGTTCAGTCGCTCATTTGTGGCCGACTCTTTGCGAGTCCATGGACGAGCACACCAGGCTTCCCTGTCCATCACCGACTCCCGAAGCCTGCTCAAACTCATGTCCATTGTGTCAGTGATACCATCCAACCAACTCATCCTCTGTCGTCCCCTTCTCCTCCTGCCTTCAATCTTTCCCATTATCAGGGTCTTTTCCAATGAGTCAGTTCTTTGCATCAGGTGGTCAAAGTATTCGAGTTTCAGCTTGAGCATCAGTCCTTCCAATGAATATTCAGGACTGATTTTCTTTAGGATTGACTGGTTGGGTCTCATTAGCAACCACAATAATGAACATTTATAGTTTGTGTGTAATGCCTATTTTTTTCTCTGCACAATTCTTACTTTTCTTTTTTGTTAACAATAGCTCCTTTCTTTTTCAAAACTGCATCTCTCTATTCCTGTTAGTGTTTCTTTTCGGTGTTGCCAACCGCATTACTTCCTTCCATTGAATGTAGTGGGTGAGACTGAGTATGTTCTACAATTCAATATTGCTGCCGGAGGGATAGTTTATATGGGTAAAATTTAAAATCCAGGAAGTTTAAACATGACAAGCTCTCAGAAAGTCAGAAGAGTTATATACCAGTTAACTGAAATATTGAACTTGTGATGTTTACATATATTAACAAGAGAATAATAACACAAAAGCATATAGACTGATTAGGATTAATTTTCTCAGAAACAGCATTAGATAGGGTTTTAGGGACTATGGTTTGGGTAAAAGCAAAATAGGAATAGTTATGAAATGAGTTGTTTAAGGGTAATCAGATTTAGTACTTTTATCATAGATAAGTCTATTTTAGATTTGAGAGCAATACTTGCAGTGAAAAGAATATGTGGTGAGGAGGTGTCCAAAGGAAGATTGATAAAATATAGAGAAGGACTGTGATCTGGGTGCATTCTGTTTTTTTAAGGGTACATCAGTTATGGGAAAAAAAATCAAATGCCTGGATTCTGGTCATATAATTGAAGATTTCCAGAGAATCTCACTACTGCCCTCCTTCTTCATAATAAGAAATCTGTGACACAGCAGGAATTTTAATGTTTCCAGTGACATCAATTGCTTCCAACTCTACTTATACCTTTGATAATTAAAAACCTGCTCTGACTGCCCTCATCAAGGATCATGGCTCTTACAGCCTGTTGTATCAAGAAACTGTCCTTCTATGGCTGCCTTGTCTTTAACTTAAATTTTGGTGCCCTGTTTTTTTGTTTTATTTTTTCTGTTTTTTTTTAATCATTTAAAATTCTTAGGATTTCTTGAAAATTTGCTTTTGAGCTTTATAAAACTTTTTAAGGATATTTTCTAGATGCTGAAATGTAAACTTACAGTGCTGTTTTCTATACTACACACTACTTAAACTGATATGATGTTTAGAAATTATTACATCATTTTTATTTCTCTCTTACATGAACATGTAAACATTATATTAATATCAGTGATTCTCATCCCTTTCAGGGGCACACACAATGGTGGAGGATTATTCAGTTCAGTCACTCAGCCATGTCCAACTCTTTGTGACTCCATGGACTGCAGCACGCAAGTCTTCCCTGTCCATCATCAACTCCCAGAGCTTACTCAAACTCATATCCATCGAGTTGGTGATGCCATCCAACCATCTCATCCTCTGTTGTCCCCTTCTCCTCCTGCCTTCATTCTTTCCCAGCATCAGGGTCTTTTTAAATAAGTCAGCTCTTCGCATCAGGTGGCCAAAGTATTGGAGTTTCAGCTTCAACATCCGTCCTTCCAATGAACACCCAGGACTTATCTCCTTTAGGATGGACTGGTTGGATCTTCTTGCAGTCCAAAGGACTCTCAGGAGTCTTTTCCAACACCACAGTTCAAAAGTATCAATTCTTCAATGCTCAGCTTTCTTTATAGTCCAACTCTCACATCCATACATGACTACTGGAAAAACCAAAGCTTTGACTAGATGGATCTTTGTTGGCAAAGTAATGTCTCTGCTTTTCCATATGCTGTCTATGTTGGTCATAGCTTTTCTTCCAAGGAGCAAGATTCTTTTAATTTCATGGGTGCAGTCACCATCTGCAGTGATTTTGGAGCCCCCCAAAATAAAGCCTGTCACTGTTTCCACTGTTTGTCCATCTATTTCCCATGAAGTGATGGGACCAGATGCCGTGATCTTAGTTAGGTGAAGGATGGTACTTCACCATTTTTGTTTGTTTGTTTGAAGTTAAATGTGGCCATAGGACTTATTTTGGCCAATAGAACTTAAACAGTGGTATAATTTGGGTCTCTTCTGGGTGGAAACACTAAAAAATCAAGGCACAATTTCCAACTATTTCTTTCTCTTATAGTGGACACAAAGATGGTATGGATGGTGGAATCTTGTTCAGAAATAGTCACATAAAATAAGAAACAGACATGTTGTTTTAAGACACTAAGATTTTGGAACTGCTTTAACTATAGAAAAATATAACAGAACCCAACTGATTATAGAGACTAATTCTCTTAATTTTTAAAACTGATTCAAATTTATAAAGATGAAGAGTATCCAAAATGCCTGGTATAGAGCACAAAATCATTAAAAATGCCTGGTATAGAGCACAAAATTATTAAAAGTAAAGATGTAAGCTGTCCTTGTCAGGGGAATATTTATTGTTATACACATGAGGTGTCATGGTGCTGTACCTTGAAGCAATTAATTTTCATCATAGATTCCAACCATTTTGATTGCAATATTCTGTCAGTTGAGGGCCTCAGAATGCTGGCTGCATTGGAGACACCACAGTTGCCAATGACATAAGACTTGGGCTCATAAACTAGAGAGACAGATTAAAACATCATGCACACCTTTAAGATGTTGGAGACATCAAAACTTCCATAAAAATATAAAGGTGTACTTAAATAAAGTGACTTGGCAAAGAATATGCCTCAGAAATAAGTATCCTGCAGCAAATACATTGCCTTTCAGTGAAAATAAAACTGAATAAGACAAGTGCATGTTATACACTATAACCTTCCAAATTAAAATAAATATAGCTTGTACCAGATTTTCCCCTTTATCTGATAGGCTAAGGGTTATCAAAAATTCTTTAGTAATAAACTTAATTTAAAATGGGATTAGTATATATGTGTAAGAGAGAGAGAGGTGTATACAGCTTTTGCTTTTATTGTGTTAAGAACTCTTATCATGAAATCTACATTCTTAACAAATTTTTAAGTGTACAATATACTACTGTCAAATTCTGCATGGCCACATTGTTGTAAAACAGATCTCTAGATCTTACTCATCTTGCAGAAGTGACTCTGTTTCCTTTGAACAGCAATTCCTCATTCCCCTCACCCCACCATGGCAACTACTACTTTACTCTCTTCCTCTATTTATATGTATTTTACTATTTAATATACCTTATATAAATGGTATCATATAGTATCTGTTCTCCTGTGACTAGCTTATGGCAGTTATTGTAATGTTCTCAAGGTTCATCCATGATGTGATATATGGAAAATTTTATTTCTTTTTAATGCTGAATAGTATTCTATTGTATGTATTTTCTTTATCCATTCATTCAACAACATTTATTTAGATTGTTTCCACATCTTGGCTATTGTGAATAATGGTGCAATGAACAGGGAGTGCAAATATCTCTTAAAGATCCTGATTTAAATTCTTTGGATTATATGTAGAAGTGATATTGATGGATCATACAGTATTTCTATTTTGTTGTTGTACCACCAACAGTATATAAGGGTTCAATTTGTCCATGTTCTCACCAAATGTATCTTTTTTAAAAACATGATGGGCATTCTAACAGGTATAAGGTGCTATCTCACTGTGGTTTTGATTTGCTTTTCCCTGATGATGAGTGATGCTGAGCATCTGTTAATATATCACGTAGTGTTTGTAACAATCACTGTTTGTGATGTGGACAAAGCAAAAACTTTGATATGTTTATTATTGCTCTAACTTAAACACTTTGAAAAAAGCACAAATTAAAGTAGTAGATTCATTCATCCAACAAATACTTACTTAGTTCCTAATGTAGGTGAAGGATTACTTTTCATATTGATTAGTAAGTAATTTGTAGGAGTATGTATGTAGTGAAGAGAGTTAGAATAAGTCCTTCAAAAAGTACTTGAGTATCTTATTTTTTTTTAAAAAACAGTCTTTAATTTTCTGCTTTTGTTGTTGAATCATAGCAGGAGTTGGAAACCAGTCTTTGAATTGCTTTTTTCATCTGACCTAATAATAAGAGCTAAAGTAATCCAGTTTCTTTAAATAGCCCTAAATATATGCTTGAACTCTTACTGGAACAGTGTTTGACACTCTAGTATATGGGCTTTGTTTATATGATGTTTCGAGTGACATATTGGTAAGTAATCTATTAAAATAATAAAAAAACCCTTTATCTAACAATTTGTCAATCTTATCTTTTTAAAACTACAACTCAGTTTCATTGATTTTTCTATTTTGTTTTATTCCTTACTTTCCTGATTTCTACTCTAACCTTTATTATTTTTTATTTTACTAACCTTAGGCTTAATTTGTTCTTCTTTTTCTAGTTACTTGAGGTGTAGTTTATTTGAGATCTTTTTACATTTTTATTGTAGGCATTTATTGCTAAAATTATCATCTTAGTACTGCTTTGCTGTACCTCATAATTTTGATATTTTGTCTTTTTATTTTCAATTATCTCAAGATATTTTCTATTTTCCCTTTGACTTCTTCTTTGACTTATCATTTGTTTAAAAACATATATTTGTGAAATATTCAGTTTTACTGCTGTTATTGATTTCTAGTTTTATTACACTGTGGCTAGAAAAGATAACTTGATAAGATTTCAAGTTTATTATATTTATTTAAACTTATTTTGTGACCTAACGTATGATTGGTCCTGGACAGGAATGTATATTCTGTTGCTGTTGGGAGAATATTCTCTATATCTGTTAGGTCCTACATCTTTAAACTAAAATAGATCATTATATACAGTTACAGTAAATAGGGCAGTATCATTAATTCTCAAAAGATTATGCTGTCAACTTCAAAATATTCAAAATTGAAGAACTCAAGTGAAATTGTTATCAAGACATTGAAGAATGACCTGATGTAATGATTACTATCTAGTAATGTAGTAAATGTCAGCTTCTTAATGTCTCCCTTCTTAATGAGACACACTCCCATCATATGGGGCATATACTACTAAGTCACTTCATTCGTGTCCGACTCTGTGCAACCCCACAGACGGCAGCCCACCAGGCTCCACCATCCCTGGGATTCTCCAGGCAAGAACACTGGAGTGGGTTGCCATTTCCTTCTCCAATGCATGAAAGTGAAAAGTGAAAGTGAAGTCACTCAGTCATGTCAGACTCTTGACAACCCCATGGACTGCAGCCTACCAGGCTCCTCCATCCATGGGATTTTCCAGGCAAGAGTACTGGAGTGGGGTGCCATTGCCTTCTCCGATATGGGGCATATACCATATGTTATTATTTGAAACTTAGTAAATTAATTAGGTTTCAATATTCCCATTGACTCCTTCATGGATTACTGCCTTGTGGTGACAAAGGGGCTTGGGTAACTCAGTGAAGTCCTGAGCCATGCTGTGCAGGGCCGCCCAAGATTGATGGGTCATAGTGGAGGGTGCTGACAAAACAAAGATCATGGCATCCAGTCTCATCACTTTCAATAGAACGGAAAATAGTGGAAACAATGACAGATTTTGCTTTCTTGGTCTCCATAATCAATGTGGATGTAGACTGTAGCTATGAAATTGAAAGATGCTTGTTCCTTGGAAGGAAAGCTGTGACAAACCTAGACAGCTTATTGAAATGCATACACATCACTTTGCTGACAATGATCTGCACAGTCAAAGCTATGCTCTCTCCAGTAGTCATGTATGGATGTGAGAGTTGGACTATAAAGAAGACTGAGCACTGAAGAATTGATGCTTTCAAACTATGATGCTGGAGAAGACTCTTGAGAGTCCCTTGGGCAGCAAGAAGATCAAACTAGCCAATCTTAAAGGAAATCAACCCTGAATATTCATTGGAAGGACTGAAGCTGAAGTTGAAGCTCCAATATTTTGGCTACCTTATGCGAAGAGCCAACCCATTGGGAAAGATTGAGGGCAGGAAGAAAAGGGTGTGGCAGAGGATGAGATGGTTGGATGGCATCACTAACTCAATGTACATGGGTTTGAGCAAACTCCTAGAGATAGTGAAGGAAAACAGCCTAGCGTGCTGCAGTTCACATGGTCACAAACAGTCAGACATGACTTAGCAACTGAACAACAGCATTCTCATTAACAATGAATGATTTCCATGGAAGTGTTGCTCATTATTCCAACTTACATGTAAAATATACAGTTTATATAGTACCACATTAGATTGGCTGAACAACATTCAGGAAGTGCCAAAATTAAAAAGAAAAATATATGCATGTAAATATAAACAAAGTGTTATTTATTTAATCTGCTTGGACATAATAGATATAATAAGAGAGTGGGATGAATGGAATAAGATATAGTTATGAATATGATCATGCATTTCGAAACAAACCAAAAGCACTATAGCTAGAGCACTCTTTTCATAAACTAACAGTGACTCTAGAATTTACATGTGCTTACTATTACTCTGGGAGAAGGCAATGGCAACCCACTCCAGTACTCTTGCCTGGAAAATCCCATGGACAGAGGAGCCTGGTGGGCTGTAGTCCATGGGGTCACGAAGAGTCGGACACTTACTGAGCAACTTCATTTCCACTTTCATGCATTGGAGAAGGAAATGGCAACCCACTCCAGTATTCTTGCCTGGAGAATCCCAGGGACGGCGGAGCCTGGTGGGCTGCCATCTGTGGGGTCGCACAGAGTTGGACACGACTGAAGCGACTTAGCAGCAGCAGCACTATTACTCTGTGCCAGGCACTGTTCTAAGATATATATATATATTTATATATGATAATATACCTCATTTAACCCTCAAAACAGCACTACAAGGTACCCACTATTATTATCACTTCAGTTGTGAAGAAACTAAATTTCAGAGAGAGAAAGACTTTGTTCAACTTCAGATAATTAGGAATAGACAAAACTTTGATCTGTGTCTTGCTCTAGACTTTGGTCTTTTTAATACCTAGCTTGACTGAGGTGGTCACAAATGCTTAAGGATTTGAACCTTGCCAGAGAAAATAGAATCTTTCCTAAGTTTCTTTATACAATGGTTAAATAAAACAGACAATAGATATTTAACGTCACCAAACCATAAAAACTCAATAAACCATAAAACTCAATATCTATGCTCTGTCTCAACTCTACTTACAGGAAAATATATTTACTACCCATTTTTAATTTTGTATCTTGTCAATTTAAAAAATCTGAGAAATTTAAGTGAAGGAGCTCTTCTTTTGGAGAAGGCAATGGCACTCCACTCCGGTACTCTTGCCTGGAAAATCCCATGGATGGAGGAGCCTGGAAGGCTGCAGTCCATGGGGTCGCTGAGGGTCGGACACGACTGAGGGACTTCACTTTCACTTTTCACTTTCATGCATTGGAGAAGAAAATGGCAACCCACTCCAGTGTTCTTGCCTGGAGAATCCCAGGGACAGGGGAGCCTGGTGGGCTGCTGTCCATGGGGTCACACAGAGTCGGACATGACTGAAGCGACTTAGCAGTAGCAGCAGCAGCTCTTCTTTACTTACTTGTATCTTTACTGTATCTAAAGGGCACAACGGAAATATGGCATTTGGATGCAATTCTGCCTAACATCTGACACCTCCATTGCAGTTCGTCTGTTTTTAACCTTCCTTGTTTATTTCAATCATGCAAAATAAATTATGCGAAAGAGTGTGTTTGATGCTGTATCAATCTGTCATCTCTTTATAAAAGTCCAACAGATTATTTCCCTATGAAAGGCAGAATATGGACAATTTTCATCTACTTTATGTTTTTATATAATATTTAAAGGTCCTTCAATAGGATTTTATTATATTTCTTATTAAAATGATTTTAAATGTTATATGAGTCACTAGGGGTATTTTGGGATGTTTTCTAGACATTTGAGCTGAATCTTGAAAAACTGGTATAAGAGTGAGGAATTAAAGCAAAAAATAAAAGGAGAGACTTTGTAAGAAAAATATATACAATTTACAAAACCACAGGTTCATAAATAGAGTTATCAGGACTCTAACCTTTGTTGTTATTCACTAAGTCATGTCTGACTCTGCAAACCCATAGACTGCAGAGTGCCAGACTCCCCTGTCCTTCATTATTTCCTGGAGTTTGCTCAAATTCATGTTCACTGAATTGGTGATGCCATCTAACCATTTCATCCTCTCTCACCCCCTTCTCTGCCTGCTGTCAGTCTTTCCCAGCATCGAGATGTTTTCCAATGAGTTGGTTCTTTGCATCAGGTGGCCAAAGTATTGGAGCTTTAGGATCAGTGCTAATGAATTTTCAGAGATGATTTCCTCTAGGATTAACTGGTTTGATATCTCCTGTTGTCCAAGGGACTTTCAAGAATCTTCTCCAGCACCACAGTTTGAAAGCATCAATTCTTTGTCACTCAGCCCTCTTTATGGTCCAACTCTCACACCTGTATATGACTTACATGACTACCGGAAAGACCATAGTTTGACTATATTGACCTTTGTCAGCAAAGTGATGTTTCTGCTTTGCAATAAGCTGTCTAGGTTTGTCACAGCTTTCCTTCCAAATAGCAGGTGTCTTTTAATTTTCTGACTGCAGTCACTGTCTACAGTGATTTTGGAGACCAAGAAGATAAAATCTGTAATTGTTTCCACTTTTATTTGCCCTTAAGTGATGCAACCAGATGCAATGATCTTAATTTTTTTTTTCATGTATTGAGTCTTTTTTATTTTTTTTTATGATCTTAATTTTTTAAATGTTGTTTTAAGCCAGCTTTTTAAGTAACTAGAGAAGATAAGTAACTTCAGTAAGACCTGTGGTCAATAATTGTACAATTTTTAAATCCAGATACTACTATGATACATCACCCCATATGAATTTAAATGATTAATAATATTAATTGTTTATATTACTAGTAAATGGATACTTAGTACATGGTCATTATTTTTTATTGAATGGCCATGGTTTCCACTTTTAAAAGGCAATTAGCAAAAATAAATATAGGAAATATATTTCAATTAGCATCATGTTTTATGATATAAACATGTATTAAAATGAAACATTCAAGTAAGCATCTTCATTTTGAATCCACATTATATAAATTATTTAACTATGTATTCAATTTTAAAATAACACACTAGTTGAATTAACTAAAACAAATAGTTATTTTGATTTCTATATATATACGATACAGATGTAAAACTCACTCAAAGTTTAAAAATAATTTGCTGACAGAATTTCATTGTCTTCAGCTTACATGTACAAAAGAGCTGGAAATGTATATCTCAACTGATTTAAAATATAGCATTCTCAAACACACAGAATGATAGTTTTTGTTCTCTAAGGAGTACAGCCTATTTTGAATATTTTAAAAATTAAAGAAGAATCTTGCAGGAAATTCTCATGAAAATTATATGGGCATAACACATCAATAAATTACCTTAAAATGAATTTTATTATAAACAGAAATGCTTTTCTTAGAAAGAATTCATCTTGAACTGAATTATTTTCTGTTGTGAACAATATTTGAGTGGGACCATAATTAATAAATAGAGAATTCAAATGAGTCATTGAGTTATTATGGATATTATACATTTGGATTGGGTAAGTTTTGAGATTTCTTAATATGTGTAAACTAGCAAGAGGTTCTAGTAATTCACTAGATTTTTAAAACTTATAAATTCAAGAATGTTCTATTATTACAAAGTAGTTAATATAAATGGTACAACGTATGTTCAGCTTGAAAGCATATACTTTTTAGTATCCTTCATCTTAATCACTTGTTTTGTGGAAAGTGTGGAAATAGTTCAGAATACCTCTTTGATCTGTCCTTAGTGAATTCCTGGCACCTAATGTTAAATATTACTTTATATATTTTTCCAGGTTGTTTATGTTTTTATTATATAGGTAGTTTAAATATGCTTTTACTGCACAAATTCATGTTTTTTCTTTAACAGAGGGTCAGCCTACTCTGGAAGTTATTGAATGATTTAGAGTATACTGAAATGCAACACTTGGCAGAGTTTCTCAATCTCATTCTTGGAAAGTAGTTACATAAAAAAGTATATTGAGTCATCTAATTCAAGAAATTAATGCAAAAATTATCTTTCCTTACCATTTAAAAGATGCAGTTCTATAATTCTCAAAAGATCATTCCATGAACAGCCTTCTTTAAACAATTCACTCATATTCCACAACTCAATTACAGTTAAAACTATATATCTTTAAAAGCTGTAAATAAACTGTTCTATACAATATACAATGTTTCTATTTTATGTACTGTGTGCCACAAGACACTTAATTGAAGTAAATCTTATCCAGGTATAAATTATTAGTAAACTGAAGTATATTTGAAAGATCAAGATTTGGTAATAGATTTAAGAAAATTTTGTAATATTTCATTTTATCTGTCAAGAATAATAGTCAAGTTTCAAACTTATTTGAACATATGTTACAAATTTTATTTAATAGCTCTCTGGATCTATTTCATATGCTCATTTAAAAATGCTGTAAAACATGGGAAGTAAGCATTTCACTGTTAGTTCAGTTCAGTTGCTCAGTCGTGTCTGACTCTTTGCGACCCTATGAACCGCAGCATGCCAGGCCTCCCTGTCCAACATCAACTCCTGGAGTCCATCCAAACCCATGTCCGTTGTGTCTGTGATTTCACTCTTAAGGACTTCCTAATTAAAGGCCGAGATTGGGTGGGAAATTGGGTTTGCATTAGCCATGAATTTTCTTTACCCTACCACTCCTGAAATATTTCCTGCTTTCATACATGCCCTACTCCACTTAAGCTTATGGTTCTTTCTGATCCTGTTTGTTGGCCTATCTAGAATCTATCCTTCCACATGATCTTATATTATTCTTGTCTTTTGTTCTGTCAATTTTCTTTTAAACTACAAATATAGGTAGGCATATTTGTAGTTTAAAAGAAAGTTGATTATATATGTACATGTAGATAATTTATATCTAGGGCATGACATGACATGTTTGGCCTTAAAATATTTCATGAATGAATTATTGTTTGGTTTTGATAAGCTAAAAATATTGGATTGGCCAAAAAGTTCATTCTAGTTTTTCGATATGATGTTATGAAAAAGCTAGAACAAACTTTTTGATCGATTTATGTTGCTAGTACAATTCTCTTTTCTGATTGTCAGACCTGTATCTCAAACTGCTTATTTGGTATTTTTCAATGTCTGTCACTAAATCATACTTTTTTAAGTCCGAAACTCACCTAATTATCATATGACATATTCATTCACATCATCCAGTGACTGTCAATTTGGTGTCTCATGGGGAAACAGTGGAAACAGTGTCACATTTTATTTTTTGGGGCTCCAAAATCACTGCAGATGGTGACTGTAGCCATGAAATTAAAAGACGCTTACTTCTTAGAAGGAAAGTTATGACCAACCTAGATAGCATATTCAAAAGCAGAGACATTACTTTGCCAACAAAGGTTCATCTAGTCAAGGCTATGGTTTTTCCAGTGGTCATGTATGGATGTGAAAGTTGGACTGTGAAGAAAGCTGAGCGCTGAAGGATTGATGCTTTTGAACTGTGGTGTTGGAGAAGACTCTTGAGAGTCCCTTGGACTGTAAGGAGATCCAACCAGTCCATTCTGAAGGAGATCAGCCCTGGGATTTCTTTGGAAGGAATGATGCTAAAGCTGCAACTCCAGTACTTTGGGCACCTCGTGCGAAGAGTTGACTCATTGGCAAAGACTCTGATGCTGGGAGGGATTGTGGGCAGGAGGAGAAGGGGACGACAGAGGATGAGATGGCTGGATGGCATCACTGACTCGATGGAGTTGAGTCTGGGTGAACTCCGGGAGTTGGTGATGGACAGGGAGGCCTGGCATGCTGCGATTCAAGGGGTTGCAAAGAGTCGGACATGACTGAGTGACTGAACTGAACTGAACTGAACCACATAAATGAAATATTTGGCCAGATTAATGGTATCTTATACAGGTAAGAAACCTGAAAGTCACATTCTTGCTTTCTCGGCCCCAGGCCCAAAGTCAGTGTGTCACCAAGTAATGTGAATCATCAATTTTAAAAAAGTCTCTTAAATTCATTCTCCTTGCTCTCAATGTCTCCTTCTGTTCCTGCATTTCAATAATATAGTCTCTCCTATGGGCCATATCAGATGTCTACCTTTTGGATCCCTGCCTTCTGCTTTTTCAACTCTTTCACTCTTAGAATTTACCCTCCACAAGCACAGGCTTGCAGTGCCCATGGCCATTTGCTGAAAAGTCTGTGGTATCTCTCCATGGTGTTAAAAGCTTTTTTCCAAAGTTTCTTTATTCTATCTAAAATCCTTTCTGCCCAAACCACTGCCTAAGAATCTCTAGAATAACATGAACAATATAGAAGTATCAAAATTCAAACAACAGAGGTGAACTCAATGGGTTCAAAATATCAGTTGATCATATTTGTGTAGTATATACACATAGACTGTCTTTTTTCTTTTATCTATCTATCTTTCCATCAATTCCACATATTTTTCTTAAATGGCAGTTTATAGTCTATCTTGAACCAGGAAGTATGATTCCTCCAACTTGGTTCTTCCTCAAAAGTGTGTTTTGTTTTTTTTTTTTCAAAACACATTTTTATTGAAGTATACTTGCTTTACAATGCTGTATTAGTTTCAGGAGTACAGGAAAGTGATTCTGTTTTATATACACACACACACACACACACACACACACACATATGATATGTGTGTATGATGCTTAGTGACTCAGTTGTGTTGGACTCTGCAACCCCATGATGTGTAGCCCACTGGACTCCTCTGTCCATGGGGATTCTCCAGGCAAGAATACTGGAGTGGGTTTGCGACACCCTCTTCCAGGGGATCTTCCCAACCCAGAGATCGAACCCATGTCTCCCACAATGCAGGCAGATTCTTTACTCTCTGGGTCACCAGGGAAGGCCAAGAATACTGGAGTGGGTAGCCTATCCCTTCTCCAGGGGAACTTCCCAACCCAAGAATAGAACCAGATCTCCTGTACTGCAGACATTCTCCACCAGATGAGCTACCAGGAAAGCCATATATATGTATGTATATATATCCTTTTTCAGATTCTTTTCATTATAGGTGTTTACAGGTTATTGAATATAGTTCCCTGTGCCATACAGCAAGTCCTGGTGTGCATCTATTTTATTTACAGTAGTGTCTATCTGTTAATCTCAAACTCCTAATTTATCCCTCCCTCCCTTTTCCCTTTGGTAACCATAAGTTTGTTTTATATGTCTTGGAGTCTATTTCTTTTTTTAAATTAATTTTCACTGGAGCATAGGTGATTTACAATGCTGTGTTAGTTTCTTCTGCAGAGCAGTGAATCAGTTACACATACACATATATCCAGTCTTCTTTAGATTATTTTCTTCTGTAGGTCATTACATAGTATTAAGTTGAGTTCCTGTGTTATATAGTAGGTTCTTAATTAGTTACCTATTTTATATAGACTTGTGTGAATCTATTTGTTTTGTAAATAATTCCATGTGTATCATCTTTTTAGATTCAATATGATATCTGGCTGATTTGATTTACACTTAATATGATAATATATAGGTTCATCCACATGGCTGCAAATGGCATTTTTAAAAACTTTCTTTAATGACTGAGTAATCAAACTACTGCACAGTTGCAATCTTCTCACACACTACTAAAGTAATGCTCAAAATTCTCCAAGCCAGGCTTCAGCAATACGTGAACTATGAACTTCCAGATGTTCAAGCTGGTTTTAGAAAGGGCAGAGGAACCAGAGTTCAAACTGCCAACGTCCACTGGATCATCAAAAAAGCAAGAGAGTACCAGAAAAACATCTATTTCTGCTTTATTGACTATGCCAAAGCCTTTGACTGTGTGGATCACAATAAACTGTGGAAAATTCTGAAAGAAATGGGAATAACAGACCACCTGACCTGCCTTGAGAAACCTATATGTAGGTCAGGAAGCAACAGTTAGAACTGGTCATGGAACAACAGACTGGTTCCAAATAGGAAAAGGAGTACGTCAAGGCTGTATATTGTCACCCTGCTTATTTAACTTACATGCAGAGTACATTATGAGAAACGCTGGGCTGGAAGAGGCACAAGCTGGAATCAAGATTGCCGGGAGAAATATCAATAACCTCAGATATGCAGATGACACCACCCTTATGGCAGAAAGTGAAGAGGAACTAAAAAGCCTCTTGATCAAAGTAAAAGATGAGAGTGAAAAAGTTGGCTTAAAGCTCAACATTCAGAAAACTTAAGATCATGGCATCTGGTCCCATCACTTCATGGGAAATAGATGGGGAAACAGTGGAAACAGTGACAGACTTTATTTTTCTGGGCTCCAAAATCACTGCAGGTAGTGATTGCAGCCATGAAATTAAAAGACCCTTACTCTTTGGAAGGAAAGTTATCACCCACCTAGATGCATATTCAAAAGCAGAGACATTACTTTGCCAACAAAGGTCCATCTAGTCAAGGCTATGGTTTTTCCAATAGTCATGTATGGATGTGAGAGTTGGACTATAAAGAAAGCTGAGCGTCAAAGAATTGATGCTTTTGAACTGTGGTGTTGGAGGAGACTCTTGAGAGTCCCTTGGACTGCAAGGAGATCCAACCAGTCCACTCTAAAGGAAATCAGCCCTGGGTGTTCATTCAAAGGACTGATGCTAAAGCTGAAACTCCAGTACTTTGCCCACTTCATGCAAAGAGTTGACTCATTGGAAAAGACTCTGATGCTGGGAGGGATTGGGGGCAGGAGAAAAATGGGATGACAGAGGATGAGATGGCTGGATGGCATCACTGACTCGATGGACATGAGTTTGAGTGAACTCTGGGAGTTGGTGATGGAGAGGGAGGCCTGGCGTGCTGCGATTCATGGGCTTGTAGAGTCGGACGTGACTGAGTGACTGAACTGAACTGATGAACACACTTGATATCTCATAATATATAGGTAATATAATATGATATCTCATAATATATAGGTTCATCCACATGGCTGCAAATGGCATTTTTAAAAACTTTCTTTAATGAGTGAGTAATCAAACTACCTCACAATTGCAATCATCTCACACACTAGTAAAGTAATGTTAAAATTCTCCTAGCCAGGCTTCAGCAATACATGAACTGTGAACTTTCAGATGTTCCATCTTATTTCCAAGGAGTAAGTCCCTGGAAACAGGCTCATCTCTTCCTTAGTAGCCTTCAGTGTGGAAATTTGAGTCAATCCATTCAGGTTAAGGTTATTATGATTACCCTCATGTGCCATAGCTTTTCATTTCATCTAGAGGTTAACATTTAATTTTATCTTGTATAGCAATATTTTTTACCTTTTGACTTCCTAAGTGGACATCAATATCCTATTTAACTTTTTAAACAACCACAAAAATTGTTTAAAAGCATTTTTCAGACTGCTTAAATATATGTAAATTTAATTTCATCTTAATTGATTAACAGTTTCAATATCTGTTTTCACTGGTTCTCTTTGGCATCAGATGTTTTGTGATTTTGGTGTACCTTGATTTTAATAAGGATATTTTATTTTGACTTGTTTGATTCCATATTTATTTTGTTGCTTTTAAGCATCTGTAAAAGATCTTTACATAGTCTGGATGCCTGATTATGTCATGTATATGCAAACACACACATGTGCACATACATGTCAATATAGTCTATGCTTTCAAAAGTTGTTTATGATCATTGTTGTTGGATATATATATGATGATGAAGAAATATGCTTCAATGTATTACTGATTCACTGCTCTACAGTAGAAACTAACACAATGTTGTAAATCAACTATGCTCCAGTAAAAATTAATTTACAAAAAGAAGTAGACTCAAAGAGATATAAAACAAACTTATGGTTACCAAAGGGAAAGGAAGGGAGCGATAAATTAGGAGTTTGAGATTAACAGATAAGTACCACTACAAATATAATAGATGTATAGCAGGACTTACTGTATGGCACAGGGAACTATATTCAATAACTTGTAATAACGTATAATGAAAAAATCTGAAAAAGAATATGTATACATACAGTCATGTTTGACTCTTTGTTCTGGCAAGAATACTGAAGTAGGTTGTCATTTCCTCCTCCAAGGGATGTATTTATGTGTATATATACACATGTGGTGTGTGTGTGCTTTGTGCTCATTCATGAAGTTGTGTTTGACTCTTTGCAACCTCACAGACTGTAGCCCACCAGGCTCCTCTGTCTATGGAATTTTCCAGGTGAGGATACTGAAGTGGGCTGCCGTTTCCTTCTCCAGGGGATCTTTCTGACTCAGAGATTGAATATGCATATTCTGCATCTCCTGCATTAGAAGGAGAGTTCTTTACTACTGAGCCACATGGGAAGTCTGTATGTTTACACAGATGAGTGTGTGTGTATATGTATATATATTATATATACATAATTTTAAGGTGTTTAATTGAATCACTGTTACATTATCAGTTCCGTTCAGTCACTCAGTCATGTCTGACTCTATGACCCCATGAACTGCAGCACGCCAGGCCTCCCTGTCCATCACCAACTCCCAGAGTCCACCCAAACCCATGTCCACTGTGTTGGTGATGCCATCCATCTGTCTCATCCTCTGCCATCGCCTTCTCCTCCTGGCATCAATCTTTCCCAACATTAGGGTCTTTTCAAATGAGTCAGTTCTTCACATCAGGTGGCCAAAGTATTGGAGTTTCAGCTTCAGCATCAGTCCTTCCAATGAATATTCAGGACTGATCTCCTTTAGGATGGACTGGTTGGATCTGGCAGTCCAAGGGACTCAAGAGTCTTCTTCAACACCACAGTTCAAAAGCATCAATTCTTCAGTGCTCAGCTTTCTTTATAGTCCGACTCTCACCTCCATACATAACCACTGGAAAAACCACAGCCTTGACTAGACAGACCTTTGCTGACAAAGTAATGTCTCTGCTTTTTAATATGCTGTCTAAGTTTCTGCTTTTTTTCTACCTTAAGAAGATAAAGTTATAGACGTAATAGACTGAAAAGAGTTCTTAAATCTGTATTTCTTTTCTTTAAATCATGTTATAAATGAATTATATCCCTTCAACAATAACAACAAAAGTCATCTTACCTGAATTTGTTGATCAACTCTAGCTATTTGATTTGAAACACATACATATAATAATATACTACATGTAAATTAGTATTTTTCAAGATGATTAATTCTGCTGCATTAATTTTTTCTCCACACTAATACTATACTTACTTAAATACTAATGTTATAGCTTATTGTTATATTTAGAAGAAATTTCTCTCAATATTTCCATTTTGCTGTGATATCTTGAGTATTGTTACACATTTTAATTTCATGAGGATATTTAGAATCAATCCTATCAATTTCCACAGAATCCATATGGATATATTTCTTTAAAATATATAAAATTTATAGATAATATTGATAATTTAATCCACATACACATTCATACATACCTGTATGATTTAGCATGTTTTGTTTTGAATTTTTCACTTATATTCAATAATTGATTACTGTAAAACTTTAAAAATTCTTATGTGAATGTCTACTATTAATTAATATGAACCCATCTTTCATATATATTAAATATTTATTATAGAGATATTAGATATTAGAGATTATTACATAGCATAATTGATGCTTTATTCTAGTTTTCCTTAAACTCATATACTAGTCTGCTTAATAAGTTAAATTCATAAAATACATAGGATTTCTGAATTTACCATTTGAATACTCAAAAAATATTGAATATTTCAATGAATAGAAGACTCTTGAGAGTCCCTTGGACTGCAAGGAGATCCAACCAGTCCATTCTGAAGGAGATCAGCCCTGGGATTTCTTTGGAAGGAATGATGCTAAAGCTGAAACTCCAGTACTTTGGCCACCTCATGTGAAGAGTTGACTCATTGGAAAAGACTCTGATGCCAGGAGGGATTGGGGGCAAGAGGAGAAGGGGACGACAGAGGATGAGATGGCTGGATGGCATCACTGACTTGATGGATGTAAGTCTGAGTGGACTCTGGGAGTTGGTGATGGACAGGGAGGCCTGGCGTGCTGCGATTCATGGGGTTGCAAAGAATCGGACACGACTGAGCGACTGATCTGATCTGATCTAATAATTGTATAAACTATCCAAATTATTCCAAACTATTCAATATTGTTGAATTATACTTGACTTTGCTTTTATTATGACTTTTCCAACATTATTTAATTTGCATTTATAGTTAAAATTGCAAAATGACACTTAAACCGTTGCTCAGTTGTGTCTGACTCAATGTGACCCTATGGACTGTAGTTTGCCAAGTTCCTCTGTTCATGGGATTCTCCGAGCAAGAATACTGTAGTGGGTAGACATTCCCTCCTGCAGAGGATCTTCCCAACCTAGGGATCAAACTTGTGTCTCCTGCATTGCATGCAGATTCTTTATCATCTGAGTTATCAGGGAAGCCCAAAAGTGAATTTTAGTAGCTCAACCATGTCCAACTCTGCAATGCCCACCAGGCTTCTCTGTCCATGAAATTCTCCTGGCAAAAATAATGGAGTGGGTAGCCAGTCCCATCTCCATCAGATGTTTTGTGATCCTTTCTTCAGAGGATCTTCCTGACCCAAGGATGGAACCCAGATCTCTTACATTGCAGGCAGATTCTTTACCATCTGAGCCATACAAGTTAGGACTCTTTATATAAAAAATAACAGAATATGTAACCCTTACTGGTAATTAACAATAAAGGGAGTTTTAGTGACTCAGGTTACTTCTGGGTCTAGAACTATGCTTGATTTTATATGAAGTTGAATTCAGTGTTCAGTAAAGCCAGAATGGATCACACGTCTACCCTTCCTCCTTCCTCCTTTTCTCTTTCTTTTTATTATTTTTTTGATAGTTAACTTATCTGTGGTGAAGTACAAAAACCTTAAGTATATAACTTGATTAATTTTTACATACATATTCAGCAGTGTAATAGCCTAGATCATGATGTAACTATTTCTGGCATGCTCATAAGTTTCCTTATATCACTTCCCAGTCAGTATTTTCCCCAAGAATAAAACTGCAATCCTTACCATATTAGATTAGTTTTCCCTCTTCTTGAAATTCATATAAATGGGATCATCTAGTATGAATTCTTCAGTGTCTGGTTTTCTAAGAAAGTCACTTTTAAAATGATCTCTTAATTTTACAAATAGATGACATATTTCTCACCCTCATTTTCTTGCATCTTTACAAAAAAGTTCATTGTTAATCCTGCTTCCTTCATTTCTTTATGCCATCAAACTTATGCTCTCTCTACAGTACACTGTTTCCTCTCTCTGTCTGCTTAACTGTTTTGTTCTCCCCCATCCATTCTCCAGAATAAAAATACTTTCAAAATATAATCTCATTCACATTTTACCTAACGTTAACCTTGTGTGTGTGTGTGTTAGTCGCTCAGTCGTGTCCGACTTTTTGTGACCCCATGGACTGCAGCCCGACAGGCTTCTCTGTCAATGGAATTCTTCAGGCAAGAATACTGGAGTGGATTGCCATTCCCTTCTCTAGAGGATTTTCCCAACCCAGGGATTGAACTCTGATCTCCTGCACTGCAGGCAGATTCTTTACCATTTGACCTACAGGGAAGTCCTGCTGCTGCTACTGCTAAGTCGCTTCAGTCGTGTCCAACTCTGTGCAACCCCATAGACGGCAGCCCGCCAGGCTCCCCCGTCCCTGGGATTCTCCAGGCAAGAATACTGGAGTGCGTTGCCATTTCCTTCTCCAATGCATCTAAGTGAAAACTGAAAGTGAAGTTGCGCAGTCATGTACAACTCTTCGCGATCCCATGGACTGCAGCCTACCAGGCTCCTCCGTCCATGGGGTTTTCCAGGCAAGAGTACTGGAGTGGGTGCCATTGCCTTCTCCGACAGGGAAGTCCTAGCCCATCTCAAACTCCTCAAATATAGATATTTCCAAGGAGTTCAAATTCTCCTCCTCTATGATCACTCCCAAGTGACACTCAAAAGCATTACTAAACCAATGAAAAGCATTCTAAATCTTTTACGTGTCTAGTTTTGGATCCTCAGTCGTAGATGCAAGTCCAACTTTCCAAGTGCCTGCTTTACATTATCACTAGTATTTTCTTACCACTTTTCAAATGCTGACCAATGGTCAGCCTTCTCCTTAAAACCATCTTCAACTAATTTTTTGCCTTTGCACATAATTGCACAAGACTTTTCCTGATATTAGAGGACTAGATCCTTGAGACATTCTCATGTATTTTAACAGTTGTCAAGTCCTACAAATCCTTCATTTTAATGTATTTTACACATTTTCTTTCTTTTCATGCTTACAGCCATTATCCTAATTTACTCCTCTGTGACTTTGTACCTGGACTGCTTGAAGTAGTCTCCTTACTCTTTTTCTGTTATTTCAATTTTAATGCATCATACTCAGTCACATGCTAATTGTCATGTATCAGAGTATCTATACTGTCAGCCACAAGCTCTTGAACTATAATTAAAACAGGCAATTAAAAATTGTTGACTTTAATTAAAAACAATACGAGCTGCAATCAAGACTCCTTATTCTTGAGTTCATCTATAGATCTGGTAGCCCTATTTCATATCATTCATTCATTTACCTGTTCTTTTATATGTCTATTACCTTTTATCACAAGGAAGTCAACTTCAAAGTTGCAGATTTTTTGTATGTTTTGTTCATTGTTAAATTCCAAGTCCCTAAAGGAGGGCTGAACTCATAACAAATACTCATTAAGTACTGGTGAAAGAGAGTGATTTGTTCTATAGTCAAATGGGAATATTTATTCCCCAAAGAAAATAAATGCTTCCATTCTTCTATCATTGCTCAAGCTAAATACCCTTAGTGTAATGCCCTTTCTATATCTTTTCACATCATAAAAATACATAAGTAAAGATAGATCCCAACTGTAGAAATTCTTTAAAGCTCTTTTTAATCACCCCAACCTAATGTTAGTTCTTTCTCCTTTAAATTCCCATAGCACTTTGCATCATTTTTATAGAACCTATAATACTAGGCCCTTAAGACTCACTTGAAAAATTACTTGTCTTAATCTCCCTAAAAGACATCCTTTGAGGCCAGAAGCTCTATTTTAGATGTATTTAGAACCTTAACATTTAGTGGAAAAACTTGTTAATGGCAAACAGTTAATGTATACTTATTTAATTGGGCTAGGTATTATTTTATGTTCAACATAAATTTGGCAGAATAAACCAGTGTTTATCATGCATGGAAATGTCAAAGGATATTGTGCTTAATTTTATTCTAACAGATTAATTTGTTTGTGTCTGCTAATAAACAACTTAACTACTATCCCTGGGAATGAAGGAAATACTAATTTTATGAATAGTTACCAGTGTAAACAACCTCTGTGATTCCATGTTTAACATAGTATTCATTATTTTTAGATAGAACTCATTAAGGAAGAATTGTCCTATTCTGGAAAAACAGTAATTCATGTTCTGCAAATATAAATGAAGTAGAGTTCATACTCTTAGCTAGTCTAAATTTCAGTTTGGATACTTAACATGTTAATTTATACAAATGCATTCCAAATTAATGTGTCACATATCCAGCAGGTTTTGAGAAAGTTATGGGAGTGTGTTATTTGTTAGATTTATATGGTGGATATGTGAATGCATAAATATACAACCAGAGTGAAAAAATAAGTTGTGGCACAATGGAACCCAGATAAAATGTGAGCAGCATTCATTGATTCTGGAAAGTGCTAAAAATCTACATATATTTATGGGTAACAAAAATGTAAAATTGGTCCAGAAACTATACTCCAGATCAGTTGGAGAAGAAAAGGCTTTAAAATATAACAGATCAGTATTCACCTCCATGACCTGTAGGTAAGTAGAGCCTATACCAATGATGATTTTAGATTCATTAGAAAAGTGGTTATTTAAAATTAAGCAGAGAGTTAGTGTTAGTTTCTTCAATTTGAGGTGTTAATGGGGACCTTAGGAAGAATAAGTGAGATAATGCAGTGATTGTCAACATTTTAAAGTATAAAAGCTTCATATCAAAGCACTAGTGGATACCCAATCCTTATAGTACTATTTTTAGGCTCAATTTACAATTAAAAAAAATTCATTGAAAAACTACTGTGATTTTTTTAAAGCTCTTAAAAAGAATTTTCTTTTAGTTATTACAATACTTATGTGACTTTCAGCTTCCCTGGTGGCTCAGATGGTAAAGAATCTACCTGCAATGTAGGAGACCTGGGTTCGATCCCTGGGTTGGGAAGATCCCCTGGAGAAGGGAATGGCAACCACTTTGGTATTCTTGCCTGGAGAATTCCATAGACGGAGGAGATTGGAGGATAGTCCATGGAGTTTCAAAATGTCAGACACAACTGAACAACTAATACTTTCACATTTATATGACTTTGAAAAAGCCATAATACATATTGTTAAAAGGTGCTATTTTTCTTGCCAGTATTTTCCCTAATAGGGTCAGCCTAATATATCATGCAATTCAATACAGCATTTATTAAGGTTATTCCTACTTTATTACAGAGTCTTCCCACTTCTGGGTTAAAACCTTCTCTTTCCAAAGAGATCTAGGGTAATCGTTTAATCTAAGTCTTGGTTTAAGTAACAGTAAGTGAATGGAATGGCAACATACTCCAGTAATCTTGCCTGGGAAATCCCGCAGACAGAGGAGACTGGAGGGCAACAGTCTGTGGGGTTGCAAGAGTCAAACGTGTCTTGGCGACTAAACCATCACCACCACAAAGTGCATGAACATGGCTATTGTTGATAATGTTGGTAATGACAATGTTTTCAATGAATCCTCCAAAATTTCACACACATACACACACACACTGCTGCTGCTGGTTGCTTAAGTTGTGTCCGACTCTGTGCGACCCCATAGACGGCAGCCCACCAGGCTCCCCCGTTCCTGGGATTCTCCAGGCAAGAATACTGGAGTGGGTTGCCATTTCCTTCTCCAGTGCATGAAAGTGAAAAGTGAAAGTGAAGTTGCTCAGTCTTGTTCGACTCTTTGCGACCCCATGGACTGCAGCCCACCAGGCTCCTCCGTCCGTGTGATTTTCCAGGCAAGAGTACCGGAGTGGGTTGCCATTGCCTTCTCCACACACACACACACACACACACACACACACACAATTAAGACAATAATGTAATTTCTCATTAAAGGGAAACATTTGCATTTCACAAGCAATAGAACTTTAGTGTGACATCCTGAATATACAAAATGCCACTGATAATTTAAAGGTTTGTGTTTTTATTTCCACATGTCGTTCTTTAATCCAGCTGCAGATGAATTTGGCTGGATGCCCATAAGTGAGAGAAAATAGAAAATCACAGTCTAAAATATTTCCTTTATAATGACATTTTGTTGGCTGATTAATCTTTTCTGTTACAAAGCTAAATAACACCATATGTTAGCAGCAAGTTTATTGCTACAAGATACAAGAAAGATCAACCTCATGATAAATGATATGGATATTTTTTAGCTGAAAGTGAAAGGGAGAAAAAAATGCTGTTGGAATCTTGTTTCCAAAATCATTTAGGTAGTTTGATTATATGATATATATCATAGAAATGAGGGTGTCTTCAGAGATCAGAGGAACACTTTATAAGTTAGGCCTTCTGAGTTAAGCCCATATGGGCAAACACAACTTTCCTTTAAATCTATGTGGATGGTGTTTTGGCAAAGTGAGACACTATTCCAACACAAGCTACTTGAAATTTAATTAAATACAATGCTTAAACAACAACGAAAATTTAAAATACATTTTTGATTATGTATTAAAGCCAAATGAAGCTTAAGAACTAATTCTGTTTTATTTTCCAGATAGTTTGTATTTAAAATACAAACAGTAGCAAAACTACATTAGAGAAGAATAAAAAAATGATAGTATAATGGAATTTTTTTTTCTAGTATGTTATTTTAGATGCTTATCTCAAATCATTCAAAGTCATTTATTGAGTTCCTACTGTGTGCCTATTGTAGACTCTAAAAATATAGTAGTGGTCAAAAATAGATAAGATCTGTCCTCATAAAAATTATAGACTGCTTAGGGAAAATATGAATGAATGAATAAACAAATCATTATACCAATATAATATAACACTGTATAATATTACCCAATAATTGCTAATGATTTCAAAATAGATTAGTACCATAAGGAACTTCAAGTAATGAAATTGAAGTATATAAATGCTACTAAAAAATTAAAATTAAGGGTGAAAAAAAGTGAAATGAAGTAAATGTTAAATAGCCCAGAAAATTCATTCTTCCATTCCACCCAATAAACACATGAGACACATAAGCCTATCTTTTCTCAAATTCTCAGTTTAAGCATCATGTTCTGCTGAGTGTATTTCTATTATGTACAAAGGTACATTTCACACCATCTGTAAAGGGAAAATCATTATCAACATTAATTAAAGCAATATTAATTTATTCAATTGTTTATTCACTACTTCAATTATAAATTCAGCAGACGTGTGTTTAGTGAAGTAAGGTAAGATAAAAATTAGTAAGGTAAGATAAAAATTAGTAAGGTAAGATAAAAATTTGGATTCTGGAGTAATGCTGCCTGGCTTAAAACTTGGCTTGATTTTTTTTTTTTTTTGATATGCCTTACAGAATTGTGAAGGTTAAAGGAGAGAAATCATGGTATGGCAAGTACATTCTAAAGCAGCTCCCAAAGAATCATACCTTTATGAAATCCCTGCACCTTGAGTATGTGTAGAATCTCTGACATGTTCCTCAGCCAGAGAATATGGTAAGGACAATGGAATGTTACTCCGATGATTACATTTCCTTAAAGAGGACTCTGTCTTACTAGATTGTAAAGAGAATCACTTTGTGACCTTAAAGAAGCAAACCATGATATTGTGAACTGCATATGAAGTCACATAGTAAGAACCTACAGTGGCCTCCAGGAACTGAGGACAGCTTTTACTCACAGCCATTTAGAAGCCAGAGTCCTTAGTCGTGCAACTACAGAAAACTACTATTGCCAGCCAACTAAGTGAGCTTGGAAGCAGATTCTTTCCTAGCGAGATCTCCACATACAAACAAACCTTGACTACAGCCTTGTGAGACTTTTTCAACAGGGAACCCCACTTAAAGTATGCTCAGATTTCTGATCTATAGAAACTATGAGATGACAAGCTTGTGGTGATTTGTTATGCAAGAAAAGAAAATGAGTTTTACATGGAAAGGGCTTAGAACAATACTCTAAAAAAGCAAAATGCTCAATTAATTGCATTTAAAAAAAATCATATACTCCATGATCCAGGAATTTGGCTAGTAACTTTTTAAAAGGATGGAGAAAATATGGTCCCTAACTACTTGGAGTCTACTGTCAGAGAGAAATACAAATAGATCTGATACAATGTGGAGCTGCTGCTTGAATTGCAGGAAGAATGGGATCCTCTGGTTCAGTTCAGTTCACTCAGTCGAGTCCAATCCATGTGGCCCCATGGATTGCAGCACGTCAGGCTTCCCTGTCCATCACCAACCCCCAGAGTTTGCTCAAACTCATGTCCATCAAGTCAGTGATGCCATCCAATCGTCTCATCCTCTGTCATGCTCTTCTCCTCCTGCCTTCAATCTTTTCCAGCATCAGGGTCTTTTCCAATGAGTCACTTCTTTGCATCAGATGGCCAAAGTATTGGAGTTTCAGCTTCAGCATCAATCCTTCCATAAATATTCAGGACTGATTTCCTTTAGCATTGACAGGTTTGATCTCCTTGCATTCCAGGGGATTCTCAAGCCTCCCCCAACACCACACTTCAAAAGCGTCAGTTCTTCAGGGCTCACCTATCTTTATAGTCCAACTCTCACATCCATACATGACTACGGGAAAAGCCATAGCTTTGACTAGATGAACCTTTGTTGGCAAAGTAATGTCTCTGCTTTTTAATATGTTGTCTAGGTTGGTCATAGCTTTTCTTTCAAAGAGCAAGTGTCTTTTGATTTCATGGCTGCAGTCACCATCTGCAGTGATTCTGGAGTTCAAGAAAATAAAATCTGTCACTGTTTCCATTGCTTCCCCATCTATTTGCCATGAAGTGATGAGACTGGATGCCATGATCTTAGTTTTTTGAATGTTGAGTTTTAAGCCAACTTTTTCACTCTCCTCTTTTGCTTTCATCAAGAGGCTCTTTAGTTCTTCTTCGCTTTCTACCATAAGGGTGGTGTCATCTGCATATCTGAGGTTATTGATATTACTCCCAACAATCTTGATTCCAGCTTGTGCTTCATCCAGTCTGGCATTTTGCATGATGCACTCTGAAGCTGAAACTCTAATACTTTGGCCACCTGATGCAAAGAACTGACTCATTTGAAAGTCAGTTGCTGGGAAATATTGAAGGCAAGAGGAGAAGGGGATGACAGAGGATGAGATAGTTGGATGGCATCACGCACTCAATGGACATGAGTTTGGGTAAACTCTGGGAGTTGGTGGTGGACAGGGAGGCCTGTAGTGCTTCAGTCCATGAGGTCACAAAGAGTCGGACATGACTGAGCGACTGAGCTGAACAGAAACTCTGGATATAAGTTAAATAAGCAGGGTGACAATATACAGCCTTGACATACTCCTTTCCTGACTTGAAACCAGTCTGTAGTCTGTTGCTTCTTGAACTGCATACAGATTTCTCAGGATGCAGGTAAAGTGGTCTAGTATTCCAATCTCTGGAACAATTTTCCACTCCCAGATGGGATTCTCTTGGAGTGCCTGTAAATGAAACAGAACATAACCTGGGATGGAAAGCATTCCAGAGAAGCTGTTGCCTAACAAATCTTAAATAATGATCCTTTCTATCACACACTTAATAATTAGTTTCAATGTATTTCTTCCAGTAAAATATAAACTCCTTGAAGGCAGGGATTTTTGTCTAAATTCCTAGTACCTAGATGGATGCCTAGTATATCATAAGTGTTTAACATTTATTTGATTAATGAATTCCAAGTCAATCAAATGGATGAATTTATGAAGGGTCACAAGGAAATCAGGCAGGAAGGATAAATTAGGAAGGAGTAGCATCTGTAAAATATTGGTGGTCAAAGGGGCACTGTGTCCAGATAGCCATCAAGTTCCTTTTTCTCAAAAACTGACTCTCTGGAAGGACAAAATAGTATGCTGGGGTCAATGCATGGATGTTCATTCATATTTGGAAACACATGTACAACAAAGTTGTGGTGTATTTCTATTGTCATTCATGGCATGTTATGTTACCAGATGACAGAAATCACTTGGATACGTATCATAATCTTTGAGAGTACAATAAAAATTAGATTTATATTCCTTGGAAAGATTAAAAATCTATGCAATGCAAGGAATCTACATGGACTTTAGGTCAGTACAGGGGTTCTCAAGGATAAGCTATAGATATTTTATCTTCATCACACACACGCACACACAAAATTTAAAGACTTGGATTTTTTCCTTAGTTATCACTTCATTTCTCCCTTTTATTTATCACTCATCATTAAGCTAATAGGCCAGTACAAGTATTTCATATAACCTACACTCTCGATAAAGACAAAAGGTAAAAGCTTAGAGGTCATAAGCCTTTTTCCTGGAACTGTTTGCCAGATAAAAAATTAGTGAGGGATAATATTGTTTTGCTAAATACAGCATAAAGTTGAAACATGTACTATTGAAACTCAGAATGTTTCTCCAATTGAGCAGTCAAAACTCATTATTTAAATTTTTCTTTAGGTCTGAAATTCAGGTGTCTTTATAATGTACCTACCCTATACTAGAATACTGAAATCCTTCTACATCAAAGATATGTTGTGTTTTGCAAACATATTTTCATCAGTAATTTACTCTAGTGGAGAAAATCTCTTGATTCAAACCTTTGCACCTAAGAGGAGGATTAAAAAATAATTTCAGATCATTTAAAACCACTGAGAGATCAGTGGACAGTCAATATATAAGTATATTTTGGATGGGATTTATATCATATGTAATAGGGATCTGGAAGTTCCTATGTGAAACACAAGAAGTGTGAGTCTTTAAAACTGAAAGAATTATCAATTATGTTTTAATCTTATGCACTATGGGTTTAATCAATGATGTGTAAAGTAAGAGTATCATTTTGAATACTACATTGTGTAAGTATCATAGTGTGAAGTACAAAAAATCAATCAAAAATCAATTATCTTATTTAGAAATAGTTAATAAAGGCTACATTGTAGTTATTAAATATTAATAAAAGCTACATTGTACACCACCCTTATGGCAGAAAGTGAAGAGGAACTAAAAGGCCTCTTGATGAAGGTGAAAAAGTTGACTTAAAACTCAACATTCAGAAAACGAAGATCATGGCATCTGGTCCCATCACTTCATGGGAAATAGATGGGGAAACAGTGGGAACAGTGTCAGACTTTATTTTTTGGGACTCCAAAATCACTGCAGATGGTGACTGCAGTAATCTTAATTTTTAAGATTAAAAGACGCTTACTCTTTGGAAGAAAAGTTCTGACCAACCTAGACAGCATATTGAAAAGCAGAGACATTACTTTGCCAACAAAGGTCTGTCTATTCAAGGCTATGGTTTTTCCAGTGGTCATGTATGTATGTAAGAGTTGGACTATAAAGAAAGCTGAGCACCAAAGGATTGATGCTTTTGAACTGTGGTGTTGGAGAAGACTCTTGAGAGTCCCTTGGACTGCAAGGAGATCCAACCAGTCCATTCTGAAGGAGATCAGCCCTGGGATTTCTTTGGAAGGAATGATGCTAAAGCTGAAACTCCCGTACTTTGGCCACCTCATGCGAAGGGTTGACTCATTGGAAAAGACTCTGATGCTGGGAGGGATTGGGGGCAGGAGGAGAAGGGGACGACAGAGGATGAGATGGCTGGATGGCATCACTGACTCGATGGATGTGAGTCTGAGTGAACTCTGGGAGTTGGTGATGGACAGGGAGGCCTGGCGTGCTGAGATTCATGGGGTCGCAAAGAGTCAGACATGACTGAGTGACTGAACTGAACTGAACTGAACATTGTAGTTAAATAAATTAAAATTTCACACAGCAACAAAATAATTTACATTAAAATATATATGTAAATAACTAAACATAAAGGATTTTTATTGGCATTGTTGCTATTGCAGTGGTTATTTTTATATATGGTATAAAGTTTTTCCATCTCAGTACCTCGACTAGGCATTTCTGTACACACTAAGAAAGAATTAGTGTGAATGGAGACAGGATTGCAGCCTTGTCTCTGCCATACATTTTATCTCCACTCTTTGCTCCCTCCAAGTGGAAAGCATGGAATTATATGCAACCTTTAGGATTTTTAACATCTGACATACATGAACTGCTTTTAGTGCTGGGCATCTGCTTCTCTGAGAGGGAAAAATCTCTCATGTGTGACATTTGCTATTCCCATAGTGTATACTTCCACTATGGCTAATTTCAAAATGTCAAATTATTTAATAGTTATTGGCAACATTTCTGAATATTTTACAGTCAGCTCTTGAGAGTCAGTAGGAGCCTACAGGAGCCTGACCTGTGGGCATACCACAAGATACAATCATACCACAAGACACAGTCAAGTGCTCCATGTAGGAAGTTTGGAATTTCTAAATAGTAAAGTGTGGGAAGATAGTAGCAGGTTATAAGGAAAAAGGAGGTTGGGTAAAGCTCTTTGAGAAGGATATTTGTCATATCAGCAAATTAGTATTTGTTTGAAAAAATAAGAGATTTCAAAGGATTTTAAAGATTTGACAAGGTCAGATTTGTTAGTTAAAAAGATCATTTTGACAGTTATTTTGCATTTTGACAGTTATGCGGAATTCAGGTTAGAAAAGATGAGTCGAGAGGAAGAAGGATAACTTAAGTCCTGTCAAACATGGTGGAAGAAAGAGTAATTTAAGATTTTGTTAGTGAAGTGCAGTGGAGAAAATGCAATCTGAAAAGGTCTCAGTGAAGGGCTAGGAGGAGGTATCAATAAAACCTAGAGGAAATCTGGTCTACTGACATCCTCAGTGCTGATTCCAGGGACACATGACAATATAGGCCTTGGACTAGAACTGAGGTTGGATTCCAGACCCCAGAATTCCTACTGAGAGCAAATTGCCAGTGCATTCCCAAGTGTATGGAGAAAGCATTCTGATTGGAGGAGTCAGTTACTAGAAGTGCAGAAAGCATCAAAAGAAATAAATGAATTAGCAAAACCAGACCAAGATTCTGGTAGGACCAGCAAGACAGCTGACTTGATACATGTATATTCAGTACTTGAACTCAGGGTTAAGTAAAGTCTTGATGAGGAATGGTCTGTTCTCACTCTCTGAGTTTAGTCTGATGCTGTATATTTCAAGACTACTCAAATGATACCATATTTAGAAATTTTTGAATCTAAGAACAGAGAGCTAGCTAGGCTGGTTAGTACAACATCATCCTTGATAAAAGGAAAGGGAACCTTTGAGTTTCACAGAATATACATTCCTTACTAAAGCTTACTCGATGGTGGGATCTAATTACCTGCAAAGGCATCATGAAAGCAGATTTATGGAATTATATTGAGACAAAACATTTTGGTGATTAGTTGTGTTTTGAATATAATTACTAGAAATGATTTCATGTAAGTAGAAGTATATTTTACTAGAATTTTCGGTATGCATATTTTTATACTTCTAAAGAGGATTTTTAAAATAAATATGACATACAGAGTTTTTAAATATTAGGAAAATCTTATATTCATGAGCACCAGTAAATATATCAACATTATACAGGGTAGGATAAGGAGGATATTTTCAAATGATTTCAAATTTCAATTGCATAATAAAACTGTCGATAGTTATAATGATTTAAATATTAATGGATTCTAGAGTAGTTTTAGAGTAGTATTAAAATTAAAATCTACCAAAGTTGATATTTTCTGATTAGTATAAATGAGATATAAAAAATGGAAATTCATATACACTATAAAATGTACCAGTGGTTTTGAAAAAAGATGGCTGAATTGTTATGCTTTTTTATTTAATATTTCTGATTTGACAACTTGCTAAAAAATTTTTTTGTTACAGAATTTCTCTCTCTCTTTTTGCAGCACATAACACATTTTAAATTAATTACAGCTGAGGACTGGGAGGTTGATTGCTTTAGTGTGACTCAAAATTAATTTCCTAATTCAAAATGTAACCAAGAGTAGTTTCTTTCCCTATGGGTTAGTTCTTATCTAGAGAACATCACAACATCACAACATCTCAGAGGACAAGTACACCTTGGAGTTTTAATGTCACCTCCTCCATATGCCCTCCCACACAGAGCCTTTTTTGGGAAAGAAAAAAAAAGGATCCTGTGCTCAGAGGAGACATAGGGCTGCTAGTAACCTCCAGCACCTAGACCCATATATGGCCCAGGCTGATGCTGAAGAGAGGAGTGGAGGTCATTAAGCAGGTAGGACCAGAGGAATGCTTGGGCTTTTTTATCTGCTCAGAGCAGTTTCCAGTTGACCTGACAGTAAAGGAACGTTTAGTGGTGTACATAATCTTGGTGTTCCAGAGAGAGGAGGAAAGGGTTCTTTATTTTATGCCTCTTATTTGAAACTTTATGTGATAGTAACTCTATGTAATAATAGTTATGTAAAATTATACAGCTTAAAAGTAAATGTTGTTATACAGTCCCTGTGCAAAGCAAACAAACAACAACAACAAAAACTCAAGTCACCATATTAAAGTAATGGCATAAAATTACTCATGATTTAGGGTTTGCAATCTTCAACTAATTACAAGGATTGCTGTCCCTAATTACTAATGACACATTGACATATTGTGTGTCCATAGTAAGAAAATATTTTACAGGATGGCATTTTCTTGGAGGACTCAGTTCAGTTCAGTCACTTAGTCATGTCCAACTCTTTGCGACCCCATGAACCGCAGCATGCCAGGCCTCCCTGTCCATCACCAACTCCTGGAGTTCACCCAAACCCATGTTCATCGAGTCGGTGATGCCATCCAACCATCTTATCCTCTGTCGTCCTCTTCTCCTCCTGCCCTCAATCTTTCCCAGCATCAGGGTCTTTTCAAGTGAGTCAGCTCTTTGCATTAGGTGGGCTAAGTATTGGAGTTTTAGCTTCAACATCAGTCCTTCCAATGAACACCCAGGACTGATATCCTTCAGGATGCACTCACTGGTTGGATCTCCTTGCAGTCCAAGGGACTCTCAAGAGTCTTCTCCAACACCACAGTTCAAAAGCATCAATTCTCAAAGTGGCATAAACAAGGAATAGTTCCTAGGATTCCTGACGATATAAACATATTTCCTCTCCTTTTATACACTCTTTAATCCCAACACTTTCCTCTTTCAGGTTCCCCTTCCCTTGTTTAAACAGATGCTGGCTTTGTCTTCAATGCCTTTGGGGAGAGGGTAAGTGTGAGTTGCTAGCAGTTCTGTAATCCATTAATATTATTTAATTTCCAGAAGATCAAACTGACAAAAAAAAAATAAGCAAACAACAACAATAAACAAAAAAAAAAAAAATAGAAGGGGTTAAAGGGTGTAGGGAAAATAAAGATTAATCAGGGACACAGAAATAACTAATAAAAACAGAAGAAGAATATTGCAGGCTAGAAAGAAATACACATGTATTGTTCTTCCAATCCTAGAATAGAAATTGATATATTTCTCACAGGTATGAGTTTTTACACATGTATCCATACTTGTTACATAATAATATGTATTCTTTTTATTTAATATATTGATTGTACTATACAATTTAAAATATAGGCTGTATGCTTCATTAAAAGCATATAGAACATATATTTTTATATCTCTAGTGTCTATCATATGGGAATACCAGACCACCTGATCTGCCTCTTGAGAAATTTGTATGCAGGTCAGGAAGCAACAGTTAGAACTGGACATGGAACAACACACTGGTTCCAAATAGGAAAAGGAGTACATCAAGGCTGTATATTGTCACCCTGTTTATTTAACTTATATGCAGAGTACATCATGAGAAACACTGGACTGGAATAAGCACAAGCTGGAATCAAGATTGCCTGGAGAAATATCAATACCCTCAGATATGCAGATGACACCACCCTTATGGCAGAAAGTGAAGAGGAACTCAAAAGCCTCTTGATGAAAGTGAAAGTGGAGAGTGAAAAAGTTGGCTTAAAGCTCAACATTCAGAAAATGAAGATCATGGCATCTGGTCCCATCACTTCATGGGAAATAGATGGGGAAACAGTGTCAGACTTTATTTTTCTGGGCTCCAAAATCACTACAGATGGTGACTGCAGCCATGAAATTAAAAGACGCTTACTCCTTGGAAGGAAAGTTATGACCAACCTAGATAGCATATTCAAAAGCAGAGACATTACTTTGCCACAAAGGCTCGTCTAGTCAAGGCTATGGTTTTTCCTGTGGTCATGTATGGATGTGAGAGCTGGACTGTGAAGGAGGCTGAGCGCTGAAGAATCGATGCTTTTGAACTGTGGTGTTGGAGAAGACTCTTTAGAGTCCCTTGGACTGCAAGGAGATCCAACCAGTCCATTCTGAAGGAGATCAGCCCTGGGATTTCTTTGGAAGGAATGATGCTGAAGCTGAAACTCCAGTACTTTGGCCACCTCATTGGAAGAGTTGACTCATTGGAAAAGACTCTGATGCTGGGAGGGTTTGGGGGCAAGAGGAGAAGTGGATGACAGAGGATGAGATGGCTGGATGGCATCACTGACTCAGTGGACGTGAGTCTGAGTGAACTCCGGGAGTGGGTGATGGACAGGGAGGCCTGGCGTGCTGCGATTCATGGGGTGGCAGAATCGGACACTACTGAGAGACTGATCTGATCTGATAATATATTATATGCTCAACACTGTCAGCTGGTGAGTAAATTTTTCTTGTTTCATCAGTAATACATATAATTTAAAAAAACAAAGTTATTATTCTGGATCTTGTCTATCAACATGACAGTTTGAACCCATCATTGTTGACGTTTCTTTTCTAGCTTTGTTGCCCCTCCCCCTAATATGTAGCTAGGTAGATATCCAAAGGAAATAAAATGACAGGGTCTCAAACAGGTATCCGAATTCCTGTGTTCATTAAACCATTATTCCGTATAGCCAAGATATGGAAAAAACCTGTGTCTATCAACAGATGAATGAATAAAGAAAATGTGTATGCATATGCAATGGTATATTATTCAAAAAAAAAAAAAGGAAATGCTAAGTAAAGTAAACCAGACAGAGAAAACCGATAATGCATAAACTCATTTATATAAGGAAGCTAAAAAAACAAATTTATAGAGGTACAAAGTAGAATGGCAGTTACCAGAGGCTAAGACATGAGAGAAATGGGGAGATCTGGTCAAAGGACACACATCTTCATTTATAAGACAAATAAGTTCTGGAGATCAGAACATGCATACATGTATACCATGCACAGTATTGTGATGATGGTTAAATATATATGAAATTTGCTAAGAGAGTAGCTCTAAACTGTTCTCCTTGCCCTCTTTTCCGAGTGGTAACTATTTGAGCTGGTGGATATGTTAATTAGTTTGACTGTGGAAACCATTCTACAATATATATGTATATCAAGTTTTCATGTTGCATACCTTCAATATATACAATTAAAAAATATATACAATTTTATTTGTTAATTGTTGTTGTTGTTCAGTAGCTAAGTCTTGTCCTACTCTTTGTGACCCTATGGTCTGCAGCATACCAGGCTTCCTTGTCCTTCACTATCTTCTGGAGTTCAAACTCATGTCCATTGAGTCTATGATGCCATCCAACCATCTCATTCTGTCTCCCCCTTCTTCTGCCTTCAGTCATTCCCAGCATCAGGATCTTTTCCAATGAGTTGACTTTCAACATCAGATGGTCTAAGTATTGGAGCTTCAGCTTCAGCATTTGTCAGTCCTTCCAATGAATATTCTGAGTTGATTTCCTTTAGGAATGACTGGTTTGAACTCCTTGCAGTCCAAGGGACTCTCAGAGTCATCTTCAGCACCACAATTAGAAAGCATCAATTCTTCAGTGCTCAGCCCTTCTTTATGGTTCAACACTCACATCCATACATGACTACTGGAAAAATCATAGCTTTGACTGTATGGACCTTTGTCAATAAAGTGATGTCTCTGCTTTTTAATATGCTTTTTAGGTTTGTCATAACTTTTCTTCCAGTTCAGTTCAGTTCAGTTCAGTCAGTCGTGTCCGACTCTTTGCGACCCCATGAATCACAAAACACCAGGCCTCCCTGTCCATCACCAACTCCCTGAGTTCACTCAAACTCACATCCATTGAGTTAGTGATGCCATCCAGCCATCTCATCCTCTGTCGTCCCCTTCTCCTCCTGCCCCCAATCCCTCCCAGCATGAGGTGGCCAAAGTACTGGAGTTTCAGCTTTAGCATCAGTCCTTCTAAAGAACACCCAGGGCTGATCTCCTTTAGAATGGACTGGTTGGATCTCCTTGCAGTCCAAGGGACTCTCAAGAGTCTTCTCCAACACCACATTTCAAAAGCATCAATTCTTTGGCACTCAGCTTTCTTCACAGTCCAACTCTCACATCCATACATGACCACTGGAAAAACCACACAGCCTTATTCTGTGACTGCAGTTACCATCTGCAGTGATTTTGGTGCCCCTTCCCCCAAAATAAAATCTGTCACTCTTTCCACTTTTCCCCCATTTATTTGTCATGAAGTGATGGGACCAGATGCCATGATCTTAGTTTTTTGAATGTTGACTTTTAAGCCAGCTTTTTCATTCTCCTCTCTCACTTTCATCAAGAGGCTCTTTAGCTCTTCTTTGCTTTCTGCCATTAGAGTGGTATCATCTGTATATCTGAGGTTATTGATATTTCTCCCAGAAATCTTTGATTCCAGCTTGTGCTTCATCCAGCCTGGCATGTCACATGATGTACTCTGCATATAAGTTAAATAAGCAGGGTGACAATATACAGCCTTGACATACTCCTTTCCCAATTTTGAACTAGTCAGTTATTCCATGTTCTATTCTACTGTTTCTTCTTTATCTGCAAACAGGTTTCTTAGAAGACAGTTAAGGTGGTCTGGTATCCCCATCTATTTAAGAATTTTCCACAGTTTGTTGTTAAAATCTTTATCATAGTCAATGAAGCAAGATTATATGTTTTTCTGGAATTCCCTTGCTTTTTGTATGATCCAACAAATGGTGGCAATTTGATCTTTAGTTCCTCTGCCTTTTCTAAATCCAGTTAACACATTTGGAAGTTCTCAGTTCCTCTTTCCCTTAGTTAAGTGGAGAGAAAAATGAACCTAATAAGAAGTATTTGATTCTGTGTGTACGTAGTAAAAGTTTCTTACTGTATAAATTGAACATGCTCAGTTGCTAAATCATGTCCAGCTCTTTGTAACTCCATGCACTTTGCAACCCCATGGACTGCAACCCACCAGGTTCCTATATCCATGGAATTTTCCAGGCAAGAATATTGGAGTGACTTGCCATTTCTTCCTTAGGGGATCTTCCCAACCCAGAGATTGAATCCACGTTTCTGGTGGCTCTTGCACTGACAGGCAGATTCTTTATCACTTAGCCACCTGTTGTGCATGCTAAGTCACTTCAGTCATGTCTGACTCTCTGTGACTCTATGGACTGTAGCCCATCAGGCTCCTCTGTCCATGGGATTTTCCAGGAAAGAATAGTGGAATGGGTTGCAATGCCCCCCCACCCCAGGATCTCTTCCCTATCCAGGGACTGAACCTGAGTCTTTTATGTCTCCTGCATTGGCAAGTAAAATTTTCTTTCCCCCACCTACTGAGCCTCTTGGAAAGCCCCATAAATTGAGCCTTTTTTTTTTTTAGAACTTATACTGAGTTATGATAATGAGTCCTACTGCTTAACTGGACTTCCTGGTAGTTCAGCTGGTAAAGAATCTGCCTGCAATGAAGGAGACCCCAGTTTGACTCCTGGGTTGGGAAGATCCCGTGAAGGAGGGTATGGCAATCCACTCCACTATTCTTGCCTGGAGAATTCCCATGGACAGAGGAGCCTGGCGGGCTACAGTCCATGGGATCACAAAGAGTCAGACACAACTGAATGACTAAGCACAGCACAGCACATTGCTTCACTTTCTTATAAAATAGATACTTTTTATTTAAAACTTACAAAATGTGAACACTTTCTTGTAAAATATGTATTCATATATAATATCTATGAACACATATTTTACATATAAAATATAGTATAAACACTTTCCTCTAAGTTTTAGAATAGTTGTATCTCTTCACAAACAGATATCCTGAAAATGAATCCCAAAATACATCAAAGAATGAAGTGAGACTGGGAGTTAAAGAACATCTTAACTTTTATATTTTAGTTGAAACATAATGTAAGCTATGTTTACTGAGGACTCATCTCAATAACTGGGAGTTAAAAAACATTTTAACATTATATGCCAGTTGAAGTGTAATGTGAGTCTAAAATTGGGCAAAATGTTTTGAAAATTAAAATTTGTAAACATATTTGAGGGGTATTTCAAAGGAGAAAAGGAAAGATATACCCATTTGAATGCAGAGTTCCAAAGAATAGCAAGGAGAGATAAGAAAGCCTTCCTCAGTGATCAGTGCAAAGAAATAGAGGAAAACAATAGAATGGGAAAGACTAGAGATCTCTTCAAGAGAGATACCAAGGGAGCATTTCATCCAAAGATGGGCTCGATAAAGGACAGAAATGGTATGGACCTAACAGAAGCAGAAGATATTAAGAAGAGGTGGGAAGAATACACAGAAGAACTGTATAAAAAAGATCTTCACGACCCAGATAATCACGATTGTGTGATCACTCACCTAGAGCCAGACATCCTGGAATGTGAAGTCAAGTGGACTTTTGGTAGCATCACTATGAACAAAGCTAGTGGAGGTGATGGAATTCCAGATGAGCTATTTCAAATCCTGAAAGATGATGCTGTGAAAGTGCTGCACTCAATATGCCCAAATTTGGAAAACTCAGCAGTGGCCACAGGACTGGAAAAGGTCAGTTTTCATTCCAATCCCAAAGAAAGGCAATGCCAAAGAATGTGTTGGAGCAGAGGATTTAGAACCAGAGCCAGGTACAAGTCAAGGCTTCCACTTGGTTCAGTGTGGTTGCAGCCCTCCTAGGGGGCAGAGCAGGGCTTAAGGGGCTAGAGTGGGAGCCCCAAGGTAATTTGACTTCTCCCAGCATAATAGCAGTCTCCATCTTGGTTGGAGGCATAGTGGGGACTCAAAGGCTGGAAGATGCACTTCTGAGCTGGCTCCACTTTCTTCCAGCTATGTGCATGTGTCTCGGTTAGAGGCTGGGTTGAAGCTCAAGTTACTGAAGTGCACTTCCATACTGGTTTTGCATTTCTCCAAGTATAAATGCATGCACATGCGGTGACAACAGTGATCTCTGCCTTTGTAGAGAACAGCACTTTGGCAGGAGGAGATAGAGCAGAAATCTGGGCAGTGGTTGAGGAATGTGCTGGGGTGGTTCTGGCAGGCTGGCTGAAGCAGATTTCAAGTTGCTACTTCTGCAGTGGGATGAGGAGCAGGCAAGTCTGTGCACATGCTTTTCAGGAGCAGTCTGCTTCTTACAAATTCCTGGTAAGACCCTCTAGTTTTCAAACAGGCTAGGGGAGCTCATCTTCAAGTGTTAGACCCAGGACCAGCGTACCTAGTATGGGACAAACTTCTCACTCCCTATTGAGAATCCCTGAGCCTTTTTCTTGTTATATCTATAATCAAAACTTGCTTTTAATTTTCTGTTTATTTCAAGAATTACCTTGGACCATCTTTTTAAAATATGGTTTCCTAATGCTTATTTGATGAATTTTTAAAAATATACTTCTAGTTTTTATCAGATATATGGCCTATATAATTTCCATCTCATGTAATTTATGGAGTCATTGTATTTATGATACTTTAATTATATCAGTGTGGTGATAAAAAAAGTTTATGAAATACAGCAAATATCTCAACATGTTTTTAATCATAATATCTGAGTACTGTATCTGTATTTATGTTTGTGTACATGTGAGCTATTTCTCCCATCTTTATTCTGCTTCTATCAACTTCTCCATGACTTATAGAGTTGTCCTCTATATTTTCAAGAGCTCAGCACACACAATTTTATCTCTTATCTTTTTGTAATGGATTATAAACTTTATAAATATAAATTATTTTCTTCCAATTTAATGCTTTTTACTTCAAATTCTACTTTGACAAACTCTAATTATGTGAACACTACCTTGTTTATTTGTAAATTTATTTATGTAACATTATTTTCTGAAGTTTTAGTCCAAGTTGTTATTAATGTATTGATATGCTTTTTAAAAAGTGGCTTTTAAAAATATTTTTTTATAAACATATGTTCCCACAAGTTGTACATATAACTTGAGTTTACATCAGATAAGATCAGATCAGTCGCTCAGTCATGTCTGACTCATTTCGACCCCATGAATCGCAGCACGCCAGGCCTCCCTGTCCATCACCAACTCCTGGATTTCACTTAGACTCATGTTCATTGAGTCAGTGATACCATCCAGCCATCTCATCCTCTGTCGTCCCCTTCTCCTCTTGCCCCCAATCCCTCCCAGCATCAGAGTCTTTTCCAATGAGTCAACTCTTTGCATGAGGTAGCCAAAATACTGGAGTTTCAGCTTTAGCATCATTCCTTCCAAAGAAATCCCAGGGCTGATCTCCTTCAGAATGGACTGGTTGGATCTCCTTGCAGTCCAAGGGACTCTCAAGAGTCTTCTCCAACACCACAGTTCAAAAGCATCAATCCTTCGGCGCTCAGCCTCCTTCACAGTCCAACTCTCACATCCATACATGACCACAGGAAAAACCATAGCCTTGACTAGACGAGCCTTTGTGGCAAAGTAATGTCTCTGCTTTTGAATATGCTATCTAGGTTGGTCATAACTTTCCTTCCAAGGAGTAAGCGTCTTTTAATTTCATGGCTGCAGTCACCATCTGTAGTGATTTTGGACCCCGGAAAAATAAGTCTGACACTGTTTCCACTGTTTCCCCATCTATTTCCCATGAAGTGATGGGACTGGATGCCACGATCTTCATTTTCTGAATGTTGAGCTTTAAGCCAACTTTTTCACTCTCCACTTTCACTTTCATCAAGAGGCTTTTGAGTTCCTCTTCACTTTCTGCCATAAGGGTAGTGTCATCTGCATATCTGAGGTTATTGATATTTCTCCCATCAATATTGATTCCAGCTTGTGTTTCTTCCAGTCCAGCGTTTCTCATGATGTACTCTGCATATAAGTTAAATAAACAGGGTGACAATATACAGCCTTGACGAACTCCTTTTCCTATTTGGAACCAGTCTGTTGTTCCATGTCCAGTTCTAACTGTTGCTTCCTGACCTGCATACAAATTTCTCAAGAGGCAGATTAGGTGGTCTGGTTTTCCCATCTCTTGAAGAATTTTCCACAATTTATTGTGATCCACACAGTCAAAGGCTTTGGCATAGTCAATAAAGCGGAAATAGATGCTTTTCTGGAACTCTCTTGCTTTTCCCATGATCCAGCGGATGTTGGAAATTTGATCTCTGGTTCCTCTGCCTTTTCTAAAACCAGCTTGAACATCAGGAAGTTCACGGTTCACATTCACATATTGCTGAAGCCTGGAAAGAGTCTTCTCCAACACCACAGTTGGAGAGAATTTTGAGCATTACTTTACTAGCGTGTGAGATGAGTGCAATTGTGCGGTAGTTTGAGCATTCTTTGGCATTGCCTTTCTTTGGGATTGGAATGAAAACTGACCTTTTCCAGTCCTGTGGCCACTGCTGAGTTTTCCAAATTTGCTGGCAGATTGAGTGCAGCACTTTCACAGCATCATCTTTCAGGATTTGAAAGAGCTCAACTGGAATTCCATCACCTCCACTAGCTTTGTTCATAGTGATGCTTTCTAAGACCCACTTGACTTCACATTCCAGGATGTCTGGCTCTAGGTCAGTGATCACACCATCATGATTATCTGGGTAGTGAAGATCTTTTTTATACAGTTCCTCTGTGTATTCTTGCCATCTCTTCTTAATATCTTCTGCTTCTGTTAGGTCCATACCATTTCTGTCCTTTATCAAGCTCATCTTTGCATGAAATGTTCCTTTGGTATCTCTGATTTTCTTGAAGAGATTCCTAGTCTTTCCCATTCTGTTGTTTTCCTCTATTTCTTTGCATTGATCGCTGAAGAAGGGTTTCTTATCTCTTCTTGCTTTTCTTTGGAACTCTGCATTCAGATGTTCATATATTTCCTTTTCTCCTTTGCTTTTCGCTTCTCTTCATTTCACAGCTATTTTTAAGGCCTCCCCAAACAGCCATTTTGCTTTTTTGAGTTTGTTTTCCATGGGGATGATCTTGATCATTGTCTCCTGTACAATGTCCTGAACCTCATTCCATAGTTCATCAGGCACTCTATGTATTTCTCACTTAAATCTATTTCTCACTTCCACTGTATAATCATAAGGGATTTGATTTAGGTCACACCTGAATGGTCTAGTGGTTTTCCTTACTTTCTTCAATTTAAGTCTGAATTTGGCAATAAGGAGTTCATGGTCTAAGCCACAGTCAGCTCCTGGTCTTGTTTTTGCTGACTATATAGAGCTTCTCCATCTTTGGCTGCAAAGAATATAATCAATCTGATTTTGGTGTTGACCATCTGGTGATGTCCATGTGTAGAGTCTTCTCTTGTGTTGTTGGAAGAGGGTGTTTGTTATGACCAGTGAATTTTCTTGGCAAAACTCTATTAGTCTTTGCCCTGCTTCATTCCATATTCCAAGACCAAATTTGCCTGTTACTCCTGGTGTTTCTTGACTTCCTACTTTTGCATTCCAGTCCCCTATAATGAAAAGGACATCTTTTTTGGGTGTTAGTTCTAAAAGGTCTTGTAGGTCTTCATAGAACCATTCAACTTCAGCTTCTTCAGCATTACTGGTTGGGCATAGACTTGGATTACTGTGATACTGTACGGTTTTCCTTGGAAACGAACAGAGATCACTCTGTCATTTTTGAGACTGCGTCCAAGTACTGCATTTCGGACTCTTGTTGACCATGATGGCCACTCCATTTCTTCTGAGGGATTCCTGCCCGCAGTAGTAGAAATAATGATCATCTGAGTTATATTCACCCATTCCAGTCCATTTCAGTTCGCTGATTCCTAGAATGTCGACCTTCAGTCTTGCCATGTCTTGTTTGACCACTTCCAATTTGCCTTGATTCATGTACCTGACATTCCTGGTTCCTAAGCAGTATTGCACTTTACAGCATGGGACCTTGCTTCTACTACCAGTCACATCCACAGCTGGGTATTCTTTTTGCTTTGGCTCCATCCCTTCATTCTTTCTGGAGTTATTTCTCCACTGATCTCCAGTAGCATATTGGGCACCCATTGACCTGGGGAGTTTCTCTTTCAGTATCCTATCATTTTGCCTTTTCATATTGTTCATGGGGTTCTCAAGGCAAGAATACTGAAGTGGTTTTCTATTCCCTTCTTCAGTGGACCACATTCTGTCAGATCTCTCCACCATGACCCGCCCATCTTGGGTTGCCCCACGGGCATGGCTTAGTTTCATTGAGTTAGACAAGGCTGTGGTCCTAGTGTGATTAGATTGACTAGTTTTCTGTGAGTATGGTTTCAGTGTGTTTGCCCTCTGATGCCCTCTTGAAACACCTACCGTCTTACTTGGGTTTCTCTTACCTTGGGGGTGGGGTGTCTCTTCATGGCTGCTCCAGCAAAGTGCAGCCATTGCTCCTTACCTTGGACGAGGGGTATCTCCTCACCGCCGACCTTCCTGACCTTCAATGTGGGATAGCTCCTCTAGGCCCTCCTGCGCCCGCGAAGCCACGGCTCCTTGTACGTGGGGTTGGTCCTCCCGGCCACCGCCCCTGGCCTCGGGCGTGGGGGCGTGGGGTAGCTCCTCCCGGCCGCCGCCCCTGACCTCAGACGCTGGGTATCTCCTCTCGGCCGCCCCCTCAACCTCAGACGCGGGGTAGCTCCTCTCGGCGGTCCTGCCCCGTCGCAGTCTGGTACTCTTGGCCGCTGCCCCTGACCCTACCAAGGTCCAAAATTTAGTCAGATGGCTACATATGTAGGGTCTATGACAATGGACTAGACAATGGGGTCTCTAACTGGGTGTTTATGTGTCCATTTAAAATGCCAGCAGGAGATGAGACTGGTGAGAATGGATACTGGGGCATAATAAATAAAACTGACAATTACATTAGTTACACAATGGGTAATTACTCTACCACAAATAATATTCTGTGCTTTCTAGATGATTTTGCCTTTCCTGTCCCCCTCAAATATCCTTTATTTTCTTAAACATATTCTTGAACAAAACCGTACCTGAGTATTGTTTTTGTCTACAGAAAGGGAGTAAAGATTGTTCTTGACCTAAAAGTCAGTTCTAAGTAACTGGAATCTGGGACTCAGTTATGCAAATGGAAATAATACTCCCAATTTAAACTTTAGGCTTTAACATATATGAGGCCATATACTCTTAACAAGTTTTTGAGTTTGACTCAACTGAGTTCATGAAAACAATAATTCACAGCAACTACTGTTAAGCAGTTCTGATAGTAATTGCATGTGTGTGTGTTCATTCACTTAGTAGTGTCCGACTCTTTGTGACCCCAAGAATGGTAGCCTGCTAGGCTCCTCTGTCCATGGAATTTTTCAGGCAAAAATATTGGAGTGGGTTGCCACTTCCTCCTTCAAGGGATTTTCCCAACTCAAGGATCAAACTTGCATCTCCTGCATCTCCTGCATTGGCAGGTGGATTTTTTACCACCGAGCCACCTGGGAAGCCCTCTGATCGTAATTCCTACCTGTAAAACTACTAAAATCTGGTAATTTTTTTCTGGTAGTAATTACTACCTATAAACTACCATCATCTAGGATAAAACATCTCTGATATATTTGGAAAAAACAATGGTAAGATAAATTGTTTCCTGTTTGCCACAAGTATCATTGCTTAGGTATTTCATCCTCATTTTCTAAGGCAGGAAGCAGGTACTGAAGGAAGCATGAAACATAAGACATCATGTGTCTCATGGAAATTAGGAAATTTTCATTTCCAATTCATACTCTTAGACACGTTATTTCATCTCTTTCAGTTTGAAGTTCTATGTGTGGATGATAAAACCTGCTACTGAATGTGAACTCTAGTATTATTGCATGTTATTTGATTACATGTTTTAATAAATTAGAAACACTTAAAGGACTTAATCACAAAGGATGGTTCTAAGTAGGTATGCTATGCTATGCTATGCTAAGTCACTTCAGTTGTGTCCGACTCTTTGTGACCCCTCAGACTGTAGCTCACCAGGGTCCTCTGTCCATGGGATTCTCCAGGCAAGAATACTGGAGTGGGTTGCCATTTCCTTCTCCAGGCTAAGTAGATATGGAGGCTAATAAACAGTGTAAATTATCATTAGCAGGAGAAGTAACTTATGTAATGAAAACCATAGAAAGATTTAATGAGAATATACTCTGTATCAAATGATGCGTTTGGCACTTTGTAAAATATGAGTGTTACAGACTTTATTTTCTTGGACTCCAAAATCAATGTAGATGGTGAGTGCAGCCATGAAATTAAAAGATACTTGCTCCCTGAAAGAAAAGCTTTGACAAACCTAGACAGCATATGAAAAAGCAGAGACATTACTTTGCAACAAAAGTCCATCTAGTCAAAGCTATGGTTTTTCCAGTAGTCAAGTATGGATGTGAGTTGGACCATAAGGAAAGCTGAGGGCCGAGAATTGCTGCTTTTGAACTGTGGTGTTGGAGAAGATTCTTAAGAATCCTTTGGACAGTAAGGAGATTGAGGCAGTCAATCCTAAAGGAAATCAGTCCTGAATATTCATTGGAAGGACTGATGCTGAAGCTGAAGCTCCAGTACTTTGGCCACCTGATATGAAGAAGTGACTCATTGAAAAAGACCCTGATGCTGGGAAAGATAGAAGGAAGGAAGAGAAGGGGATGATGGAGGATGAGATGGTTGAATGGCATTACTGACTCTATGGACATGAGTTTGAGTAAGCGCCGTGACTTGGTGATGGACAGGGAAATCTGGTGTGCTTCAGTCTGCTGCTGCTGCTGCTAAGTCACTTCAGTCTGTGGGGTCGCAAAGAGTTGGACATGATTGAGTGGCTGAACTGGGTTCACTCATAATTAAAAGAAGGGAGAAAATGAGAGAATAAACATATGGTAGAGGAAGGCAGAGAAAGGATGGAAAATGACATATTTCAGAGCTTAGAAAGAGATGCAATAGACTAGTTTAAGAGAATATGTAATTAGGAACTGAAAAGGAAATATATGTACATATGGGTTATCTTGAAATATGTATTTAGATCCCTTTCATATCCTTTGAAAGAAATGTTAGGCATGAAAAAACATTTAGGAACTGCTCTTTAGAAAGTGAGATTTTAGAATACTGATGGACTTCAAGATTGATCCCAATAGAATACAAGACTGTAAGTGATAATCATGAAGTACTTGATTACATAAAGCAGTGATTATTTCTTGCTGTGTGATTTGCAGAAAGTTTGTGAAAAATGTTTGAGAAAGTTGGGCAGGATTTGCATAGACACGATTGTAAATAAGAAGCTCTTCCAGTACAGAGGCTACTTGGACTAACACTGACTTTGAAGACCTAGTAACCAACCATTTCCATTAGAGACATAAATGTATTTACATATTAGTTATCTTACCTTGAACACTTGCTTAGGTTTAATCAAGGTCTTTTTCTTTTTGCTTCTAATTATATTTGTTATATTTAGACAAATGATCTTGGTTGCTAGAGGCAATCTTTATTTCAAATAGATTGCAGATTTAAGTTGGACTACAAGGCTAGAGTTAGCATAAAGTTGTTAAGTTTATTTGTAGAGTAGTGAACTGATCTATTTAAAGTTGGTGAGTTCATTTACAGCTTAAGGGAGAAATTTCATTACCCAGTTGATACGTCTTATGGTGGTTTAACTGGACAAACACACTTGCTAAAACAAGCATTTTATAAAAGTTTGTCACTATCATAAACTTCAGAGTTGATATCTCTATTTCTGGGAGAATAAATAACAAATCGTGGAACTACTGACTATCACACTGATTGTAAACATAATGGAAAGAATTGTAATTATGACAAACACAAACTGCAAATGTAGCCTTAAAACCTAAGTGTATTACTCTAAACTAGATAGTTTCTGCATGATATTCCTATGTTCATTATACTCTATGATATCAGAATTATGTATGATCTCCAAAGTGTGTATCTTTACCTAATTGAGATATTTAATAAATAACCCAGAATTTAAAGTCACGTAATAGATTTGTTCTTCAACATTACTAAAATAATTGATTGAATGAATAGGAAGAAGAAAAAAAAAAGGAAAGATAGAACAAAAGGAAAGGAAGAAAAGAAGGGAGAAAAGAAGGAAGGAAAGAGGTAATGAAGAAAGACAGATGGGCTCCACTATTCAGTATACAGTAATCTTCCATATAAAATAAAATTCGTGCTTATCGTCATTTTAACTATGACTAAATAAAAAATTTAGCCTTTAGCTTTGGTTAGACGTGCTCTATGTTTTACACAATGGGAATAAAGATATATTCTTTTGACTGTCTCTGAACAAAGCCAAAACATAATAAGGTCTTTATTAAATTAAATTTCACATTACAATATGTCCTTTGTATACCATCACAATTGAAAGCCAATTATTTTTAGTAGGAAACAAACAGAATCCCTTGACTATTGCATGTTATTTGGTCACTGAATTTACTGAGAAAAATTAGGTATGGAATATATATTTTATATGATTTTTATATTTTAATATGATTTCACTCATTTACAATAAATGTATAAATAAGTTTTCTCAACTATTTATTTTTGTGAACTTGTAACAAGGATCCCAGGCTCATAACAATTAAACTGAAAATTGGCTGAAAATATAGCACTGACCTTTGCAGAAGTAACCAGTGACTAGATCTTAAATATGCTTTAGGGACACTGAATTGTGTGGCATTTTTCTTGTAAAATGTGCTCATTATAGGTGAAAAATGGTTTTCCCTGTGTGTGGGGTATCTGTCTGCTATTCAAATTTGGTCTTTCAGGTGAATTAAAAAATAAAATAAAACTACTCTAACAAATAGATATATGAATAACTGCATGGATGAAAAATGGCTTCAGATATTATTCTTTTTAGTGAACTTATCTAAACTGTAGAGGTGAGGAAGATGCAGAACTTTCTGTTGTAGAAAGTGATAAGATAAACTTTTTTGCTATATTATCTATGCTTGTTCAAGAATATTTGAGAAAACTGGAGTGGCATGATTTATTGGTATACAACAAATGTTTTCTCTAGTGAACAGTTTATAAAGTGATTCATGTGATTTTTTTAAAAGAAATTTAAATCAGGTGCACCAACCATACTGAACAGAACTAAAAAATATTATTGTAGCATGATAATGCACAATTAGAAACTGATTGATGGTTGTAGCATTTTGAAGTTTTGCTTGAAGAGGAGAGTTTATGCATTGTCTTTGCTCATTCCTATTCTATTGAAGACAATTAACCTGGCGAAGAGCACACTGTAGAGTGCGGAAGCCATGGAAATATGCCTCTGAGATCTCTCACTGCTGAAAGTGCAATTGACTAATGCTCCTAGTTGCTGTGGTTTGAAATTCATCTCCACATTCATGCCAAAACTATTTGCCTCTCCTAGTCATTGGTTGAGAATGGATGAGAAGCTTCAAGTCTTTCTAAGAGATACAGAACTACTATGATGGGCAACTTTGACTCTAGAACATCTGAAAACCTGTTGAATCATCTTTGCAACTGCACTACAGTCTCAGATACTTCCACTCAACTTTCCTTGTTTTCTTTTTTCCTTCAATCCATCATACCTGTAGTGCTTTGCTTTCTGATAGCCCTCTCAGTCTCTTACGACCCATCTCCATATCTTTTGAGTGTTCTTGTTCTCTGCAAAAAAAAAAAAAAAATCTTCATGTTTAATCTTGTTTTAGTGTCTTCTACCTACATAACCTGACTAACTCAAGGCAAACATAATATTTTATATGCCCTTGGTTAAATTTGGGTTTCTGGGTCACACCAACTTGGTACCACTGTAACTAACAGAAATATAGACAAAGCCATTATTCTTGGAGTTAATCTATCCACTCATTCTTTCCTACTTCCTTCTGCCCTTGGTCAATAAAAGGTCAAAGGGCAGTGCATTTGCTCAAATATAGATATCCTTTTCTAATGTAATTCCCAATGATAGCCATGAGTATGACCTGACTCTGATACTATTGTAGCTTAGAAAGGTCAAGAGTTTTTCAATTCTGATTTTGAAACCAGTCACATTAAGGAGAGTCAGAGGAGACAGATATTGTTTATTGTAACAAAGGGGTAGATTGAAAGAACAAAGGCACAGAAGGTTTCACTAAGTAGGTCTGAAGATCTTATGGAGGAAGAACCTTACAGCAACATAATTTCAAATAACTTATTAACTGGGCCATCAAGTAACAACTTAACTCAATTATTTAGAATATTCTGGTATTCATTAGGTATACCAATACTGGGTAGGAGATCTGAGCTACAGTCTTGAGATTGTTAGTAACGTCAGGATCCCTAAGTGCTTATCATAAGATATATATATCGAAAGATTTTCAAGATGTTAACATCTCAAAAAACAAAAACAAAGGGCACTATGATTAAGGGAGGAGTTACTGATGTCTTTGGTATGCTTCTGCCATTTATTGTCAAGTGATTAAAACTATCATAAGATGAGGTGGATATGAAAATGTCTTCCTTAGAAAAACTACACGTGATAATATCTTGAAATGTTCTCGTGCCAGCCATTTATGGAACTGTGTTTCACAAAGATTAAACAATGCTCATGTTTTTGCAAAGCAGACTGATAGCTGAATTTATTCATTTATTAATTAATTCACTTATTAATCAATATTATTAATAAGTTTTGTGATGAATTCTGCAGTACTATTCAAATCCCTAAAGAATGATGCCATCAAAGTTTTGCATTCATTATGTCAGCAAAACTGGAAGACCCAGCAGTGGCCACAGGAGAGGAAAAGGTCAATCCTCATCCCAATTCCCAAGAAGGGTAGTACCAAAGAATGTCCTAACCATCAGACAGAGTCCACTCATCTCCCATGCTAGTAAGATCATGCTTAAAATCTTGCATGCTAGGCTTCAGCATTATGCAAAACAAAATCTTCCAGGTGTCGAAGCTGGGTTAGAAAAGGAAGAGGATCTAGAGATCAAATTGCCAACATTCACTGGATTATAGAGAAAGCAAGGGAATTTCAGAAAAACACCTATCTCTGTTTCATCGACCAGGCTAAATCTTTGACTTTGTGGATCATGACAAACTGTAGAAAGCTCTTAAAGTGATGGGAATACTGAACCATCTTACTTTCTCTCATGAGAAACCTATACACAGGTGGAGAATTAACAGTTAGAATTCTGTACAGAACAACTGATTGGTTCAAGATCAAGAAAGGAGTATGGCAGGGCTGTCTGCTGTCACCCTATTTGTTTAACCTATACACCGAGCGCAGCACAAGAAGTGCCAGGCTGGATGAGCCACAAGTTGGAATTACATAAGTGGGAGAAACATCAATAACCTCAGATATATGGATGATACCACTCTAATGGCAGAAAGTGAAGAGGAACTAAAGAGCCCTTGATGAGGGTGAAGGAGGAGACTGAAAAAGCCAGCTTAAAACTAAATATTAAAAAAAAAAAAACAACAACAATAACAAAAACTAAGATCACGGCATCCGGCCCAATAACTGCATGGCAAATAGAAGGGGAAAAGGTGGAAGTAGTGACAGATTTCCTCTTCTTGGGCAATAAAATCACTGTGGATGGTGACTGCAACCATGAAATCAAAGGATGATTGCTTCTTGGTAGGAAAGCTATGACAAACCTAGACAGTTTGTTGAAAAGCAGAGACATTACTCTGCCAAAAAAGTTCCCTATAGTCAAGGATATGGTCTTTCTAGTGGTCATGTATGGTTGTGAGAGCTGGACCATAAAGAAGGCATAATGTCAAATTGATGCTTTCAAACTGTAGTGCTGGAGAAGATTCCTGAAAGCCCCTTGGACAGCAAGGAGATCAAACTAATTAATCTTAAGGGAGAACAACCCTGAATATTCACTGAAAGGACTGATGTTGAAGTTGAAGCTCCAGTATTTTGGTCACCTGATGCAAAGAGCCAACTCATTGGAAAAGTCCCTGATGCTGGGAAAGATTGAGGATAGAAGGAGAAGAGGATGAGATGGCTGGATGGTATCAGATCAGATCAGATCAGTCGCTCAGTCGCGTCCGACTCTTTGCGACCCCATGAATCACAGCACTGATGCAATAAACATAAACTTGGGCAAACTCCGGGAGATGGTGAGGGACAGGGAGGCCTGGCATGCTGCAGTCCACGGGGTCACAAAGAGACAGACACAACTGGGCAACTGAACAACAAAAGCAGCAATTAATCAGTACACATAAATAATTCAAAATATATACTGATTGAGTGTGTGCATGCTCAGTCACTTCAGTCCTGTCCAACTCTTTATAGCCTGGCAGGCTCCTCTGTCCATGGTATTCTCCAGGCAAGAATACTGGATTGGATTTCCATGCCTTCCTCCAGAGGATCTCCCTGACCCAGGAATTGAACCTGGGTCTCTTGCATTGTAGGCAGATTCTTTACCACTGAGCCACCAGGGGAGTCCATTTATCGATTAGTATGCACTAAGTAAGAGATTATAATAGGCTAAAGGCTGTAGTAGACAACAAAATTATTCCAGTCATTCTATCAATCTAGACTCCTAAAAAGGTGTCCTGAATTGGTAACAAAATTAATAAAATCTAAAATGGCAAAGATAATAAAATTTTTTAATTTCTGAGCCATTTTAGCAATCTATAAAATACAGAATCAATAAATAATTGAATGTTATTTTGAATATATTTATTCAGTAGTGATGGTTCATTAATGGCAACAATCAGTGTGGCAAAGATACAGGCTTTTTGATACACTGATGGTCAGTTTCTTCTCAGGATAAATAAAAAGCAATACATCAAAAGTTAAAATGGTCAAAGCTTGAATATCACTTGTATTCTATATAGATTCTGAAAATCTATACTAAGGAAAAATATTAACAATAGACGAAAACTTTATGTTCTATAGTGCAATGTTTATTATTTTAAAACAAGACTGGAAACATTTTTAGGGTATTAATGCAATACTTGTTATCGAAGATTAGTAAATGTGCAATTCTTCTGCCTTTGAAAATGATGTTTATGGAGAATTTGTAATGTTTAGATTCAGTAAAAAATAATTTAAAATTAAAGTAAAAATTTAAATTAAGTAGAAAAAATAAATCCAAATATAAAGTTTGTGACAGGATGAGCTTTAAATTTTTGAAAATACATACTTAGAACAAGAGAAAAGCACTTAGAAACTTATGTTCACAACAGCTGCTTCTGGGTGAAAAGTTATACATGATTTACTTCTCTTTACCATATTTTGTACTTCCCAATGTTACATATGGACATCATTTTCATATATAAGTGAAACATTTTTAAAAATGGAAAAAATATTCTCCAGAAGAGGAAAATTACATTATGTTACCTTGGTTAAAAGCTACAAACTAACCTGGCCTGGAAATTATGCCAAAGTAGATTAAAAAAAAAAGTGTAGAAATGATTAAATTTGCTTCTCCATGTACTTATGACTCAAAAAACATTTATCCATTTTTCCTTACTTTGACAAAATACAAAGGAACATTTATCATATCTGTTTCCTAAGTTAAGCAATATATGATAGGTTTCTAAAACAATCAAATCTTTTAAACTTTGACTTTGTTTATACACATGTAACATTTCAGGTTCGTGTATCACTAGCTATACACATGAAAGTTTTTTATGTCTCTTCTAATCTGCAATGCCATCCATCACTTTCATAGATCCAGGACCTCCAGCAATCTAGGCTGACTGCCTTTGAATTCTGTCATTTTTTTCTCCAGTTAACTGTATTAGTGTTGATCATGCCTGACTTTACTAAGATTTCGTTGGCTCCTTTAACCTTAGCTTTATTGACCTGGAGTAGACAGCAGCCAGGTGATATCTTGGCTAAACCATACTTTTAGACAATATCTTATGTTCTTAAGAAAAGAAAATAAGGCATTACACGAATAAGTTAAGTGAATCTACCACAGGAAGAAAAGTAAAATAATATGAGTAATGTTTCAAATAATTACATGTTTAGTTTAAGGTTAGATTTAGGGAAAATTGCATTAGTGTGCAATTATATTGGGCATAAAGTTAAACAGAAGGGAAGAATTTAGTAGACAAAAAGATAGAAGCTGAATATATTTGTGAGAGTTGGTGAAATTGATGAAACAAAATCATAAAAGGATAAGAGTATATAGGAATCAGTGCACATGTAGACAGATTGTCGTGGAACAGAAAGAGAAAGAACTGAAAGAGAAGAGAAGGAATTAACAATACATTCAGATGCCAGCACATTTCTAAATGTAGTTGGGCAGCTGACTTTGTTCATAATTGGTTGTCTTTATGTTCCCTATGAAGAGGGAACCCATTTAAGTAAAAGGAAAACTAAGTAGGTTGAAAATTTGAAGCTGCTGATGACATTCTTATAAGAAAGAAAATAGGTAAATAATGGAGATGGTTAGGGAGAAGATAAGTACTTTTTGATCATACATTACTGATGTTTGAAGGGAATCAAGATATGGTTTCTCTTTGATGTATCTTGGCATCTTGCATTCATGAAGGACAATGAATTATTTCACTTAATTAAGCTAACATTAGCGTGCAATACATGATAGATACACTAAAAAGAACAAATTACAAATAAGATTTGATCTCACATTTCAAGGACCTGCCTAAACAATACAAAATTAGGCATATAGATAATTAAAATTAAAAGCAAAACCAATACAATAAAAATTAAATAAAAATAAATAAATAAATAAAAAATAAAAGCAGAAGTGTTATGCATGCATGGCAGTTGTTAAGACCATGAGCTTTATCATCAGGGTATCTAGATTGAAGAGGAGCTCCATTAGTTTATACCTCTACTTACTTGAACAGTTCTCTTAAATTGTGTACCCTTTGTTTTCTTAATCTCTAACATCTGGCTAATAGATCAAATAGCTGGAACATATATGTGAATCACTTTATGTCTAAAGGTCTATGAAAATATAATTTTCTTCTTTTTAATTTATTTTTTATTGAAGGATAATTGCTTTACAGAATTTTGTTGTTTTCTGTCAAACCTCACCATGAATCAGTGATAGGTATACAAATATCCCCTCCCTTTTGAAATTTCCTCCTATCTCCCACCCCATCCCACCCCTCTTAATTGACACAGAGCCCCTGTTTGAGTTTCCTGAGCCATAGAGAAAATTTCTGTTGGCCATCTACTTTACATATGGTAATGTAAGTTTCCATGTTATTTTCCCATACATCTCACCCTCTCCTCCCCTCTCTCTATGTCCATAAGTCTATTCTCTAGGTCTGCTTCTCCATTGCTGCCCTGTAAATAAATTCTTCAATACCTTTTTTTTTTTAGATTCTGTATATACTCATTAGAATATGATATTTATCTTTCTCTTTCTGATTCACTTCAATCTGTATAATAAGATCTAGGTTCATCCACCTCATCAGAACTGACTCAAATGTGTTTCATTTTATGGCTGAGTAATATTTCATTGTTCTATGTACCACAACTTTTTTATCCATTCACCTGTCAATGAACATCTAGGTTGCTTCTATGTTTTAGCCATTGTAAATAGTGCTGCAATGAACAATGGGATACATGTGGCTTTTTCAATTTTGGTTGCCTCAGGGTATATATCTAGGAGTGAGATTTCTGGGTCATACAGTAGTTTTATTCCTAGCTTTTTAAGGAATCTCCATACCATCTCCCATAGTGGCTGTATCAATTTACATTCCCACCAACAGTGCAAGAGTGTTCCCTTTTCTCCACACCCTCTCAAGCATTTATTGTTTGTAGACTTTTTGATGAGGGACATTCTGATAGATGTAAGGTGATAACTAATTGTAGTCTTGATTTGCATGTCTCTAAAAATGACCGATGTTGAGCATCTTTTCATGTGTTTGTTAGCCATCTGTATTTCTTCTTTGGAGAAATGTCTGTATACACCGTTTCCCCACTTTGTGATTGGGTTGTTTGTTTTTCTGGTATTGAGTTGTATAAGCTGCATGTATATTTTAGAAATTAATCCTTTGTCAGTTCTTTCATTTGCTATTATTTTCTGCCATTCTGAGGGTTGTCTATTCACCTTGCTTATAGTTTCCTTTGCTGTGCAAAAGCTTTTAAGTTTTATCAGGTTCACTTGTTTACTTTTGTTTTTCTTTCCATTGCTCTAGGAGGTGGGTCATAGAGGATCTTGCTGTGATTTATGTCATTGAGTATTCTACCTATATTTATTCTAGGAGTTTTATAGTTTCTGGTCTTACTTTTAGATTCTTAATCCATTTTGAGTTTATCTTTGTGTATGGTGTTAGGAAGTGTTCTAATTACATTATTTTACATGTAGCTGTCCAGTTTTCCCAGCACCACTTACTGAAGAGGCGGTATTTGCCCCATTGTATATTCTTGCCTCCTTTGTTGAAAATAAGGTACCCATAGATGCATGGCTTTATTTCTGGGCTTTTTACCTTGTTCCATTGGTCTATAATTATGTTTTTGTGCCAGTACCATACTCTCTCGATGACTGTAGGTTTTTAGTACAGTACTCATCTCACACGCTAGTAAAGTAATGCTCAAAATTCTTCAAGCCAGGCTTCAGCAATACGTGAACTGTGAAATTCCAGATGTTCAAGCTGGTTTTAGAAAGGGCAGAGGAACTAGAGATCAAATAGTCAACATCTGCTGGATCATCAAAAAAGCCAGAGAGTTCCAGAAAAACATCTATTTCTGCTTTATTGACTATGCCAAAGCCTGTGACTGTGTGGATCACAATAAACTGTGGAAAATTCTGAAAGAGATGGGAATACCAGACCACCTGACCTGCCTCTTGAGAAACCTATATGCAGGTCAGGAGGCAACATTTAGAACTGGACATGGAACAACAGACTGGTTCCAAATAGGAAAAGGAGTACATCAAGGCTGTATATTGTCACCCTGCTTATTTAACTTATATGCAGAGTACATCATGAGAAACACTGGACTGGAAGAAACACAAGCTGGAATCAAGATTGCCAGGAAAAATATCAATAACCTCAGATATACAGATGACACCACCCTTATGGCAGAAAGTGAAGAGGAATTAAAATGCCTCTTGATGAAAGTGAAAGAGGAGAGTGAAAAAGTTGGCTTAAAGCTCAACATTCAGAAAACGAAGATCATGGCATCTGGTCCCATCACTTCATAGGAAATGGATGGGGAAACAGTGGAAACAGTGTCAGACTTTATTTTTTGGGCTCCAAAATCACTGCAGATGGTGACTGTAGCCATGAAATTAAAAGATCTTGGAAGGAAAGTTATGACCAACCTAGATAGCATATTCAAAAGCAGAGACATTACTTTGCCAACAAAGGTCTGTCTAGTCAAGGCTATGGTTTTTCCAGTGGTCATGTATGGATGTGAGAGTTGGACTGTGAAGAAAGCTGAGCACCAAAGAATTGATGCTTTTGAACTGTGGTGTTGGAGAAGATTCTTGAGAGTCCCTTGGACTGCAAGGAGATCCAACCAGTCCATTCTAAAGGAGACCAGCCCTGGGATTTCTTTGGAAGGAATGATGCTAAAGCTGAAACTCCAGTACTTTGGCCACCTCATGCGAAGAGTTGACTCATTGGAAAAGACTCTGATGCTGGGAGGGATTGGAGGCAGGAGGAGAAGGGGACGACAGAGTATGAGATGGCTGGATGGCATCACCGACTCGATGGATGTGAATTTGAGTGAACTCTGGGAGTTGGTGATGGACAGGGAGGCCTGGTGTGCTGCGATTCATGCGGTCACAAAGAGTCGGACATGACTGAGTGACTGAACTGAACTGAACTGAAATCAGGAAGGTTGATTCCTCCAGCTCCATTCTTCTTTCTCAAGCCTGCTTGGGCTATTCAGGGTATTTTGTGTTTCCATATGAATTGTGAAGGTTTTTTTTGTTCTAGTTCTGTGAAAAATGCCATTGGTGATTTGATAGGGATCACCTTGAATCTGTAGATTGTATTTGAGAGTATAGTCATTTTCACAATATTGATTCTTCCTACCCAGAAGCATGGAATATCTCTCCATCTATTTATGTCATCCTTGATTTCTTTCATTAGTGTCTTGTAATTTTTTGTGTACATTTCTTTTGTCACCTTAGATAAGTTTGTTCCTAGATATTTAATTCTTTTTGTTGCAATGGTGAATGGGATTGATTCTTTAATTGCTCTTTCTGATTTTTCATTGTTATTATATAGAAATGCAAGTGATTTCTGTGTATTGATTTTGTATCCTGCAACTTTGCTAAATTCACTGACTAATTCTGGTAATTTTCTGGTACTATCTTTAGGGTTTTCTTTGTACAGTATCATATCATCTGTAACAGTGAGAGCTTTACTGCTTCTTTTCCAATCTGGATTCCTTTTATTTCTTTTTCTTCTCTGATTGCTATAGCTAGAACTTCTAGAACTATGTTGAATAATAGTAGTGAATGTGGATATCCTTGTCTTGTCCCTGATCTTAGGGGGAATGCTTTCAGTTTTTCACCATTGAGAATAATGTTTGCTATAGGCTTATCATATATGGCCTTTACTATGTTGAGGTAGGTTCCTTCTATGCCCATTTGTTGAAGAGTTTTAATCATAAATGGGTGCCGAATTTTGTCAAAGGGTTTTTCTGCATCTATTGAGATGATCATATGGTTTTTATCTCTCAATTTTTTAATATGGTGTATCACACCGATTGACTTGCATATATTGAAGAATCCTTGCATCCCTGGAATAAACCCAACTTGATCATGGTGTATGAACTTTTTGATGTGTTGCTGAATTCTGTTTGCTAAAATTTTGTTGAGGACTTATGCATCTATGTTCTTTAGTGATATTGGCCTATAGTTTTCATTCTTTTTGTTGTCTTTTCTGATTTTGGTATCAGGGTGATGATGGCCTTGTAGAATGAATTTGGAAGTGTTCCTTCCTCTGCAATTTTTTGAGTTTTAGGATAATCATTAGCTCTTCTCTAAATGTTGGATTGGAGAAGGCAATGGCACCCCACTCCAGTACTCTGCCTGGAAAATCCCATGGAATGAGGAGCCTGGAAGGCTGTGGTCCATAGGGTCACTGAGGGTCAGACACGACTGAGCGACTTCACTTTCACTTTTCACTTTCATGCATTGGAGAAGGAAATGGCAACCCACTCCAGTGTTCTTGCCTGGAGAATCCCAGGGATGGGGGAGCCTGGTGGGCTGCCGTCTATGGGGTCGCACAGAGTCGGACACGACTGAAGCGACTTAGCAGCAGCAAATGTTGGATAGAATTCTCCTGTGAAGCCATCTGGTCCTGGGCTTTTGTTTTTTAGGGAGATTTTTGGTCACAGCTTCAATTTCAATGCTTATAATTGGGTTGTTCATAAATTCTATTTCTCCGGGTTCAGTTTTGGAAGATTGAACTTTTCTAAGACTCTGTCTATTTCTTCCAGGTTATCCATTATATTGGCATACAGTTGTTCATAACAGTCTCTTGTAATCCTTTGTATTTCTGCATTGCCTGTTATAACCTCTTCTTTTTCATTTCTAATTTTGTTGATTTCATTCTTCTCTCTTTTTTCTTGATTTTCTGGCTAAAGGGTTGTCAGTTCTGTTTATCTTTTCAAAGAAACAGCTTTAAGTTTTATTATTTTTTATTATTTTTATTTATTTATTATTTTTTATTTATGTATTTATTATTTTTTATTATTCTTTCTTTCCTTTCTTTTTCATCAATTTCTACTCAGATCTTTATGATTTCTTTCCTTCTACTATTTTTTTTGTTGTTGTTGTTATTGCTGTTCTTTATTCAGTTGTTTTAGGTGTAAAGTTAGGTTGTCTATTCAATATTTTTCTTGTTTCTTGAGGTAGAATTGTATAGCTATAAACTTCATTTCACTTTTAACTTTCATGCATTGGAGAAGACCCAAGTGAAGGCTGGAGTCCATGGGGTCGCTGAGGGTTGGACACGACTGAGCGACTTCACTTTCACTTTTCACTTTCATGCATTGGAAAAGAAAATGGCAGCCCACTCCAGTGTTCTTGCCTGGAGAATCCCAGGGACAGGGGAGTCTGGTAGCCTGGCGTCTATGGGGTCGCACAGAATCAAACACGACTGAAGTGAATTAGCAGCAGCAGCAGATAGCATATTGAAAATCAGAGATATTATTTGCCAACAAAGGTCCATCTGGTCAAGGCTATGGTTTTTCCAGTGGTCATGTATGGATATGAGAGTTGGACTGTGAAGAAAGCTGAGCGCTGAAGAATTGATGCTTTTGAACTGTGGTATTGTAGAAGACTCTTGAGAATCCCTTGGACTGCAAGGAGATCCAACCAGTCCATTCTGAAGAAGATCAGTCCTGGGTGTTTATTGGAAGGACTGATGCTGAAACTGAAACTCCAATACTTTGGCCACCTCATGTGAAGAGTTGACTCATTTTGAAAAGGCCCTGAATCTGGGAGGAATTGGGGCAAGAGGAGAAGAGGATGACAGAGAATGAGATGGCTGAATGTCATCACTGACTCGATGGACGTGAGTCTCAGGAACTCCGGGAGTTGGTGATGGACAGGGAGGCCTGGTGTGCTGTGATTCATGGGATCACAACGTTCAGACATGACTGAGCGACTGAACTGAACTGAACTGAATATGATATTAAGACAGTCAATTCCTAGGTAGGTTGATAAGTCTGGGAGTCATCAAGGAAAGAGGGGTCTGGAATTCTCAAGGAGAAGAAAAGGACAAACTTTTTTTCCTCTACATTCCTTAGTCTTAATCAATTACACACTCAGTTTAAATTCTGTACTAGGGAGTGACTTCACTTTCACTTTCATGCATTGGAGAAGGAAATGGCAGCCCACTTCAGTGTTCCTGCCTGGAGAATCCCAGGGACAGGGGAGCCTAGTGGATGCCGTCTATAGGGTCACACAGAGTTGGACACGACTAAAGTGACTTAGCAGCAGCAGCAGCAGGGATTATACAACAGCAATGTATCCTTTTGAGGACAGTTTCTCCTTACTGAAAAACTTCTGGCTAATCCTGTTATCCTAGAATGTATATTATGGGAGTGGCTCTTGTTCAGTTCAGTCACTCAGTCGAGTCTGACTCTTTGCAACCCATGAATTGCAGCACGCCAGGCCTCCTTGTTCATCACCAACTCCCAGAGTTCACTCAGACTCACGTCCATCGAGTCAGTGATGCTGTCCAGCCATCTCATCCTCTGTCGTCCCCTTCTTCTACTGCCCCCAATCCCTCCCAGCATCAGAGTCTTTTCCAATGAGTCAACTCTTTGCATGAAGTGGCCAAAGTACTGGAGTTTCAGCTTTAGCATCATTCCTTCCAAAGAACACCCAGGGCTGATCTCCTTCAGAATGGACTGGTTGGATCTCCTTGCAGTCCAAGGGACTCTCAAGCATATTCTCCAACACCACACTTCAAAAGCATCAATTCTTCAGTGCTCAGCTTTCTTCACAGTCCAACTCTCACATCCATACATGACCACTGGAAAAACCATAGCCTTGACTAAACGGACCTTTGCTGTCAAAGTAATGTCTCTGCTTTTCAAAATGTTATCTAGGTTGGTCATAGCTTTTCTTCCAAGGAGTAAGCGTCTTTTAATTTCATGGCTTCAATCATCATCTGCAGTGATTTTGGAGCCCCAAAAATAAAGTCTGACACTGTTTCCACTGTTTCCCCATCTATTTCCCATGAAGTGATGGGACCAGTTGCCATGATCTTTGTTTTCTGAATGTTGAGCTTTAAGCCAACCTTTTCACTCTCTTCTCTCACTTTTATCAAGAGGCTTTATAGTTCGTCTTCACTTTCTGCCATAAGGATGGTGTCATCTGCATATCTGAGGTTATTGATATTTCTCCCAGCAATCTTGATTTCAGCTTGTGCTTCTTCCAGCCCAGCGTTTCTCATGATGTTTCTGCATAGACGTTAAATAAGCAGGGCGACAATATACAGCTTTGATGTACTCCTTTTCCTATTTGGAACCAGTCTGTTGTTCCATGTCCAGTTCTAACTGTTGCTTCCTGACCTACATATAGGTTTCTCAAGAGGCAGGTCAGGTGGTCTGGTGTTCCCATCTCTTTCAGAATTGTCCACAGTTTATTGTGATCCACACAGTCAAGGGCTTTGGCATAGTCAATAAAGCAGAAATAGATGTTTTTCTGGAACTCTCTTGCTTTTTCCATGATCCAGCAGATGTTGGCAATCTGGTCTCTGGTTCCTCTGCCTTTCTAAAACCAGCTGGAACATCTCGAAGTTCATGGTTCACATATTGCTGAAGCCTGTCTTGGAGAATTTTGAGCATTACTTTACTAGCATGTGAAATGAGTGCAATTGTGTGGTAGTTTGAGCATTCTTTGGCATTGCCTTTCTTTGCAATTGGAATGAAAACTGACCTTTTCCAGTCCTGTGGCCACTGCTGAGTTTCCCAAATTTGCTGGCATATTGAGTGCAGCATTTTCACAGCATCATCTTTCAGGATTTGAAATATCCCGAATGGCTATTGTAGGTACTTCCTATTGTTAAATTCTAATCTTGTCATCTTAAAATGTAAATTGTGGAAGTGGGTCTGGTAAATTTTTCACAAACTTGAGACATTCTATGATTCATTGTAAAAACTGATTAAAAGGTATATAACTCCATTACTAACACTAGCAAGGGGGTACTCTTTCTGCCTCCTTCTGATATCTGTGTCAGAAGCTTTCTCTATCCCTTTTTTACTTTAATAAAACTCTATTACACAAACGCTCTGAGTGATCAAGCCTCATCTCTGGCCCCAGATTGAATTCTTCTCTTCTGGAGGCCAGCGTCTTTCGTGATTCAGCAACAACATTTCAATATGATATTTCTTTCACTAATGCCTCACTTTAAATAAGTAAGGTGATCTAATTCTTGAATATGACAGTGGAAATCTTTTGGCAATTTTCTGACAAAGGTGTGTTTACTCCTAAAAACTACATACTGAATGAGGTGACCTCTTTTCTTCTGTAAATTACTGGCTCTGGTTGCAACACCCAGAGCTTTCCCCAGCTGGAGTCAACATGCTAGGGAAGGAGGAGTTAGGATTATCACAGAGAAGCCAAGCTGGAGATCTGACCTTACCCATCTAATGCCTTTCTTAATTCTGGAGCTTTGGACCCTTGGGACTCTTAAGGGAGAAACATGACTTCTTTATAATTTAAGCAAGTTTCATTTGTATCTATTATCTGATCATGAAAGCATCTATTTAAATAATTGGTATATATTTTAAGTTATATGAAAACTAACATGAACCAATTATGTATATAACTATATGAATACCACCAATTAAAAATAAAAATAATAAAATTTCAAAGAGGATATGTAGGAAAGATATGTATCATTAAACTCTTTAAACTTCTGCTAGTAGTCAAAGAAATAGAGTTGTAGAGGAATAATTTAACTTTGATAAATTTTTCAAAACATGATATTCAATATTTCTATAAGCCTTCAGGGAAACTAAATAATTAAATATAATTTTAAAGCAGTTTAAACTAGGAGTTTATGGAAAATAAATTTGCAATAGATATTGAGAGTCTTAAAATGATAAAAAAAAAAAAAAAAACTTTGAGTCCTATCATTTAAACTATAAATATTTATCCTAAGGAAATAATTATAAAATAATATCCCTATAATGATGACCATTTTGATTTATTTTAATAATGGGAAAATATTCAGCTATAATATGATTACCCCACAATGATGAATGACTAATTAATTAAAAGATGTTCTTCAACTAGAGTAATTGTTTTTCATATAAAGCACACTAAAGGAGCTACACATGATACTTGTTAAAATACAGGCTCTTGATCCCTTATTAGACTTTCTGTATCAGAATCTCTTGAATTTACAAGAATTTACACATTCATCCCAAGATATTCTAATGATCAAGCATTCAGTTCAGTTCAGTCCAGTCGCTCAGTCGTGTCTAACTTTTTGCGACCCCATGAATGGCAGTACACCAGGCCTCCCTGTCCATCACCAACTCCTGGAGTCCACCCAAACCCATGTCCATTGTGTTGACAATGCCATCCAACCATCTCATCCTCTGTCGTCCACTTCTCCTCCTGCCCTCAATCTTTCCCAGCATCAGGGTCTTTTCAAATGAGTCAGTTCTAATCATATCAGGTGGCCAAAGTATTGGAGTTTCAGCTTCAACATCAGTCCCTCCAATGAACACCCAGGACTAATCTCCTTTAGGCTGGACTGGATCTCCTTGCAGTCCAAGGAACTCTCAAGTTCCTTGAGGAACTGCAAACACCACAGTTCAAAAGCATCAATTCTTCGGGGCTCAGCTTTCTTTATAGTCCAACTCTCAAATCTATACAAACTACTGGAAAAACCTTATGTGAGAAATAATGCTCACTCTTAAAATTATAACTATGATGATCATGCACAAGTATTTCAAAATGTCATTACATTGAAAGAAAAATAAAGAAATATAGAAAATATATTTCTTTGCCATCTGAGCCACCAGGAAAGAGATTTATAGGGATGTAGTTTATATATATATATACACATATATGTATATATATGTGGTGGAGAGTTCTGACAAAACATGGTCCACTGGAGAAGATAATTGCAAACCACTTCAGTATTCTTGCCTTGAGAACCCCTTAAACAGTATGAAAAGACAAAAATATATGACACTGAAAGATGAACTCTCCAGGTCAGTAGGTACCCAATATGCTACTGGAGAAGAGTTGAGAAATAACTCCAGAAACAATGAAAGACAGATCCAAAGCGAAAGCAACTCCCAGTTGTGGATGTGACTGGTGATGGTGTCCAATGCTGTGAAGAGCAAAACTGCATAGGAACTTAGAATGCTAAATCCATGAATCAAGGTAAATTAGAGTAGTCAAACAGGAGATGACAAGTGTGAATATCGACATCATAGGAATCAGTGAACTAAAACGGACTGGAATGGGTGAATTGAATTCAGATGACCATCATATCTACTACTGTGGGCAAGAATCCCTTAGAAGAAATGGAGTAGCCCTCATAGTCAACGAAAGAGTCTGAAATGCAGTACTTAGGTACCATCTCAAGAATGACAGAATGAACTCTGTTCATTTCCAAGGAAAACCATTCAATATCACAGTAATCCAAGTCTATGTGCCAACCAGTAATGCTGAAGAAGCTGAAGTTGAAGGGTTCTGTGATGACCTACAAGCCCTTCTAGAACTAACACCCCCCCCCCAAAAAAAAAAAACACATGTTCTTTTCATCATAGGGAAATGGAATGCAAAAGTAGGAAGTCAAGAGACACCTGGAGTAACAGGCAAATTTGGACTTGGAGTACAAAATGAAGCAAGGCAAAAACTCACAGAGTTTTGCCCATAGAACACACTGGTCATAGCAAACACAGTCTTCCAACACCACAAGAGAAGACTCTACACATGGACATCACCAGATGGTCAACACTGAAATCAGATTGACTATATTCTTTGCAGCCAAAGATGGAAGAGCTCTATATAGTCAACAAAAACAAGACCAGGAGCTGACTGTGGCTCAGATCATGAACTTATTGCCAAATTCAGAATTAAATTGAAGAAAGTAGGGAAAACCACTAAACCATTCAGCTATGACCTAAATCAAATCCCTTATGATTATACAGTGAAAGTGAGAAATAGATTTAAGGCACTAGATCTGATAGACAGAGTGCCTGATGAACTATGGATGGAGGTTTGTGACATTGTACAGGAGACAAGGATCAAGGCCATCCCCATGGAAAAGAAATGCAAACAAGAAAAATGGCTGTCTGAGGAGGCCTTACAAATAGCTGTGAAAAGAAGAGAAGCGAAAAGCAAAGGAGAAAAGGAAAGATATTCCCATTTGAATGCAGAGTTCCAAAGAATAGCAAGAAGAGATAAGAAAGCCTTCCTCAGCGATCAATGCAAAGAAATAGAGGAAAAAAACAGAATGGGAAAGACTAGAGATCTCTTCAAGAAAATCAGAGATACCAAGGGAACATTTCATGCAAAGATGGACACAATAAAGGACAGAAATGCTATGGACTTAACAGAGGCAGATATTAAACAGGAGTGATAAGAATATACAGAAGAACTACACAAAAAAGATCTTCATGACCCAGATAGTCATGATGGTCTGATCACTCACCTGGAGCCAGACATCCTGGAGTGCAAAGTCAAGTGGGTCTTAGGAAGTATCACTACAAACGAAGCTAGTGGAGGTGATGGAATTTCAGCTGAGCTATTTCAAGTCCTAAAAGATGATGCTGTTAAAGTACTATCCTCATTATGCCAGCAAATTTGGAAAACTCAGCAGTGCCCACAGGACTGGGAAAAGTTGGTTTTCATTCCAAACCCAAAGAAGGGCAATGCCAAAGAATGTTCAAACTACTGCACACTTGCAGTCATCTCACACACTAGCAAGGTAATACTCAAAATTCTCCAAGCCAGGCTTCAACAATGCATGACCCATGAACTTCCAGATGTCCAAGCTGAATTTTAAAAATGCAAGGGAACCAGAAATCAAATTACCAATATCCATTGGATTATAGAAAAAGCAAGAGAATTCCAGAAAACCGTCTCCTTCTGCTTTATTGATTATGCCAAAGCCTTTGACTGTATAGATCACAAAAAAAAATGTGGAAAATTCTTCAAGAGATCAGATTACCATACCACCTTACCTGTCTCCTGAGAAATCTGTATGCAGGTTAAGAAGAAACAGAACCATGCATGGAACAACAGACTAGTTCCATATTGTGAGTGGAGTATGTCAAGGCTGTGCATTGTCACCCGGCTTATTCTACTTATATGTGAAATGCTGAGTGGGATGAAGTGCAAGCTGGAATCAATTTTACCTGGAGAAATATCAATAACCTCAGATACGCATGTGACACCGTCTTATGGCAGAAAGTGTAGAGGAACTGAAGAGCCTCTTGATGAAAGTGAAAGGGGAGAGTGAAAAAGCTGACTTAAAACTCAACAGTCAAAAAACTAAGATCATGGAATCCAGTCCCATCACTTCTGGCAAATAGATGGGTAAACAGTGGAAACAGTGACAGACTTTATTTTTTTGCGCTCCAAAATCACTGCATATAGTGACTACTGCTACTGCTGCTAAGTCCCTTCAGTCGTGTCCGACTCTGTGCGACCCCATAGACGGCAGCCCACCAGGCTTCCTTGTCCTTGGGATTCTCCAGGCAAGAACACTGGAGTGGGTTGCCATTTCCTTCTCCAATGCATGAAAGAGAAAAGTCAAAGTGAAGTCGCTCAGTTGTGTCTGACTCTAGCAACCCCATGGACTGCAGCCCACCAGGCTCCTCCATCCATGGGATTTTCCAGGCAAGAGTACTGGAGTGGGGTGCCATTGCCTTCTCTGTATAGTGACTACAGTTATCCTGAAATTAAAAGGTGTTTGCTCCTTGGAAGAAAAGCTATGACAAATCGAGGCAGCATATTAAAAAGCAGAGAGTTTACTTTGCCAACAAAGGTCTGTCTAGTCAAAGCTATGGTTTTTCCTCTAGTCATGTATGGGTGGTAGAGTTGGACTATAGGGAAAACTGCATGCTGAGGAATTGATGCTTTTGAACTGTGGTATAGGAGAAAACTCTTAAGAGTCCTTTAGACTGCAAGGTGATCCAACCAGTCAATTTGAAAGGAAATCAGTCCTGAAAATTCATTGGAAAGACTGATGCTGAAGCTGATATTCCAATATTTGGCTACCTGATGCAAAGAACTGACTCATTAGAAAAGACCCTGGTGCTGGGAAAGGCTGAGAGCAGGAGAAGAAGGGGACAAGAGAGGGTGAGATGGTTGGATGGGATCAGCAACTGGATGGCCCTAGGTTTCAACAATCTCCAGGTGTTGGTGATGGACAGGTAAGCCTGGCATGCTGCAACCCATTTGGTCACAAACAGACATGACCAAGTGACTGAAATAATCTAAACTGAACTGATATTTACCCCAAAATTAGATATGTTCATTAAAGTCTCTTATGATTACATATATCTGCTGCTAAGTCACTGCAGTCATGTCCAACTCTGTGTGATCCCATAGACGGCAGCCCACCAGGATCCCCCATCCCTGGGATTCTCCAGGAAAGAACACTGGAGTGGGTTGCCATTTCCTTCTCCAATGTATGAAAGTGAAGTCTCTCAGTCGTGTCAGACTCAGCGACCCCAAGTACTGCAGCCTACCAGGCTCCTCCATCCATGGGAATTTCCAGGCAAGAGTACTGGAGTGGGATGCCATTGCTTTCTCCACTATATCTACAAGTTTGTAAATACGTGGATAAACTTTAGGTTGAAAACAATTATATATGTACATATTTCAATTTTTTTTAAAATTATAACTTGAACACTTTCTTTAAAGAAGGAAATTACTATAAATGGTATAAAATGTTATATATTTATGAATCTCAGTTATAAATATATAAAGATGAAATATATACATATATATATATATATACATACATACATATAAATAAAAGTGTGAAAGTGTTGTTGCTCAGTCATGTCCAACTCTTTGCAACCCCATGGACTGGAGACCTCCAGATCCCTCTGACAATGGGATTCTCCATGCAAGAATACCAGAGTGGGTAGCCATTCCCTTCTCCAAAGAATCTTTCCAACCCAGGTATCCAACCTTATCTCCTGCATTGCAGGCAGATTCTCTACCATCTGAGCCAACAGGAAAGCTATTTATAGAGAGGGAATACCAGACCACCTGACCTGCCTCTTGAGAAGCCTATATGCAGGTCAGGAAGCAACAGTTAGAGCTGGACATGGAACAACAGACTGGTTCCAAATAGGAAAAGGAGTACATCAAAGCTGTATATTGCCGCCCTGCTTATTTAACTTCTATGCAGAGTACATCATGAGAAACGCTGGGCTGGAAGAAGCACAAGCTGGAATCAAGATTGCCTGGAGAAATATCAATAACCTCAGATATGCAGATGACACCACCCTTATGGCAGAAAGTGAAGAGGAACTAAAAAACCTCTTGATGAAAGTGAGAGAGGAGAGTGAAAAGGTTGGCTTAAAGCTCAACATTCAGAAAACGAAGATCATGGCATCTGGTCCCATCACTTCATGGCAAATAGATGGGGAAACAGTGGAAACAGTGTCAGACTTTATTTTGGGGGGCTTCAAAATCACTGCATTGGAAGGACTGAGGCTGAAGCTGAAACTCCAATACTTTGGCCACCTCATGTGAAGAGTTGACTCATTGGAAAAGACTCTGATGCTGGCAAGGATTGGGGGCAGGAGGAGAAGGAGATGACCGAGGATGAGATGGCTGGATGGCATCACCAACTTGATGGACTTGAGTTTGGGTGAACTGCGTGAGTTGGTGATGGACAGGGAGGCCTGGAGTGCTGCGATTCATGGAGTCGCAAAGAGTCAGACACGACTGAGCCACTGAACTGAACTACATATATATATATATATATATGAACTGAGCTATATATATAGTTATATATAACTATATATATATAACTGAACTATATATGTCCAGTTATATATGTTCATATATGAACTATATATGTAGTATGAACTACATACTAAATTTACCCCAAAGTTAGATTTGGCCATAAAAATCTCTTCACATACTATACCAAGTTTTGCTTAATATTATACACACAGTTCTGATCCTTCAGTTCAGTTCAGTTCAGTCGCTCAGTCATGTCCAACTCTTTGTGACCCCATGAATCGCAGCACGCCAGGCCTCCTTGTCCATCACCATCTCCTGGAGTTCACTCAAACTCATGTCCATCGAGTCGATGATGCCATCCAGCCATCTCATCCTCTGTCATCCCCTTGTCCTCCTGCCCCCAATCCCTCCCAGCATCAGAGTCTTTTCTAATGAGTCAATCCTTCACATGAGGTGGCCAAAGTACTGGAGTTTCAGCTTTAGCATCATTCCTTCCAAAGAACACCCAGGGCTGATCTCCTTCAGAATGGACTGGTTGGATCTCCTTGCAGTCCAAGTTTTCATGAATAAACATAAATAACTTTCAGAATGTGTAAAAAAGCATTTAAAGGACATATCAAAATTTGCTAGAAAATATGATTAATAAATTGTTCATCTATTTTGGAAGAACATAATATGAATCTGAAGTTGAAATTTATCCATTCACAATTGCAAAGGTATTGCAGTGTCAATAAACTAGAAAGCAAAATATTTGCTATTTTTAGGTTACTTAAATCATGATTAGACATTGCAGAAAGGAGCCTTAGTACTTGTACTTACATCTAAAAAATTTTTTAAATGGGCTTTATTGTTTTTATGTGTGTGAAGCTGTAATAAACATCTGAATTTCTATCAGTTAAATATATCTGGAAAAGTAAAAAGGTCTACCTTATTTTTTAATCCCAAGATGATAAGAGGAAGTTATTAATAAAAAGGAGAAGAAGAAACTGCCACCAGTAATATTTATGAATTTCTCAGAGTGTGCCAGACTGTGTTTAAATGCTCTGAATTTAAACCTCATTACAAACTTGGACTATAGTACTGTTATATACATTTTATGGATGAACAATGGTGGGCTTAGTAACTTATCCATGGTCTTAGAGTGAGTGAGTGGTGGAGGCAGGATTCAAAATTGCATTGCTTTGGGATCCAGAGCTCACACTTTTATCCACAATACAATCAGTTCAATTCAGTCACTCAGTCATGTCTGACTCTTTGTGATCCAATGGACTGCAGCATGCAAGCCTCCCTGCCCATCACCAACTCACAGAGTTTACTCAAACTCAGGTCCATGGAGTCAGTGATGCCATCCAATCATCTCATCCTCTGTTGTCCCCTTCTCCTCCCACCTTCAATCTTTCACGGCATCAGGATCTTTTCCAATGAGTCAGTTCTTCACATCAGGTGGCCAAAGTATTGGAGTTTTAGCTTCAGCATCAGTCCTTTCAATGAATATTCAGGACTGCTTTCCTTTAGGATTGAATGCTTTGATCTTCTTGCAGTCCAAAGGACTCTCAAGAGTCTTCTCCAACACCACAGTTCAAAAGATCAATTCTTCAGCACTCAGCCTTATTTGTCAGCCAACTCTCACATCCATACATGACTACTAGAAAAACCATAGCTTTGACTAGATGGACCTTTGTTGGCAAAGTAATGTCTCTGCTTTTTAATATGCTGTCTAAGGTGGTCATAACTTTTCTTCCAAGGAATAAATGTCTTTTAATTTCATGGCTGTAGTCACCATCTGCAGTGATTTTGGAGCCTCCCAAAATAAGGTCTGTCACTGTTTGCACTGTTTCCCCATCTATTTGCTATGAAGTGATGGGACCAGATGCCATGATCTTAATTTTCTGAATGTTGAGTTTTAAGCCAGATCTTTCACTCTCCTCTGTCACTTTCAAGAGGCTCTTTAGTTCTTCTTCACTTTCTGCCAAAGGGTGGTGTCATCTGCATATCTGAGGTTATTGATATTTCTCCAGGTGATCTTGATTCCAACTTGTGCTTCTTCCAGCCCAGCATTTCTCATGATGTACTCTGCATATAAGTTAAATAAGCAGGGTGACAGTATACAGCCTTGATGTACTCCTTTCCCTATTTGGAACCAGTCTGTTGTTCCATGTCCAGTTCTAACTGTTGCTTCCTGACCTGAATACAGGTTTCTCAAGAGGCAGGTCAGGTGGTCTGGTATTCCCATCTCTTGAAGAATTTTCCACAGTTTATTGTGATTCACACAGTCAAAGGCTTTGGTGTAGTAAATGAAGCAGAAACAGATGTTTTTCTGGAACTCTCTTGCTTTTCCAATGATCCAACAGATGTTGCCAATTTGATCTCTGGTTCCTCTACCTTTTAGAAAACCAGTGTGAACATCTGGGAAATTCACAATTCATAGTGTACTGCTGAAGACTGGCTTGGAGAATTTTGAGCATTACTTTACTAGCATGTGAGATGAATGCAATTGTGTGGTCGTTTGAGCATTCTTTGGTACTGCCTTTCTTTGGGATTAGAATGAAAACTGACCTTTTCCAGTCCTGTGGCCTCTGCTGTGTTTTCCAAATTTGGAGCATGTTGTTGTCTAGTCAAGGCTATGTTTTTTCCAGTAGTCATGTATGGGTGTGAGAGTTGGACTATAAAGAAAGCTGAGTGCCAAAGAATTGATGCTTTTGAACTGTGGTGTTGGAGAAGACTCTTGAGAGTCCCTTGGACTGCAAGGAGATCCAACCAGTCCATCCTAAAGAAAATCAGTCCTGGTTGTTCATTGGAAGGACTGATATTGAAGCTGAAACTCCAATACTTTGGCCACCTGATGCGAAGAGCTGACTCATTTGAAAAGACCCTGATGCTGGGAAAGATTGAGGGCAGGAGGAGAAGGGGATGACAGAGGATGATATGGCTGGATGGCATCACTGACTCGATGGACATGAGTGTGAGTGAACTCCGGGAGTTGGTGATGGGCAGGGCGCCTGGCGTGCTGTGGTTCATGGGGTCGCAAAGAGTCAGACATGACAGAGCAATTGAATTGAACTGACTGAATATAGCACTTTCACAGCATCATCTTTTAGAATTTGAAATAGTTCAACTGGAATTCCATCACTTCCACTAGCTTTGTTTATAGTGATGCTTCCTAAGGCCCTCTTGACTTCTAAGGCCCACTAAACCATAGTTATAGAATAATAGAGTTGGACAGACCTCAATTTAAATTAAAAATCCACAGCTCTTATTCAGTGTGAAAATCACTTAATTTCTATTTTAGTTTTCAATTTTAAAATTCAAATTATATCAACATAGTGAAATTAGCATATGGATTTTTTCCCCCACTTGGGCTTCTTTGAATGTAACTGAAGACTATAGTCATTTCTAAGACCAATGCAGTGAAAACTTCTTTCTCAAAATTTATCATTCTCATAAATACCAAGGAAAGGGGTTATATCTAGAAGGCTTGAGACTACACAGTGATATACTTATCTTCTCATTACTATTTCAGTATTTTTACAGAGAAATCAGATATTTTCCACATCTACCAATAAGAGAAAAATTTGCTGCTCAATAAATTAGATGACTTTCACAAAGTCCCTCTGATTACAAAACTCGATTCTAATCCTTGCTCTGCCTGTGTAAGCTTTTTGTGCTCATTTGCAACTGACTCTTTACGACCTCATGGACAGTAGCCCACCAGGCTTCTCTATCCATGGAATTTTCCAGACAAGAATGAACAGCTCCATTTTTTTCATCTTTGAAATGATTGATTGAAATCATACACTGCACAGGATTTCTGTGAAGAGAAAAAGAAGCGATGTGTTTGAAATACTTGAAAGATGAAAAATATACAAACTTTCTAATCAACCTAAGTTTGTTTAAAATGACAGTGAATAGATTCTATTTTTTAACTATATATTGCAAAACATAACATTAACAAATGTTACACAAGAAAACATCACATAACATACATATTTGTTCTGCTTCCTCTGGATTCACAAGAACCACAAAGTAAAAAAATCACTAGAACCACCAAAACCATTAGCACTACTAGTCAGCTATCATTAATTGGTTAACTTTTTGCTAGCTAGAGGAGAGTTATGTAGTCTACATAAACTATTATGTTTTAATATTGATATGGATTAATCTTACTTGAGATTATATTTTCCCCTTGTATGCATTCATGTTTGAATGCTTTAGGAGATAAATTTTGCTTAAATAATTATTATCTGTAATAATATTCCTGGTTAAAATAATGTAACTTCTGTGTGTTTATCATTTTATCAAACCCTACATGTATGGTTAGGAAATTTCACAAAGGTTTTTAGAAAGCAATCTGAATGTGTTTCAATGAAAAATTCTCTTATTTTAAGTTAAAACATAAAGTTCTTTGTGTTGACAACTTGTGTGAAGAATGATTTGCTTGTCATGTGAAATGGTTGAGCTATAAAGTACTGACATGTGAAACTTACAACAGAAATGCAGAATGACCTTACTCTCAAATGATAAAAATGGAAACTTTGTAATAAATTTCTCAAAAGCTGTACATTAACAATGTACTTCAGTGTTTCAGCTCTATAGAGTTCTTCATAGTATACTAGATTAAATCAAGTTAACTATTAGGGACTCTTGAAATGACTCAGTGTCACCTTATCCCAGCTAGAGGAAGGTTAAACAAAGCTGGAACAGCCTATATTAGATGAAATAACAAAGAAAAAAATTACTTTCCCCTGCTTTTTTCATCTTTGAATCTAATCTTCTTCTTCCCTATTTCTACCCCTATTTCTTTCTTTGCAACCTCTGGTCTTCACTTCTGTAGTGCTCAGTGGATCAGCCTTGCATTAGTAAATACATTAGTAATTCAATAACTACTAACATTTATGTTTAGGCTCATATATTATAATCCATTATGCAATCTAGTATTATTTTGCTTTTTCTTAGGTGTAATCTTTTACACCCAAATATCTTCCATGTTCAAAATTATCCAATGTCTTCTTAAAGTAAAATCCATTAATATATTTATTCAATAAATGTTGATTAAGCACCTCTATATATTAGGTAATGGGCTAGCCAGTTAACAGTGAGCAAAGTAAACACAATCCCTGGCATCATGGTTTGTATTCTGAGTGAGATGTACAGAAAAAAGTGGGAGATGGAAAATGAAGTAAACAGACAAAAACAGAGTGATTTAAAATGTTATCTAGTGTTATAAAGGAAAATAAGGTGAAAATGCAGAATACTAAATGTGTTCTATTTTACATAGGGTAGTCAAGGAGGAACTCCTAGAGAATAAGGCCTTTAAACTCAAATCTGAATGATAAGACTGTGCCATGAATCTACCAAATGAAAATGGTGGGGAAAGAGTACCATACTGACAAAGACTCAGAAGCATGAAGAAATTTGCCATGTTATGAAAACCCAAAGAAAAACTCTGTTGCTGGAACATGATAAGCAAGGGGAAAGTGATGTTAAATGAAGCTGTACACACAAACAGGAGCATAAAATTCAAGCCTCATTAGAACATTTGATTTTTAGATTTTATTCTAACCATATTTTAAGACTCAACTCCTTGATGTAGAATTCAAAGACCATAAGATATGGCCCCAAATGCATTCTATGCGTTTTCACTTCCCTGCTTTCAAGTACTCTGGTCTGCTTTATTCTTCAATGCGATTTATACTTTTTCTTCTCTAAAATATTGCTAAGGTGGTTTCCTCTACTTGTTGTAAGTTTGTTACCGTAATTCTGCCTAACAATGACTACATTATTCAAAGCCTGGGGCAAAGTTCACCTCCTCTGGGAAGCATGTCTAAACTCTAACAGGAGAACCCATGTGGGTCTGTTCCCTCTCTCTCTTCTTTCCTCTCTTTCTCAACTTTCTCTTCCTTCCTCTCTTTCTCAACTCTCTTCTCTCCTCTTTTACTCTATTTCTTTTCCCTCCTTTCCTCTTTTATTTTTAAAGGCTTTTCAAATTATTTACATAAGACATAGAAATAAAAGAAATCTAGGTTTTGGACAAGATGGTGGAGTAGGTGGACATGGAGTATAACTCTCTCCACGGATACATCAGGAATACATCTTCAGACACAGAAATGAATGCAGAACACTAGCTGAGAGCAGACAGGAGAACTTGAGCAGAGGAGAAGAATATATAGAACCACACAAAACTCAGTAGGACAAATTAACCAGGGGGAAAAACAGCAGTGTTAGTAGGACTGGACCTGCCCTCGGTGGGTGGGGGAACTGAAGCAGGAGTCCAATTCCCACATCAGGCCAACTGTCTGAGTCAGAGGAGAAACATTTAAGACAGAGTGAAACAGCTATCTGTGGCAGCCTAAATGGAGTGAGAATCAGACAGTCCTTGCTGCAGTCATACATACCCCAGACAGGGATGCAAGTCTCCTGGAAGGTGCAGCGACTGGAAGCTGAAGTTTAAGGATTGTGGAGAAATCCCAGGGTGAGGGCTGCTGTTGACTGCGAAGAGACAGATCAAGGGGAGGTGAGGGAGGAGGTTGTGGCAGTAAATGCCTGTAGAGGAAAGCCAGGCAGCCATGGAAGCAAGGTGATACTGCTGAGTCACCCATAGTGGGTGGAGCCATCACCATAGCCTCTCTCCCCCAACACGCCTGCATTGGCAGCTGAACAGTAGAGAGGCTGGCCCATCAAACACCTGACACACTGAACTACAGAGCAGGACCTCACCCAGGGTGCTTCTTTAAGTGACTGATGTGCTGATCTATACGGTAAGACCACAGCCAGGGGGGCCCCTATATATGCCTGACATGCTGAGCAGCAGAGAAGGACCCCAGGCAAGGACACCCTCTAAGTGCCTGAACAGGTGGACCTATGGAGAAAGACTGGCCAGAGGCCTTCTGTTCGCCAGCCTTGAGGCTCGAAGAGGCTCCAAAAAAGACTCCAATAACTCCTCATAACTCACATAACTCCTGCGGCAGTCCATTTCCCTGCAAACTTGGCACCTCCAGCGTCCCCGTAAGCCAAGCAACTGCACCACCTTCACACTCAAATCTCACTGGGGCAAAGCTGCCACAGGCAAGAAATGTCTTTTGTCTCAGCCTTCACAGGGTTGCTTTGGTCATGTCTGACTCTTTGTGCCCCTTTAGACTGTGGCCTGCCAGGCTTCTCTGTCAGAGAGAAGGGTTCTCTAGGCAAGAATACTGGAGCTTATTGACCAATACTGGTTGCCATACCCTTCTAGAGCACTATATTTCCTGCTGCCCTAGCCACCAACCCCCCCGAGTACCTGGTACTTCCAGATGCTGACCCAAGCATCTGCACCGCTCCCACACCTGACCCTCATAGGGTCAAACGCAAGTCCTCCAGGGCAGCCTCAGGAGTAAACCACAGTGGATGACCCAAGTGAAGAGGTGGAAATAAAACCACAATTGAAAGTCCATGGGACTTTCCAGGCAAGAGTACTGGAGTGGGGTGCCATTGCCTTCTCTGAATATGCTATCTAGGTTGGTCATAACTTTCCTTCCAAAGAGTAAGGGTCTTTTAATATCATGGCTGCAATCACCATCTGCAGTGATTTTGGAGCCCCAAAAACAAAGTCTGACACAGTTTCCACTGTTTCCCCATCTTTGTTCCATGAAGTGATGGGACCAGATGCCGTGATCTTAGTTTTCTGAATGTTGAGCTTTAGGCCAACCTTTTCCATCTACTCTCTCACTTTCATCAAGAGGCTTTTTAGTTCCTTTTCACTTTCTTCCATAAGAGTGGTGTCATCTGCATATCTGAGGTTATTAATATTTCTCCCGGCAATCTTGATTCCAGCTTGTGCTTCTTCCAGCCCAGCATTTCTCATAATGTACTCTTCATATAAGTTAAATAAGCAGGGTGACAATATACCTCCTTGATGTACTCCTTTTCCTATTTGGAACCAGTCTCTTGTTCCATGTCCAGTTCTAACTGTTGCTTCCTGACCTGCATATAGGTTTCTCAAGAGGCAGGTCAGGTGGTCTGGTATTCCCATCTCTTTCAGAATTGTTCACAGTTTATTGTGATCCACACACTCAAAGGCTTTGGCATAGTCAATAAAGCAGAAATATATGTTTTTTTTCAGAACTCTCTTGCTTTTTCCATGATCCAGCAGATGTTGGCAATTTGATCTCTGGTTCATCTGCCTTTTCTAAAACCAGCTTGAACATCTGGAAGTTCACAGTTCACATATTGCTGAAGCCTGGCTTGGAGAACTTTGAGCATTACTTTACTAGCGTGTGAGATGAGTGTAATTGTACAGTAGTTTGAGCATTCATTGGCTTTGCTTTTCCTTGGGATTGGAATAAAAACTGACCTTTTCCAGTCCTGTGGCTGCTGCTGAGTTTTCCAAATTTGCTGGCATATTGAGTGCAGCAATTTCACAGAATCATCTTTCAGGATTTGAAAGAGCTCATCTGGAATTCTATCCCCTCCACTAGTTTGTTCGTAGTGATGCTTTCTAAAGCCCACTTGACTTCACATTCTAGGATGTCTGGCCCTAGGTGAGTGATCACACCATCGTGATTATCTGGACTGTGAAGCTCTTTTTTGTACAGTTCTTCTGTGTATTCTTGCCACCTCTTCTTAATATCTTCTGCTTTTGTTAGGTCCATACCATTTCTGTCCTTTATTGAGCCCATCTTTCCATGAAATGTTTCCTTGGTATCTCTAATTTTCTTGAAGAGATCTCTAATCTTTCCCATTCTGTCGTTTTCCTCTTTCTTTGCATTGATCGCTGAGGAAGGCTTTCTTATCTCTCCTTGCTATTCTTTGGAACTCTGCATTCACATGCTTATATCTTCCCTTTTCTCCTTTGCATTTCGCTTCTCTTCTTTTCACAGCTATTTGTAAGGCCTCCTCAGACAGTCATTTTGCTTGTTGCATTTCTTTTTTTTTTTTTTTAATTTTATTTTTAAACTTTACATAATTGTATTAGTTTTGACAAATATCAAAATGAATCCACCACAGGTATACATGTGTTCCCCATCCTGAACCCTCCTCCCTCCTCCCTCCCCATACCATCCCTCTGGGTCGTTTTCCATGGTGATGGTCTTGATCCCTGTCTCCTGTACAATGTCACGAACCTCCGTCCATAGTTCATCAGGTACTCTGTCTATCAGATCTAATCCCTAAATCTATTTCTCACTTACACTGTATCATCATAAGGGATTTGATTTAGGTCATAGCTGAATGGTCTAGTGGTTTTCACCACTTTCTTCAATTTAAGTCTGAATTTGGCAATAAGGAGTTCATGATCTGAGCCACAGTCAGCTCCTGGTCTTGTTTTTGCTGACTGTATAGAGCTTCTCCATCTTTGACTGCAGAGAATATAATCAATCTGATTTCGGTGTTGACTATCTGGTGATGTCCTTATGTAGAGTCTTCTCTTGTGTTGTTGGAAGAGAGTGTTTGTTATGACCGGTGCGTTCTCTTGGCAAAATTCTATTAGCCTTTGCCCTGCTTCATTCCGTATTCCAAGGCCAAATTTGCCTGTTACTCCAGGTGTTCCTTGACTTCCTACTTTTGCATTCCAGGCCCCTATAATGAAAAAGACATTTTTTTTTGGTGTTAGTTCTAAAAGGTCTTGTAGGTCTTAACAGAACCCTTCAACTTCAGCTTTTTCAGCATTACTGGTTGGGGCATAGGCTTGGATTACCATGATATTGGATGGTTTTCCTTGGAAAGGAACAGAGAGCATTCTTTCGTTTTTGAGATTGTATCCAAGTACTGCATTTCAGACTCTTTTGTTGACCATGATGGCTACTCCATTTCTTCTGAGGGATTCTTATCCACAGTAGTAGATATAATGGTCATCTGAGTTAAATTCACCCACTCCCATCCATTTTAGTTCACTGATCCCTAGAATGTCGACGTTCACTCTTGCCTTCTCCTGTTTGAACACTTCCAATTTGCCTTGATTCACGGACCTGACATTCCAGGTTCCTATCCAATATTGCTCTTTACAGCATCGGACCTTGCTTCTATCACCAGTCACATCCACAACTTGGTGTTGTTTTGCTTTGGCTCCATCCATTCATTTTTTCTAGAGTTATTTCTCCATTGATCTCCAGTAGCATATTGGGCACCTACTGACCTGGGGAGTTCCTCTTTCAGTATCCTATTATTTTGCCTTTTCATTCTGTTCATGGGATTCTCAAGGCAAGAATACTGAAGTGGTTTACCATTTCCTTCTCCAATGGGCCACATTCTGTCAGATCTCTTCATCATGACCCTCCTGTCTTGCATGGCCCCACATGGCATGGCTTAGTTTCATTGAGTTAGACAAGGCTGTGGTCAGTGTGATCAGATTGACTAGTTTTCTGTGATTATGGTTTCAGTGTGTCTGCCCTCTGATGCTCTCTCGCAACACCACCTACCATCTTACTTGGGTTTCTCTTACTTTGGATGTGGGGTAGCTCTTCACGGCTGCTCCAGAAAGTGCATCCGCTGCTCCTTACCTTGGATGAGGTGTATCTCCCCACAGCCTCCCCTCCTGACCTTGAAGTTGGAGTAGCTCCTCTCAGCCCTCCTGTGCCTGCACAGCCACTGCTCCTTGGATGTGGGGTTGCTCCTCTCGGCCGCTTCCCCTGACCTCAGATATGGGGTAGCTCCTCTCGGCTGCCGCCCCTGCCCTCGGACGTGGGTTAGCTCCTCCTTGCCACTCCTTTGCTGATGCAGCCTGGCACTCTCGGTTGCCACCCTTGACCTTGGGTGAGGGCTCAAAAAATATCATGTTGGGTGACTTTAAATGGTAGCTTTATTCTAAGGACATGGATAGAATTATGCATAAGTTATGAAACTTATATGATTTCCAGAAAATTGGAGAGAAAAGACTTTCTTAACAATTAGAGAAATAGAGGAAAGCAATAGAATGGAAAAGACTAGATATCTCTTCAAGAAAAATGGAGATATAAAGGGAACATTTCATGCAAAATGGGCACAATAAAGGATAGAAATGGTATGGAGCTAACAGAAAAAGAAGATATCAAGAAGAGGTGGCAAGAATACATAGAACTGTACAAAAACATCTTCATGACCCAGATAACCGCAATGGTGTGATCATTCACCTAGAGCCAGATATTGTGGAGTGTGAAATCAAGTGGGTCTTAGCATCACTACAAAAAAAGTAGGTGGAGGGGATGGAATTTCAGCTAAGCTATTTCAAATCCTAAAAGAAGATGCTGTTAAAGTGCTGTACTCAGTGTCAGCAAAGGTGGAAAACTCAGCAGTGGCCACTGGACTGAAAAAGGTCAGTTTTTACTCCAATTCTGAAAGAAGGGCAATGCCAAAGAATGTTCAAACTACTGAACAATTGAGCTCATTTAACATGCTATCAAGGTTATGCTCAAAATCTTTCAAGCTAGGCTTCAGCAGTACATGAACCAAGAATTTCCAGATGTACAAACTGGATTTAGAAAAGCCAGAGGAACCAGAGATCAAATTGGCAACATTCATTCCTTCATAAGAAATCAAGGGAATTCCAGAAAGACATCTACTTCTGCTTCATGGAGTATGCAAAAGCCTTTGGCTGTGTGGATCACAACAAACTGGACAATTCTTAAAGAGATGGGAATACCAGATACCCTACCTGCCGGCTGAGAAACCTGTATGTAAGTCAATAAACAACAGAAATGGACATGGAACAATAGACAGTTTCAAAATTCGGAATGGAATATGACAAGGTATATATTGTCACAATGCTTATTTAACTTATACACAGAGACATCAGGCAAAATGCCAGGCTGGATGAATTACAAGCTGGAATCAAGATTGTTGGGACATATATCCGACAACCTCAGATATGAAGATGATACCACTCTAATGGCAGAAAGGGAAGAACAACTAAAGAACCTCTTGATGAAAGTGAAAGAGGAGAGTGAAAAAGCTGACTTAAAACTCAACATTCAAACAACTAAGATTATGGCATCTGGTCTTGTCATGGTGAATAGATGTGGAAAAAGTGGTAACAGTGACAGATTTTATTTTCTTGGGCTCCTAAATCACTGCAAATGGTGACTGCAGCCATGAAATTAAAAAACGCTTGCTCCAAGGAAGAAAATCAATGACAAACCTAAATGGCATACTGAAAAGCAGAGACATCATTGACAAAGATCCATAGAGTCAAAGCTATGTTTTTTCCAGTCGTCATGTATGGATGTGAGAGTTGGACCATAAAGATGATTGAGTGCTGAAGAATTGATACTTTTGGACTGTAGAGCTGGAGAAGACTCTTGAGAGTCCTTTGGACTGCAAGGAGACCAAATCAGTCAATCCTAAAGAAAATCAACCCTGAATATTCATCGGAAGGACTGATGTTGAAGCTGAAGCTCCAATACTTTGGCCACCTGATGTGAAGAGCTGACTCATTGCAAATGACCCTGATTCTTGGGAAGATTGAGGGCAGGAAAAGGGAGTACCAGATGATGAGATGGTTAAATAACATTACTGACTCAATGGACATGAATTTAAGCAAACTCTGGGGGATGATGAAAGACAAGGAAGCCTGGAGTAATACAGTCCATTGGGGTCACAACGAGTCAGACACTACTTAGTGAGTGAACAATAACAAACTGGATTCAGGAAGTAAAAATAAGGAAGTGGGCAAAAAATAATGCCTAATGATGTTTCCTATTAATAACCATTCATAGGTAAATTACCTTTTTTTCCTAGTTCCAAGTTTTGATATTATATTCTCATGATTACTAAGAATGCATGTCACTCAGATCTCATGTAGAACCAGACGTGAAAGCCTAGCTGTCTAATAGCCTACTGCTACCACTGTGAACCCACTATCACTTTCCTGAAGGCTAATCCAAGTCCATGACTAAGCCAGTATGCAGGAGGTATTAGTGCTGTATCCTTCCTCCCTAAGGCTGAAATTTTCCAGCAGATAGCTTCTGCTAATGGACACCAATTGTCTGACTTTTTCACAAATTTTGAAGAATATGAGACTCTTTCTGCCCAAACCATTCTTCCCTTTCTCCTTTCATAGATATATGATTGCAGTGGGGTCTAAAAATTCTTCTAGCCTACTCCTGTCCCCTCTCTCTTTATCCGTCACAATAGTTTTCCCCAGTAAATTTATTACACTTCTAATTCTACTTCTTGAGCACCCAAACTGACATATTTAATCATTTGATCCTTTCCATGATGTGATATTTATGTAAGGTATTCCACCTCTACTGATATTTATTTATTTATTTAACTGTTGAACTTATTTAAATGATGTGTGTTCTGTACCAAATTTTGTTTCACAACATGAAACTTTGTTTCATATATGTTTATAAAAATAAAAGAAAAAGTTTACTTTTCTCAAGCATTCGGAGCTTTAAAAGGAGAATTAGGCAGATGAATACATAATGATGATACAAAATGGAAAAGACTCTAAAAGTGATACAAACAGAATTTGAAAACTCAGCGAAGGAAAACTCAGCACAAAAGTATTCATGCTGGTAGAAGTCAACATAGACCCTCAGAAACTTCCTTTTAAAGTTGAATTCCCTGGTGGAACATGGGCAGATGGGCTTTTATGTTGCATTACTTACAGCAATTCAATTCAGTCACTCAGTCTTGTCCGACTCTTTGCTACCCCATGGACTGCAACAAGCCAGGCTTCCCTGTCCATCATCAACTCTCAGAGCTTGCTCAAACTCATGTCCATTGAGTCAGTGATGCCATCCATCTGTCTCATCCTCTGCCATCGCCTTCTCCTCCTGGCATCAATCTTTCCCAGCATCAAGCTCTTTTCCAATGAGTCAGTTCTTTGAATCAAGTAGCCAAAGTATTGGAGCTTTAGCTTCAACATCAGTCCTTCCAATGAATATTCAGGATTAATTTCCTTTAAGATTGGCTGGTTTGATCTCCTTGCAGTTCAAGGGACTCTCAAGAGTCTTCTCCAACACCACAGTTAAAAAGCATTAGTTCTCTGGCACTCAGCTTTCTTTATGGTCCAACTCTCACATCAATACATGACCACAGGAAAAACCATAGTTTTGACTAGACAGATCTTTGCTGGAAAAGTAATGTCTCTGCTTTTTAATATGCTGTCTAGGTTGGTCATAGATTTTCTTCCAAGGAGCAAGCATCTTGTGATTGCACGGCTGTATCACCATCTGCAGTGATTTTGGAGCCCAAGAAAATAAAGTCTGTCACTGTTTCTACTGTTTCCCCATCTATTTGCATGGAGTGATGGGATTGGATGCCATGATCTTTGTTTATTGACTGTTGAGTTTTAAGCCAGCTTTTTTTCACTCTCCTCTTTCACTTTCATCAAGAAGCTCTTCAGTTCCTCTTCGCTTTCTGCCATAAAGGTGATGTCATCTGCATATCTGAGTTATTAATATTTCTCCCAGCCATCTTGATTCCAGCTTGTGCTTCACCCAACCTGGCTTTTCACATGACATACTATGCATATACGTTAAATAAGCAGGGTGGCAATATACAGCCTTGACATACTTCTTTGCCAGTTTGGAAAGAGTCCATTGTTCCATGTCCAGTTCTGTTGCTTTTTGACCTGCATATAGGTTTCTCAACCAACAGGAAAGGTGGTCCATCTTTTTAAGAATTTCCCACAGTTTGTTGTGATCCACACAGGGCAATGCTAGTTATAACAAGATAGATCCATGGTGGGGGGGGGAATATATATATATATATATATATATAGTGACTCAAACCAAATAGATATTTATTTTTCATTTATGTAACTATTTAATTCTGATGTTCCTGGCTGTTGGGGGCATTCACTTAGAATTCACCTTTGCAGGTGGAGATGTGGGCATGTGATGTTGGGGATACAGTATGTAATGAATAGAAGGACAAATGGAAATTGAATGGGCAACAAATAGTGTCTAATGCTACAACCTTTCAGGCACAGTTAGCTAAACATACTTTTCCTCTTTGAATAGTTTGAAGAGTAGATTTTATATAAGTGGGGTGTCTATCAAAGTAAGCCACTTAGATATCCCTCAAGAGAGAACTTGATGTTTCTAGTCAGAAGGGAAGAGGAAAGCAAGACCGTGCATGGGGTATTTTATGGGTGATACCTAGAAATGATATGTCTCTTTTGCTCACATTCTGTTGTCTGCAATCCAGTAACAAGAGTGACAAGGTATATCCAACTATGTGGGAAGGAGGGAAAGAGTGTCTATGTGCCAGAGATGACAAGAAAACTCTTAACAGTCCTTTCCACACAGGTGAGAACATGCATATGATGTGTAACAACTGAGTTGTTAAAACTTCTTGGGAGTTTTGAGAAGTAAGAATTCAGCATACTTGGAATATAAGGTTCAGAGTAAAATGAAAGATAATAAAGATAGTATATTTAGCAATTATATTCTTCAATTTATGCAAAGCTTTTAAAGCTTATTTTATTCTGTTAGTTTTTATATATAATTCAATCTATTTGGGGCATCTTATATTATCTCTTGATCAATATTGCTATTTTTGTGACATTATTGTACTGTACTAATTATTTCAGGAGCATTGCATTGCAAAGAGAGCTTTTTTGAGTAGGGCTATTTGACATAATTATTTCTTAATTACAAACAACTTTGTAGATTTAAACTAAAGGTAACCAATGTCTATATTTAATATGACCTCATTTGTTCAGGGTTACTTCAAGAAGAAAATTTACATTCTAATGTTTTATTTATTCAGCAACACATGTCTCAAAAAAATACAAATAAAAATAAACAGAAAGAGAGAGAGACTAAAAAAGCAGGGTAATAAAAGTTCTCTGGCAAATAAATAAATAAATAAATAAATTACATTCTTCCTAGGATATGTCTTCACATAGACCCTCTCTAACATGAAAAAAGGTAAAATGGTTGTCTGAGGAAGCCTTACAAATAGCTGAGAAAAGAAGAGACACTAAAGACAAAGGAGAAAGGAAAGATATACACATCTGATTGCAGAGTTCCAAAGAATATCAAGGAGATATAAAAATGCCTTCCTCATGATCAGTGTAAAGAAAGAGAGGAAAACAAAAGAATGGGAAAAACTAGAGATCTCTTCGAGAAAATTAGAGATACCAAGGAAACATTTCATGCAAAGATGTGCACAATAAAGGACAAAAGCAGTATAAATCTAACAGAAGCAGAAGCTATTAAGAGGTGGAAAGAATATATAGAAGCACTATACAAAAAAGATTTTCATGACCCAGATAACCAGGATGGTGTAATCACTCACCTAGAGCCAGACATCCTGGAGTGCAAAGTCAAGTAGGCCTTAGGAAGCATCACTACAAACAAAGCTAGTGGAGGTGATGAAATTCTAGCTGAGCTATTTCACCTCCAAGTACTAAAAGATGATGTTGTGAAAGTGCTGCAATCAATATGCCAAAACATTTTGAAAACTCAGCAGTGGCTCAGGACTGGAAAAGGTCAGTTTTCATTCCAATCCCAAAGAATGGCAATGCCAAAGAAAGTTCAAATTACTGCACAATTGAATTCATATCACACGCTAGAAAACTATTGCTTGAAATTCTCCAAGCCAAGCTTCAACAGTACATGAACTGAGAACTTCCAGATGTTCAAGCTGGATTTAGACATGGAAGAGGAACCAAAGATCAAATTGACAACATAAATTTGGATCATAGAAAAAGCAAGGGAGTTCCATAAAAAGCAACTACTTCTGCTTTATTGACTATGCCAAAGGCTTTCACTGTGTGAATCACAGCAAACTGTGGAAAATTCAAGAGATGGGAATAACAGACCACCTTACTTCCTCCTGAGAAATCTGTGTGCAGGTCAAGAAGCAACAGTTAGAACTGGACATGGAACCACAGACTGGTTCTAAATTGTGAAAGGAGCATGTCAAGGCAGTTTATCATCACCTTGCTTATTTAACTTACATGCAGAGTACATCATGAGAAACACTGGGCTGGAGGAAGCACAAGCTGGAATCAAGATTGCTGGAAGAGATATCAATAACCTCAGATATGCAGATGACACCAACCTTGTGGCAGAAAGCAAAGAAGAACTAAAGAGCCTCTTGATGAGAGGAAAAAGCTAGCTTAAAACTTGAAATTCAGAAAACTAAGATCATAGCACCCAGTTTTATCACTACATGACAAATAGATGGGGAAACAATGGAAACAATGCCAGATTTTATTTTCCTGAGCTCCAAAATCACTGCAGGTGGTGACTGCAGCCATGAAATTAAAAGATGTTTACTCCTTGGAAGAAAAGTTATGACCAACCTAGACAGCATATTAAAAAGCAGAGACATTACTTTGCCAACAAAGTCCATCTAGTCAAGGCTGTGGTTTTTCCAGTAGTCATGTATGGATGTGAGAGTTGGACTATAAAGAAAGCTGCGTGCTGAAGAATTGATGCTTTTGAGCTGTGGTGTTGGAGAAGACTCTTGAGTCCCTTGGACTGCAAGGAGATCCAACCAGTCAATCCTAAAGGTAATCAATCCTGAATTTTCATTGGAAGGACTGATATTGAAGCTGAAACTCTAATACGTTAGCCACCGGATGCGAAGAACTGACTCATTTGAAAAGATCCTGATGCTGGGGAAGATTGAAGGCGGGCCAAGAAGGTAATGACAAAGGATGAGATGTTTGGATGGCATCACCAATTCAATGTACATGAGTATGAGCAAGTTCCAGGAGTTGGTGATGGACAAGGAGGCCTGGCACGCTGCAGTCCATGAGGTCACAAAGAGTCAGACATGACTGAGCAACTGAACTGAACTGAACTGAAAATCACTGCATATGGTGACTACAGTCATGATATTAAAAGAAGTTTTCTCCTTGGAAGAAAAGCTCTGACCAACCTAGACAGTATATTAAAAAGCAGAGTCATTACTTTGCCAACAAAGGTTCATATAGTTTAAAACTATGGTTTTTCCAGTCATGTATGGGTGTGATTTAGACTATAAAGAAAGCTGAGCACCAAAGAAGTGATGCTTTTGAAATGTGGTGTTGGAGAAGACTCTTTTTTTTTTTAATTTTATTTTATTTTTAAACTTTACAATATTGTATTAGTTTTGCCATATTTCATTCATGCCATCGAAATGAATCCGCCACAGGTATACCTGTGTTCCCCATCCTGAACCCTCCTCCCTCCTCCCTCCCCATACCCTCCCCCTGGGTCGTCCCAGTACACCAGCCCCAAGCATCCAGTATCGTGCATCGAATGTGGACTGGTGACTCATTTCATACATGATATTATACATGTTTCAATGCCATTCTCACTCTTGAGAGTCCCTTCGCCTGCAAGGAAATCCAACCAGTCTATCCTAAAGGAAATAAGCTATGAAAATTCATTGGAAGGACTGATGCTGAAGCTGAAGTTCCAGTACTTTGGCCACCTGATGTGAATAACTGACTCACTGGTAAAGACCCTGATGCAGGAAAAGATTGAAGGAAGGAGGAGAAGGGGATTACAGAGGATGAGACAGTTGATTGGCATCATCGACTTGATAGACATGAATTTTAGCAAGTTCTGAGAGTTGGTATTGGACAGGGAAGCCTGTCATGGTGCTGTCCATCGGGTTGCATAGAGTAGGAAAGACAGCGACTGATCTGAACATATTCCAATTTTTTCACTAATGAAGGAGTTTTAGGATACTATTTTACCTCTTATATTTCTTTTAACTTTTTAAAATTAGTGAGATATAAATTGTTGATACACTTACACCCTATTGGGTTGGCAATAACAAAAAAAAATCTTACAATAAAAAATGCTAGTGAGACTGTAAAGAATGAAAATTCTCATACCTTCCTGGTGAGAGTATAAATTGGTAAAAATTATTTTAGAGCACAATTTTGTAGTACTTTGTGAAACTACAAATACACAATCATAAACCCAATAATTCTATGTTATCTCCTAGAAAACAAGTGGAGACATTTTCACAAGTGCAGACAGAAATTTCCATTTGTGAGATTTCAGAATTCAGGAAAAAAATCAGCTGAAATGCTATTCATCAAGTGGATGAATAAATGAAATGTGATATATCTAAGATATAGAATTCTATATTGTAGGTAAAGGTAGAGCTGTACTATATATTTAATATGAATAGAGTTTTAAAAATGAAAAAAATGAATAGGGAAAAAGCAAGATATAGATTAATAATTTCTGTATCATATATTATGCAAACTAAAAATAACAACTGTAGTAAACAGAAGTGAATAATGGTCTTAGAGATGGAAGCAAAATATAATACAACTATATCTGTAATATTGACATTTACATGACTAAAATACAAAGCAAATATGAAGATACATAACAAACTATCAATCATAGGATATGTATATTTAGTCTATTATTCTTTTCAATTTTATATATATTTTTATTTCTTAGAAATATTTAAAATAAATAATGAAAAGCAATGTTAAAAGGAGTGGATATATGTACATGTATAACTGATTTAATCTGCTATATAGTAGAAACTAACAAAGCATTGTAAATCAACTATACTCCAATAAAATTAATTGAAATAAAACAAATAATGAAAATACATGATATTACTTACCTGGAGTTAAAGTAGTGTGTTAATAAGTTATTGGACAAAAATATTGTCAGTCCTCTTTATGATCTTACATTTAGAGGGGTAGGCTATAACATAGCTGGATGTCTGGTTAATATTCTTTTGAATCACATCTTAGAAAGACTGATTTAAAACTTATCTCAGTTCAATTCAGTTCTGTTCAGTCACTCAGTCATGCTGACTCTTTGCAACCCCGTGAATGGCAGCACGCCAGGCCTTCCTGTCTGTCACCAACTCCCAGAGTCTACTCAAACTCATGTCCATCGAGTCAGTGATGCCATCCAGCCATCTCATCCTCTGTCGTCCCCTTCTCCTCCTGCCCCCAATCCCTTCCAGAATCAGGGTCTTTTCCAATGAGTCAGCTCTTTGCATCAGGTGGCAAAAGTATGGGAGTATCAGCTTCAGCATCAGTCCTTCCAATGAACATCCAGGACTGATCTCCTTTAGAATGGACTGGTTGGATCTCTTTGCAGCCCAAGGGACTCTCAAGAGGCTTCTCCAACACCACAGTTCAAAAGCATCACTTCTTCAGCGTTCAGCTTTCTTCACAGTCCAACTCTCACATCCATACATAACCACTGGAAAAACCACAGCCTTGACTAGACAGACCTTTGTTGGCAAAGTAATGTCTCTGCTTTTTAATATGCTAAGTTGGTCATAACTTTCCTTCCAAGGAGTAAGCATCTTTTAATTTCATGGCTGAAATCACCATCTGCAGTGAAATTGGAGCCCAAAAAAATAAAGTCTGATACTGTTTCCACTGTTCCCCATCTATTTCCCATGAAGTGATGGGACCAGAGGCCATGATCTTAGTTTTCTGAATGTTGAGCTTTAAGCCAACTTCTTCACTCTCCTCTTTCACTTTCATTGAGAGGCTTTTTAGTTCCTCTTCGCTTTCTTCCATAAGGGTGGTGTCATCTGCATATCTGAGGTTATCGATATTTCTTCCGGCAATCTTGATTCCAACTTGTGCTTCTTCCAGCCCAGCGTTTCTCATGATGTACTCTGCATATAAGTTAAATAAGCAGGGTGACAATATACAACCTTGATGAACTCCTTTTCCTATTTGGAACCAGTCTGTTGTTCCATGTCCAGTTCTAACTGTTGCTTCCTGACCTGCGTATAGGTTTCTCAAGAGGCAGGTCAGGTGGTCTGGTATTCCCATCTCTTTCAGAATCGTCCACAGTTTATTGTGGTCCAAACAGTCAAAGGCTTTGGCATAGTCAATAAAGCAGAAATAGATGTTTTACTGGAACTCTCTTGCTTTTTTGATGATCCAGCAGATGTTGGCAGTTTGATCTCTGGTTCCTCTGCCTTTTCTAAAACTAGTTTGAACATCTGGAAGTTCACGGTTCATGTACTGCTGAAGCCTGGATTGGAGAATTTTGAGCATTACTTTACTAGCGTGTGAGATGAGTGCAATTGTGCGGCAGTTTGAGCATTCTTTGGCATTGCCGTTCTTTGGAATTGGAATGAAAGCTGACCTTTTCCAGTCCTGTGGCCACTGCTGAGTTTTCTAAATTTGCTGGCATATTGAGTGCAGCACTTTCACAGCATCATCTTTCAGGATTTGAAATAGCTCAACTGGAATTCCATCACCTCCACTAGCTTTGTTCATAGTGATGCTTTCTAAGGCCCACTTGACTTCACATTCTAGGATGTCTGGCTCTAGGTCAGTGATCACACCATCGTGATTATCTGGGTCATGAAGATCTGTTTTGTACAGTTCTTCTGTGTATTCTTGCCATCTTTTCATAATATCTTCTGCTTCTATTAGGTCCATACCATTTCTGGCCTTTATCGAGTCCATCTTTGCATGAAATGTTCCCTTGATATCTCTAATTTTCTTGAAGAGATCTCTAGTCTTTCCCATTCTGTTGTTTTCCTCTATTTCTTTGCATTGATCGCTGAGGAAGGCTTTCTTATCTCTCCTTGCTATTCTTTGGAACTCTGCATTCAAATGGGAATATCTTTCCTTTTCTCCTTTGCTTTTTGCTTCTCTTCATTTCACAGCTATTTGTAAGGCCTCCTCAGACAGTCATTTTGCTTGTTTGCATTTCTTTTCCATGATGGAAAAGATGATCTTGATCCCTGTCTCCTGTACCATGTCACGAACCTCCATCCATAGTTCATCAGGCATTCTGTCTATCAGATCTAGTCCCTTAAATCTATTTCTCACTTCCACTGTATCCTCATAAAGGATTTGGTTTAGGTCATACATGAATGATCTAGTGGTTTTCCCCACTTTCTTCAATTTAAGTCTGAATTTGGCAGTATGGAGTTCATGTTCTGAACCACAGTCAGCTCCTGGTCTTGTTTTTGTTGACTCTATAGAGCTTCTCCATCTTTGCCTGCAGAGAATGTAATCAATCTGATTTCGATGTTGACCATCTGTTGGTGTCCATGTGTAGAGTCTTCTCCTGTGTTGTTGGAAGAGGGTGTTTGCTATGACCAGTGCATTCTCTTGGCAAAACTCTATTTGTCTTTGCCCTGCTTCATTCCGTTCTCCAAGGCTAAATTTGCCTGTTACTCCAAGGCCAAATTTGCCTGTTACTCCAGGTGTTTCTTGACTTCCCACTTTTGCATTCCAGTCCCCTATAATGAAAAGGACATCTTTTTTGAGAGTTAGTTCTAAAAGGTCTTGTGGGTCTTCATAGAACCATTCAAATTCAGCTTCTTCAGTGTTACTGGTTGGGGCATAGACTTGGATTACCATGATATTGAATGGTTTTCCTTGGAAACAAACAGAGATCATTCTGTTGTTTTTTAGATTGCATCCAAGTACTGCATTTCAGACTCTTTTGTTGACCATGATGGCTACTCCATTTCTTCTAAGGGATTCCTACCCACAGTAGTAGATATAATGGTCATCTGAGTTAAATTCGCCCATTCCAATCCATTTTAGTTCACTGATTCCTAGAATGTCGATGGTCAGTCTTGCCATCTCCTGTTTGACCACTTCCAATTTGCCTTGACTCATGGATCTAATATTCCAGGTTCCTATGCAATATTGCTCTTTACAGCATTAGACCTTGCTTCTATTACCAGTCACATCCACAACTGGTGTTGTTTTTGCTTTGGCTCCATCCCTTCCTTCTTTCCTGAGTTATTTCTCCACTGATCTCCAGTAGCATACTGGGCACCTACTGATCTGGGGAATTCCTCTCTCAGTATCCTATTGTTTTGCCTTTTCATACTGTTCATGGGGTTCTCAAGGCAAAAATACTGAAGTGGCTTGCCATTCCCTTCTCTTGTGGACCACATTTTGTCAGACCTCTCCCCAATGACCCGTCCATCTTGGGTGGCCCCACACAGCATGGCTTAGTTTCATTGAGTTAGGCTGTGGTCCATGTGATTATTTGTGTGCAAAATTAACTTGTCAACAGCATGCTCTTCAGCTCCAGGATGGAGGCTACATTTAAAAAACAAATTCTCCAGAATTTCAGCTGTCAATGAACATTTCAAAATACAAAGTTATTAAAATATATAAGATAATTTAAATATTATATATATATATATATATATATATATATATATATGAAGGATAGGAATTCTTGAAAGAAAAGGCTCCTTATTCCTATAGCAAATTATGTGAGATTTAGCTTATGATATTTTAACATCTATCCAGGCTGCTCAGGGATCTATGGTTTTTTTTTTTAATGTCCTTCTATATTTACAGACATTGTTTCCAAAATAGATGGATGAGGCTGTTGTTTTATATTAAAGGGGATAATATATATACAAATTGTTACATAAAATGTGGCAAATATCAAAAGTAGCTATCATTATTGAAGAATTTTATCCATGTAAGGTTTTAAGTGAAGCTAAACTGCTTGTCATGCAATTGTTTCCTGGTGTTCTTCCCTTTGAAGAAGCTAATAAAGAAAAAGAAGCAGAATCCTAATTGGGGTGTAAAAGGTGAATAATTAATCTACACAAGAAAAATTTTGTTAATGTTATTGACCATAATTTTGATATTTATGACCAAATATCATCATATTGACCATGATGATATTTCTCCTGCAATGGCTTCCTATACTCACAATAACTTTATTTAATAATCTTTATAAACAGTGTTTTTGTTCCTTATTCTTTCTCTGCAATATCCCATTTCAGCCCTAGTTGGAAATTTGAATATCTCAGTGTCCCTAATGAGAATCCAGGACTGTGAATCTGAGAGTACAGGCAAGTGTCAAAGTTTTCAACTTATATATTATTATTCATCTAAGCCTTCCAAAGTTTGTGCAGGGGAATACATGGAAGGCTTCACCTTCAGCTCCTTATTTAACAAGAAGCACAAGACACCTGCAGGGTTCTGCTTCTCACTGGGGTGGCAAACACCCTTGCAGTGTCCTTGCCCACCGAAACAAAGCAGAAGGAAAGAAAGAGCAGAGAATAAACAGGTCTACCTCAGCAACAGATGTTACCAGCAGAAAGTGCTGTCATGTCAGTTGGCTGTCTTCTGAGAGCTCACAAATGGAATTTTCCTCATATCAGCACTTATAGCACTAATCCATCTTGTCCATTTTCCTGTTTATTTCTCCCATGAGCTATAGATCTAAATGCAAAATTAATGTCAGGTTCATCTCTGCACCCCCATTATTAAAGATGGGGATACAAAAACCTCACTAGACATTGATAGTTTTTGTCTGAATGTGTGTAATGTGCTGTGTGCTCAGTTGTGTCTGACTCTTTATGGCCCCATGGACTAGCCTGCCAGGCTCCTTTGCCCGTGGAATTTTTCAGGCAAAAATACTGGAGTAGGGTGCCATTTTCTACTCCCGGGGATCTTCCCAACCCAGGGATTAAGCCCATGTCTGTCTCCTGCTTTAGCAGGTGGATTCTTTACCACTAAGCACAACCTGGGAAGCCTGTCTGAATATGTGAGTTAATGATTTAAAATCTTACTTTCTCCCAGCCAGTATAAAGTTAACTCTGATTGTCCAAGTTCTTTGTTTATAATGATTCTTGAGTCAGTCTGAAATTAAACTGAAATAAGGATATTAATAAACTCATTCTTTAGATGTGACTGTGTGAGCTAAGATTTGATACCATTTTGGTCTCTAGAGTCAGAACCCTCTCCTTCCTTCCTCACAAGTCTTCAAGACTCCTTTGATGCCTAACAAAGATTCATTGTAATGTGGTTTCAGCTAAACCAGTCTTGTTTAGATCACACTTTTATCCAAACATTTATAGCAGTCATAAGAAAAAAAAAAGCATCTGGCAGTATGAATTTTATACATGGGTTGTAAGACTAAATAACAAAATACTAACCTAGGATTACAAAGGGCTTCTAAAGAGAGTGAAGAAAAAGAATATTAAGAAAGCAGTATGAGAATGTATGGAACTTCCTGACAAGAAGGTAGAACAAGAAAGTTGTGTGTCTAAACCATTTTTTAAACTAGAAAATAAGAGAAAGCAGATAAGACTGTTAACATTTATTGAGATACTTCACTGTTTTACATACATTGATTGATTTAATCCTTACAATAACCTTATGAAACACTATCATTACTAATATTTTTATAGATGAGGATCCTAAGACACAGAGACAATAAAACAATGACTTGCCTAATGACCATATAAACTGGATACACAAAGTCAAGAGATTAGGGTCCAGAACCGGTGATTTCAACCTTTAATCACCTTGCCTTGTGCAGGGTTAATTCTGAGAAACGTATATTGCCAAAGATAATGGTTAATGGTTTCCAGTCTGACCACAATCTTTAATGATACTAACACCATTTCATTTGCTTCACTCAGATTTCAGCCACCACTGTTTCAGTTGCTTCCCTAAAGAATACTGGTCAAACATGGTATATAAGAATACCTCCTAAGCATCAGCATCACATTGCCACTTCATCTTTCTCAACTTTTGTTGCAGCCAAAAGATACTGATTTTGTCAGGCTATTTAATTATTTTGCTCTTTTGAAAAACACACCACTCTATTTCCTACAATGCCTGTTCCACCCTTTTTGTTCAGGTTATTCTTGATTAAGTAGGTAGGTAATTTTCTTACAACAACCAATTTATATTCACTTCCATCTTATTATACTCTTTATGTATCCAATAAATCATAGTCCTTAAAAAACCGTGTTCATCTTTGCATATCCAAAGTTTATAGTAGGTTCTCAATAGTTATTAGTACTTAAAAGAATGATTGGGAGATTAAGACTAGGATGTTTTACCAAATGTAAATCTTCCAGGATGTCATAAATCTCAATTACAAAGTTAAATAATCAGATTTTGTACAGTGAGGAATTATGGACAATTTCCTGTACTAGGGCTTCAATATAAGTCTAATTATTTTTGAATATGCCAAAGATATTTCTGAAAAATAAAGAGATTGTGCCAGTTTTATCCTATTAGCAAAACTTTGCACAGTGTTGAAACCTGATTTTAGTATCAAACCAGACAACCAATTAATAAAATGAGAAAATAAATTAACTAGATTTAATTGACAAAGGATTTTTTAAAATTAGCTGTTATTAGACATTGTTTGATTGAATTTATTCAGATGGTCAGCTTGTGGATCCCCACATGTAGGCATAGAAATGTTCTGATGATGAATTGGTGCCCAGAAACATACTTCACATTCTAAAATAGGTGATATGTAAACATAAGATATTTCTTATACCTGTCAATGAAAGAAGGTACAGAATGAGATGTTTTATTGTTCCCATTCTCATGTTACTTTTTTTCCCCTTCAGACAAACATGAAGAAAGGCATAAAAATAAATCTATCCACAAAATGACTGGTTCACAGGATTCATTTTCACTGTAACCACAGTTCTCCATCTCAATATACTATACAAGGTAAACAAAGCAATAGGATATAGAAGTACCCGTGTAAATGCATTCTCTTATTTCCACTACCTCGAGCATCAATAAATCTGGGATATATAAAATTATTTCTATAATCAACTGAAAGAGCTAAAATGGAACATATACCTCTCTTTAAAAAAAATGGCTTGATTTTTCTGATTACAAAAGTAAAACATAGTTGAAAAATTCAGATAATACAGAGGAGTCTACAGTTGAAAGTAAGGTTGCTGGGCATGGTGATGTGTGCTTGTAGTCCTAGCTACTTGGGAGGCTGCGGCTAGAGGATCACTTGAGCCCAAGAGTTGTGGGCTGTGAGTGTGCTATACCAATTGGGAGTTCACACTAAATTCGGCATTGGTATGTTGACCTCTGTGAGTAGGGGACCACCCGGTTGCCTAAGGAGGGGTGAATCGGCTGCAGTCGAAAATAAGGTTCACAAATGACACCAAAGGCATACAAACATCCACTGTTAATAGTATAATGTATCTACTTCAAATTCTTAATATCAGTTCAGTTCAGTTCAGTGGCTCGGTCATATCTGATTTCTTGAAACCCCGTGGAAGCAGCATGTCAGGCTTCCTTGTCCATCACCAACTCCTAGAGCATGCTCATACTCATGTACACTGAGTCAGTGACACCATCAAATCATCTCACCCTCTGTCATCCCCTTTGCCTCCCGCCTTCAATCTTTCTCAGCATCAGAGTATTTTCCAGTGACTCGATTTTTTCCATCAGCTGGCCAAAGTATTGGAGTTTCAGCTTCAGCATCAGTCCTTCCAATGAATATTCAGGACTGATTTCCATTAGAACTGACTGGTTGTATCTCCTTGCAGTCCAAGGGACTCTCAAGAGTCTTCTCCAACATCACAGCTCAAAAGCATCAATTCTTCACTACTCAGCTTTCTTTATAGTTCAATGCTCACATCCATATATGACTACTGGAAAAACCATAGCCTTGACTAGATGGACCTTTGTCAGCAAAGTAATGTCTCTGCTTTTTAATGTGCTGTCTAGGTTGGTTACAGCTCTTCTTCAAGCAACAAGTGTCTTTTAATTTCATGACTGCAGTCACCATCTGCAGTAATTTTGGAGCCCCAAAAAATAAAGTCTGCCACTGTTTCCATTGTTTGCACATCTATTTGTCATGAAGTGATGGGACCAGATGCCATGATCTTAGTATTTTGACTATTGATTTTTAAGCCAGCTTTTTCACTCTCCTCTTTCACTTTCATCAAGAGGCTCTTTAGTTCTTCTTTTCTTTCTGCCATAAGAGTGGTGTTATCTGCATATCTAAGGTTATTGATATTTCTCCCAGCAATCTTGATTCCCAGCTTGTGCTTCATTCAGCCTGGCATTTCACATGATGTACTCTGCATATAAGTTAAATAAGCAATTTAGGGTTTGGGGCACAGACTTGGATTTCTGTAATATTGAATGGTTTGCCTTGGAAATGAACAGAAATCATTCTGTCATTTTTGAGGTTTTCCACGGCCCCACAGGAGACACTCAGACACAAAATGGCAGGTCTGGCTCAGTCTCTCTGGGGTATCTTGTTCCTGGTGTAAACAAGGTTTTGCTTGAACCCTCTGAGCATCTCTGGCAGGTCTGTGATTTTGTTATAAATGCAATTTTACCCCTCCTACCCTTTTGTTTGGGCTTATCCTTTGCCCTTGGATGTGGGGACCTTTTTTTGGTGGGACCCAGCATTCTCCTGGCAGAAAGTGAAGAAGAACTAAAGAGCCTCTTGATGAAAGTGACAGAGGAGAGTGAAAAAGTTGGCTTAAAGCTCAACATTCAGAAAACTAAGATTATGGCATCTGGTCCCATCACTTCATGGCAAATGGATGGGGAAACAGTGGCTGACTTTATTTTTCTGGGCTCCAAAATCACTGCAGATGGTGATTGCAGCCATGAAATTAAAAGACGTTTACTCCTTGGAAGGAAAGTTATGACCAACCTAGATAGCATATTCAAAAGCAAGGCTATGGTGAGAGTTGCATTATAAAGAAAGCTGAGCACTGAAGAATTGATGCTTTTGAACTGTGGTGTTGGAGAAGACTCTTGAGAGTCCCTTGGACTTCAAGGAGATCCAACCAGTCCATCTTAAAGGAGATCAGTCCTGGATATTCATTGTGAGGACTGATGTTGAAGCTGAAACTCCAATACTCTGGCCACCTGATGCAAAGAGCTGGCTCAGTGGAAAAGACCCTGATGCTGGAAAAGTGTGAGGGCAGGAGGAGAAGGGGACAATAGAGGATGAGATGGTTGAATGGCACCACCAACTCGATGAACATGGGTTTGGGTGGACTCCAGGAGTTGGTGATGGACAGGGAGGCCTGGCATGCTGCGGTTCATGGGGTTGCAAAGAGTTGGACACTACTGAGCGACTAAACTGACTAACTGACTGAACATTCTCCTGTTGATGGTTGTTCAGCGGTGAGTTGCAATTTTGGAGTTCTTGCAGAAGATGAGTGCAAGTCCTTCTACTCCACCATCTTGTGCTTAACATACACATATTATAAACACATAAAACACATAAAATTTTATAAACACATAAAATTATTTATTTTAAAATGAAACAAATCACTCTAGACCTACTCTCTGAAGTTTCTTTCTTTTTAATATACTGGTACTTCCTATGTCAATGCTAATGCATCTAGGTTCTTTTAACAGTTAAATATGATTTCATTGTCTAGATAGACCTTGTTTTCTGTAACCATTGTTCCAGATTCTAATAAAGTTGAAGTGTGTGTGTATGTGTGAACTCATGAAAAAAAATTGAAGGCTATATCCCTATATCCAAATTGGTTAAATTATATTTAAAGAGTGATGGATTTTGTCAGATTGTTTTCATGGAATTTTGTATGAATTTATATCAGCAGTCAACATTAATGTAATTATTCTTATGTTCTTCAACTTCTGGAATGTTCCTGGCTATTGATATGGTTACTTTAATTCCAAATAAATTTAACATTCAACTTTAAAATAATTCTTCTGTTGCTTATTACTTTACTGTTATTAAATTTTCAAAAATAAAATAGAGTTAATAGTATTTCATAACCAGAAATCAAGCATGTCTATTAATAAAGGTTTTACCAATGTAGTGCAGTTAAATTTTTCTTTACATAAGAACTACACATATCTTATAATTCCACCATGTTGTGTTGATGTTATTGTGGCCATTATGCTACCATGAATAAAATTATTTCTTCTATTTTATATTTGCATATTGCACACTATATGCATAATGCATAACATATATTTATTTGTGGGAGTTCCCTGGTGTCTCAGTGGTAAAGAATTCACTTTCCAATGCAGGATACACAGATCAAATGCTGTGTTTGATCTGTAGGACAGGGAAATCCTCTGGAGAAGTAAATGGCAACCCATGACAGTATTCGTGCCTGGGAAATACCATGGACAGAGGAGCCTGGTGTGTTACATTCCATGTGGTCGCAAAAGAGTCAGACATGACTCTGAGACTAAAACAACAACAACAAATTTATTTGTAGTCAACAACCTTAACAAACTCTTATATTGTAAAAATATATACATATATTTTGGAACATTATTTCAAGGTATAAAATCTCCATGCTTCCTCCAAATAGTGTTGCATTTGTCTGCTGATACTTATAAAACAATGTTATAATAATATATACCAAAAAATAAATATATAAAACAGTGTGTTTTTGCTAACTTGTGCTCTTCTTTAATGACACTGACTAATATTCAGAATGGTACATGGCATCAGTGAAGATTTTTAGTTTTTAATATTATATAATAAACTGATTCAGTTCAGTTCAGTTCAGTCGCTCAGTCGTGTCCGACTCTTTGCAACCCCATGAATCGCAGCACACCAGGCCTCCCTGTCCATCACCAACTCCCGGAGTTCACTCAAACTTACATCCATCGAGTCGGTGATGCCATCCAACCATCTCATCCTCTGTCGTCCCCTTTTCCTCCTGCCCCCAATCACTCCCAGCATCAGAATCTTTTCCAATGAGTCAACTCTTCGTATGAGGTGGCCAAAGTACTGGAGTTTCAGCTTTAGCATCATCATCTAATAAATTTTGAACTGTACTTAGCTGCATCAAATATTAAGATTTTAAACCTGGTGTGCTGCTGTTCATGGGGTCACAAAAAGTCAGTCACAACTTAGTGACTGAACAGCAGTCTGTGATTTCTTTTTATTATGTATTAGCTTCATATCTTTACCCATCATTTTTGTTTCAATGTTCATGTGACATTTAAATACAAATACTGACATATGTATTTTGTCTGATGATTTTCCATCTCCTCAAACTCCCCTTCCTCCATAATTTAGAAGAATTCTAGCCTAGGTTTACCAGTGGTTACTTTCACGACATTAAATTAAATTATTCTCAATATCTCAATTATAAGGATGAAGGAATAATTGAACTAGTTAGAGGTCAGGCAGGAAAGTAAAAGTGACAGCAAATGTTTGAAGTAGAGACCTCTAACAAAGGAATTTAGAGGTTTACACAGTACAGGAAGGGTAAGCAGGTAAAAGAGTGAAGCAACAGCAGGTCATCCCAGTTGCTAACAACACCCTTAGGGGAGCCACACTCCAGGACCCCAACTGCTTGCAGAACAGAAGTAGCAAGTTATAAGGACTTAGTCGCAAAATGCTGTAAATTTTAAGAATAGCAGGAAAGCTCCCACAAACTACTTCAGCTGCCCAGAGATGGTTCAGGTGGTCAGAAGAGCTTTCTGCCTGCTTTCAATAATTATTAATGAAAATAAGGGCTTTTGCCTTTTAAGCAAATTCCTCTCCCTGATAGATTCTAATCCAGAAGCAAATATTGAAAATTATTTTGGGACATTTATTTCTAAGTTTCTTCCCTGTGATAGAAAGAATAATGTAGAAGAGTCACAAATGGACAATCAGCCCCAGAGAGTAAGGAACACTTTATATAAAAAATCTGTTACAATGAAGAATAAAATAATGCTGATGCCTTTTCCCCCTAACTACCTGGAATCCCTTTTCATCTTAGAATTTTATGGAAAGATTTACCCAAGCTATTATCAAACAACTCCTTTTACATCATGTACTTGATATTTAAAAATGCATTATATTCAATACATTATTTTGCTACCACAACTAACTTTAGTATTATTATTTTTTTAAAGTTTTTGATTCCATCTTTGATTGGGCTTCCTAGGTGGCACTAGTGGTAAAGAACCTGCTTGCCAAAGCAGGAGACATAAGACATGGGTTTGATCCCTGGGTTGGGAAGATCCCCTGGAGGAGGGCATTGCAATCCACTTCAGTATTCTTCCTGGAGAATCCCATGGATAGAGCAGCCTGGTAAGCTATGGTCCAAAGGGTTGCAAAAAGTTGGACTCAACTGAAGGGATTAGCATGCCTGTACTCACATGTTGAGTGAGAAAGCTGCAATTTTTCATCTTGGGCTTCCCAGGTGATGCAGTGGTAAAGAATCTGCCTGCCAAAGCAAGAGATGGGGGCTTGATCCCTGGGTTGGGAAGACCCCTTGGAGTAGGAAATGGCAACCCACTCCAATATTCTTGCCTGGAAAATTCCATAGACAGAGGAATCTGGTGGGCTAAAGTCCATGTTGTCCCAAAGAGTCCAACATGACTGAACACACATGTATTTTGGTGGCTCAGATGGTAAAGCATCTGCCTGCAATGTGGGAGATCCAGTTTCAATTCCTGGGTCGGGAAGATTCCCTGGAGAAGGAAATGGCAATCCACTCCAGCACTCTTGCCTGGAAAATCCCATGGATGGAGGAGCCTGATAGGCTACAGTCCATGGGGTTGCCAAGAGTCAGACACGACTGAGCAACTTCACTTTCACTTTCATATTTACTGCCAATGTTCTATCACTTTACTTTTCCATTTCCAAGTAATTTTTCCTAAGATTAAATTTGTGTTGACTGAAGTATATCTTCCAGTATATCTATTAAAATGTGTAGATTATTTTGTTAAGGATATTAGGTAATATGTACTCTAGATTTCTGGTGTCTGTTCGTGTCTATAATTTCTAATTACATTTCAATCTTTTTCTCTTGTGTGTTTATGCTGTAAATCTATATTATTGTAATTTTATTTCTTTTGTATGTCATTGCTTCATTTCTTTTCAAAGATGTGAATTTTTAAATTTTAGACCTTTTACCTGTGATCATATCTATGTGATGGATATCTGCCTTATAAAACATACACGTCTACAAACTCAAAATAATGATATAGAGAAAGAATTGCATAAATATAATAAAATGTTTGCTGAGGAGTGATAATGTTCATATAAGTACTTGTTGACTCAATTTAGAAATGTAACTTTTCTAGATTTAAACTTTCCCCTTTATTTTTGTCCATTTTGAGAGATAGTACAGATAATAGAAATAGAAAATAAAATTGGTGGTAGCTCACAGCTACTCATGGTTGAAAGGAGATAGCAGAGGCAGGAACTTCATTTAGTATAGACCTTAAATCAAGTATATATATTATACATAAATCCAATCTGAGTTGTATTAGATACAAAACCACTGAAAGACCTTTGATTCATATTTAAGGTAAAACTGGATGATAATATCTGCATTTAAATAATTTAATTATAAAACATAGCTTTTAAAAAACATTTAAAAAATGTTTAATGGTGGAATCAAAGGCTCAAAGTTTTGGTTTACTAAAGTGAAAAAATACTGTTAATTAGTAGAAGCATTTTATTTTTTTAATCACCTGTTAAGAAAGATATGATGACTATTTTAAAATTATTGACTGCAACTTCTTTACTTTAAAACATGAAATGGTGTCTTTGCTGATACAAGTTAAACAGAAATAACAGCCTGCTCATCAAAAAACACTATTTTCTAGCATTAGTGAGTGAAATCTAGGGCAAGGACACTGACATAAATGTTAAAACAGAGTGTGCCAATTATACAGAATCTAAAAGGATTCTTCAATGAATATTTAAATTGTGAAATACTTTAATATTCAGCAGCTTTCAACCTACTGTTTTCCAACTGCTATCTACCCAGTACCTTTGTTATTTATGTACATGGTAGATTTCTGAGTTTATTGTTCCTGCATAAATACGAATGAGACTGACTGTTGGAGGGTGTATGCAGCATAGGAAGGTGAATGAGGAACATGATTAAATAAATTAAACGTTATGAATTTAAAGACTATCTCACATAGAAATGGATTAAACATACTGTTTATTACACGTGTGTTTAATAATTAAGGGTAATTTAATAATTATCCTTGTGTGTAATTGTGAGATTTGAGAAAAAATAAATGTACAAGTGAATAAGTTTTATAATTAGCTTTTTAAGGTTGCACAAGGGGAATTATTTCTTTAATAGCACTTAGTGATAAAGTACGGAGAAGGCAATGGCACCCCACTCCAGTACTCTTGCCTGGAAAACCCCATGGATGGAGGAGCCTGGTAGGTTGCAGTCCAGGGATCGCTAAGAGGCAGACACGACTGAGCAACTTCATTTTCACTTTTCACTTTCATGCATTGGAGAAGGAAATGGCAACCCACTCCAGTGTTCTTGCCTGGAGCATCCCAGGGATGGGGAAGCCTGGTGGGCTGCCGTCTATGGGGTCACACAGAGTTGGACTGTAGCAGCAGCAGCAGTGATAAAGTGAAAGGAAATGGGGAATTTATATATTTTTGATAAATAAATACCTATAATCCTCACATTAACATCAATGACCTCAATATGCCATCTACAAACAGTGGCATGATAAAATAATATGATTCTTTCATTAATTTTCCTTATGCCTACTTCCTAGTTGAATCTTAGTTTTTAAGGTAATCTTAGTTAAATATAGTTTGATATGTGGGGCATTTCTGTCCATAGAACAGCTTCTGAATGATGCTTCCAAAGTTTTTTCCTAGCATATCTACTGTGACGTCTGACTTCCACTTGTTTCAAGAGTCTCACATTAATGTAGAAAGAGGTTTCAGATATCAATAAAGTAGGAGACTCTTCTAGTATTATAGACTTCAAAGATGCTTACCTCACTGGAGTCTAAAACTCCAATCAATATCATTGTTTCTAGTCTTATAAATAAGACAATTCCTCTTAGGATTTCCCTGTTGGTCCAGTAGTTAAGACTCTGAGCTTCCAATACAGAGCTCTGTTCAACCTCTGGTCAGGGAACTAGATCCCACATGCCACAACTAAGTGTTCCCATGCTGTAACTAAACCTGGGCACAGCCAAATAAATAAATACAAATAAAAAATTTTAAACAGGAAAATTCCTGTTGATACTTGGACTTTTTGATTCAAATGTTTTGATTCAAAATGTTTTCTTTTACAGTTTTAGCATGATCCATGTTGCTACCTTTGATGATAATTACAGTGAAGATCTATTTCTCTTTCTATGGAGGAGATAAATTAGATTTGTACATTATGTCTTACCAGCACATAAAACGTTGACTAGAAACAAAATCCAGATACACATACACTGAGTCCACTAAAAAACAGTTAACTCTGAAGATTGTCAAAACTAAGTACAGTAAATCCCTTAGATATGGATGAATTCCATTCCAAAAACACATTCGTTAAGTTCAATGTGTTTGAAAATCCAACGAAGTTAGTATAGTTCAATTCAGTTCAGTAGCTCAGCCATTTTTGACTCTTTGTGACCCCATGGACTGCAGCACAGCAGGCCTCCCTATCCATCACCATCTCTGAGAATTTACTCAGACTCATGTCCATTGAGTTGATGATGCCATAAAACCATCTCATCCTCTCTCATACCCTTCTCCTCCTGCCTTCAATCTTTCCCAGCATCAGGGTGTTTTCAAATGAGTCAGTTCTTCCCATCAGGTGGCCAAAGTATTGGAGGTTCAGCTTTAGTATCAGTCCTTCCAATGAATATTCAGATGCCCAACTAATACAACCATCTATATAGTTCTATATATATAACATATATAAATAGCACTTCTTTTTATAAAACTTTATATATATATATATATATATATATATATATATATATATATATGCTGGCTTAAAACTCATCATTCAAAAAACTAAGATGATGGCATTCAGTCCCATCAATTAATGGCAAATAGATGGGGAAACAATGGAAACAGTGACAGATTTTATTTTCTTGGGCTTCAAAATCACTGTAGATGGTGACTGCAGCCATGAACATAAAAGACACTTGCTGCTTGGAAGAAAAGCTATGACAAACCTAGACAGCATATTGAGTAGAGACCTTACTTTGCAGACAAAGGTCCATCTAGTCAAAGCTATGTTTTTTTCTGGTAGTCATGTATGGATATGAGAGTTGGACCATTAAGAAGGCTGAGAGTCAAAGAATTGATGTTTTTGAGCTGTGGTGTTGGAGAAGACTCCTGAGAGTGCCTTGGAGTGCAAGGAAATCCAACAAGTCCATCCTAAAGGAAATCAGTCCTGAATATCCATTGGAAGGACTGATGATGAAACTGAAGCTCCAATACTTTGACCACCTGATGCGAAGAACTGACTCATTTGAAACGACCCTGATAATGGGATAGATTGAAGGCAGGAGGAGAAGGGACGACAGAGGATTAGATGGTTGGATGGCATCACTGACTCAATGGACATGAGTTTGAGCAAGCTCTGGGAGTTATTGATAAACAGGGAAGTCTAGCATGCTGCTGTCCATGGGATTGCAAAGAGTCAGACACCATTGAGTGACTGACCTGAACTGATATAATTCTATACTGTAACAGCTTTATAATACCTTGTATACAAATAACACATAAAAAAACAAACAAAAAATAAAGAAAAAAAATTTAACATTAGAGGACAGTGCCTAAAAAGTACAGAAGTACAGTACAATAGCTGCCATACAGGGTCTGGCAGCAACCAAGAGTTACTGACTAAAGGAGGAAGAGGAAGTGAGAGATGATATAGCTATTGATATAGCTATTAATATATCTCTCAACAGGGCAAGTTGAGAGGGCCCTGAAGAGTTGAAGAGGGCAAACTTCAACTTCACTGATATGGATGGAGTGCATGTTCATATCTTTGAAAGTTTGAAACTTGAAGTTTCATATATAGGTGAACTTGTTATAGGTCAATCATGTGAAAAGAGGAGTGAACTCCAAAAACTGAGCTATTCAGTTTATAAATCACTGCAGGAGTTAAAAAATAAACAGAGATGAACAATACAACAATTGGAAGGAAAAATACATTAGAAGGAATCAATAGCAGAATAATTAAGGCAGAAGAACAGATAAGTAATCTGGAAGACAGAATGGTGGAAATCACTACCATGGAACAGGATAAAGAAAAAAGGAATAAAAAGAAAAATGAGGAGGGTCTCAGAGACCTCTGGGAAAACATTAAACACATCAACATTCACATTATAAGCATCCTGGAAGAAGAGAGAGAAAGGGACTGAGAAAATATTTGAAGAGATTATAATTGAAAATTTCCCTAACATGAGAAGGGAAATTTAAGTCCTGGAAGTGGAGAAAGTCCCATACAGGATAAACTCAAGAAGTAACATGCTGAGACACATATTACCCAAACTGAAAAAAATTAAAGGCAAAGGAAAAATATTAAGATCAACAAGGGAAAGGCAACGAGTAACATACAATGGTACCCCTTATAGACTGCTGCTGCTGCTAAGTCACTTCAGTCGTGTCCGACTCTGCTCGACCCCATAGACGGCAGCCCACCAGGCTCCCCCGTCCCTGAGATTCTCCAGGCAAGAACACTGGAGTGGGTTGCCATTGCCTTCTCCAATGCAGGAAAGTGAAAAGTGAAAGCGAAGTCGCTGAGTCTTGTCCAACTCTTAGCGACCCCATGGACTGCGGCCAACCAGGCTCCTCCATCCATGGGATTCTTCAGGCAAGAGTACTGGAGTGGGGTGCCATTGCCCTCTCCTAGAAGCTGACTTTTCAGCAGAAACTCTGCAGGCCAGAAGGGAGTGGAATGATATATTTTAAGTGATGAAAGGAAAAACCATACAACTAAAATAATCTACCTAGCAAGGCTCTCATTCAGATTTGATGGACAAATCAAAAGTTTTGCAGACAAGCAAAAACCAACAGAATTCAGTACCATCAAAACAACTTTACAACAAATCCTAAAGGAACTTTTTTAGGCAGAAAAGAGAAGGCTGCTACTAGACTCAAGAAAAATATGAATGAAGCTCATCAATAAAGGCAAGCATAAAGAAAGATAGGAAATCATCCAACACAAATATGATATCAAAATCTTCAATTCATCTTGATGAGCATTTTAATTATTCCATGTTTTTTTGTTTTTTGCTATTTCAGTAAAGCCATAATAAGCAATTATTTACAAGTCTTTTTGTGGGCATATGCTTATCTTTATCCTGCATAAATGTCAAAGAGTGGAACTATTGAGTTATATGTTATGTGAATGCTTAAACTTTAAAATAAAATACTAAAATGTTTGTCAGAGTAGTTGCACCAATTTACATTTTTAACAAAGAAGTATTGGAGTTCTCAGCAATATAAGCATTTGATATTCCAGTTTTTATTCTTTTAGCAATTCTTGTGGTAATGGAATATCTCATTTTAATTACCATTTTTCCAATAATAATTGATATTAAGCATCTTTACTTCTGTTTATTAGCTATTTGTCTTTATTCTTTTGTGAAATAGCTATTGAAGTTTGGGGAGATGTTTTCTTATTATTGTTATATTAATTCTTCAGATATTCTGGACATAAATCTTCTGTTTGATACATGAAATGCAAATAATTTATACTAGTCTATGGTTTGCCTTTTAACTTTCTTATCAAGGCAAATTGGAAGTGGTCAAAAAAGAGATGGCAAGAGTGCATGTCGACATTCTAGGAATCAGTGAACTGAAATGGACTGGAATGGGTGAATTTAACTCCAATGACCATTATATCTACTACTGCGGGCAGGAATCCCTCAGAAGAAATGGAGTGGCCATCATGGTCAACAAAAGAGTCAGAAATGCAGTACTTGGATGCAATCTCAAAAACTACAGAATGATCTCTGTTCATTTCCAAGGCAAACCTTTCATTATCACAGTAATCCAAGTCTATGCCCCAACCAGTAATGCTGAAGAAGCTGAAGTTGAATGGTTCTATGAAGACCTACAAGACCTTTTAGAACTAACACCCAAAAAAGATGTCCTTTTCATTATAGGGGACTGAAATGCAAAAGTAGGAAGTGAAGAAACACCTGGAGTAACAGGCAAATTTGGCCTTGGAATACAGAATGAAGCAGGGCAAAGACTAATAGAGTTTTGCCAATAAAATGCACTGATCATAACAAACACCCTCTTCCAACAACACAAGAGAAGATTCTATACATGGACATCACCGTATGGTCAACACCGAAATCAGATTGATTATATTCTTTGCAGCCAAAGATGGAGAAGCTCTATACAGTCAGCAAAAACAAGACCAGGAGCTGAGTGTGGCTCAGACCATGAACTCCTTATTGCCAAATTCAGACTTAAATTGAAGAAAGTAGAGAAAACCACTAGGCCATTCAGGTATGACCTAAATCAAATCCCTTATGATTATACAGTGGAAGTGAGAAATAGATTTAAGGGCCTAGATCTGATAGATAGAGTGCCTGATGAACTATGAAATGAGGTTCATGACATTGTACAGGAGACAGGGATCAAGACCATTCCCATAGAAAAGAAATGCAAAAAAGCAAAATGGCTGTCTGGGGAGGCCTTACAAATAGCTGTGAAAAGAAGAGAAGTGAAAAGCAAAGGAGCAAAGGAAAGATATAAACATCTGAATGCAGAGTTCCAAAGAAAAGCAAGAAGAGATAAGAAAGCCTTCTTCAGCGATCAATGCAAAGAAATAGAGGAAAACAACAGAATGGGAAAGACTAGGATCTCTTCAAGAAAATGAGAAATACCAAAGGAACATTTCATGCAAAGATGAGCTCGATAAAGGACAGAAATGGTATGGACCTAACAGAAGCAGAAGATATTAAGAAGAGGTGGCAAGAATACACAGAAGAACTGTACAAAAAAGATCTTCACGACCCAGATAATCACGATGGTGTGATCACTGACCTAGAGCCAGACATCCTGGAATGTGAAGTCAAGTGGGTCTTAGAAAGCATCACTACGAACAAAGCTAGTGGAGGTGATAGAATTCCAGTTGAGCTATTCCAAATCCTGAAAGATGATGCTGTGAAAGTGCTGCATTCAATATGCCAGCAATTTGGAAAACTCAGCAGCAGCCACAGGACTGGAACAGGTCAGTTTTCATTCCAATTCCAAAGAAAGGCAACGCCAAAGAATGCTCAAACTACCGCACAATTGCACTCATCTCACACACTAGTAAAGTAATGCTCAAAATTCTCCAAGCCAGGCTTCAGCAATATGTGAACTGTGAACTTCCTGATGTTCAAGCTGGTTTTAGAAAAGGCAGAGGAACCAGAGATCAAATTGCCAACATCCGCTGGATCATGGAAAAAGCAAGAGAGTTCCAGAAAAACATCTGTTTCTGCTTCATTTACTACACCAAAGCCTTTGACTGTGTGGATCACAATAAACTGTGGAAAATTCTGAAAGAGATGGGAATACCAGACCACCTGATCTGCCTCTTGAGAAATTTGTATGCAGGTCAGGAAGCAACAGTTAGAACTGGACATGGAACAACAGACTGGTTCCAAATAGGAAAAGGAGTTCATCAAGGTTGTATATTGTCACCCTGCTTATTTAACTTATATGCAGAGTGCATCATGAGAAACGCTGGACTGGAAGAAACACAAGCTGGAATCAAGATTGCAGGGAGAAATATCAGTAACCTCAGATATGCAGAGGACACCACCCTTATGGCAGAAAGTGAAGAGGAACTCAAAAGCCTCTTGATGAAAGTGAAAGTGGAGAGTGAAAAAGTTGGCTTAAAGCTCAACATTCAGAAAACGAAGATCATGGCATCCAGTCCCATCACTTCATGGGAAATAGATGGGGAAACAGTGTCAGACTTTATTTTTCTGGGCTCCAAAATCACTACAGATGGTGACTGCAGCCATGAAATTAAAAGACGCTTACTCCTTGGAAGGAAAGTTATGACCAACCTAGATAGCATATTCAAAAGCAGAGACATTACTTTGCCAACAAATGTTCATCTAGTCAAGGCTATGGTTTTTCCTGTGGTCATGTATGGATGTGAGAGTTGGACTGTGAAGAAGGCTGAGCACCAAAGAATTGATGCTTTTGAACTGTGGTGTTGGAGAAGACTCTTGAGAATCCCTTGGACTGCAAGGAGATCCAACCAGTCCATTCTGAAGGAGATCAGCCCTGGGATTTCTTTGGAAGGAATGATGCTAAAGCTGAAACTCCCGTACTTTGGCCACCTCATGCAAAGTGTTGACTCATTGGAAAAGACTCTGATGCTGGGAGGGATTGGGGGCAAGAGGAGAAGGGGACGACAGAGGATGAGATGGCTGGATGGCATCACTGACTCCATGGACATGAGTCTCAGTGAACTCTGGGAGTTGGTGATGGACAGGGAGGCCTGGTGTGCTGCGATTCATGGGGTCGCAAAGAGTCGGACATGACTGAGCAACTGATCTGATCTGATCTGAATAAATTTCTTTTTGAGAAGATAATATTTTCTTTAAATGAAATAAACTTCTTTGTGTGAAGGTTTCTTAAATATGAATTTATTGTATTGAATAGATGTAGGATGAAACACACCTCTTTTACCTTCAGTCAGTTCTGGTAATCTGTTTCTCAGATATTTTTTTTTTACTATAGTTAAGTACAGAATTTATTGATATAAAGTTGTTCATGATATTTCTTCATATTCTTTTAATATCTTCAAGTATTTTAGTGCTCTACTGCTACTAGGTCGCTTCAGTTATGTCTGACTCTGTGCAACCTCATAGATGGGTAGCCCAACAGGCTCCCCCATCCCTGGGATTCTCCAGGGAAGAACACTGGAGTGGGTTGCCATATTGTAGTGACATACATACTTTCAGTTTATAATGAAATTTCTCTTTTCATTATGAGATTCCCACTTTACTCAGGGTTCAGAGAAGTGGCTTTTGTCTTTATAATTTTCTTTATTGTTCATGTGTTTTTATTTAATTGATTTCTAGTCTTCATTATTTTCTTCTACTTAACTGATATAAATATTTTCTTCATTTCTTACATAAATATTTAAAACTGTAATTTCCATATTAAGCAGAGCTTAAAATGTTGACCCAGTGAGTTACAAATTATTGTGTTTCCACTGTCATACAATTTGATATGTTGTGTTTATACAATCAATCAGTCAACTCAAAGACTACTAAAATTTTTTGTGATTTCATTTGTAACTCATGAAATACTTAGAATTGTGTTGTTTAATTCCAAATATCTATCATATTTCCTCAAAGTGCATATATAGGTACACAAACACACATATGTATATGCTGTATGTATATATACCTATATGTGTATATATGTATACATCCATATACATATATCTATCCAGGAGAGATAGTGAGGAAGCCTGATTTTTCAGAAAGAAGGAGTAGAATTAAGACAGCTAATTGTGAAATCTAAGGGAAAAGAACCTTCAAAGTGAAGAGGGCCATTAAAAGAGACAAATTCTACATTGTCGAGGAAGAATTAACATAAAAGTAAGGCCTCTGGTGTTGAATTTGACATCTGATTGGTTATCTCATAAAGCAGTGATCATTTGAGGTAATAAATCTTTTTTACTATGTATTCCATCCTTCCTAATTCATTAAGTCTCCTGTCAACTGAAGGAGTAAGTTGCTCATGTACAAAGGGGTTCCTTAGCAACTGACCACCATTGCTCCTGAGCTGTGATTAAGAGGTCTTGGCAACTCTGTCAGATAGGGAACATCTGTAAATGACCTAAAGAAAAACAGAGGAATATGACATTTAAGTACATTGCCTTTTCACTTGGTTTTCTTGAAACAGTAAAATGGGTGTATATTGTATGTGTGTGTATTTTGTAATCACAAAAATGCACAGTTTGCAGTTTGTAAAAGCAGTTGCAATGTGACCTTGGACTTCAGTCATTTTTCCCTTAGAAAAACTTTGTCACTAAATATTTTGTGGGTAACAGCCACCAGTGAAAAATTAATAAATAGAAATCTCAATTAAATAGAGTTGGGAAAACAGAAGGGTGAGGTCTCATGCCCTGCAATGATAGCAGAGCCCCAAAAGAAGAGTCCTCTTCTCTCCTGACAGGAACTCAGCCAATGAAAAGCTCTGGACTCTTTACTGTAGCCCTTCCAACCTCCTTTGCTCCTCTAAGAAAGTGTTCTCCTCCCCTTGCTATGTGGGGACTTGCACATGGCTTCCCAAGTTGCAATTATATACTAATCCCCAATAAATCCATCTTTAATGGAGAAATAACTGGAAGTTGTTTGTGTAAGGTCAATATAGCCAAAAAAATAGTATCTTAATACAGGCTATGGTGGTGATGATAGTTCAGTCGCTAAGTCATGTCCGATTCTTGTGACCCAATGGACTGTAGTTGACTGTTAATCAGTAAAACTCACTTTTCACAAATAAGAAACACAGGTGTTAGAAAACTTGATCTAGATAAGTTAGTTAATTAAACTTCTGGGCTAATATGTTGTTGTTTTCTTCACTTTTATTTCATTGCTTTTATTTTAATTATGTTAAATATAGCCCAAGAGGAAGGCAATTGAATCCCTGATGTCACTCCAGATATTTTCTGATAAACTAAACACTGCTAAGTAGTGTTTGAAAACATATTTAAAATGATATTTATATTTACTAAGTGACATCTGAGATCGGATAATTTGTTGGGAGGCAAAGAAGATTAGCCTAGGGGATAGTAGATATTTGTCTCTAAGGAAATATTAGCTACAGGAATGAAATTATGAAGTTTAACTGTGATTTTAATTGAAAATGAGACAAGAAAATGCTTTTTTTAATGGATTGTTATTTAGTATGACTGAGCTATCTTGTTAGGCTTTTATTTTAGTCCTATAACTGTACCTTTGTTATACAATTTCAAAACCAATTTCTGAGGCAATTTAGATTAAGAAAAATTATATGTTGGAGATAGATAACTACCTGGATATTTTGGGAAGCTAAACATTTCTGAACAGAAAAAAATTTTTTCAAAACATCTAAAGTATGCATTCTTTGAGGCTTTCTGTTTAAATATGTGCATACATTAAATGAAAATGCTTCTACACATTTAACATCATTTTACCTTGCTGTAATTATTGAATGCTAAATTTTAACATTCCAGATTTTGAAAAGTGTTTATTCTTTTCAATGTTAGATATTTAAATTGTCCACAAAATTGTATTGTCCACAAAATTGATAGCCTCTTATCTAATTAGTTCACTTTATTTTTGCTGCTCCAAATTCTCTAAAAGTTGAGTACCTACCATTAGAAAAGATAGAAAAAAACAATATGAAAATTACTTAATTCATGAAAACAATAGTAAAATGAAACATAGGAAGAATGGAAGGACTGACAATGTTCAGGTATAGTAGTGATGAAGGTTGTGTGTGTGTGTGTGTGTGTGTGTTAGTCACTGAGTTGTGTTCGACTCTTTGGACCCATGGTCTGTAGCCTGCATGCTCCTTGTCCATGGAATTCTCAAGGCAAGACTATTGCAGTGAGTTGCCATTACCTTCTCCAGGGGACCTTTCTGACCCAGGGATCGAACCCGGATCTCCTGCACTGCAGGCAGAGTCACCTGGGAAGCCTGGATGATGGCTCTGCAAAGACATAAAATCTTGAAAGTGAAGTGAAAGTGAAGTTGCTCAGTTGTGTCCGACTCTTTGCAACCCCGTGGACTATAGCCCGCCAGGCTCCTCCATCCATGGAATTCTCCAGGCAAGAATACTGGAGTGGGTTGCCATAAAATCTTTAGGCAACCTATTAAATTTAATAGAATTAACATTGTTAATAGAGATGTTTCATTTATGGATATTCCTCCATTTTACAGGCAAGAAATCGAGGTACTCTGTGGCAGTTTGATAGGAAAGGATTTAAATCACAGTCAGCTTGATACCTGTGCTACTGCTCCAGTCACACCAAAATGTATGAATTTCTCCCTCCCCAATCCTTCTCAGTAGCCTTAATTTGACTCACTTTGACATACAATGCTAGTTACATGTAACAGAGCTACATGTTTTATAAAAACTTCACAGCTGTTGAAATCTCCTTGCCTGGAGGATTCCTTGGATAGAGGAACCTAGTGGGCTGTAGTCCTATGGATCTCAAAGAGCCAGATACTACCGAAGTGACTTAGCACCCATGAATACACTCACAGTTGTTAAAGACATTTCGGGAAGCTCATTTTAACCTCTCAATTGCCTTGAAGTATTAGGCCTCAGAAGATTAAAGTGCTGAGAACATGAAAGTGACATAGTGAACGCCACATGTCTGGAGAGTGACTGTAGGATATTTCTTAAATTGTGATCCTGAGGAAAATAGCTTGTTAACAGAGTAAAAAGTCAAATGGTAACAACTTGATAAACAGCTGCCATTGTCTACATTAGGCCATTTGATCTGGTTGGTATTTAGTGAAAGAACACATAGGTGTATAGACCAGAAAAATATCTGCTTTTGGGAATGACCAGTGCAAATATTTATTGCATGAAATAATGGCAGAAGTAGACAAAGGAGAAGGAGATCCCTAAAGTTGAATATAGGTAAGTCTAGTTGTCTGCAACTAGAACTGTATCTGCAACTTGGTGTGAAAAAAAAAAAACAAAAAAAAACTATAACTGTATAGCAATTCCCTATTCCTCCTCAGTATATTCTCTCTTTCTTCCATTGTATGGAAAATCACCAGACACTACTCAAAACTTTTTATCAAGTCCTCGGGTTGATGAAAGCAAAATAAATTGATTTAGTATTCAAAGTTATAAACTGATATTATCTCTTCAGATGCTCTGCACAAGACTCAGTAGATAATTTGTGGGGCCCCATGTAAAATGAAAATACAAGGTTCTTTTATTTAAAAATTAATAAGAATTTCAGAAAGTGAGAGAAGAGCATTAAACTAATCATAAGGCCCTGAGTGACTATACAGGTTGCATGTCCTCATAACTGACCCTGTTCTTGCATTAAGTCTGCTCTTATCAACCAGGTTTCCCAGCATTCACACACACACATACACACACACACTCTTTTCTTTGCATATTCCCATGCCCTGTAGAAGAGACATCATTAATGTCAGAAGATTGCACATTTTACTAGTTAAAGAAAGCAAAGTTGCATCCGTATTTGCCAGCTAAGGGTACAGAATTAAGAAAGGGAATGTATAATTCTATTTCCCCATCACTCAGATTCAACTTCTTAGAGCACACATAGGTTGCTTTAATTTGTTATCTTCTTACAACCCAGGCACTGAGATTTCCTTTGTTTGGATCTGTATTTTCCTGTTCAAGGTCACTGCTTTATTGGTAAGGCCCTACTTATTTGCTGTCAGCAGATATTACCGCTATCTTCAAATCTCCTGTCTCTAGAAATACACATGTTATTAATATGCTGTTCAAGGGAGGTTTTGATTCTTTTCAGTAACTACATTTCTGTGTATCTTGAAGGAAGGTCTTCTTGGAGAAGGGAAATTCAAAGGTATGAAAAATCTACCATTAATACTTTTTGAAGTGGGGCACAAAATAGTACATGGAATTCCTGCAATGGTACGTTTTGATTTTCCTTTTGAAAGCTAATGGATATAGTAAGATAAATAGTCTTAGCCTTTTATTACATTCTAATAAGCTTTAAAAAATAAAGATCATATTTAAAAACTCAGAAATAAAATAAGGATTCCTTTGCCACCTAAGGTTCAGAATGCTGAAAAGTTCATTGTTCCCATCATAATAACATGGAGAAGGCAATGGCACCCCACTCCAGTACTCTTGCCTGGAAAATCCCATGGACGGAGGAGCCTGGTGGTCTGCAGTCCATGGGGTCGCTAAGGGTCGGACAAGACAGAGTCAAATAATGAAAGCATCTCTTTTCATAATGACAGTGTTTTATACAGAGAAAACAAAACAAAAATACATAATTGAACTACAAGAACAAATAGATCAGTTTATCAAGTTAATAGGGTACAGGATTAATACATAAAATAATTTTTATATTAGTAATAAAAAATGGAAATTGAAAAAAAGTAAACACTATTTAGTCTTAAAAGACATAAAGTACCTGGATATAAATCAAGCAAAATATGTAAAATTTAAGATGCTGAAAATTAGAGTGCGTGTATATACACACACACATATATAATGGTTTCATGGATTGCAGATGATAAAAAGATATCAAGTCCTATAAAATTAATCTATAATTTCAACTTTGGTTTTGTTGGTTTTTCTCTATTGTTTGTCTATATTCTTTTTCATTTGTTTTAAGATAAATAATTTCCTTTCTTCTGTCTATCTTGGGTTTTATTTGCTATTTGTTTTCTAATTTCTAAGAGTAAAAGTTAGGTTATTATGAAATCATTTTTTTTCTTTTTTGATAAAGGAATTTAGAAATATATATTGTCAGTACATACTCATATGTATTAATATATATTTATTTTGTAATCCAATGCTACTTTATTTTTGTTCCCCTGAAAATGTATAAGATTAAAATAAACATCACAGTATGGACTAAGTACACGGAAAAATTAGGAAATTAATAGAAACTGATTTTGGAAAACCAGATATTGAACTTGTTAAACAAAATTTTAAAATTAGTATATATATATGTGTATATATGTGTTCAAAGAAGTAAGAAAATTTAGCAGTGATTTCTTATGAAACAGAAGATACCAATGGAAAAAAAATAGGAATTATAAAGATAGAAATGCTGGAGCTGAAACATGCAACAACTAAAATGAAATATTAGCTGGAGGAGCACAGAAACTGATTTGAAATGGTAGAAGAAAGAATCAGTGAACTTGAAAATTGGTCCGTTGTGATTATACAATTTAAGGAGAAGACTGAAAGAAAAACAGAGCCTCAAAGATCTGTGGGATACTGTTAAATATCCAACATATGCATAAAATGAGTCATCAATTAGGGGAGATAAGAAAGAAAAAAATTTGAAAAAATATTATATGAAAACTTTACAGATTTGAAGAAGATACAGTCGTCTATACATCCAGACAGTAAAGTAATGCTCAAAATTCTCCAAGCCAGGCTTCAGCAATATGTGAACTGTGAACTTCCTGATGTTCAAGCTGGTTTTAGAAAAGGCAGAGGAACCAGAGATCAAATTGCCAACATCTGCTGGATCATGGAAAAGGCAAGAGAGTTTCAGAAAAACATCTATTTCTGCTTTATTGACTATGCCAAAGCCTTTGACTGTGTGGAACAGAATAAACTGGAAAATTCTGAAAGAGATGGGAATACCAGACCACCTGATCTGCCTCTTGAGAAATTTGTATGCAGGTCAGGAAGCAACAGTTAGAACTGGACATGGAACAACAGACTGGTTCCAAATAGGAAAAGGAGTACGTCAAGGCTGTATATTGTCACCCTGCTTATTTAACTTACATGCAGAGTACATCATGAGAAATGCTGGACTGGAAGAAACACAAGCTGAAATCAAGATTGCCGGAAGAAATATCAATAACCTCAGATATGCAGATGACACCACCATTAGGGCAGAAAGTGAAGAGGAACTCAAAAGCCTCTTGATGAAAGTGAAAGTGGAGAGTGAAAAAGTTGGCTTGAAGCTCAACATTCAGAAAATGAAGATCATGATATCCAGTCCCATCACTTCATGGGAAATAGATGGGGAAACAGTGGAAACAGTGTCAGACTTTATTTTTGGGGGCTCCAAAACCACTGCAGATGGTGACTGCAGCCATGAAATTAAAAGACGCTTACTCCTTGGAAGGAAAGTTATGACCATCCTAGATAGCATATTCAAAAGCAGAGACATTACTTGCCAACAAAGGTCCATCTAGTCAAGGCTATGGTTTTTCCTGTGGTCATGTATGGATGTGAAAGTTGGACTGTGAAGAAGGCTGAGCACCGAAGAATTGATGCTTTTGAACTGTGGTGTTGGAGAAGACTCTTGAGAGTCCCTTGGACTGCAAGGAGATCCAACCAGTCCATTCTGAAGGAGATCAGCCCTGGGATTTCTTTGGAAGGAATGATGCTAAAGCTGAAACTCCCGTACTTTGGCCACCTCATGCGAAGAGTTGACTCATTGGAAAAGACTCTGATGCTGGGAGGGATTGGGGGCAGGAGGAGAAGGGGACGACAGAGGATGAGATGGCTGGATGGCATCACTGACTCAATGGACGTGAGTCTGGGTGAACTCCGGGAGTTGGTGATGGACAGGGAGGCCTAGTGTGCTGGGATTCATGGGGTCGCAAAGAGTCAGACACGACTGAGCGACTGAACTGAACTGAACTGAACTGAGGCTTCTGATGGGTTTATTTCTTTGAGTCTTCTTTTCACGGTTGGAGTGAGGCCATTGAATTAGGTGAGTGAGTAAATGCTCACTTCATTTTATTACATGATACTGAACTAATGCTGGTTTTTGTTTTGTTTTGTTTTGTTTTTTTACATTTTCCTTCTCAAATCTGGGATGTCTTCCCTTCACTGGGTTTTTGCAATCTCAAGGCTGAGTTCAATTCATTCAGTTCAATTGTTCAGTCATGTTTGATTCTTTGCAACCCCATGGACTATAGCATGCCAGGCTTCCCTGTCCATCACCAACTCCTGGGGCTTGCTCATACTCATGTCCATCGAGTCAGTGATGCCATCCAACCATCTCATCCTCTGTTGTCCCCTTCTCCTCCTGCCTTTAATCTTTCCAAGCATTAGGGTCTTTTTCAATGAGACAGTCCTTCGCATCAGGTGTTGAAATTATTGGAGCTTCAGCATCAGTACTTGCAATGAATATTCAGGATTTATTTCCTTTAGCATTGACTGGTTTGATCTCCTTGCAGTCCAAGGGACTATAGAAAGACTTCTCCAACACCATAGTTCAAAAGCATCAATTCTCTGGTGCTCAGCCTTCTTTCTCTCAACTCACATCCATACATGACTACTGAAAAAGCAATAGCTTTTATTATATGGACATTTGTCAGCAAAGTAATGACTCTGCTTTTTAATATGCTGTCTAGGTTGGTCATAGTTTTTCTTCCAAGGAGCAAGTGTCTTATTTTCATGGCTGCAGTCACCATCTGCAGTGATTTTGGAGCCCCAAAAATAAAGTCTGCCACTATTTTCATTGTTTTCCCATTTATTTGCCATGAAGTTATGAGACTGTGTGCCATGATCTTCATTTTTTGAGTGTTGAGTTTTAAGGTAGCTTTCACTGTTCTCTTTCACTTTCATCAAGAGGCTCTTTTGTTCTTTACTTTCTGCCATAAGAGTGGTATATCTGCATAACTGAGGTTATTTATATTTCTCCCAACAGTCTTGATTCCAGATTGTGCTTCATCCAGCCCAGCATTTCACTTCATGTACTTGGCATGTGAGTTAAATAAGTAAGGAGACAATATATAGCCCTGACATACTCCTTTACCAATTTGGAAGCAGTACATTATTCTATATCCAGTTCTAAATGTTGCATCTTGACCTGCATACAGATTTATCAGGAGGCAGGTAAGGTGGTGTTCTATTTCCACCTTAAGGTGGAAATCCTTAATTAAGAATTTTCCACAGTTTGTTCTGATCCACACAGTCAAAGGCTCTAGTGTAGTCACTGAAGCAGATGTTTTTATGGAATTTTCTTGCTTTTTCCATGATCCTGTGGATGTTGGCAATTTGATCTCTGGTTCCTCTGCCTTTTCTATATCCATCTTGAACATTTGAAAGTTCTAGGTTCATGTACTGTTGAAGACTAGCTTGCAGAATTTTCAGCATTACTTTTCTAGTGTGTGAGATGATTATAATTGTGCAGTAATTTGAACATTCTTTGGCATTGCCTGTCTTTGGGATCGGAATGAAAACTGACCTTTTTCAGTCCTGTGGCCACTGCTGAGTTTTCCAAATTTGCTGGCATATTGAGTGCAGCACTATAACAGGGTCATCTTTTAGGATTTGAAATAGCTCAGCTGGAATTCCATCACCTCCATTAGCTTTGTTTGTAGTGATGCTTCGTAAGGCCCACTTAACTTCAGACTCCAAGGTGTCTGATTCTTGGTGAGTGATCATACCATTGTGGGTCATTAAGATCTTTTTTGATAGTTCTTCTGTGTTTTCTTGCTACCTTTTCTTAATATCTTCTGCTTCTGTTAGGTCCTTACAATTTCTGTCCTTTAATGTGCCCATTTTTTCATGAAATGTTCCCTTGGTATTTTTAATCTTCTTGAAGAAGTCTCTAGTCTTTCCCATTCTATTGTTTTCCTCTATTTCTTTGCACTGATCACTAAGGAAGGCTTTCTTATCACTCTTTGCTAGTCTTTAGAACTCTGCATTCAGACGGATATATCTTTCCTTTTCTCCTTTGCTTTTTGCTTCTCTTCTTTTCTCAGCTATTTTCTTTTCTTTTCTTTTTTTTTAAATTTTATTTTATTTTTAAACTTTACAATATTGTATTAGTTTTGCCAAATATCGAAATGAATCCGCCACAGGTATACATGTGTTCCCCATCCTGAACCCTCCTCCCTTCTCCCTCCCCATACCCTCCCTCTGGGTCATCCCAGTGCACCAGCCCCAAGCATCCAGTATTGTGCATCGAACCTGGACTGGTGACTCATTTCATACATGATATTATACATGTTTCAATGCCATTCTCCCAAATCTCCCCACCCTATCCCTCTCCCACAGAGTCCATAAGACTGATCTATACATCAGTGTCTCTTTTGCTGTCTCGTACACAGGGTTATTGTTACCATCTTTCTAAATTCCATATATATGCATTAGTATACTATACTGGTGTTTTTCTTTCTGGCTTACTTCACTCTGTATAATAGGTTCCAGTTTCAACCATCTCATTAGAACTGATTCAAATGTATTCTTTTTAATGGCTGAGTAATACTCCATTGTGTATATGTACCACAGCTTGCTTATCCATTCATCTGCTGATGGGCATCTAGGTTGCTTCCATGTCCTGGCTATTATAAACAGTGCTGCGATGAACATTGGGGTACATGTGTCTCTTTCCCTTCTGGTTTCCTCAGTGTGTATGCCCAGCAGTGGGATTGCTGGATCATAAGGCAGTTCTATTTCCAGTTTTTTAAGGAATCTCCACACTGTTCTGCATAGTGGCTGTACTAGTTTGCATTCCCACCAACAGTGTAAGAGAGTTCCCTTTCTCCACACCCTCTCCAGCATTTATTGCTTGTAGACTTTTGGATCGCAGCCATTCTGACTGGCGTGATATGGTACCTCATTATGGTTCTGATTTGCATTTCTCTGATAATGAGTGATGTTGAGCATCTTTTCATGTGTTTGTTAGCCATCTGTATGTCTTCTTTGGAGAAATGTCTATTTAGTTCTTTGGCCCATTTTTTGATTGGGTCATTTATTTTTCTGGAGTTGAGCTGTAGGAGTTGCTTGTATATTTTTGAGATTAGTTGTTTCTCAGTTGCTTCATTTGCTATTATTTTCTCCCATTCTGAAGGCTGCCTTTTCACCTTGCTGATAGTTTCCTTTGTTGTGAAGAAGATTTTAAGTTTAATTAGGTCCCATTTGTTTATTTTTGCTTTTATTTCCAATATTCTGGGAGGTGGGTCATAGAGGATCCTGCTGTGATGTATGTCAGAGAGTGTTTTGCCTATGTTCTCCTCTAGGAGTTTTATAGTTTCTGGTCTTACGTTGAGATCTTTAATCCATTTTGAGTTTATTTTTGTGTATGGTGTTAGGAAGTGTTCTAGTTTCATTCTTTTACAAGTGGTTGACCAGTTTTCCCAGCACCACTTGTTAAAGAGATTGTCTTTAATCCATTGTATATTCTTGCCTCCTTTGTCAAAGATAAGGTGTCCATATGTACGTGGATTTATCTCTGGGCTTTCTATTTTCTTCCATTGATCAATATTTCTGTCTTTGTGCCAGTACCATACTGTCTTGATAACTGTGGCTTTGTAGTAGAGCCTGAAGTCAGGTAGGTTGATTCCTCCAGTTCCATTCTTCTTTCTCAAGATAGCTTTGGCTATTCGAGGTTTTTTGTCTTTCCATACAAATTGTGAAATTATTTGTTCTAGCTCTGTGAAGAATACCGTTGGTAGCTTGATAGGGATTGCATTGAATCTATAAATTGCTTTGGGTAGTATACTCATTTTCACTATATTGATTCTTCCAATCCATGAACATGGTATATTTCTCCATCTATTAGTGTCCTCTTTGATTTCTTTCACCAGTGTTTTATAGTTTTCTATATATAGGTCTTTAGTTTCTCTAGGTAGATATATTCCTAAGTATTTTATTCTTTCCGTTGCAATGGTGAATGGAATTGTTTCCTTAATTTCTCTTTCTGTTTTCTCATTATTAGTGTATAGGAATGCAAGGGATTTCTGTGTGTTGATTTTATATCCTGCAACTTTACTATAATCATTGATTAGTTCTAGTAATTTTCTGGTGGAGTCTTTAGGGTTTTCTATGTAGAGGATCATGTCATCTGCAAATAGTGAGAGTTTTACTTTTTCTTTTCCAATTTGGATTCCTTTTATTTCTTTTTCTGCTCTGATTGCTGTGGCCAAAACTTCCAAAACTATGTTGAATAGTAATGGTGAAAGTGGGCACCCTTGTCTTGTTCCTGACTTTAGAGGAAATGCTTTCAATTTTTCACCATTGAGGATAATGTTTGCTGTGGGTTTGTCATATATAGCTTTTATTATGTTGAGGTATGTTCCTTCTATTCCTTCTTTCTGGAGAGTTTTTATCATAAATGGGTGTTGAATTTTGTCAAAGGCTTTCTCTGCATCTATTGAGATAATTATATGGTTTTTGTTTTTCAATTTGTTAATGTGGTGTTTTACATTGATTGATTTGCGGATATTGAAGAATCCTTGCATCCCTGGGATAAAGCCCACTTGGTCATGGTGTATGATCTTTTTAATGTGTTGTTGGATTCTGATTGCTAGAATTTTGTTTAGGATTTTTGCATCTATATTCATCAGTGATATTGGTCTGTAGTTTTCTTTTTTTGTGGGATCTTTGTCAGGTTTTGGTATTAGGGTGATGGTGGCCTCATAGAATGAGTTTGGAAGTTTACCTTCCTCTGCAATTTTCTGGAAGAGTTTGAGCAGGATAGGTGTTAGCTCTTCTCTAAATTTTTGGTAGAATTCAGCTGTGAAGCTGTCTGGACCTGGGCTTTTGTTTGCTGGAAGATTTTTGATTACAGTTTCAATTTCCGTGCTTGTGATGGGTCTGTTAAGATTTTCTATTTCTTCCTGGTCGAGTTTTGGAAAGTTGTACTTTTCTAAGAATTTCTTCCACATTGTCAATTTTATTGGCATATAATTGTTGATAGTAGTCTCTTATGATCCTTTGTATTTCTATGTTGTCTGTTGTGATCTCTCCATTTTCACTTCTAATTTTATTGATTTGACTTTTCTCCCTTTGTTTCTTGATGAGTCTGGCTAATGGTTTGTCAATTTCATTTATCCTTTCAAAGAACCAGCTTTTGGCTTTGTTGATTTTTGCTATGGTCTCTTTTGTTTCTTTTGCATTTATTTCTGCCCTAATTTTTAAGATTTCTTTCCTTCTACTAACCCTGGGGTTCTTCATTTCTTCCTTTTCTAGTTGCTTTAGGTGTAGGGTTAGGTTATTTATTTGACTTTTTTCTTGTTTCTTGAGGTATGCCTGTATTGCTATGAACTTTCCCCTTAGGACTGCTTTTAAAGTGTCCCACAGGTTTTGGGTTGTTGTGTTTTCATTTTCATTCGTTTCCATGCAAATTTTGATTTCTTTTTTGATTTCTTCTGTGATTTGTTGGTTATTCAGCAGCGTGTTGTTCAGCCTCCATATGTTGGAATTTTTAATAGTTTTTCTCCTGTAATTGAGATCTAATCTTAGTGCATTGTGATCAGAAAAGATGCTTGGAATGATTTCTATTTTTTTGAATTTACCAAGGCTAGATTTATGGCCCAGGATGTGATCTATCCTCGAGAAGGTTCCATGTGCGCTTGAGAAAAAGGTGAAATTCATTGTTTTGGGGTGAATTGTCCTATAGATATCAATTAGGTCTAATTGGTCTATTGTATCATTTAACGTTTGTGTTTCCTTGTTAATTTTCTGTTTAGTTGATCTATCCATAGGTGTGCGTGGGGTATTAAAGTCTCCCACTATTATTGTGTTATTGTTAATTTCTCCTTTCATACTTGTTAGCATTTGTCTTACATACTGCGGTGCTCCCGTGTTGGGTGCATATATATTTATAATTGTTATATCTTCTTCTTGGATTGCTCCTTTGATCATTATGTAGTGACCATCTTTGTCTCTTTTCACAGCCTTTGTTTTAAAGTCTATTTTATCTGATATGAGTATTGCTACTCCTGCTTTCTTTTGGTCCCTATTTGCATGGAAAATCTTTTCCCAGCCCTTCACTTTCAGTCTGTATGTGTCCCCTGTTTTGAGGTGGGTCTCTTGTAGACAACATATGTAGGGGTCTTGTTTTTATATCCATTCAGCCAGTCTTTGTCTTTTGGTTGGGGCATTCAACCCATTTACATTTAAGGTAATTACTAATAAGTATGATCCCATTGCCATTTACTTTATTGTTTTGGGTTCAAGTTTATACACCGTTTTTGTGTTTCCTGTCTAGAGAATATCCTTTAGTATTTGTTGGAGAGCTGGTTTGGTGATGCTGAATTCTCTCAGCTTTTGCTTGTCTGAGAAGCTTTTGATTTCTCCTTCATATTTAAATGAATCCCTGCTGGGTACAATTATCTGGGCTGTAGGTTATTTTCTTTCATCACTTTAAGTATGTCTTGCCATTCCCTCCTGGCTTGAAGAGTTTCTATTGAAAGATCAGCTGTTATCCTTATGGGAATTCCCTTGTGTGTTATTTGTTGTTTTTCCCTTGCTGCTTTTAATATTTGTTCTTTGTGTTTGATCTTTGTTAATTTGATTAATATGTGTCTTGGGGTGTTTCACCTTGGGTTTATCCTGTTTGGGACTCTCTGGGTTTCTTGGACTTGGGTGATTATTTCCTTCCCCATTTTAGGGAAATTTTCAACTATTATCTCTTCAAGTATTTTCTCATGGTCTTTCTTTTTGTCCTCTTCTTCTGGGACCCCTATGATTCGAATGTTGTAGCATTTAATATTGTCCTGGAGGTCTCTGAGATTGTCCTCATTTCTTTTAATTCGTTTTTCTTTTATCCTCTATGATTCATTTATTTCTACCATTCTATCTTCTAATTCACTAATCCTATCTTCTGCCTCTGTTATTCTACTATTTGTTGCCTCCAGAGTGTTTTTAATTTCATTTATTGCATTATTCATTATATATTGACTCTCTTTTATTTCTTCTAGGTCCTTGTTAAACCTTTCTTGCATCTTCTCAATCTTTGTCTCCAGGCTATTTATCTGTGATTCCATTTTGATTTCAAGATTTTGGATCAACTTCACTATCATTATTCGGAATTCTTTATCAGGTAGATTCCCTATCTCTTCCTCTTTTGTTTGGTTTGGTGGGCATTTATCCTGTTCCTTTATCTGCTGGGTATTCCTCTGTCTCTTCATTTTGTTTAAATTGCTGAGTCTGGGGTGTCCTTTCTGTATTCTTGCAGTTTGTGGAGTTCTCTTTATTGTGGCATTTCCTCACTCTGTGTGGGTTTGTACTGGTGGCTTGTCAAGGTTTCTTGGTTAGGGAAGCTTGTGTCGGTGTTCTGGTGGGTGGAGCTGTATTTGTTCTCTCTGGAGTGCAATGAAATGTCCAGTAATGAATTATGGGATGTCTATGGTTTTGGGGTGACTTTGGGCTGCCTGTATCTTGGAGCTCAGGGCTGTGTTCCTTGCTGCTGGAGAATTTGCTTGGTATGTCTTGCCCTGAAACTTGTTTCACCCAGAGAGGTTTACAACGTTATATGGAGAAGAGAAGAGTGAGGAGGGAGTTAGAGGTGACCCGAATGAGATGAGGTGGAATCAATAGAGGAGAGAGTGGGCTATTCAGTAATCTCTTCCTTATGTGCACTCCACAACTGGACCGCTCAGAGTTGTTCACAAAGTTATACAGAGAAGAGAAGAAGGAGGAAGGTGGCAGAAGTGGCCAGGAGGATACATGGGGGGAATGAAAAGCAGGGAGACAGATCCAGCCAGTAATCAGTTCCCTAAGTGTTCTCCACCGTCTGGAACACATAGAAATTCACAGAGTTGGGTACAGTAGAGAGGGGTTAGGGAGGAGACACAGGCGACCTGGTGAAGAAAAAGGAGAGCCCAAAGGGAGAGAGAGCAGTTAAACCAGTAATCTCGCTCCCTAGTGTTTTCTCAGCTATTTTTAAGGTCTTCTCAGACAACCATTTTGTCTTTTTGCATTTAGCTTTCTTCAGAATAGTTATGATCACTGTCTCCTGTACAATGTCATGAACCTATGACCATAGTTCTTCAGCCACTCTATCAGATCTAATTCCTTGAATCTATCACTTCCACTCTATAATCTTAAGGAATTTGATTTAGGTCATACCTGAATGGTCTAGTAGTTTGCCTTACTTTCTTCAGTTTAAGTCTAAATTTGTCAATAAGGAGTTCATGATCTGAGCCACAGTCAGCTCCTGGTCTTGTGTTTACTGACTGTATAGATCTTCTCCATCTTTGGCTGCAAAGAATATAGTCAATCTGATTTTGATATTGACCATCTGGTGATGTCCATGTGTAGAGTCATCTCTTGTGTTGTTGGAAGTGTGTGTTTGCTATCACCAGTACATTCTCTTGGAAAAATTCTGTTGCCTTTGCCCTGCTTCATGTACTCTGAGTCCAGACTTGCCTGTACTCCAGGTATCTCTTGACTTCCTACTTTTGAATTCTAGTCTCCCGTGATGAAAAGGACATTCTTTTTTGGTGTTAGTTCAAGCTTGAAATCCATGACAATTTTAGTTTTCCAATCTGTAATGCTGCATTAACACACGAAAACAATATTATCTTCTTTCTCAACTCTTTGAATTGATAACTTGTCCAATACTCAGCTTTATCCTAAGTGTACTCTTTACAAAACCCAGAACTATCTATCGTTTGTTTCAATTTACTTTTTTCAGGTGTGACGCTTCCGAAATTGTCTCTCATCCACCATGACCTTTTTTTGACTGTAGCTATAAGGATTACTTTAAAGACTGTCCTTAGCAATAATTTACTGAGAATGTTCTATGTACCAAACACCATGCTAGATACTGAAAATATAGGGCAAACATGACCCACACAGTTCCTGAGCAATAATTTAGAGAAAGATACTGATAAGTTTCCAGGAAAGTGTACTATTGTCAAGAATTGCACCTGATATAGATGATACAGGGAATAGAAACATATAGAAAAGGTGTTTATCTAAACCACCGAGAAGGTGGATGAAGAAATCTTGGCAGTTATGAAAGCTACCTAGTGGAAATGACTTCTAAGTGAGGCCTCAAGTATGAATAGTAATTAGCCAGATGGAATAAGTCATAAAAAATACATATACATAGGAAATAATATGCCTGAATGTCTGGAAGTAATAGAAAACATGAGATGTTAGAGGAACTGAATATATAATTTTATGTACTATAGCATTGCATGTGTGTTTATGTGTGTGCATGTATAAAGCCTACCCAGGGAAATACAAAGATAAATGGAGACCAAATCAAATATTTGTTTATAAAAATCATCTTGACATTGAAGCAAAATGTCTGATTGATCACTTTATGGTACACTTCCAAATCTTTCTTCCTGAAAATGTAGCTACCACATTGAGTGTTGTTCCTTAATACCAGGATTCTAAGAGAGCCCTGTTCTCACTTTCTACAGAAGGGAAAGCTTGAAAAAGTGAGCACTGTAATGTTCATGTAAAAAGAAAGTAAAGCAGAAAATTGGCAAGTACCCTCTGTTAACATATTTTCTGCTCCCTGTGTATTACTAACGTTATTTCTCTAAGCAGCAGATATTAAGGAATAAAAAATGTTTTTTCAGGGTTTACTATCAAGTCAAATCATAGATTTAATTTCCAATCAGTTTAAGAATGTTCTGCTTAGCAAAATTAATTCTAGCAAAACATATGCCCATAATACATTAGAAATCATATATAAGGCATCTGTTGTTGACTTATTTATTAGAAAATCACCTTCATTTACTATTACACTGTGAGTTGCGTTATAGAACTAAATAAATGTTTAGACATTCTCTTCTGGGCCTCCTTTATAAACTGTTGTCTGAATGAGCCTTGTTTTTGGTGGGAACAGTCAGTCTTATCTGTTTGGATCTACTTCTTTCTAAGATGACTACTCATTTTGAATTGACATATTCAAATGAATAAATTTTCTTCTTTCCACAATCCTGAGTCACATTTTAAAAATTTTTCATTGATTTCTAACATTCAGGAAAATGGTGGAAATTAATAGGTCAAATTATTTTAAGTGTTTGTTTTGAGTTACTGCTGTTTTTTGAGAACAATAGACTACTTAGTAAAATTCTTAAAAAGGTATCACTGCTTTTCAAGGAGCAGTGTAACTATTCAATTCTATAATTTACCATAGAAGCATACATTGTTGGTTAAGTAAAGTTTACATATAGTATCTAATTAGTCCCCCAGGCAAATTCAAGGTATGGATTTTACTGATATAAATTTATTTCACTTAACTCTACATGATTGTTAGGGTCTTAAATATTAGTTATTCCATTTTTAAACACTGTGTTGAAGTAGTGTTGAAGTAATATTGGTGGCTAAAATGAAAGATTTTTTTTTTGATTTTTCAAAATTTTTAGCTTCTGAAATACAGAAATATGTAGAGAATATTAAAAAAATCCAAACCCTGTCGAAGCCCATCAGCTAATGCACCCCTCCTGAAAAACATTAATAATTCATGGCCAATGAAGACCTAACTTTTGTAGTTGGCCTCCCTCCTTTGATTCTTTATTTCTTATAGTCTCTTCATTGCAGTAGCTTTTACTCAGAAGGGAAAAAAAAAAAAAATCTGTTCTCTAAGACAGTGCTCAGTATTTTAAGTCTTCTCCCTGAAGATTTACAAATACCCATGTTTTTAGAAAGAGATCAGAGATCACTTCCCAAAGCACTCACTCACCAGACCAATAATTTAAGTAAAACACTTTCCTCCTCTATAATGGCTGGGAGGCAGTGCGCTGTGTTAGGAAAGCACTAGGCTAGTTGTCAAGGGACAAGAGATCTTATTTCAGGTCAAAAATAATAGAGTTTGCTTCTTTGCCTCAATACTTTTTTCGGTCTTTATCCTCATGGGTTTTATTGGTGGAGAAGAATATTTCTAGCTGGTCAAAACAGATTCAAAAAGTTTAGTAGGAATATCTGCAAGTATTATAGTTTCCATATAGGTAAATTTGAACAAATAGATGCTGAGAGTTTTAATCTTGTCTGGATTAATTTTTAAGTGTTCAGGATAACTGTTTCCTACTGCTCTGAGGCATTCATTACAGGGTCAGCTTTTCTAGTCTAAATCACCCATAGACATATGAGGGATGTGGTTGACAATTGAACTAAGTACTTTTATTTGCAAATGTTTAAAATATATACTTTTTAAGTTAAATAAAGAAGAAATTTACTGAAGAGACATTTTAAAAATCACTCAAATGATGGTTGAGGGGCAAGATCATAAAATGGACAAAAGTACAGAAACACAAAAGTCTTGTCACAAAACCAGTCCACTGAGGAAACCTGTGTGACTAAGAGACACTAAAAGTTCAAACTGTACAACTGTCACTACGTTCCCTAGAAAATGGATGTTGCGGCCACCACTGCTTCATCTTCCTCAATCCACTCTTTCTACTTATCTCATCACTAGCTCCCAATTTGGAGTCCTGGTCAGATACAGGTGAGTATCAGAGTCTCAGTGATGCTTGAAGGGCTTCTGCTGAAATTATGATGCCTAAAAACCACGAAGTGATGTGTTTCTCTCTATAAAGAAGCAGTCCTGTTTCCATGATTATCATCTGAAAATACATTTTGTCTTTAATTTTGTCTTAACTCCAAATTGGGAGCGAGTGATGAGATAAGTAGAAAGAATGGATTGAGGAAGATGAAGCAGTGGTGGCCACAACATCCATTTTCTAGGGAACGTAGTGACAGTTGTACAGTCTGAACTTTTTGTCTCTCTTAGTCACACAGGTTTCCTCAGTGGACTGGTTTTGTGACAATTTTGTCTTTAATTTTGAGCTGCTAGTGACACATTAGGGCCAAACTACAAAGATATTGAAATGAAATAGTTTGTAAGTTACTGAACAGCATTTATATTATAGGCTGGTATATAATTTATATAACTGATATCCCAAAACATGTAAGTTCTATGTAGAAATTTGTTATAGAATGTACAATAGGAATGATACATTTTTTTATCTCAATAAAGGTAATAATTCCATGAGCTGAAACATTCTTAGAAAATAGCATTTTTTCTTTTTCCATGTTGAATAGATAAGAATGTTATTTTGTCTTGTTCTCTTATCAATATCGGCCTTAATAATAAGCCATTTTAATATATTCTAGGGTTAAATATAAAAAGAGATGTATTACTATATAATTCTAACATTCACTTATATAGTGAAATACCTAAGTATTTTCTTTAAAGTTAAAAAAAAAAAGAAATATTTGACAAAAGGCAAAATCTGAGCTTAACTCAAATTAACAAGATGAGCAGATGCAGAAATAAAACCACAGTAATAGAAAAAAAAAAAACTGATATTTTAAGAAATATTCGAGTTTAATGTCACATTAAATTTTGGCAAGATACAACTAGGAATTTTAAAAAAGTAAAATAAATTATTGGTATATAAAAGTGGTATTATTTTTTCTATATTCAAAATTGCAATATCATAATTCATCTCTTATTTAACATTGACTAAGCTGAGAAAAAGGAAAATATCCTCCAATTTCAACAGAATACATGTCTTTGAGCTGGGCTTTGACAGATTGGATTCTATTTGTGTGTCAGAAATGATTTTATTTTGTGACCTTGAACAAGCTGCTTAGGTTCACTGTCTCATAATTTTCCATAAGCATAATGAGTTCAGTATTACTTATTCCTCCATTCTGAAGACTGATTGAAGTGCTCTTTCAAAAAAAATGATGTATATTAATCTCATTAGTGTTATTTTTAATATTTCATGTCTTCTTCCTAGGATACTTGTGTGAAAATACTTCCACAAGGCTTTCAAAGAAAGATCTACACTAATATCTGTGGTTATCATAAATGATAAGAATTGACTTTCACCTTGGAACTCATGTAATAAATAGTACAATCAATCACAAATGGTCTATACAGAAATTTTGCTCATTAAATTAAACAGTTCATTTCCCAAATTTTATGCTTCATAGAAATTGCTTTTCTGCCTAATCAATCCTGTCATCAACTGAGCAATTATCTTACCCACGGATATTCTAGATGTTGATCTGTCATGAGCTTTAGGTTTCCTTCTGTAGATTAAATATTGTAGTTAAAAAAATCTATATTTCCACAATCATGTTTCTTTATAACGAATCATTAACAGAAATGACTTGTCCACATAATTGTTTGGAGAACTTTCAATAAAGCAACTTATTTAATGTTATTTTCCTTTACAAAATAATAAAATATTGCCTCACTAATATAGTATCAGTCTTAGAATATATTTTTAACATTAAACATTTTGAAATATATGGCCTGTAGAAAGGGTGAGGCCAAAAGTTATCAACATTGAATTTTGATGTTGGCAATGGGGACACCTCTAAGCTCACTGATTATTACTTAAATTTATATGAAACATTAATAGGTTAACAACGTTTACTTTTTCAGGACTCTTGACAATATTTACATACAAATTGGTCTAACTTGTTCTAGGTGGGAAAATGTTTCCTTTAAAATTCTTTTAGAATTTGAAGATTTCTTTACTTGTTAGATAAAGTTTTAAGTGAAATTCAGTTCTATTCTTGAATTCTGTATATCATAAATGGTATTTAATGGCACTCATTTAATTATTTTTTTGGGGAGAAGCTATTACTCAGTTTATTTCACTTATGTGTAGCACATGATCAGAGAATAGATAAATAATAATTGTTTCAGTGGAGAATGATGGATATATTTATAGGTTTGCTTACAATTTACATGTTCTAGAGTCACAAAGAACCAACTTTCTTTCTTTACAATTTACGTCTATTATTGTAATATTTTAACATTCCTAGCATGGCTGACAATTAGCATATTAAAGCAGGAGAAAAATAAATCATATATCTTTTTTAAAAAATTAAAAATATCCACAATAGAATAAATTATCAATCACCACCCCTCTCAAATTTTAGATACTTCTATTTCATGAGCAACTACTGTATCCTAGACATTTTATTAAAAGATCATTTTATTTAATCCTCAAAACAGCCAAGTATATTGTACAAAGAGCTTGTTTTGTTTGTTTGAGAAGAAGGAGGGAATTTGGCTAAATCACAAGTCACATGGCAAATAAGTGGCATAGATCAAATTAAACCTCAGAGCCATTTTACTCCAAACTCAAGGCTACTTTCAATTCCCTCTATTATTGGAGATTGGTAATCTCTGCAATTTTATCACGTCATTTGTCTTTTAAAATCAGGAGAAACACAAAAGAGGATAACTAAAAGAGAGCAAAGGAGTATAGGTAAACCTAAACCGGATTATAAAAACTTGCATGTCAATCTTAACACATTGACTAGGACCTTAGGGCTGAACTGAACTGAAAGTCTAACCAGCATGTACAGTCCAAAAGTCTAGAGGCTTTGCACTTCAATGACTGCCAATGTGCATCCAGATAAACAACAGGGTAAAGAAAAGTGAGCAGTGTGTCCTGAATTTAGAGATGAGGGAAAATTACCCAGTGAACTACCTAGCAACTTCTATCTCATTTCCTATACAAATAACATTAAAATGAACAGTAAGAGAAACCTCATGTATATGTGTGAAAAATAAGAAATATCATATTGGTTCAAAGCATGGTCATTGGAGATACAAGTTACTGGAACACTAATTGAATCCGATTGTGTCACAGTATTTACTCTTCCACAAAATGAGGAGAAAAAAAAAAACAAAACAAAAATGAAGTGGCAAGTACTAAATTAATTGTAGTTTATTATTTTGTCTTTTTGTCTTAATGCTCCTAACTTCTCCTTATGAGTTAAAAGTAAGTGACAAGTACAGTCCAAAAGTATGTGTAAGGAATGAGTGGGAAGGATATAGGTGACTAGGTGACGGTAAAAGTGTTTATGGATATATTTTTGCTAAATAACAATCATGGTTTGCACCAGCAGAAAAGAGAAATCCTTCTTATTTCTAGACTTCCAACAATAATAATATTTATGGCAGAGTTGTTGGGAGTTAAATGAGTAATGTACAGTGTTGAACAATATTAATATTACCATTTTAATCATCATATTATTAACATTAAGACATATATATAGGGTTGCTAATAATAATAAATCTCTTAGCATAGTGCCAGATAATAATTATATTAAAAATAAGTTACTTCTGACATATGTACACAGTCAGACTAACAGTGTCTTAACACACACCAGTTCCTCTCTGTTTAACTTTTTCATGTCTTCAAATCAGTAGACTGTTATTGATTGGTTTCAAAACTTACCCAATATTTCATGAAGCACTATCTGATAATTATGCTATGAGAGTAAAATAAGGAAAATGTTTATCTAACATTTAGCAAAGTGGCCCCAAAGTCTCCAAATTGGGAACATTTAGTTTATATGGATATAAAAGTATATTTTTAACTCTACACTTGAAAGTGAAATTGAACTTTTCCTTTTCAAATGGTGCTAGCATTAGTATTAGCTTCCAAAGTTCAAACTGACCAGGTGCTTGTTCTCAGTTGTAGCTGCCAGGCTGGGTCTCTGTTGCCTTCTTGAACATTTCTTCCCTGAAAATCCTCTGAGAAGAGTAAGAGATCATGGTACTGCAACATAGATAGCTTCAACTCTGGCAAGATTTATTTCCCAAATCTCAGTGAAATAGCATTACTAAAAACTTCATTTTAAAACACTCCATATAAACCCCTGAAGAGTGAGTTTTAAACAGGAGCACAAAAATAAACAAATGGGACCTAAATTAAACTTAAAGCCTTTTGCATTTCAAAGGAAACCAAAAATAAAATGAAAGACATACTAAATGGGAGAAAATAACTACAAATGATATGACTGATAATGTGTTAATACTCCAAACACATAAATAACTCATACAACTAAATATCAAAAAACAAGCTGATTAAAAGTGGGGCAGATGGCCTGAATAGACATTTTCCCAAAGAAGACATATAGATGACTAACAAACAAATGAAAAGATGCCCAACATCATTAATTACCAGAAATGCAAATCAAAACCACAATGAGATATCACCTTATACTTGTCAGAATAGCTATCATCAAAATATCTAGGACTTTCCTGGTGGTCCAGTGGTTAAGAATCTTCCTGCTAATGCCAGGGACATGAGTTCGATCACTGGCCCAGGAAGATCCTACATGCTGCTGAGCAACTAATCCCAGGGACCACAACTACTAAGAGCCTATGAACCACAACTCTAGGGTCCACACACCCTAGAGCCTGTGATCAGTATCAAGAGAAGCCAGCACAATGAGAAGCCTGCGTACTGCAACTAGAGAAATCCCATGTGCAGCAACAAAGACCCACTGCACCCCAAAATAAATAAATGAATAAATCTTTTTTTTTTTTTTAAGTCTGTAAATAAGAAATGTTGGAGAGGATGTGAAGAAAAGGGAACTCTTGTACACTGTCGGTAGGAATGTAAAGGTGCAGCCACTATGGAAAACACCATGAAGGTTACTCCAAAAATTAAAAATAGGATTGTCATGTGATCCAGCAACTCTATTCCTGGGTATATAAAAAAAATCACTAATTTGAAAAGATGCATGCACACCAATGATCACAGCAGCAGTATTTGCAATAGCTAAGATACTGAAGCAACTCAGGTGTCCACCAACAGATAAATGGATAAAGAAGATGTGATACATATAATGGAAACTTATTTAGCAACCAAAAAGAATGAAATTCTGACATTTGCAACAACACAGATAGACCTAGAGAGTATTATGCTTAGTGAAATAAATCAAAGTAAGACAAATATTGTATGTTATCACTTATATGTGGAATCTAAAAAATACAAAACAAATGGATGTATATCAAAATAGAAAAAGATTCACAGATGTAGAAAACAAACTAGTGGATACCAGTGGGGAAAGGGAGGGGCAAGTTAGGGGTATGGGATTAAGAGATACAAACTAACACGTATAAAATAGATAGGCAACAAGTGCAGCACAGGTACTGTACAGCAACAAGTAAAACAGTGCAGCACCATTATTTTGTACTAACATCAAATGGAGTATAATCTACAAAATATTGAATCCCTATGCCATAAACCTGAGACTATTAAGATATTGTCCATCAGTTCAGTTCAGTCACTCAGTCGTGTCCAACTCTTTGCGATCCCATGAATCGCAGCACACCAGGCCTCCCTGTCCATCACCAACTCCCAGAGTTCACTCAGACTCACGTCCATTGAGTCAGTGATGCCATCCAGCCATCTCATCCTCTGTGATCCCCTTCTCCTCCTGCCCCCAATCCCTCCCAGCATCAGAGTCTTTTCCAATGAGTCAACTCTTCACATCAGGTGGCCGAAGTACTGGAGTTTCAGCTTTAGCATCATTCCTTCCAAAGCAATCCCAGGGCTGATCTCCTTCAGAATGGACTGGTTGGATCTCCTTGCAGTCCAAGGGACTCTCAAGAGTCTCCTCCAACACCACAGTTTAAAAGCATCAATTCTTCGGCGCTCAGCCTTCTTCACAGTCCAACTCTCACATCCATATATGACCACAGGAAAAACCATAGCCTTGACTAGACGGACCTTTGTTGGCAAAGTAATGTCTCTGCTTTTGAATATGCTATCTAGGTATACTTAAATAAATAAGGAGGATGGGAGTAAGTTTAAAGTACACCAATTACAACCTCCATGGGAACTATAGAGGTTTACTGTCTGAATCTTCCTTCAGGAAGGGAAGTGCAGTCAGTTATTAGTTTCCAACTATAGTGCCTTCAACCCACTCCAGTGTTCTTGCCTTGAGAATCCCAGTGACGGGGGAGCCTGGTGGGCTGCCATCTATGGGGTCGCATAGAGTCGGACACGACTGAAACGACTTAGCAGCAGCATAGTGCTTTCAAGATCCTCTTCAGTTTGAGTTGAGGTTACACCATCCAGAGGCAGCCCCAGTCAACACCTGAGAAAAACAGGGATCCCTCATGGGAAACTTTTACTTGGGAGTTCCCCGTTGGGTTGGCCAACACTTCCTCAGATCTGCGTCATGATCCAGATTATAGTCTGAAGCTCTCCCTGCTCAATTCTGCTTCTTCTAACATTCCCTCTCAGATCTGCCTCAAAGTCTGGAGGCTTTCTTTGCTTAACTCAGCTTCTTCCCCCTTTTACATTTTTCCCCTGCAATGATTTACAGTAAGTCACTTGTATTCCAAGTTCCTTCTCAAAGTCTGCTTCTGAGAGGACCAGTCAACATACCTTCTCTGTCCAGTCATTATTCCAAGGGTTTAACACTCAGTTCTTATCCCCACACTCAAAGGCAATGCTGTTTTGACCCCATTTATTACAGGGGCAGCAAAGAGTCGGACACAACTGAGCGACTGATCTGATCTGATCTGATCTGATTGCAGGGGCTTCCCTGTAATTTATTATAGGGGTGGTGGCTCAAACAGTAGAGTCTGCCTGGAGACTGAAGGAGACCCAGGTTTGATCCCTGGGTCAGGAAGATCCCCTGGAGAAGGAACTAGCAACCCACTTTAGTGTTCTTGCCTGGAAAATCCCATGGGTTGAGGAGCCTGGCAGGCTACAGTCCATGGGGTTGCAAACAGTCGGACACAACTGAGTGACTTCCCTTTCACCTATTACTAAGGTGTTCTTCTGCTCACTGTTCTCCAGGCAAGCAAGCCCCCTTGGCTTTTCTTCAAACAATCAAAGACATTCCTGCTGCAGAACTTCACCTTCCCCTGATTGGAAAGCTCTTATGCTCTTAGCTAAGATTTGCATCATATGGTGCCTTGTTATCATTCAGATCTCTGATCAAATATCACATTCTTTAGTTTTGTCTGGATCATTTTTTTAAAAACATACTCCTTCACTCCATCATCAATAAATTTATTACTTTCGTCTTTATAACATTATTAGCATTTAAAATGTTATTACTAACATGTTTGTTTATTGAATGTCTTGCTCCCAAGAGATTAGTCTTTGCCTCTTTTGTCTACCACTGCCTCTCTAGAGTTTTGGAGAATGGTTGACAGAAGCAAGTTAGGTCAGTCATATTTACTAATGTAATAATTAAATCAATCATTTTCAGTTTTGAGACTTAATTTCAATAATAACAACAAAAGCTATGTGTCTTAGAGAAGCTGTATAATGTCTCTAATGTGAGGTGGTTTTTCTATTTACTAAGAACAATTATAACTACCTCACAGCAATTTATAAGCATTACATAAAATAAAATGAAACTGAAATATATCTGATGCTCAGTAGGCCCTCAAAGTAGGGAAAACCACTAGCCCATTCAGGCATGCTGTAATTCAAATCTTTATGTTTATACAGTGGAAGTGGCAAATATAGATTCAAGGGATTAGATCTGATAGACAGAGTGCCTGAAGAACTATGGATGCAGGTTGTAACATTACATAATTCAGTGACTAAAACCATCCCCCCAAAAAGAAATGCAAGAAGACAAAATGGTATTCTGAGAGGGCCTCCCAAATAGCTGGGAAAAGAAGAGAAGTGAAAAGCAAAGGAAAAAGGGAAAGAATGCAGAGTTTCAAGGAATAGCAAGGAGAGATAAGAAAGCCTTCTTAAGTAAACAAAGCAAAGAAATAGAGGAAAACAATAGAATGGGGAAGACTAGAGATCACTTCAAGAAAATTAGAGATACCAAGAGAATATTTCTTGCAAAGATGAGTACAAGAAAGGGCAGAAAACAAAAGGACCTAACACAAGCAGAAGAGATTAAGAAGAGGTGGCATGAATACACAGAACTGTACAAAAAAGGTATTAATGACCCAGATAACCATGATGGTATGGTCACTCATCTAGAACCAGACATCCTGGAGTGTGAAGTCAAGTGGGGCTTAGGAAGCATCACTACAAACAAAGCTAGTGGAGATGATGGAATTCAGGCGGAGCTATTTCAATTCCTAAAAGATGATCCTACTAAAGTGCTGCACTCCATATGCCAGCAAATTAGGAAAACTCAGCAGTGGCCACAGGACTTGAAAAGGTCAGTATTCATTCCAATCTAAAAGAAGGACAATGCCAGAGAATGCTCAAACTACTGTGCAATAGCACTCATTTCACATACCTGAAAGGCAATGCTCAAAATCCTTCAAGCTAGGCTTCAACAGTACATGAACCAACTTTCAGATGTACAAGTTGGGTTTAGAAAAGGCAAAGGAACAAGAGATCAAATTGCCAACATCTGTTGAATCATAGAAAAAGCAAGAGAGTTTCAGAAAAACACTTAATTCTGCTTCATTGACTATGCTAAAGCTTTTGACTGTGTGGATCACAACAAACTGTGGAAAATTCTTCAAAAATGGGAATATCAGACCACCTTACATGTCTCATGAGAAACCTGCATGCAGGTGAAGAAGCAATAGCTAGAACTAGACAATGGACTAGTTCTAAATTGGGAAAAGAGTAGATCAAGGCATTATATTGTCACACTGCTTATTTAACTCTTATGCAGAGTACATCATGTGAAATGCTAGGATAGATGAAGCATAAGCTGGGATCCAGATTGCTGGGAGCAATATCAACAATCACAGATATGCAGATGACATCACCCTAATGGCTGAAAGTGAAGAGGAACTAAAGAGCCTCTTGATGAATGTGAAAGAGGAGAGTGAAAAAGTTGGCTTAAAACTCAATAGTCAAGAAACTAAGATCATGGCATCAGGTCTTATCAATTTATGGCAAATAGATGGGGAAACAGTGACAGACTTTATTTACTTGGGCTCCAAAATCTCTGCAGATGGTGATTGCAGCCATGAAATTAAAAACACACTCGCTTCTTGGAAGAAAAGCTATGAGAAAGCTAGACAGCATATTAGAAAACAGAGACATCATTTTACTGACAAACGTCAATCTAGTAAAAGCTATGGTTTTTCTAGTAGTCATATAAGGATGTGAGATTTGGACCATAAAGAAGGCCGAGTGCTGAAGAATTGATGCTTTTGAACTGTGGTGCTGGAGAAGACTCTTCAGAGTCCCTTGGACTGCAAGGAGATCCAGCCAGTCCATCCTAAAGGAGATCAGTCCTGGGTGTTCACTGGAAGGACTGATGTTTGAAGCTGAAACTCCAATACTTTGGCCATCTGATTTAAAGAGCTGACTCATTTGAAAAGACCCTGATGCTGGGAAAGATTGAGGGCAAGAGGAGAATGGGACGACAGAGGATGAGATGATTGGATGGCATCACTGACTCAATGGACATGAGTTTGGGTGAACTCTGGGAGTTGGTAACGGACAGGGAGGCTTGGGGTGCTGCAGTTCATGGGGTCACAAAGAAGTCGGACAGGACTGAGCGACTGAACTGAACCGAGCTGAAGGCACAGTGGTGACTAGAGACTATTCACCCACAAAATGGAAAAGGCAGTAGATAGTACAAATGACTGTTGAATTCTGTTAAACTCTAAGTTCATTTCACTTTGAACAGCTAGTGGTCACTAGGCAGAATGGAATTTAAAGTGATGACCTAGAAATCAGGGGTAGTGTATAACCTGATACACATCTCTTGAGCCTCCCCGTCTGCCAAGAATTTTTAAAAACTCCTTTGATTTTGAAGCCACTATGTCATTAAATATCATTTTGTAAAATGCAGAGAAAAATAATATAGTCTGTATATATGCTTAAAAATTTTTAATGTCACTGTAACTACTAGAGAGAGCAATAGTAATTTAGCAAATTCCGACTGCATTTTTTCAAGTCTGGGGATCAGACAGAGAGAAGTTGAAGAGAGAAAATGATTTATTTGTGTCTTCCCTAAAATTAGAATTTTCCTCTTCCCATATCATATTTTGATCCTTCTACCATTCTACTTTACAATGCATATCATCATGCTTTATTACCCATTTAACACATAAGTAATTGTACGATGATGATAATGATACTGTGGCTTTCCCTCTCCTTTCTCAGGGAGCTCTGCAGATAAATTATAAGCGATCGATTCCTGTTGAAGTGAATAGATGGCCTAGTTTTGCTGCAATATTCAAGTTCTTTTCCCTTGCAGTCAATTCCCAGTGTCCCAGTGATTTATCTACCTTTGCTAAATTTCGTGTTCATGTTCTTTTTACCAGTGGCATGGAATTTTAATTAGCTTTTGATAAAATGTATTAAGGTACTTTCTAAACTAGGAATGGAGAAAACTTACATTTTTTTTACCTCTACATGTTAAGATTTCTGCAAACTAGTAAAAGCTAAAAGGCATTAATAGTTTGTGCATTTTTAACTAAAGATATATTGGGCTCAATGTGTGACAGTCCCTTGGTTATATCCTGTAAAATCCTAAGTTCCATTAGGTTTCTCAGTGTAATCTGAATGTCTGTTTATCATTATTTTTGCCATTTTATTTAAAAATAATTTGAAAGAGAAAATTTTGCAAAACATTGTAAGAAATAACTGAATATTTTCTGCCAATGTATTAATTTTTAACACTTTCCCACACTTTCTTTATAATCCTCTTTATAAAATCATACAGTAGCTTTATAAACCCATAATACTTCACATGCATTTCCTAAAACCAAAGTTGTTCAATTACATATACAGCAATGTCTTATATTTTCTTTAGTGTCTTTAAAAATACAACTAGTAATTTTTTAAACATTTTTTGTGAACCATTTGTAAAGTCTTTATCTAATTTGTTACAATATTTTTTCTTTTTTTTTTTTTTTGACCATAGGTTATGGGATCTTAGCTCCCTGACCAGGGATCAATCGAACCTAGATCCCCTGCATTGGAAGGTGAAGTCTTAACCACTGGACCTCCAGGGAAGTCCCACAACTAGTAATTTTATAGAATATTCATAAACTTTCATTTTGCTGATATTTCTCTATGAGTAGATTCAAGTTGTGCATTTGGGGCTTGAACACTACGTAAATAATGTATCTTTTTCAGAGTCTCACATCTGGTAGCATATAATCTTTATCTCTTATTCAAGATGTTAATTTTGATTGCTTTGTGTATTAATTATCTATTGTTGTAGAACAATGCATGCATGCTGAGTTGCTTCAGTGCAACCTTATGGACTGTAGCCTGCCAGGCTCCTCTGTCCATGGGATTCTCCAGGGAAGAATATTGCAGTGGGCTGCCATGGCTTGCTCCAGGGGATCTTCCCGACCCAGAGATTGAACCCACATCTCTTACATCTCCTGCATTGGCAGGCAAGTCCTTTACCACTAATGCCACCTGGGAAGCCCCATTGTAGAACAGTAGGGCCATAAAATTAACATCTTAGAGTACACGCATTTATGGTATGACAGTTACATTGGATCTGCAGTTTGGACTCAACAGGGTCTTCTGCTTCAGAATCGTTGCCATAATTAAGATGTCAACTGAGGCTGTAATATCATTTCAGGGATCAACTGCAAAAGGATCTCCATCAAATCTCACCTGGTTATTAGCAGAATTCAGAACCTTGCAGGGCACAGGACTGAGGGCCTCAATTTCTTGCTGGCTATTAGTTTGAGGCTTCCATCAGTTCCAGAGAGCTCTCAGTTCAGTTCAGTTCAGTTGCTCAGTCATGTCTGACTCTTTGCAACCCCATGAATCACAGCACGCCAGGCCTCCCTGTCCATCACCAACTCACGGAGTTCACCCAGACTCATGTCTATCTAGTCAGTGATGCCATCCAGCCATCTCATTTTCTGTTGTCCCCTTCTCCTCCTGCCCCCAATCCCTCCCAGCATCAGAGTCTTTTCCAATGAGTCAACTCTTCGCATGAGGTGGCCAAAGTACTGGAGTTGCAGCTTTAGCATCATTCCTTCCAAAGAAATCCCAGGGCTGATCTCCTTCAGAATGGACTGGTTGGATCTCCTTGCAGTCCAAGGGACTCTCAAGAGTCTTCTCCAACACCACAGTTCAAAAGCATCAATTCTTCGGCACTCAGCCTTCTTCACAGTCCAACTCTCACATCCATACAGGACCACAGGAAAAACCATAGCCTTGACTAGACGAACCTTTGTTGACAAAGTAATGTCTCTGCTTTTGAATATGCTATCTAGGTTGGTCATAATTTTCCTTCCAAGGAGTAAGCATCTTTTGATTTCATGGCTGCAGTCACCATCTGCAGTGATTTTGGAGCCCTCAAAAATAAAGTCTGATGCTGTTTCCACTGTTTCCCCATCTATTTCCCATGAAGTGATGAGACCAGATGCCATGATCTTCATTTTCTGAATGTTGAGCTTTAAGCCAACTTTTTCACTCTCCACTTTCACTTTCATCAAGAGGTTTTTTAGTTCCTCTTCACTTTCTTCCATAAGGGTGGTGTCATCTGCATATCTGAGGTTATTGATATTTCTCCAGGCAATCTTGATTCCAGCTTGTGTTTCTTCCAGCCCAGCATTTCTCATGATGTACTCTGCATATAAGTTAAATAAGCAGGGTGACAGTATACAGGCAGTTTATAGAAGCATCTTAATCAAAGTCAGCAAGGGAAAGACTTTACTAGCAAGATGAATTATAGCCTTATCTAAGTTTCTCTTATAGGTGATATCCCATAATTGTTGTTGTGTTTTATTGATTTTAATAGCAGTTTCTGTACACACCCTAACAAATAGGTTTAGACACGTCATGACTACCAGGAGAAGAGTATAATGGGTAGCCGTTTAAGAATCTGTCCAATACTGTAAGATTTGCTGTGGTATTTTTTGATTCCTTCACCACTTAAGCATTTTTCCTTTTGTCATTAATGAATTTATGGGATGGGCTATCAGAGACTGTATAAGTAACACATTCTAAATCAGTTCCTCCCATCTATGCTTTTAGTCAAATAAAGAATCTTAAATGCAGTACTTGATGCAATCTCAAAAAGGTCAGAATGATCTCTGTTCGTTTCCAAGGCAAACCATTCAATATCACAGTAATCCAAGCCTATGTGCCAACCAGTAACGCTGAAGAAGCTGAAGCTGAACAGTGCTACAAAGACCAATAAGACATTCGAGAACTAACATCCAAAAAAAAAAAATGTCCTTTTCATCATAGGGGACTGGAATGCAAAAGTAGGAATTCAGGAGACACCTGGAGTAACAGGCAAATTGGGCCTTGGAGTACAAAATGAAGCAGGGAAAATGCTAGCAAGAGTTTTGCCAAGAGAACACACTGGTCATAGCAAACACCTATCTCCCAACAACACAAGAGAACACTTTACACATGGACATCACCAGATGGTCAATACCAAAATCAGATTTATTATATTCTTTGCAGCCAAAGATGAAGAAACTCTATACAGTCAGCAAAACAAGATGGGGAGCTGACTGTGGCCCAGATCATGAACTCCTTATTACAAATTTCAGACTTAAATTGAAGAAAGTAGGGAAAACCACTAGACCATTCAGTTATTACCTAAATCAAATCCCTTATGACAATATAGTAGAAGTGACAAATAGATTCAAGGGATTAGATCTGATAGACAGAGTTCCTGAAGAACTATGGACTGAGCTTTGTGACATTATACAGGAAACAGTGATCAAGATCATCCCCAAGAAAAAGAAATGCAAAAAGGCAAAATGGTTGTCTGAAGAGGCCTTACAAATAGCTGAGAAAAGAACAGAAGCTAAAGGCCATGGAGAAAAGGAAAGATAGAAGCATCTCAACTCAGAGTTCCAAAGAATAGCAAGGAGAAATAAGAAAGTCTTCCTCAGTGATCAATGCAAAGAAATAGAAGAAAATAATAGAATGGGAAAGACTAGACATCTCTTCAAAAAAACTAGAGATACCAAGGGAACATTTCATGCAAAGATGGCACAATAATGGACAGAAATTGTAAGGACATAACAGAAGCAGAAGATATTAAGAAGAAGTGGCAAGAATACACAGAAGAACTGTACAAAAAAGATCTTCATGACCCAGGTAACCACGATGGTGTGATTACTGGACTAGAAACAGGGATCCTGGAATGCAAAGTCAAGTGGTCCTTAGGAGGCATCACTACAAACAAAGCTAGGGGAGGTGATGGAATTCCAGTTGAGCTATTTCAAATCCTGAAAGATGATGTTGAGAAAGTGCTGCACTCAATATGGCAGCAAATTTGGAAAACTCAGCAGTGGCCACAGGACTGGAAAGGTCAGTTTTCATTCCAATCCCCAAAAAGGCAATGCCAAGAATGTTCAAACTACCTCACAATTGCACTCATCTCACATGTTATCAAAGTGATGCTCAAAATTCTCCAAGCCAGGTTTCAACAGTATGTGAATGATGAACTTCCAGGTGTTCAAGCTGGATTTAGAAAAGGCAGAGGAATCAGAGATCAAATTGCCAACATCTGCTGGATCATCAAGAAAGCAGGAGAGTTCCAGAAAAGCATCTGCTTCTACTTTATTGACATGCCAAAGCCTTTGACTATGTGGATCAAAACAAACTGCAGAACATTCTTCAAGCGATGGGAATACCAGACCAACTTACCTGCCATCTGAGAAATCTGTATGCAGGTCAGGAAGCACCAGTTAGAACCAGACATGGAACAACAGACTGGTTCCAAATTGGGAAAGAAGTGTGCACCAAGGCTGTATATTGTCACCTTGCTTATTTAACTTATATGCAGAGTACATCATGTGAAATGCAGGGCTGCATGAAGCACAGGCTGGAAGCAAGATTGCTGGGAGAGATATCAATAATCTCAGTTATGCAAATGACATCACCCCTATGGCAGAAAGTGAAGAACTACAGAGCCTCTTGATGAAAGTGAAAGAGGAGAGTGAAAAAGTTGGCTTAAACTCAACATTCAGAAAACTAAGATCAAGGCATCTGGGCCCATTACTTCGTGGCACGTAGACTGGAAAGCAATGGAAACAGTGACAGATTTTTGGGGCTCCAAAATCACTGCAGAGGTGACTGCATCCATGAAATGAAAAGACCCTTGCTCCCTGAAAGAAGAGCAGAGACATTAGTTTGCCAACAAAGGTTCACTTAATCAAAACTATGGTTTCTCCAGTAGTCATGTATGAATGTGAGAGTTGAACTACAAAAAAGCCGAGCGCCAAAGAATTGATGCTTTTGAACTGGTATTGGAGAATACTCTTGAGAGTTCCTTGAACTGCAAGGAGATTAAACTTGTCCATCCTAAAGGAAATCAGTCCTGAATATTCACTGGAAGGACTGATTGCTGAAGCTGAAATTCTAGTACTTTGGCCACCTGATGTGAAGAACTGACTCCTAGAAAATACCCTGATGGTGGGAAGGATTGAAGGCAGGAGGAGAAGGGGACAACAGAGGATGAGATGGCTGGATGGCATCACTGACTCAATGAACATGAGTTTGAGCAAGTTCCAGGAATTGGTGATGGACAGGGAAACCTAGCATCCTTCAGTCCATGGAGTTGCAAATAGTTGGACATTACTGAGTGACTGAACTGACTGATGGTTTCAGTATCCATCAATGTTTTCTTTACCAGAATACAATTTACTGCATTAATTCTAAAACAGCAATTTTCCAATTCACAGACTATTCTACTTTTGTTAGCATTCTATTATTAGAAAGGGCTTTATCACATACTTATATACAATCAATGTCTATTTATATACAATAGACATTGTATACATATACAATATAAATGTCTATTTGTATACAATCTATGTCATTTTTCTGATTGCCTTTAGTATTTTCTTTTTATCTCTGATTTTCAGCTATTTAATTATTATGTGCTTTGCTGTGGTTTTCTTTACCCCAAATTTATTGTGATTTCTTATATTGCTTTAATCTGTCCATGTATAATTTCTTCACATTTGGAACAGTTTTACCACTGGTTTTTCATTATTTCTTCTGTACCAATTTCTAGCTTCAATAGCTCAAATAGACTATGTGATATTGATGTACAGCTTACTGAGGCTTTGTCAACTGTTTTTAATTCTTTTGTTCTCCTATTATATTTGGGATATTTAAAAATTCATTGACATTTTCTACTGTTGTTTCAAACATACTATTTAACCTATAGTGTGTTTTCTTTCCCAGCTATTTTTGATTTCCAGCATTCCCCTTGAAATTTTAGTACATTTTTCTCATCATATTGTGTTTTCCTCTATGTTTATTAAACAAATGAAATGTGTTTATAATAGCTCTGAGCACTCAACCCCTTTACCCATACATTCAGTGGTCTTCCCATTCTGACTGGTGGGAATGAAAATGATTCTCTGTACACTGTGGGAGTATTTTAGTATGTTGCTCTCCAGTGATTCTTTCCTCTTCCTCACATAGTTTCCATTATACATGTGTGGATTCGTTTTCAGCCAAAAAGTTGAGGAGAATCATTTTAGATCTCCTAAGATCTGTATGGAAATATCTCTCAAAATAACCTCCTTTACAGATACTGGCTCCAGTGTCTTTTCCATATAATACTCTTTATCATCTCTATAAGTAAGACAATTTGTTCTCTTTAGGATAGCATTCCTTGCACTGGGACCTGAAAAGTCTTCACATAATATACCGGGGCATTCGTGGAACTGAACTCACTTTTCTTTTCACACACAGTTCTGCTTTCTAAGGCCAGAAAGTAAATCTGGTTCCTCTGACAAAAACCACAATTACAAGCTCCTCCGTCCATGGGATTTTCTAGGCAAGAGTACTGGAGTGGGTTGCCATTTCCTTCTCCAATGAATCTTCCCGACTCAGGAATCGAACCCAGGTCTCCCGCATTGTAGACAGATTCTTTACCATCTGAGCCACCAGGGAAGTATTATAATCTCTTTATATATGTGAATGTGTATTATGTGATACAAATATTCACTTAATGTTTTAATTTGTTTATTCATTAGTAATGGTCAATATTTACTGAACCAAGCATTTTTCTAACACTTGATAGACAACAGATACACGTTGTTTTTTTTCAGTTTTTAAAATTTATTCTTATTTTTTAAATGTATTTATTTTTAATTGGAGGAAAACTGCTGTATAATGTTGTGTTAGTTTCTTCCATACATCAGCATGAAACAGCCATAGGTATATATGTGTCCCTTCCCTCTTGAACTCCCCTCCCATCCCCCACTTTATCCCACCCCTCTAGGTTGTCACAGAGCACAAGGTTGAGCTTCCTGAATCATACAGCAAATTCCCACTGGCTACATATTTTACATATGGTAATGTGTATGTTTCAAAGCAACTCTCTCAATTTGTCCACCCTCTTCTTACTTCTATGTGCTCAAGTCTGTTCTCTATGTCTAAGTCTCTATTGCTGCCCTACAAATAGGTTCATCAGTGCTGTTTTTCTAGATTCTATATATATACGCATTAATATACAATATTTATTTTCCCTGACTAGAAATTACTCAAAATAATTCTCTTTTATGGCTGAGTAATATTTCATAGTCATGTATGATTGTGAGAGCTAGACTGTAAAGAAGGCAGAGCACCAAAGAATTGATGCCTTCAATCTGTGGTGCTGGAGAATACTCCTGAAAGTCCCTTGGACAGCAAGGAGATAAAACCAGTCGGTCTAAAGGAAAATCAACCCTGAATCTTCATTGGAAGGACTGATGCTGAATCTGAAGCTCCAGTATTTTGGTCACCTGATGCAAACAGTTAAATCATTGGAAAAGTCCTTGATACTGGGAAAGATTGAGGCCAAAAGGAGAAGAGGTCATCAGAGGGTGAGATAGCTGGATGGCATCACTGATGGCATGTTGGCATTACTGATATGAATTTGGGGAAAACTTGGGGAGATGGTGAGTGAAGGTAGGCCTGGCATGCTGCAGTCCATGGGGTCACAAAGAGTTGGACATGATTGCGCGACTGAACAACAACAAATATTGCCTTGTATAAATGTACCACCAGTTCTTTATGTATTCGTCTGTCAGTGGATAGATTGTTTCCATATCCTGGCTATTGTAAATAGTGCTGCAGTGATTAACAGGGTACATGTGTATTTTAGAATGGTTTTCTCAGGGTATATGCCCAGTTGTGGGGTTGCTGGTAGAATACCCAGATTTATTTTTTAAAGAAATCTCCTTACTGTTCTCCATTGTGACTCTATCAATTCACATTCTCAACAACAGTGCAAGAGGATTCCCTTTTCTCCACATTCTATCCAGCATTTTTTTTTTTTTTTTTTTTGGAGATCTTTTTGAGGGTGGCCATTCCCACTCCAGTACTCTTGCCTGGAAAATCCCATTGATGGAGGAGCCTGGTAGGCTGCAGTTCAGGGATTGCTAAGAGTCAGACACGAATGAACGTCTTCACTTTCATTTTTCACTTTCATACATTGGAGAAGGAAATGGCAACCCACTTCAGTGTTCTTGCCTGGAGAATCCCAGGGATGGGGGAGCCTGGTGGGCTGCCGTCTGTGGGGTCACACAGAGTCGGACATGACTGAAGCGACTTAGCAGGAGCAGCAGCAGCAGCAGCAGCATTCTGACTGGTGTGAGGTGATATTTCATTGTAGTTTTGATTTGCATTTCTCTATTAATAAGCAATATTGAGCTTTTTTTTCATGTGATTATTAGCCATCTGTATGTCTTCTTTGGAGAAATGTCTGTGTAGGTCTTCTGCCCAATTTTGATTAGGTTGTTTTTTTTTCTGATATTGAGCTGCCTGAACATAAGCACTATCTTTTAATATTTATTTTTATTAAGATATAATTGGCATACAATACTGTATTAGTATAACATCAAGTTACCATTTCTAATCTATTTTCTACTATTTTATTTGTGAAGTGTTATGTCAATATGCATTAAGTGTATCTAATCTGTTATTTTCATACTATCTTGGGTTTATTTATCAATTTAACACGTCATTCATAAATAAATTTGGATTTTCCTTCACTTTTTATAGTTAGGTAGTATTAATACTATCTGTTCTTCAAAGATTTGTTGAATTCCCTTATAAAATCATCTAGTACTAATACTTTATAAATGGAATGTCCACTTGATGACCTTACATGTTTGTCCATATATGTGCAAATTGGTCTCTTTAATCCTTTAATCTGTTATGATTGATTTTGTTAAATTGTATCTGGCTAGAGAATTATCTAGTTCATTTAGTTTGTTCTTCATATTTATTGTATAGAGATATACCAGGTAGTACGTAGAAATAGAAGATTTTAACAATTTCTTTAATGGTGGATATTTTCTATGTGTCATTTCTTATTTTCTTTATCTATGTTGTCTCCTTTTTTTAAAATTAATCAAGTTAGTTACTGATTTGTCAACTTTGTTCAAAGCACCATGACTTTATTTATTAATATGATCTATTGCTTTTCTGTTTTCTACCAATTATTAATTTTTTATTGTGTTTTCTTTTGGATTGAATTGTTGATCTTTTCTAGCATTCTTAGTTAGGAATTTAACACCAGTGCTTAAAATATATACCATGGATTTGATGTGTATTGTTTTCATCATTATTTTTCAGAAATTCTCCATTTATTGTATATTTTTTTTTTGCCCAGCATCATTTAACAAAAGGTTTTCTTTCTCATTTTTAATTAATTTGGATATTGCTTAATTAATTTAAATTTCTAATTTATTCCATTATCATCAGATGGTGTTGTTTTTAATTGTTCTACATTAAGGGATTTATTGATCATTTTGTGATATAATACGCCATTTTTGGACTTCCCAGGTGGCACAGTGGTAAAGAATCTGCCTGTCAAGTCGGGAGACACAAGTGAAGCAGGTTCAATCCCTGGGTCAGGAAAATCCCCTGGAGTAGAAAATGGCAACCTACTCCCGTATTCTTTCCTGGAAAATTCCATGGACAGAGGAGCTTGGAGGGTTAGAGTCCACAGGGTCATAAAATGTTGGACATAATTGAGTGAAGGAGCACATACATGCCATTTTTAATGACTATGATACATCCTTCAGAAGAATATATCTATTTCCTATTATCACAGTATTATTTGATATATATCCCTAATATCCCCTTATCTTTATTCTTTCTTATTTTTTAATGTCTTGATGTGTCTTGCATTGAGAATCTTATGTTAAATTGTTTGGTATTCAATTACAAGAGTATTTATTTTTCTTTTGCTGTCCTCTGTACTTTCTGCTTCATATAGGTGGTTCTGGGTACATAGAAATCCATATGCTATATGTATATTGTGAATTTTGGCTCAATAGTTTTACTAAATTGTGTCTTACAGTGGATTGCTCTGGACCAATTTCCCCAAGTCCATGTGGACTTTTTTATAAGAATATTTTTCTTTTATGAAAATTTAAAGCATTATTCTGTTTCTTTTTTTTTCTTCTTCAGATCACCCAATTATATATATCTTCCATTTTAGTCACTTTTGATCTGATTCTTTTAAGGATCTAATTTTTATTCTACTGTCCACTTTTCCTATCTTTCTTCAAAGTTCCTTACTAAATTGTCATTCAAATCTATACTCTCTTGGGCACTTTGTAATTTACTTTTCATTTTCATGATGAGATTGACTTCTAATAATTTTTCTCAAGTTCAGTCAAATCTCATTGTATTTCATGCTGTGTTTTTTAAAATTCAAATTGACTCTTAAGTTTTGAATTACTGACTCCATTCTTGTTTAATATTTGTTCATGTTCACTTGAAGATTTGGAATAAGGTATTATAATCATCTTTCATTTTGAAGTTCTTTTATTGTGATAATTTTTTTCATCTGATTTATACTCTCTCTCTATTTGCTTAATACAGGGGTTGCATTCAGTTCGTCTGACTTTTGCCAGTTTCTGGATATTCCATCCTATTTTCTACCTCATCCTTTGCCATTTCTCTGAGAAGCACCACATATCTCTTTATAGCTCTACTTCTAGAAAAAATAAGGCTGAGAGTGTCAACACTGGTCTAGGTCTCTTTGAATCCCTTTCTATGTTGCTAGTATAATGAACTACCAACTCCCAGAAGTGTGTTCAGTATTTGATGTTGGTTTTAGACTCTATCTTTCTGTTGATGATTTTTTTTCTGTGTTCTAACACCCCCACTCTGTTTGCAATCTCCTCTCCCTCCCTCTAGAACCAGACAGCCTAGAATGCAAAGCAAAGTGGGCCTTTGGAAACATCACTACAAACAAAGCTAGAGGAGGTGATGGAATTCCAGTTGACCTATTTCAAATACTAAAAGATGATTCTGTGAAAGTGCTGCACTCATTATGTCAGCAAATTTGGAAAATGCACCAGTGGCCACAGAACCGGAAAAGATCAGTTTTCATTCCAATCCCAAAGAAAGGCAATGCCAAAGAATGCTCAAACTAGCACACAATTGCACTCATCTCACACACTAGCAAAGTAATGCTCAAAATTCTCCAAGCCAGGCTTCAACAGTACGTGAACCATGAACTTCCAGATGTTCAAGCTGGATTTAGAAAATTCAGAGGAACCAGAGATCAAATTGCCAACATCCCTTGGATCATCAAAAAAGCAAGAAAGTTCCAGAAAAACATCTACTTCTGCTTTATTGACTACGCCAAAGCCTTTGACTGTGTGGATCACAACAAACTGGAAAATTCTGAAAGAGATGGGAATACCAGAGCATCTAACCTGCCTCCTGAGAAATCTGTATGCAGGTCAAGAAGCAACAGTCAGAACTGGACATGGAACAATAGACTGGTTTCAAATCGGGAAAGGAGTATGTCAAGGCAGTATATTGTCACCCTGTTTATTTAACTTATATGAAGAGTACATCATGAGAAATGCTGGACTGGAAGAAGCACAAACTGGAATCAAGATTGCCGGGAGAAATGTCAATAACCTCAGATATGCAGACGATACCACCCTTATGGCAATGAAGAACTAAACAACTTCTTGAAAAAAGTGAAAGAGGAGACTATAAAAGTTGGCTTAAAACTCAACATTCAGAAAACTAAGATCATGGCATCTGGTCCCATCACTTCATGGCAAATAGATGTGGAAACAATAGAAACAGTGAGAGACTTTATTTCGGGGGGCTCCAAAATCACCGCAGATAGTGAGTGCAGCCATGAAATTAAAAGACACTTGCTCCTTGGAAGAAAAGTTATGACCAACCTAGCTCAGTTCAGTTCAGTCACTCAGTCATGTCCGACTCTGAGACCCCATGAACCAAAGCATGCCAGGCCTCCCTGTCCATCACCAACTCCCAGAGACCATCCAAACCCATGTCCATTGAGTCGGTGAGGCCATCCAACCATCTCATCTTCTGTCGTCCCCTTCTCCTCCTGCCCTCTATCTATTCCAGCATCAGGGTCTTTTCAAATGAGTCAGCTCTTCCCATCAGGTGGCCAAAGTGTTGGAAAAAAAGTTATGACCAACCTAGACAGCATTTTAAAGAGCTGAGACATTACTTTGCCAACAAAGGTCCATCTAATCAAAGCTATGATTTTTCCAGTAATCATATATGGATTTAAGTTTTGGACTATAAAGAAAGCTGAGCACCAAAGACTTGATGCTTTCAATTGTGCTGCTGCAGAAGACTCTTGAGAGACCCTTGGACAGGAAGGTGATCCAACCAGTCCTTCCTAAAGGAAATCAGTCCTGAATATTCATTGGAAGGACTGATGCTGAAGCTGAAACTCCAATACTTTGGCCACCTGATGTGAAGAACTGACTCATTGGAAAAGACCCTGATGCTGGGAAAGATTGAAGGCAGAAGAAGGGGATGACAGAGGATGAGATGGTTGGATGGCATCACTGACTAGAAGGACATGATTTTGAGTAAGCTCCAGGAGTTGGTGATGGACAAGGAAGCCTGGCGTGCTGTAGTCCATGGCATCAGACATGACTGAGCGACTGAACTGAACTGAATTCCATCCTCCCTGGCATCCATTATTTAAATTTGGTGGTTATTTCTTTTTAAATAATTGAATTTGTGAAATATCTCTACCTTCTAGTGGTCCTAAGTGGTGAAACATATTTTTATTTCATGTTTCTTCTGTTTTATTTTATTTGTTTATACTATGGTCATCTGGAAGGATATGTTGAGAAATTCAGATTTAGGCAGTTGCTATTATCCTGGAGCAACCAGTGCTGAATGGTGCGATAATAGTGCAAACACTCAATATTCTGTAATAACCTATATGGGAAAAGGTTACAAAAAAGAAGGGATATATGTATATGCATAACTGAGTCACCTTGCTGTACACCTGAAACTAACACAATATTATAAATCAACATTACTCCAATATAAAATAAAGTTAAATTAAAAAAAATACCAAAAAAAAATTAGAAGAAGCAACCATGATTGATGGCATAGTTTGTTTCAAATAATATTATAAGAATATTTTGTGTGTTTTTTCAACTTCATTCTTGCTATGTTGTTGTTGTTCAGTCTGTAAGTTGTGTCTGACTCTTTGCAACCCCATGGACTGCAGCATGCCAGGCCTCCCTGTACCCTGCCATTTCTTGGAGCCTGTTAAAACTCAAATCCATTGAGTCAGTGATGCCATCCAAACATCTCATTCTCTGTTATCCACTTCTCCTCCTATGTTCAATCTTTCCCAGCAGGGTCTTTTCCAATTAGTTGGCTCTTCGCATCAGGTGGCCAAAGTATTGGAGTTTCAGCTTCAACATCAATCTTTCCAATTAATATTCAGGGTTGATTTCCTTTAGGATTGACTGGTTTGATCTCCTTGCAGTCCAAGGGACTCTCCAGAGTCTTCTCCAGTGACACAGTTTGAAGGCATCAGTTCCTTGGCACTCAGTCTTTTTTATTGTCCAGCTCTCAGATCCATACACAACTTATAGAAAAAGCATACCTTTGACTAGACAGACCTTTGTAGGTGAAGTGATGTCTCTGCTTTTTAATATTGTGTCTAGGTTTGTCATTGCTTTTCTTCCAATGAGCAAGTGTGTTTTAATTTCACAGCAGCAGTCACCATCTGCAGTGATTTTGGAGCCCAATAAAATAAAGTCTGTTACTGTTTTCATTGTTTCCCCATCTATTTGATTCAGCTTAAGAGTTTGGAAAAGCTTAGAATCATACAGAAAGAGGCAAACTGTTAAAACAAATTCTAAGTGAAAGAATAAGTTTGAGGGTTGCTTTTATAACATAAAACAGAGGAAAAACAAACAAGAATGAGAATTGCAAGCAGAAAATGGAGTCTAGTTGCTTCTGCCTTTATGGAACATCTGAGTATGTGATAAAGACTGGGAAATCAATAGTCACCATGCAATAGAAACCATATTTAGAGGTAAGATTTACAAGGGGTGATTGAATTGAAAGAAGGTCTTTAGGGTGGGGCCTTATACAATATGGCTACATCCTAAGAAGAGGAAGAGACACCAGCACGCAAGCACAAAGAGGGGGGACAACCTGCATGCTAAGGAAAGAGGATTCAGGAGAAATCAAGCTTCCTGCACCTTGATCTTGGACTTCCAGCCTCCAAAACTGTAATTTTTGGTTCCATAATTAAAGAGTGACTGAAAATTTTTGCTTTTTTATTTTTCAACTGAACCTTATAGATTTCTTTGCTTTAGTTAAGGGACATCATGGATTTTTGAGATTACATTTACTATATTCACAGTTACAATAAATCAACACTTAGTGTGTAACATATGGTCAAAATGCATGTAATATTTGGACCAATGTGATTTACATTCTCTTTAGGATTCTTGTGCTAGATTGTAGATTATATATTTTAAAGAGAGGGAATTACTGTTGACAATTCAATTTTAAAACTATATTATGTCTGCCTTTCACAATAAACACTAGCTTGAATTGTGTCCATAATGTGTATTTGTGGAAGTTCAGCTTTATAATCGTTTTTAAATTAAAAATTCTAAAAAGAACTTATACTACATTAAGATTTTGAAAGAAACAATTTAGTTGGCTATTCAAATCTCACATTAATAAACTTGGTGAGTTTTTAAAGGCACATTATCCATATTCCCACACACACATTTTGATCATTCTAATTAAATACAATTAAACTGAATAATGTGTATAGCTGGGAACCATCTGCCAACTCCTGATGTTGATTCACAATTTATTAACATTTCTTGAATAAAGTCCAGAGGCAGCTTTAGTAGAGAATACTAAAGTCAGCAAAACTAGGGTCATATCCTGGCATTGCACTTTCTTCCTGGATTAAAAAAAAGGGCAATTCACTAAATGTCTCTGAGCTTTATCTTCCTATTTGACAGTAGTAATAATAATAATAATAATATGAATCCCATGCTATTGATGTGAGATTCAGAAATAGCATATACCATGAAATCTGAGTAATGCATAGTTTCAATTTTTTTTTAATACGAATACAAGATTTTAGCAAGGAACTTGCCAAAGGAGGGGAGGAACTACATGAACTGTCCTTATATTTCTAATTTAAAAGAAATTAAATATGATGGGTTGAATTGTGTCCTCCCTAAATTTATATGTTTTGACCCAATCCCTAATACCTCCAAATGAAACCATATTTAGAGGTAAGATTTACAAGGGGTGATTGAATTGAAAGAAGGTCTTTAGGGTGGGGCCTTATACAATATGGCTACATCCTAAGAAGAGGAAGAGACACCACCACGCAAGCACAAAGAGGGGGGACAACCTGCATGCTAAGGAAAGAGGATTCAGGAGAAATCAAGCTTCCTGCACCTTGATCTTGGACTTCCAGCCTCCAAAACTGTAAAACTACAAATTTCTGTTTTTAAGCAATCCAGTTTGTAGTATTTTGTGATGGCAGCCTAGCAAAGTAATACAATATCCTATTTATTATACAAATATCCTATTAATCCTATTCATACAATATCCTGTTTATTTCCATACGCTGAAAAACAATCTTTGTTTTTTTCCACAGAACAAACAATATAGAAAAGAGAAATAGTTCTAAGACTGTAATGTTTGTTGATGTAATTTCAGTTACATAAAAGTGTTATTTTACTGATAAGACTTCATTTTCCAATATTCCCTGAATTGCTTTTCTCCATCTTTCCTAGAAAAAATTCCCATAAGTAATTTTTACTTAACAATTATATTAAAAGGTCAAATCAAAATATCACTATTACAAGAAATTCTTGTTTTAGTTGAACACTGACCCTATGTGAAGTTCACATGTGTATCTGCAAATAATAATAATAATAATAATAATAATGGGATGGAAACTGACAAATACAAGAAATAATTTTTTATTTTTCTGGTACTATCACTTGTCAATAAACATGTATATGATTGTAACATGTTATAAAGAGTAAAGGTCAGTGCCTTATATTTGATATATATTTGCTCAACTTCAATGCTTTTGCAGCATCTGCTTCATGGCAGTTTTCCTATGTCTGTTATTTCTTAAATTATCTTTGACTATCTCACAGTCTGCTGGACTTCATGTTCTAACTGGTTAAAAGCATGACTAGTTAAAATCAATCATTGTCTTTTTTACTCAGTTTAGCTCTTCCATAAAATGTCTAGTGTTTTTCCTAAGAAGACCCTGAATCACTCATTTTAAAATAACTTGTATAACCTATTTAGACACACAGAAATATTTTCACTTCATTTTTATTTTAAATTACTGATAAGATTGGAAACTTTAGAAAATAACAGAAAGCTATTTTTTCTAAAACTCAACACTTAAAATCTAAGTTATTGGAATGAAGCAACTTCTTTAATAAACTTATACACAAAATATTCTATTTCAGTTTCTCTTTCAGACACTGTAAAATCTTAAATTCAAGAATAATCCAAGGAAAAAGTTTATTCACTATTCAAGCACATATACACACATACACACACACCCATATTGCTGTTTTCACAGAACCTCTTTGTTCAAATTTTATTATTATATTTTAGCTCTCTATTCTCAATTCCTAACAGCTTCTGTCTTACTTTGCTTTACATTGCATACATGATGCTTACATGATCCAATTTCTTTTATCTCATCTCTGATTTTATATTTTAAGCCTGTCACCTGAACAGTGAACAGTTTTTTCCTTCAAATTTTCTAATTCTTCAATACACATAGCAATAGAGGGTTTTGCTTGTTTTGCTTAAAATAAATTGTATTTATAATTACGTGAAAGCAAGGGCAATGAACATTAACAAATAATGATAACTTTAGCTCTTAAACTATTACAGTCTTGTGTGTGTCAAATTGCCTAACCAGGTGTCAATTTGGTTAAACCTGTCCTACTTCTCTTTATGGTTCCACAGATTGTTCCAATCATATTAACTTGACTCAGCTAAAACTAAATTTCAGAGCATGCCAACTGTTTGAGCCTAGGTTGACATTAATCAAAACAAGAAAAGATAAAAATAAAACTGTAACATTTAGAATTTGTAAATGAAGCAGTAGTCACTATGCTTGGAATATGTCATTGTTGGAGGCATAGTAAGACATGCCAGCAGCTTACAGCTTATCCTTGTCCTTATTCACTACATGTTCCTCTCTTCTTCCCAACTTTTTTAGCTCTGATAGCCAATAACAACCCAAAGCCCATGTCCAAATACTTTGCTGTGAAATTATGAAAGCTTTCACTATGATTAGGCAATGTTTGCCTACAGAAAGCAACTATTTGGATGACCCAAAATTGGCTACAATAGTGAAAGTAATGGGATAATTGAACATAAGGAGTATGATGGGTTTAATCTGTTACTCCTAATTACATTGAAGAACTTGGAGAAATAAGATGATGAGCTTAGGTTTTTCATTATCTGCTCATACTTTGTTTGGTAAGGATCCAAAAAGCTGATATCCAAAAGGCTTCCCAGGTGGCGCTAGTGGTAAAGAACTTGCCTACCAATGCAAGTAGATGTAAGAGACACAGGTTTGACCCCTGAGTTGGGAAGGTCCCCTGGAGGAGGGCACGGCAACCCACTCCAGAATTCTTGCCTGGGGAATCCTATGGACACAGGAGCCTGGTGAGTTACAGTACATAGGGTCCCAAAGAGTCAGACACAATTAAAGTGATTTAGCACACACACACAAAGCTTCTATAACTGCCCTCAGAGAAACTATTATGTGCTAATAACCATAGAATTGGCTCTTTTCCAAAGTTAAATAATACTTTAATCCTAGAGAACACTTTATTATTCCACAAATTACAGTCACAGTCTTGCAGAGACCATTGTTAACCTTAAGGCTTTGATTGGGAGGGAGCCCCTGAAATTTTTCTGGTACCATTTGGACAATTTACAGGGAATATGAGAATTTTGAAGTCTTACATTGTTTGACTCCCCTTTTCTGGTAGAAAGCAACATTTTTTCCACATCTGAGGTGAAATCTCTCCTGGAAGACTTGCAAGGACCTCTTCTAAGGTAATCCTGTAACTGCTGCTCATCTATCTACACCACTTTTAATTGTTTCTAAGTGGGGAAAAATTAACCAGTGATGTAAAGTGTACCTAATCGAATTGAGTAAGGATATTTCTGAGCAGAATTTTGAAAATGCAATGTTTCAGTAAAGCTATTCTCATATTTATCTATCTTTTGATATAGCATGATGAACTAATGAGAAACAATTAAACTTCTAATAAAATCCAGATAATACATTTTCATGTAAGGTCCTATTTGGTTTGAGGTAAACTGAGGTTTCACATAGGTTTCAAAACAATCAGTGGCTTGAGAGAAAAGATCAAATCCAGGGCTCTGTCAGTAAAATATAGGCTCAGGGTTAAATCCCAAGGGTGTGGCCATAACGCTTTTTTAAGACCTGAGAAAGATTTAGGATGGTACCTCATAAATCCTCTCAGCTAGACACAAAGATTTCTAAGAATTTTATGGGCATTCTTCCTAGAATATCTCTTCTAAATAAGAGGGCTTCTAAAGGTCTTTTAAAATATTACCTCTCAGCACCTTGACCCTCAGCCCAAGGTAGAGGAAAGCTTGTCTCAAAGAGATTTATAAGTATGACTTGGGTCTAATGGAGTGAACTGTAATTTGATATACAGAAAGTCTACAAAGATTTCAAAGTTGCCAGTTTGAAAAGAAAAGAACAGACACCATTCAAAATGCAAAGAGATCTTTGAATCTCCAACTTCCTCCAGGCAAGGAGAGCTAACCAAGGAAAATGGCATAGTTAAGAGACTAGTGGACAAAGCTTAGTTGAGGAAAACCAAGGACTAGAAACAGCTAATCAAGGGGGCAAGGGCAATTTTGAACCTGGTGGATTTTAGCATTGCTTTGGAACAGAGACTTCTTTGTTTCTCCCATTTGGACACATTTATTTTTCTGTTGCTGTTTGTTCAGTTCTCCTGCACCTGCTTTATAATGTATTGGAGAACAGAATGACTTGTATTTTAGTTCATAAGTCTTTGGATCATGAGATGTACATACCCAAGGAAACTAATCTACACCCTGACCTCGTTTAAAGGTAAATGTATTTAGCTTCAAGTTGAGCCTTATGCAATAGTAGGATAAGTCTTTGGGGCTTCTGAGTCTGAGGGCATTTTTTGTGAAAGAAGAATGCTAATACTTCAGGGCCAGGTTAAAAATGGTAGCTAATCTCGAAGGACAGTCTGTAGCTCGAAATTACCAATAGAATACAGTGGGCACTGGCATTTTGCCAGTTCCATTCTTTGAGCTTTAAGAGGACTGACAGCTTCTGCTTCATCTTCCTTAGAGCTCTTGCTTTTGGGAACCCTAACCCTCCATCGATGAAAGTCTGTCTACTCTGCTGATAGAGACCATGTGTAAGAGACCCATGTTAAAAGCTATGTGGGAAGAAGAGGCACCGTGATTACAGAAACAGGAGAAGAGATTTAATCATGCCAACATCTCAGCTGAACGTCATCGTGACTCCAGCATCAGCTAGGGCCTTCATGCAACTTCATGACTCTGTCTGAGGCACTGCCGAGCTGATATCATCAACTGACAGATAATAGTGAGTGACGTATTAATTCAATAAGTTTATGAGCAGTTTGTCATACAACAGCTACCTGTGTTTTATCTTTTTTTTTTTTTTTGCTGAGATGACAAATAGAAGCTCTCATATTTATATTCTGTTTCTCAGGTTATATCAACACTCTTCCTTATTCCTAATTTATCCTGGTTGATAGATCACATTTCACTAACAGTGGTCAAACTTTTTAGGATTATGGTGAAATCTAGACATGGGGTCAAAAATGTATAGCATTTGTGTTTCTCGTTTACCTCCAAACACCTTACAGATATTGTTGAACTATGACATTTTCCATCAAGTTCAGACTTGACTTTAGAAACCTTCACAATATAGTAGTTTCTAAAAGCAGTTACTATGAGTAGATTGATGTTGACATTGAAATCTAAATCTCCCATACTTATAACAAAAGTATTTCCACTGATTTAGAAAAAACTTACTTTTGTTTTCAGAAGTATTACTTCATTCAGTTCAGTTCAGTCACTCAGTTGTCTCCGACTCTTTGCGACTCCATGGACTGCAGCATGCCAGGCCTCCCTGTCCATCACCAACTGTTGGAGTCCACCCAAACTCATGTCCATTGAGTCAGTGATGTTATCCAACTATCTCATCCTCTGCCATCCCCTTCTCCTCCTGCCCTCAATCTCTCCCAGCATCAGGGTCTTTTCAAATGAGTCAGCTCTTCGCAACAGGTGGCCAAAATATTGGAGTTTCAGCTTCAACATCAGTCCTGCTAATGAACACCCAGGACTGACCTCCTTTAGGATGGACTGACTGGATCTCCTTGCAGTCCAAGGGACTCTCAAGAATCCTCTCCATCACCACAGTTCAAAAGCATCAATTCTTCGGCGCTCAGCTTTCTTTACAGTCCAACTCTGACATCCATACATGTTACTTCATACTCTTCTTGAAATTTCAGCAAATGCAAGGGACTAAAAATAATTAAGAGGTTTAAAAAAAGAGATGCTAATCAATATTTTAGAAATAATATGATTGAATTTATTGCCCTGATGGCTCAAGTGGTAAAGAATCTCCTGCAATGCAGGAGAGTTAGGGACCTTGGGTGCAATTCCTGGGTCAGAAAGATCCTCTGGAGTAGGAAATGGCAAATTACTCCAGTATTCTTGCCTGGAAAATCCCATGGACAGAGGAGCCTTGGTGGGCTACAGTCCATGGGGTCACAGCGAGTCAGACATGACTGAGCAGGCATGCATGATAACTGATTGAGTAATTGTATTCTAGTATGTTAATTGAGAAAGACAAAATTTGGGCAAAAATTCTAATTAGAGGGCATTAAAAATAAATTTTTAGATATAATCTTTAGAAATCAATAGTTTGCTATTTCCTTTAGTAATAGAAGTAGATTACAATGATGTCAATATATAAGAACATTAGCAGGAAATACATAAGACTCAAAGAAGAAAAATCTGAAATTTCACTTTGATATGTAAGAATGGAATGAAATCAAAGCAAAATAAATATCTAGATAAGAAGCTCAAAATCACAAAAATAACAATATTTTAAAATCAATGTTATATTAATGTGATTGTAATAAAATAATAATGACAATTATTCTTGGTACCTAAAACATACTCCAAAATATTTTCTGAAATAATCAAGAATTTTTGGTGTTTTAATAAGCTATATAAATTAAGACAGTATAAAATAAACGTAATGTCTTCAGGAAGAGAAAAAAAAAAAAAAAGAAACAGGATAGAAAAACCTAAAAATATACTCAAAGATGATAAATATTTATAGGGAAAACTTGGATTATTCAATAACTGGTATAGTGATAATTGTTTACATAATGGAAAAATAAAGTAATGTTGATATTGGCACTACACACCAAAATAATGTTATGTGAAGACTACATGAAACAAATGACAACAAAAAAAAACACATGAAATATAGGAAAAAATTGGGGAAATGAATATATGATCTTAAGTGTTGCTCAACATTTTATAAGTAAAAGCAGAGAAAAGGCATATTTAGAAATTTTATTTCTGTATTAAGCACGTTTTGGTAACTCCATTTAGCTCCTAACAACTCTCCTTTCTCATGTAAGTGCCTTTCTGCACTGGGTTCACAGAGATGAGAATCTAGTCATCATATTTAAGGATGATGCCATTTTTTCAGTCAGTTTCTAGAACAGTGCTTGGTAAATACAGGCATGAAATTGACAGATATTTGCCAATTAATGCCTAAGCCAGACTATTAAATACTATATCCCAGAAACCCTGGAAATTCATCTCAGAGCCTGTTGATTGCATCCTTCTAACTGGAACACACACCTAAAAAATGATGAGAAGATAGAGGTCACTTACTTCCCCCCAAACACAACACACTTCATTCTCAGAGACAAATAAAATGTGGAGATAAAATGCAGAGGCCAGACATTTGAATGTCCAAAAATGGAGAAATTACACAAAAAATATTGTGTATTCGCACAATATATTACTGTGTATTCAATAAAGAGCACATACTCTAAGCATACTTGAGAACAGAGTAGGAAAAAAGCATACTAAATACAAGCTAAAGACAAAAGAATACACTAATGTTTATTTCATATTTTGAAAGCAAAATGTTTTATATTATTAATAACTTACTACATAAATGTTCAAAATAGTAAGAGTGTACTTTCAATTATAGAATGAGGGTAAGTGAAATGAATGACAGTAATCTTATAAAGAATAGAAGGGAATAATTGGGAATATTCTGTTATGAAGAAACTACACAATCAATGAAATGTAATGTTAATTAAAAATGGATTTTTTTCTGATGTATCAGTTAGTAAGGGCTTCCCACCTGACTCAGTGGTAAAGAATCCACCTGCCAATGCATGACACAAAGGAGTCGTGAGTTGGATCCCTGGGTTAGGGAGACTCCCTGGAGAATGAAATGGCAACCCACTCCAGTATTCTTGCCTGGGAAATTCCACAGACAGAGAAGCCTGGTGGGCTGCAGTCTACTGGTTCACAAGAGTCGGTTATGACTCAGTGACTAAACAACAAGTTACTCCCAATTTTAGTTGTTTCATCCTAAAACAGTTTTCATGAAACCACACCTGTGTGTTAAACTATAAAGTATGTTGCAAACTTAAGTTTCTTTTATTAACATAGTAATACACATACATGACTACTAGGTTTTTTTAATATATATATTTAATATCCTTTGACCCATTTCTCCCATCTCCTCAACCATCTGCCTCTGGCAATCAATCTGTACAGTGTATCTATGATCCTCCTTTTTTTTTGCTTGCTTTCATTTTGTTTTGCTTAGATTGCACATATAAGAGATATCATATGGGCTCTTAGGACTTGGGTTATTATCCAACCAACAAGCTTTGGTTGGATAATTGAAAAGACACACAGATTGAAGTAAAAACTTAAATTTAATATATACACTTATCCACACATACATACACATGCACAAGCATATATATGAAGCCACATATTAACTCATTGACTAGGACATCATGTCTTTCTCAAAAACAAAGCCTCTGCTTAGAAAAAAAGTAATTGCCATCATTGAGAAACCTGTATGCGGGTCAGGAAGCAACAGTTAGAACTGGACATGAAACAACAGACTGGTTCCAAATAGGAAAAAGAGTATGTCAAGGCTGTATACTGTCACCCTGCTTATTCAATTTATATGCAGAGTACATCATGAGAATCACTGGGCTGGAGGAAGCACAAGCTGGAATCAAGATTGCCGGGAGAAATATCAATGACCTCAGATATGCAGATGACACCACCTTTATGGCAGAAAGTGAAGAACTAAAGAGCCTCTTGATGAAAGTGAAAGAGGAGAGTGAAAAAGTTGGCTTAAAACTCAACATTCAGAAAACTAAGATAATGGCATCCGGTCCTATCACTTCATGGCAAATAGATGCGGAAACAGTGGCTGACTTTATTTTTCTGGGCTCCAAAATCACTGCAGATGGTGAGTGCAGCCATGAAATTAAAGATGCTTACTCCTTGGAAGGAAAGTTATGACCTACCTAGATAGCATATTCAAAAGCAGAGACATTACTTTGTCAACAAAGTTCCATCTAGTCAAGGCTTTGGCTTTTCCAGTGGTCATGTATGGATGTGAGAGTTGGACTATAAAGAAAGCTGAGCATGAAAAAATTGATGCTTTTGAACTGCAGTGTTGGAGAGGATTCTTGAGAGTCCCTTGGACTGCAAGGAGATCCAACCAGTCCAACCTAAACGATATCATTCTTGGGTGTTCATTGGCAGGACTGATGTTGAAGCTGAAACTCCAATATTTTGGCCACCTGATGCAAAGAGCTGACTCATTTGAAAAGACCCTGTGGTGGATTCATGTTGATATATGGCGAAACCAATACAATATTGTAAAGTTAAAAAAAGAAACCCAACTGGAATGTTTATTAGAATTGCATTAGAGCAATTTGAGGAGAGATGACATCTTAATAAAGTTAAATTGCTTTAAAAAAAAAAAAAAAAAAAAGACCCTGATGCTGGGAAAGATTGAGGGCAGGAGGAGAAGGGGATGACAGAGGATGGGATGGTTGGATGGCATTGTTGACTCAATGAACATGGGTTTGGGTGGACTCCAGGAGTTGGTAATGGACAGGGAAGCCTGGTGTTGTGTGTTCACAGGGTCGCAAAGAGTCGGATACGACTGAGCAACTAAACTGAACTGAAGGAAGAGCTAAGTTATTTCTTTGAGATGACTGGTTATAACTCTATATAACCTCTCCTACATAAACTGCAATTATAATACACAATCTATGGCACAGACTTTAGTGTTTCTTTAAAATATAACATTAAATTAAAAGCACTTTCAAACATGTGTGAAAGAGAAATCACCTAGATTTTTATGGATGTTTTTCCTAAACGTTTCCTAAAATTAATGCTACAGGATTTTGGATACAAACCTTTTCCAAACACTTCATTAAATATTCATAGAAACCCTGCAATATTTTCACAGGTATATTTTAGTTCTTGCATAATAGTTAATGAAACCATATGCTTGTTTGCATTAAAAAAAAGAACGTAACCTCTCTAAGGAAACTTAATTAATTTTGGTATGCATTGCAACTCAACTGGTAGAATGGAAGTGTCCAGAGTATTGAATAGTATTCTATTTGTCATGAGTGTTAAGTGTTTACCATAGCTGGGAAGCAGTATTTATGTCAAATAATTGATAGTGTTAGTTAACTTCTCTCAATTAAATGTTGACCTGTGAGGAGATCTACGCACTCTGTAACTACTTGCTGTTTTTGGCCCACCAGATGTACCCTCTTCAGGAGTCTTGGCATTCTCTTTAGAAAGTACATATATTCAATAACAAATATCCTCAGATTTGGGTCTATGGTCAAAACATAAAACAGAAGTCCCCTTCCACATTTGGTTCCATTTTTATCTTAATTTGTGTTCAAAAACATGTAAAGAGGCAAAACTGATTAAATAAACTTTAAGATTCTGTAAATGTTTTTAACTTCTCAGTTAAGTTATTCACTAAACTTTTGAAACTGAACTAAATATTGTTGGTGTTCACAGACAATACATTAATTCAATAAAAAGTAATCGAAGAACAGCACTAAGTGGCTAATAAATCACTACTTAATTATTTAAATAAGCAATATAAGATCTAGAAGAAAAAAATAAATGCAATACTATAATAATTCTCTCAGCCTTAGAAAACTTCCCAGATAGTACAGTGGTAAAGAATCTGTTTGTAATGCAGGAGACACAGGAGATGTGGGTTTGATCCCGTGGTCAGGAAGATCCCCTGGAGGAGTGTATGGCACCCCACCCCAGTATTCTTGCCTGGAGAATCCCATGGACAAAGGAGACTGGCAGGCTATAGTTCACAGCATCGAAGAGTCAGACATAACTTAAGCACTGGGCATGCACTCAGCCTCCTTAATTCTGTGTGTGCTGTGCTTAGTTGCTCATCATGTCTGACTTTTTGCGATCCCATGGATTGCAGCCCACCAGGCTCCTCTGTCCATGGGGATTTTCCAGGGAAGAATGTTGGAGGGGAGTACCATGCCCTCCTCCAGGGGATCTTCCCAACACAGGGATCAAACCCAGGTTTCATCTGAGCTATCAGGGAAGCCCGATAGTCCAAGTGTGCTCATATGTCCTAATATTTTGAAGATTTTACTTTTTTAGTAACTATTTATAAATCTATATACTAAAAGCAAAAGAAAAATTTACTTTTTTCTAACCTTATGGTTAAAAATTCACAATATTGAACTATAAAGTCATAATCTAATTAATACTGTAATTTCTACAATAATATGTATAAATATTTCTGTTTTTAATAATTTCACATTGAGGCTTTTTTGAAATATGCACTATAATTGAGAGTTATTTAATAAGATTATCTGCCTAAAGATTTCATAAATGAAACTCAAATTTGACTTATTTTATTATAAAATATTTAAATGTCCTATCTTGATTGCTGTGACAAGCGTGTATGATTCTGAGTTTAAAATCCAAATTTCAGTGGATTACTGGCCTTTAAAAAATGAAAGTATTAATATTTATACTACTGAAAATCTTTGTGCTAATGTATTCCTACTAATATTTATTACTTAAGAGTTTTTTTTTTTTAGTTAATTGACCACCTCAGTATCATATAGCAACTAATTTCATATATTGACTAAAATTATCCAAATTAAAAAAAAATGCATCTTGAAGTTTATATCTAAACTACTTTCCCACACTCCAAGTATTTATTGATAGCATATATTTGATGCAACTGGAAGTTCTCAGGATTGGAGCTAGAAGAGCTTAGCCTATTCTATTTGAATTCTACAATTAAAAGTTGCTATAAACCTGGAAAGTTAATTTTTAAAATGCATTATAATTATTCTCCAAATAGCTTTATAACGTGCAAAAATGTCAGGTTTAGTATTGTTAATTTCAAAACTAGAGTACTTAAGAATTCTAGAATCACTTCATTTTCACCATACTTTTGGTTCTCATTTTCCAAAGTGGATTACAAACCAGCCCCTGCATTTCTCAGGAAGCAAGATGAAATCATACCTAATCAGTTATTTTGAAAAAAGTGATTGTAATTACCTCAAAATATAATGCCTCCATAGGGAGTAAATTTTAGAATAATTGCAAATGAGCTCATTTTAAATGAGTATTTTTACTAAATCTAAGAAATATAACTTCTTTGTCATGGGTAGGTCACATAGAACTAGATCTGCATTGTAGTATTTTTAAATTTAGAATCTAATTTTTCATTTTGTAAAACTCAGGTAAGAGGATTATGGTTACTTACTGCAATACTGCACAAATACATACCTGGCCAAAAAATGAGAGTGTTAGAGTAATTTACATGAGTAAAAGGATATAAAAACATAAAACTAGAATAAAATTCATGAGAAAAAGTAGCTCACTTACAAAGAAATAAATTGGGGAATAATTATATCCAATATTAAAGTAAATTGGACTCTCAATCTGATATTGTTCAATATTACAGCAAAAGACTCAATTATCTGGTTGCAACTTATTTTTCCACATTTGTCAGCACTTTTATCCTGCATTCCACAAAACTTATAATAAATATCCATACATATTACCCATCATTCCTCAGTACCATGTTCATTTGTCACTCTGCACTTTATCACATACCACACAGTATATACTATTGTTTAAGATGGCAAAACATTCAAAAGATCCAATAATGTAACAGTTATAAGGCCAAACACAGTAATATTAATTCTATAGGTTATTAAAATATAAACATGTTAATAAGGCTTTGCTAATTTAAAAGGTGTTTAATGTAACCTGAGTATCATGTTAATATCCTCATTTAAAAGTAAGCTAGTTTATGTTAGGGTGTACATAGAAGACCATCAAAATATATAGACAACATAAGGTTAAAATGAATGGAATAAAAGTTTTTATTTTTGGAATAAAGGTTTATTCTTTGTTTACAATTTTCTGGATTGTTTAAATCATTAATTACATGTATTAATTTTATAATAAAATAAAGTTAATATATTAAAAAAATCTAAGATATGTATTTTAAATTATATTTTCTGGCCTATTGATGACATAAGTCCTGTCACAGAAAAAGCTCTTATTTATGTAAAGGGAAATGATATATAATACATGTTTCATTAGGGCTTCAATTCCATTTGCTTTCAGATGTACTTAAGAAACAAAATATTTTTAACTTTAATTCTGCATTCTCAGACAGCTCCAACTTATCTTGTCCCAATACCAGTTCTAGGACCAATTTTTCTTCCTGGGGGCCATGGTTACTTTCATTGAAGAATAACATTTGAATCTAAGATCTGGATGCTCAGGTATGTTCACTGTTACTCAGGCATCATTGTTTCTAGGCCCTTTCAACTGACAAAGCAAGGAGATATTTGTATGTATAAAAATACATGTACACACAATAGCCCACCAACCCACTAGACATATATTTCTATATGTAATTCTATATATCTATATTAAGTTACCTGAGTTCTTACTGATGTCTACAATTCTAATCTCTTTCCACATGGAACATTTTAGCCTACTTTTTATTTCTTTTTCTTATCTATAACTTTTCATTTCACCAAGTTCTTAACATTTGCTTTCATTTATTTAATTGTTCAATTATAATATACATATTCAGTGGTTTCTGAACTATTAATGCATACTCCCATGAGAAACTATTAATGCATACTCCCATGAGAAACAAGTTTATCCACAACAGTACAGTGGTTATATATAATTTCTTCTGTAGTCTTATGTTGTTTAGTTGCTAAGTCGTGTCCAACTCTTTTGTGACCACATGGACTGTAGCCCACTAGGCGCATCTGTCCATGGGATTTTCCAGGCAAGAATACTGAAGTGAGCTGCCATTTCCTTCTTCATGGATCTTTCTGATCCAGGGACTGAATACACATCTCCGGCTTGGCAGGCAGATTCTTTACCAGAGACCAACCTGGGAAGCTCCTTTAGTCTTATGCATGTGTGCTAAGTCACTTCAGTTGTGTCTGACTCTGCATCTGATTTCAAAAGTTACTTAGTAGAAACTTAATCCTCATCTCCCTTTAATAAGTTTCTTTTATACATTTGTACTACATTTAAATTTTTGGTTACATTCTGTATTCCATCCTGAGATTCCCCAATCTAATTTATTTTTAAATTTTGTATACATCAAGGTTTATTTAAAGTTGTGATGTTCTGTGTAATGTAAAAGTCTTTGATGTTTGACAAATGTCTAATGTCTTATGGGACTTCCTTGTAGCTCAGATGGTAAAGAATCCTCCTGCAACTTGGGAGACCTGGGTGCGATCCCTGGGTTGGGAAGATCCCCTGCAGGAGGGCATGACAACCCACTCTAGTATTCTTGCCTGGACAATACCCAAGGACAGAGGAGGCTGGTAGGGTACAGTTCATGGGGTCACAAAGAGCTGGGCGTGACTGAACGACTAAGCACACAGCACAGTGTCTTATATTCACCATTATAGTATTGTGTAGTATAGTTTCACTCCTCAAAAATCTGTATGTTTCACCTATTCAGCCTCCTTCCTCCTCATCTTTAGCTCCCTGGAAGCCACTGATTTGTTTGTAATCTCTATAGGTAGGTTTGTCTTTTCCAGAATGCCATATGATTGGAATCACAGAGTAATGTAGCTTTTCAGATTGGTCTCTTTTGCTTATTAATATGTAAATTCATCCATGTCTTTTCATGCTTGATAGCCCTTTTTTAATCAGTGTTGTTATTGTTACTGTTCAACTGCTAAATTGTGTCTGACTTTCTGCGACCCTACGGACTGCAGCACCTCAGGCTTCCCTGTCCTTCACTATTTACTGGAGTTTGCTCATTTGCACGTCCATTAAGTTGGTGATTCTATCAAACAATCTTATCCTCTGCCTTTCTCTTCTCCTTTTGCCTCCAATCTTTCCCAGCATCAGGGTCTTTTCAAATGAGTCAGCTCTTTGCATCAGGTGGTCAAAGTATTGGAGTTTCAGCTTCAACATCAGTCATGCCAATGAACACCCAGGACTGATATCCTTTAGGATGGACTGGTTGGATCTCCTTGCAGTCCAACACCACAGTTCAAAAGCATCAATTCTTCGGCACTCAGTTTTCTTTATAGTCCATCTCTAACATCTATACCTGACTACTGGAAAAACCATAGCCTTGACTAGACAGACCTTTGTTGACAAAGTAATGTCTCTGCTTGTGAATATGCTATCTAGATTGGTCATAACTTTCCTTCCAAGGAGTAAGCGTCTTTTAATTTCATGGCTGCAATCACCATCTGCAGTGATTTTGGAGCCCAGAAAAATTTCCACTGTTTCCCCATCTATTTCCCAAGAAGTGATGGGACCAGATGCCATGATCTTCATTTTCTGAACGTTGAGCTTTAGGCCAACTTTTTCACTCTCCTTTCATCAAGAGGCTCTTTAGTTCTTCTTCACTTTCTGCCATAAGGGTGGTGTCATCTGCATATCTGAGTTTATTGATATTTCTCCCGGCAATCTTGATTCCAGCTTGTGATTCTTCCAGCCCAGCATTTCTCATGATGTACTCTGCATAGAAGTTAAGTAGGCAGGGTGACAATATACAGCCTTGACATACTCCTTTTCCGATTTGGAACCAGTCTGTTGTTCCATGTCCAGTTCCAACTGCTGCTTCCTGACCTGCATACAAATTTCTCAAGAGGCAGGTCAGGTGGTCTGGTATTCCCATCTCTTTCAGAATTTTCCACAGTTTATTGTGATCCACACAGTCAAAGACTTTGGCATAGTCAATAAAGCATAAATAGATATTTTTCTGGAACTCTCTTGCTTTTTCGATGATCCAGCGGATGTTGGCAATTTGATCTCTGGTTCCTCTGCCTTTTCTAAAACCAGCTTGAACATCTGGAAGTTCATGGTTCAAGTATTGCTGAAGCATGGCTTGGAGAATTTTAAGCATCACTTTACTAGCATGTGAGACGAGTGCAATTGTGTGGTAGTTTGAGCACTTTTGCTATATAGTAAATCCTTGCTGTTTATCTAATTTATATAAACTAGTGTGTTAATCCCATACTCCTAATTTATCCCTACCCTCTTCTCCTTCAACAACCAGAAATTGTTTCTTTTTTATTTTTATTTTTTTGTCAGTGAGTCTGTTTCTGTTTTGTAAACAAGTTCATTTCTCCTTTTTTTTTTGTATTACACATTTAAATGACACCATATAATATTTGTCTTTCTCTACCTGACATTTCACTTAGTATGCTAATCTCTACATCCACCCATGCTCTACAAATGGCAGTACTTCATTCTTTTTTACAGCTGGGTAATTAGAAAGGGCAGAGGAAACAGAGATCTAATTGCCAACATCCACTGGATCATCGAAAAAGTAAGAGAGTTCCAGAAAAAAATATCTATTTCTGCTTTATTGACTATGCCAAAGCCTTTGACTGTGTGGATCACAATAAACTGTGGAAAATTCTGAAAGAGATGGAAATACCAGACCACCTGAACCGCCTCTTGAGAAACTATATGCAGGTCAGGAAGCAACAGTCAGAACTGGACATGGAACAACAGACTGGTTCCAAATCGGAAAAGGAGTATGTCAAGGCTATATATTGTCACCCTGCTTATTTAACTTATATGCAGAGTACATCATGAGAAATGCTGGGCTAGAAGAAGCACAAGCTGGAATCAAGATTGCTGGGAGAAATATCAATGACCTCAGAAATGCAGATGACACCACCCTTATGGCAGAAAGTGAAGAGGAACTCAAAAGCCTCTTGATGAGAGTGAAAGAGGAGAGTGAAAAAGTGGGCTTAAAGTTCAACATTCAGAAAACTAAGATCATGTTATCTGGTCCCATCACTTCATGGGCAATAGATGGGGAAACAGTGGAAATTTTTCTGGGCTCCAAAATCACTGCAGATGGTGATTGCAGCCATGAAATTAAAAGACGCTTACTCCTTAGAAGGAAAGTTATGACCAATCTAGATAGCATATTCAAAAGCACAGACATTACTTTGCCAACAAAGGTCCATCTAGTCAAGGCTACGGTTTTTCCAGTAGTCAGGTATGGATGTGAAAGTTGGACTATAAAGAAAGCTGAGTGCCGAAGAATT